>NC_059329.1:72791654-73475654 GCF_018350155.1 Leopardus geoffroyi | reverse complement strand
CTTGCTACTTTCAGGATTCTTTCCTTGTCTGTGATATACCTTCGTGTTGGCTGGCTTTTTAATTTAATGAGAGTTTTCTGTGCTTCTTTGACGTCTGTGTCTTTCCCCAGATTAGGGAAGTTTTCAGCTATAATTTGCTCACATAAACCTTTTGCCCCTTTTTCTGTCTCTATA
Source organism: Leopardus geoffroyi (assembly GCF_018350155.1). Taxonomy (NCBI): domain Eukaryota; kingdom Metazoa; phylum Chordata; class Mammalia; order Carnivora; family Felidae; genus Leopardus; species Leopardus geoffroyi. Next base: position 73,475,480 of record NC_059329.1, on the reverse strand, counting down.
AATCTGGGACTCCAATGAAAGGAATGTTATTTCATTTTAATAAGTCACCGAGTTCCCTTAAGTATACCTTCATGAACCGTTACCTTTGTTTCACTCTTCTTTTCAGCCTCATAATTTCTCATAATTTTATCTTCTACATCACTAATTTACTCCTCTGCCTCGTCCATCCTCACTGCCACGGCATCTGTTCGGGTTTGCATTTTGGTTATAGCATTTTTAATTTTGGCCTGACTAGATTTTAGCTCTTTTATCTCTGCAGTAAGGGATTCTCTAGTGTCTTCTGTGCTTTTTTTCAAGCCCAGCTAGAATCCTTATAATTGCTGTTTTAAATTCTGAGACATGTTATATCTTTATCGATTAAATCCCTGGCTGTCATTTCTTCCTGTTCTTTCTTTTGGGGTGAATTCCTCTGTCTTTGCATTTTGAAGGAAGAAAAAATAACAAAATAAAAATTAAAAAAAAAATTAAATAAAGGAAGCTAGATCCTAGGTGTGCTTTGGTCTGCTTAAGAGGAGCTTGATAGAAAAAAAGGAAAAAGAAAAAAATTGTAATTAAAATAAAAAATAAAATCAAATAAAAAATTTGCTGCTTCTGTATCTAAGAAAAAGAATAGACACACACACACAAAATGAACAAATGAACAAACAAGAAAAACCCAAATGAATTTATATACAGTTTCCCCTAGAGCTGAAACTTTGTAGCACTCTGCGATCAGTAGTTCTAGGTGTGGAGGTGATTCGTACTAGTCTTCTGGAGGAGGGCCTGTTGCTCTAAATTTCAGGTCAACTTGCCCTAGTGGGGATGTGCCTGGAAGGCACAGGTGGCAGGGCTTGGTGCAACAGTTCCATTCTCCACTTGGTGGCACTGTTTAACTCACGGCGTCTATCAGTATTGGTGTGCTAATGGTAAAAATGGTTTCTACCCGCTCTCTAGTCTCCAGAGTGGGAATTTCATGCCATCACAGACGTGCAATCAGTTGCCCCTCTTGTGTCCCTTGCTTCTGTCAGCTCCGCGCCTTCCCCGTTTGTGTCCAAGCTGTCCACCTGTCAGGCATGCCTGTGTCTCATAACCCCACACTTCAGAGACCCCTGTGGCTCTGTCCTGCACTGATACTCTGGGGGAGGATTTTGCCTTGACGTGGATGGTACAGTCTTGTCCCAGAAAATGTTCATGCAGTCACTCAGCAGCTCAGAGTTTATGGTATATCTTGCAACACACAGCTGGAGCCAGGTTTTGCTGCCCTTTGCTGCTAGCTGTCCTTGTTCCTATACAGGTGAACAGGGAAGCTCTTTGGTGCCTGCAGGGTCTTTGCCCCACAGGGAGTCTGTATTGCCTCTACAAAATGTACTCCAGACAGGGAAACTGCTTCTCCCTGTGCCACCCAGGGGATCCTCAGACTGCTTCCGTCTCCTGGCTTCCTCACCTGATCACCACCAGGTGCTGACCTCCAAACTTTAGATTTTACACTCTGCTGTTTTTAATTTTTTTTTTTTCAACGTTTATTTATTTTTGGGACAGGGAGAGACAGAGCATGAACGGGGGAGGGGCAGAGAGAGAGGGAGACACAGAATCGGAAACAGGCTCCAGGCTCTGAGCCGTCAGCCCAGAGCCCGACGCGGGGCTCGAACTCCCGGACCGCGAGATCGTGACCTGGCTGAAGTCGGACGCTTAACCGACTGCGCCACCCAGGCGCCCCACACTCTGCTGTTTTTAAAAGCTGGCGGTATTGAGACCCTTTCCTTTTCCCCTGTCAGTGGTTTTGGGGAATGGTTTTCTTATGCAGTCCCCTGTGTATTTTTCATGCTTTCTTTCTAGCTACTTTCAGGGGGAGTGCATTTCTTTTTAAATGTTTTTTTTTTTAATGTTTATTTTTGGAGGAGAGAGAGACAGACAGACAGAGTGTAGGCAGGGGAAGGGCAGAGAGAGAGGGAGACACAGAATTCAAAGTAGACTCCAGGCTCTGAGCTGTCAAAACAGAGCCCAACGTGGGGCTCGAACCCACGAACCGGGACATCATGACCTGAGCCAAAGTCAGACTTAACCAACAGAACCACCCAGGTGCTCCTGGGGGAGTGCATTTCTTGCATGACTCTGGCATGCTGCTCAGTCTCCCCCTCGCTCCCCACGTCCTCTCTGCAAAAAGGGCCTGTTCCCCTCTGTGGCGTGGGTGCTCTTCTCTCCCCCAATTCACCTCTCCACACCACATACCTTCAGGTTCTCTCTCCCAAATTATGCATATTGTTCTGTTAATCCTCAGATCAATTTCCTAGGTGTTCAAAATGGTTTGATGTTGGTCTAGCTGTGTTCAAGTGATGAGACATGCTCAGAGTCCTCTTACTATGCCATTTTAACTCCTCCTCTCCTTTTTTTAAGTTTATTTATTTTGAAGGAGAAAGAAAGGGAACACCAGCAGGGGAGGGGCAGAGAGAGAGGGAAAGAGAGAGAATCCCAAGCAGGCTCCACACTGTCAGTGTGGAGCCTGATGCAGGGCTCGAACTCAAACTAAATCCAGAGTTGGATGCTTAAATGACTGAGCCACCCACGTACCCCTATCATTTTGTTTTTAAGTTTTTTTAGGGAGACTTTTTTGAGAGGTAGAAGGGCAGAGTGATTAAGCATATGATTCTGAAGCTAGGCTGCCTGGTTTGAAATACTATGATTATATTAGCTCTCTGACTTGTGTTAATTAATTTCTCTGTGTCTCATGTTTTAATCTGTAAAATGGGGATAATAATATTACCCACCTACTAGAGATTTGTGGGAAATAAATAATACATATAGCCCTGTGTCAGGCTCTGTGCTGACAGTGCAGAGCCTGCTTGGGATTCTCTCTCTCCCTGTCTCTCTGCCCCTCCTCTCTCTCTCTCTCTCTCAAGATAAATGATAAATAAACTTAAAAAAATACATACATACTTGTAAATTTCTTATAGCAGAACTTGACGTGTAGTAAATGCTCAGTAATTGATAGATTTTTTTGTTGTTGGTAAAATGCATTTAACCAAAATACGATCTTAAACATTTCTAGGTGTACAGTTCAGTGGTATTAAATCCATTCACATTTTGTTGTACAGCCATCGCCACCATCCACCCACAGAACTCTTATAAAACAGAAACTGTACTTAAAAAAAAAAAAACTCTTCCTTTCCCAAATTGAACCAATGGTTGAGTGCCTTCTGAACTGGATATAAAGTTCTGTAAAATTACAACATTCAATAAAATCAGATTTTTGTCTTCAAAGGGCTTTCTTTCCACATTAGGACGAATATCAAACAGGATGTGATGATACAGTATTTGGTTCAGACTAAGTACTTAGAATTGATAGGATGGGGGGAATTGTTTCATGCTGAATAATCATAAAGGGCACGGTAGATGAAGTAGCATTTTGTTGGGCCTTAAGAGAATAATAGATTTTGACTTGGATTGTGAGGGGAGCCATTGAAGACTAAAACAGATTCAGAGGCAGGATAGTTCAGCTTGTGTTTTATAGGAACAAGATATGATTCAAGCTAATTGGTTTATTTGTTACAGTGCTTGTCTCTATAACACAAATTAGCTTATGTAATTGGTAAATATGAGTTTGATGGTAAATTGGAGAGGTGGCATTAGTTCAAACATAATCTTTTCCAACATGGTAACATTTTATAACAATCAAGAACAAACTTTCTCACAATTAAAGAGAAAGCCTTAGTAATATGAGAAAATATTAAGGAAAAAACTGGAAATCCTGCAGAAGCGTTATCTTTCAGTGAAAATGGTGGTTGAAGGAATGGCTTCAAGAACGGTTCCATATTCCACAAGTGTTAAACTGTCTGGTGAAGCTGTAACTACAGAAAAGAAGCTGTGAATTCATTTCTCTTTGCATTATGAACTTACCTGAAAACATCTACATCTTAGATTATATTTTTAACTCCACTGAAATTGATCTTGAATAGAAGCAAATGCCCTCAAGAACCCATATCACAGGGACACCTGGGTGGTTCAGTCCGTTAAGCATTCAACTCTTGATTTCAGCTCAGGACATGATCTCTCAGTTGATGAGTTCGAGCCCTGCATCGGGCTGGGCTTTGTGCTGACAGAGCGCGGAGACTGCTTGGTATTGGGTCCTTCTCTCTCTGCTCCACCCCACTTTGCTCTCTCTATCTTTCTCAAAATAAATAAAAAGAAACTTAAAAAAAAAAAAAAAGATCCATATCACAAATGAAGGAGCAGGAGTTCCAGGGTTTCAGGCTTCAAAGGATCGAAGACCATAATGCTAGGTGCAGATTCAAGTGGAGATTTAATTGTGCAGATATTTCGATAAGGACTTGTTACGTTAGTTAAGGCTTTGATTACAAAGTTACACTTATTTTGAATAGTTTGCCTTAACTCTGTTTTTCCCATGAGTTGTGTTGTTTTTAGTTGTGATTTTCTAGAACTCAAGGCTTGTTTTGTTTTGTTTTTCCCCTTAAATGTTCAATTCACATTCTAGCAGAAAGGGCTCTGACACCTTGTAAAAGAAGGAAATTCATAAAGGAATTGTTACCCTAAATTTTCAGTAATTTTTCTGACAAGATCTTGCCATGGTCATTGAAGTTCATTACAATTCTTGAAATGTATATACTGTATTTTCATTCACTAATTTCAAATTGAAAATGTTCCGATTTTAATTTAGTTAATTTCAATTAACTTAATTTTAAAGGAAATGCTGTTTGGCTGTGCTTGGGTGGTGAATTTATCTCATTAAAATATTGCACGCAAAGTTAGGTCAGACAAACTTACCTTTTGAAGGGCTATCATGATGTTTGCATAAATTTACTAACATGGAAGATGCTCGCTAACTCCTAAAAGTCATTCTCTTACATAAAGAACTAACTGCTTTCTTGGAATTTGGGGCCACAGTTGAATATATAGAATTCCTGGTAACTAGAGGAGTCCCAAATGGGTTTGATCTCTTCACTTTTTTAAAACAGAGGGTAGTCCTTTAAATCATTTAGTCTTGCTGAAGCATTTATGTCAGGAAGATTTTGATTGGAAATATCTTTAGCATTCTATTCTTACTGACCATTACAAAGTACAGCCTATTTCTACTTTGGAGCAAGTAAGACCAGTGAACTTCAAGGCTTAGCTGGTATTACTTTTACAAAGACAGAAATCTATAATTTAAAAACTTTGTTACTGATACGATTTATATTTTCCTCCATGTCTTTGTACACACTTTTGTAAAAATGTGTTTATGCTGTGGTGCTACTTAACATCTGGGGATCTTTTACTTTTGAAATAAAAACATTTTTTTGATTACAGAAAGACCCAAGTGGGACCACTAGTTTGTCAACCGGAAGTTCTCTTCTACAAGAAATTGAAGTACAGAATGAAGAAGTAGCTGCTTTTTGTCAATCCATTACAAAGTAAGGAATTTTTCTTTATAAATTAAAGATTTTTTAAAATTAAATACTTGCTTTTAAAAAGTTAACTTGAAAACAAGCTTAATACTAATCATTCTAAAATTAAAAAAAAATTTAATTATTATCTCCCTGTGGCTGAAATTTCAAGACCACTAATTGGCACATTAACACCAACTACAGTTGAACCTATATCCTTACCTCTTAGGTTTGTAAGTATTTAGAAGAAAAAATGAGTTTAGATGGAGGACTTCTGATTCTATCAACCCGTGAAAATATGGCTTAAACATATATAAGCTTTGGTACACTCAGAAAATACCTGTTTTTATTTTTTAGGGAGACTTAATACCCTGAAAACTTTCTAGCATTCAAAATACTGCCCTTCCTGTTTAAGAGATGCTATTATAACGGTCAAGATTAGGGGAACACGTATTTTCCTGAAGGTTAGAAAAATGCATTTTTTAAATGTTTATCTAGAGAGAGTGCGCATGCGTGCGTGAGCAGGGGAGGGGCAAAAAGAGAGGGAGACACAGAATCCGAAGCAGGCTCTAGGCTCTGAGCTGTCAGCACAGAACCTGATGGCTCGAACTCACCAACCAGGAGATCATAATCTGAGCTGAAGTTGGACGTTTAACCAACTGAGCTACCCAGGCGCCCCGAAAAATGCATTTCTAAAATATGCTTTTAATCTTAAATATAGCCAATAGTTCTTATAGATGAAGAAACAGGCTCAGAGAAGTTACCTACCAAAATTTACTCAGACAGTAGCAGAGTCAGGTCTCCTTTGCCTCTGATTCAGTTTATTTTCTTTCTGTTATATCACTGTATTAGTCAGAACTTATGTTGTGAGTGCTAGAAACCCATCTTAAACTAGCTTAAATCAAGAAAGGTTATGTATTGGGGCCTCTGGGTGTCTTAGTTTGTTGAGCATCTAACTCTTGGTGTCGGTTGAGGTCATGATCTCACGATTGAGCCCTGCATCAGGGTCTGCACTGGCAGTGTGGGAGCCTGCTTGGGATTCTCTCTCTCCCTCTCTCTCTGCCCCTCCCCCGCTCACTCTCTCTGTCTCTCAAAATAAATAAACTTAAAAAAAAAAAAAAGGTTATGTATTGATTTGCAAACCCGTATAGCAGAAAGAGGAAAGATGTGGCAGAACTCAATGACAGCAAGATCTAGGAATTCACACGCTTTAATTGATAACCCCTGCCCTTTGGACTCTCCTTTCCATTTTCATCCTATCCTTCTTGCTGCCCTTCCTCCATGTATGTTGGCTTCATTTTCTTCTACTGCAGATGGAGTTTTGAAGGCAGGGGAATATAGCCACTGATAGCTTCACCTTCATATTCTAATGGTCTTGATATCAGAGAGGAAAGGGAGTCCTGTCAGCCAGCACCAGATAGAAAAATCTCATGGAAAGAGAGAGTGGAACAACAAACATTCTGGCCAAGGGGTTGAGATCTGTTATCAGAAGAAGGGAAAGTACATCACCACAGAGGGATTTACTATGAATTCAGAATTTTCCCCAGTGTGGTCTGATTTAAGTAAAGCAAAGTTTGGGGTTCCCAGATCATTTTTGAGTATATACATCATTTTAATGTTTAAGGGACTTATTAACTAGATTTTCTATACCATTGGTAATATTTTATTAAAATTCTACCTTTGTTACCTTTTAACCAGCATTTCTTTTCTTTAGAATACTTTAGGGGAAAAAAAGAAGAAAAATATCAATACAGCCACTTTTATTACCTGCAAAGGTTACTCTTAACTGGATTTTTAAAATCCTTTTTTTCAGTAGGTATTTAAAATGGACATTTGGGTGCATACATTAGTATGCAAATTACATGTATTAGAAATTGCCTATGCCTTCATGTCATTATACCATATGTGTGTGTGGTTAATAATTTGGAAATTTTTACCATAATCATTTGGAAGTAATCTGTTATGTGTTTATCTAGTTCCTTTAGTTTTCTCCCTAAACAAGCCCTGTAATGCTTTCTGTTAGATTGTTTTGAGTGACGATTACATTTAAACTTTGCAGGTTGAGAAATTAGGCTGAGATTTAACTTTTTCCCCCATTTAAATCTTAGAGTTATTTACACAGACTCTGCTACTCAGCTAAAATGATTATTTTTGTTTATACACACACATATGTGTACACACACACACACACACACACAAATGGCTTATGTAATATGAAACCCCAGATGAACTAAAAAGAGAATGACTTCTTTTTATAATTTCGTTTCCATTAGTAAGTGTGTGATTACAGCAAGTATTTCAGAGAAGTAAGAAGCAGAGGTGTTTTTGTTTTCTGTTTATTTTAGAGAAAGAGAGAGCACAAGAGTTGGGGAGAGGGGTAAAGGGAGAGAGAGAGGTAATCTTAAACAGGCTCCCCGCTCAGCGCAGATCCTGACACAGGGCTCAATCTTATGACCCTGGGTCAACAGTGGACACTCACCTGACTGAGCCACCTAGTTGCTCCAGAAGCAGAGGTGTTTCTTTTCTTTATCTTTTTCTTTTTTTCCCTCAAAGTTTGTTTATTTTGAGAGAGAGCAAGCAAGCAAGGGAGGGACAGAGAGAGGGAGGGACAGAGAGGGAGAGAGAGAATCCCATGCAGGCTGTGTACTGCCAGCGCAGAACCCAGTGTGGGGCTCAAGCTCATGAACGGTGAGATCATGACCTGAGCTGAAATCAAGTGAGATGCTCAACTGATTAAGTCACCCAGACACCTAGAAGCAGACGTGTTTTTGAAGCCTTATTCTAAGCTCCTCTCTTCTTTCCCTGTGACTTTGGAGGTTGGGGTCAGGGGATGTCCCTTGAAGAAATTAATGGCTCTTAATTTTTTTAGTATGGTCATTACTGCACTGGAATTTTTAAACAAGTATTTATGCTCTTAGATAGCTAACTCCTTACTTTTTGAAATCTAAAATGATTCATTTATTTATTTATTTTTATTTATTTATTTTTGAGACAGAGAGAGACAGAGCATGAACAGGGGAGGGGCAGAGAGAGAGGGAGACACAGAATCAGAAGCAGGCTCCAGGGTCTGAGCCATCAGCCCAGAGCCCGACGCGGGGCTCGAACTCACGGACCGCGAGATCGTGACCTGAGCTGAAGTCGGATGCTTAACCGACTGAGCCACCCAGGCGCCCCTAAAATGATTCATTTAATCATTTTAACTTAGCTGTGAAAGATTTGTCAAGATGATACTTGTTTACAGTTAAGATTACTTGTATAACAGACTCCAGTACATTGCCAATTCTAAGCCTTTTTTTTTCTTCTGCGAAATCAGAGAGTTGGACTAGTGATATCAAGAATCTTTTTTAGGGGCGCCTGGGTCTCATGACCTGGTGTCTCAATTGGTGGAGTGTCTGACTTTGGCTTAGGTCATGATCTCTCGGTTTGTGAGTTCAAGCCCTGCCGTGTTGGGCTCTATGCTGACGGCTCAGAGCCTGGAGCCTGCTTCAGAATCTGTGTCTTCCTCTCTCTCTGCCCCTCACCTGCTCACACTCTGTCTCTCTTTCTCTCTCTCTCTCTCTCTAAAAACAAAAACAAAAACAAAAACAAAACAAAAAACCCCAGAAAAAAACAAAACACTCTTTCAGGGGTATGTGGTTGGCTCAGTCAGTGAAGTGTCCAACTCTTGGTTTCAGCTCAGCTCATGATTTCAGTGGTTCATGAGGTCAAGCCCCACATGGGGCTCTGCACTGGCAGCTCAGGGTCTGCTTGGGATTGTCTCTCTCCCTCTCTTTGCCCCTTCCCTGCTCGCATGTTCTCTCAAAATAAATAAATAAACATTAAAAAAAAAAAAAAGAATCTCTTTTAAAGTATTATAATGCTGTGATTCAGCACATTTTATTATTACTACATTTTTCTGGTTTTTATTTCCTGTTTTCTTTCCTTTTCCCACTTATCATAGTTGACAAAGCTTGCTGTATCTGCTAGTTACATAGTTCTAGAGAAAGTTATTAGAATTTTAGATACCAAAGGTTTTGCCGCTTCATTTGTGGTTTCCTAGCATGATAGGATGAGAAGCTACACTTCACACTTGTCATTCTAAGTAGCCTGCTGGTTCCTTTTTTCCCTATATATTTCAGATCTAGTATTTATATCCTACAATAGTGTCTCGATCCCAAGGACTCCCTGTGTATTTTCGAGGACTTTACCTCTGCGTTTAGATAATTTTATTCTAAACAATGCTGATTTTCCTTTCCTATAAAGTAGTGTCTATTCCTTTTTTTTTTTTTTTTTAAGTTTGCTTATTTTAAGAAAGAGTGCAAGCAGGGGAGGGGCAGAGAGAGAGAGGGAGAGAGAATCTCCAGTAGGCTCAGTGCTGTCAGAGCAGAGCCCAGCTTGGGGCTCAAACTCCTGAACTGTGAGATCATGACCTGAGCCAAAATCAAGAGTCTGACACTTAACTGACTGAGCTACCCAGGTGCCCTTAAAGTAGTGTTTATTCAATTAAAAGTCCTATTTTTTATTTTTGTCTTTTAAAACCCTCATTTTTGTCTCTTCCTGCCTGAGTTTGCACAATTTGGCTCTGTCCGTACCTAACATCAGCTTGATTGGGCACACAGTAAGAAAATAAACCCTAAAGCATCTAAATTTCCTGAACTGTAGCGCCACATTAAACAAGCAAACGAAGACATTTCTTTCATGGTAACAGGGAAGTGGAAATATTAGTGGAAAATCAGAGCTTAAAAAAATAATCGTTATAGGTAATTACTCAAGAATATCAAGCTATAATATATGGTTTAGAGTGTCCATAAAAATACCTTACATGGTCTATTATACTGAGTAATTTATTCAGCAGTTATAAATTTATTAATTTGCTTTTGTATGTTTAAAAGTGTAGTCACAAACAGAACAAAAAAAAAACAAACCCAACTTTAAGGAATCTATTACCATCTTAGTTTTCCCCCAATTTTGATAAAGCAAACAAAACCATAAGAATAGAAGAATGTCAATTTTATAGAAAAAAAAATTACTGAGGCGCCTGGGTGGCTCAGTCAGTTAAGCACCTGACTTTGGCTCCCGTCAGGATCTCATGGTTTGTGAGTTCGAGCCCATGGGGCTCGTTGCTGTCAGCAGAGAGCCCTCTTTGGACCCTCTCTGTTCTCCCCTCTCTGTCCTTCCCCTCCTCCTTCTCTCTTTCTCTCTCTAAAAAAATAAATAAACCTTAAAAAGAAAATTACTGTTGGGGCGCCTGGGTGGCTCAGTTGGTTGAGTGTCCGACTTCGGCTCAGATCATGATCTAGCGGTTGACGAGTTCAAACCCCACGTTGGGCTCTGTGAGCTTGCTTCGGATTCTGTGTCTCCCTCTCTCTTTGCCCCTCCCCTGCTCATGCTCTGTCTCTTTCTGTCTCAAAAATAAATAAACATTATTAAAAAAAAGAATTACTGTTTTTTTTCTCTGGACTATCTTCCATACTGTCAACCAGAGATAGAACTCATTAAAAAGTTTTTTTCTTGTGATGAAACATACGTAAAATGAAATTTACTATTTTAACCAGTTTTGCATGTACAAATGTGTGATGTTCTGTACAGTGAAACCTTGGATTGCAAGTAACTTGTTCCGCAAGTGTTCCACAAGGCAAGCAAATATTTCTAATAGATTTTTAACTTGAAAAATGAGCGATGTCTTGCAGTACGAGTAGTAGATGACGCCAAATGTCACATGATCACAACTGAGCTAGTGGTTCTTGAAATTCACTTTGATATACAGTACTTTGGATTACAAACATATTACCAGAATGAATTATGCTTGTAAATCAAGGCTTTACTGTACATTCACATTGCTGTGTAAAAAAAGGACTCTTTTGTTTATTTATTTATGTATTTATTTATAAATACTTATTCATTTTTGAGAGACAAAGAGAGAGCATGAGCGGGGAAGGGGCAGAGAGAGAGTGACACAGAATCTGAAACAGGCTCCAGGCTCTGAGCTGTCAGCACAGAGCCCGACACGGGGCTCGAACTCACGGACTATAAGATCATGACCTGAGCTGAAGTCAGACGCTCAACCAACTGCGCCACCCAGGTGCCCCGTGGACTCTTTTTTTTTTTTTTCTAAGTTTTTGTTTAAATTCCAGTTAACATACAGTGTAATACTAGTTTCAGGTTTACAGGATAGTGATTCAGCACTTCCATACATCAGCTGGTGCTCATCACAAGTGTCCTCTTTATTTGCTGAGTCGGCATCACCTTTTTTTTTTTTTTAAATGTTTTCACATTTATTTATTTTTGAGAGAGAGAGATAGAGCGTGAGTGGGAGAGGGGCAGAGAGAGAGGGAGACACAGAATCTGAAGCAGGCTCCAGGCTCTGAGCTGTCAGCACATAGCCCGACGCAGGGCTTGAACCCACGAACTGATGGGCTTGAACCCATGACCTGAGCCGAAGTCAGACGCTTAACTGACTGAGCCACTCAGGCGCCCCCCTTGGCATCACCTATTTAACACACAGATCCACCCACCTCCCTCTGGTAACCATCAATTTGTTCTCTATAGTTAAGAGTCTTTTTTGTGGTTTGCCTCTGTCTCTTTTTTCCCCTTTTGCTCATTTGTTTTGTTTCTTAAATTCCATATGAGTGGACTTATATGGTGTTTGTCTTTCTCTGACTTACTTTGCTTAGCATAATACTTTCTAGCTCCATCCATGTCGTTGCAAATGGCAAGATTCCATTCTTTTTTATGGCTGAGTAATATTCCATTGTATGGAATACATCTCTTTATCCATTCATCACTCCATGGACAGTTGGGCTGTTTCCATAATTTTGCTACTGTAGATAATGCTACTGTAAACATTGGTGTACATGTATCCAAAAGACTCATTTTAAGGAAAGGAAATGAAGGGTTCCCCCTACCAAGTCAAGTTCATTGAATGCAACTTTTCTCATTATTTTGTCTAATAAATTCTTGTTTTCTGAGCTATTATTAGAATTTCTGATTGTCCTTTCATCATGCTTAAGGATTTCTGAAAATTGAAGTCTTGCTTGGATATAGACAGAATTCTCTAATATTTCATGTATTAGTTAATTACATGATTTGCTGAGAGCATCTATTTTATACTGTAGAAAACGAGAATACCTAGTAAATGAGAAACAAGAATCTTAGACAAGCTCCTATGAAGGTCTTCACATTGTATTGCAGATAGGTAAGCTTGGCAACAAGCACACATCTAAATGTACTGTGTTGACATCTAAAGGTGCATTTCCAATATCAATTTAAGTTTATTGCTTATATTGCTTTTTTTAAATTACATTTCTTTCTAATTTTGGATCTTTTCTGGCACTTAGGGCCATAGTGCAGAACACAGATTTTTTTAATTCACTTATTTATTTGACAAGATGCTTATAGCACCTCTGTTACTAGGCACTGCTTTGAGTGTTTTATAAACTTAAGTTACATAATTCTCACAATAATCCTATGAAGTTAATAGTGGTAGTATCCTCATTTTGTAGAATTGGAAGCTGGAAGCAACAAGGATATTCAGTAACTTGCCTATGGTCACACACCTAGTTAGTAGTTACAATCAGGATTTAAACTCAGGTTGTCTGGCTCTAGAGGCTGCACAGATATACTTGCTGCCTCTCCTGACCCTTTTCTTTTTGTCATCTCAAGCCATTTTATTCTATTTCTATGATTGATTATTTTAATCTCTACAGAAATAAATACACCTTCAGCATTCATTCCATTTGTAATCCTATGAAAAGCAGACAATACAATTGGATCTTGTCTTCTAACCTCCAGAAAAAAGTCAGTTAAAGGAAGGCTACAGATTTTAAAAAGGCATCAAATTCTCCTTTGTCTTCTGATAACAGAGGTGCTGTGTGGAGAAAAACATATACACTATAATCGTGAATTTATTTCAACTTAAGCTATGTTGTTACTGTGAATACCTTCACAGGCAATTCTTGCCATTCCAAATGCTAAGTTCTAGAAATCATTTTGAGGGAATAAAGGCCTCATAGCACTGTAACAACCAATTATGTTTTTTTTTTTTTTATTGTTGTCTAACAAGCAAAATATATAGGAAAAAGGCCTTAAAACAGTTTTTAAATTTTTTAAGTTTATTCATTTATTTTGAGAAAGGGAGCATGAGCAGGAGAGGGGCAGAGAGAGGGAGAGAGAGAGAATCCCAAGTGGGCTCCATGCTGTCAGTGCGGAGCCCTACACAGGGCTGATTTCATGACTATGAAATCATGACCTGAGCTGAAATCAAGAGTTGGACACTTAAGGGTGTCTGGTGGATCAGTCTGTTGAGCATCCAACTTTGGCTCAGGTCATGATCTCACGGCTTGTGAGTTCAAGCCCCGCTTTGGGCTCTGTGCCAACAGCTCAGCCTGGAGCCTGCTTCAGATTCTCTGCTCCGACTGTCTCTGTCCTTCACTGCTTGCGCTCTGTCTCTGTCTCTTTATGAAAAACAAACAAAAAAGAGTTGGACCCTTAACTGACTGAACCACCCAGGTGCCCCCAAAAAGATTTTTAAAAGAAAAACAAACTTTTTATCTCTGTAGCAATTGTGGTTGAGGGCTACATTGCCTATATTCTCAGGGGATTCGTTAAAAATGAACCATTTTGTGTAATTATACTGTATAAAAAAAAAACTGAAGCAGATAATGCCATGTATCCAGTGTGTGCTTGGTTAATGTTGATTAATGTTACCAAAGATGTCCTGACAGTACTTAATCTCTTTTCTTGGATTCCTTTTATCTAAAAGGCAAATGCTAGTATTTGGAGTTTGACTGGGGCCCATTCATTACAGTTCTCATGAGCTGCTCTGGAACTGGACAAAGACACTGAATTGAATGGCTGTAAGCATGCAAAACTTGTGTTTAGGGCTCTCAAATGCAGCTTTAAAAAAAGTAATTTAATTTCTTCTTTCTTGTGAACAGATTGAAGACCAACTTTCCATATACCAATCACTGCACAAATCCAGGCTATTTGTTAAGTCCAGTTACAGTACAAAGAAACATATGTGGAGAAAATGCTAGCGTGAAGGTCTCCATTGAAATTGAAGGATTTCAACTACCAGTTACTTTTACATGTGATGGTACGTTTGTAGTTCCCCAGCTATCTTGTTTAGCTTTGATTAGGCGGAAAATGTTTAAAATGTTAGTTTGAATTATTCTTGACCTTGTTATCATTAGATACACTTTAAAAGAATTTTGTGTGTGTGTGTGTGTATGGTAAAATAGTTAATATTCATTAGTTATCCTTTTCAAAAAATTGGCATACGTTTGCATAGTTTTCTGGTTAAGACTAGTGGGAAAACAGTTTACCTTTATTACTTCTATTACTGCATATTTCTCTGAAAAATGCTGAGTAACTTTGGTTAATTGGTGGCTGGTGGCCAAGGTCCCAAAGCATGAGATTGAAAGGCTAATTATAGTCCAGTTCTTTTTTTTTTTTTTCTTTCCATTTTATGGCAAGAAGAATACTTGTTTATAAAGAACTGTCAGTGAAATTGAAATTCCAGTTATCTTGTTAAGCTCCTCTAAGGAGAAGATAATTCTCCTTTGGTTCTAACTCTCTCTTTCAGATTTGATGTGGATATCCTTTCTAGAAATGTATCCTAAAGTCTGTAGGAACTTTTCTGTCATAATTTACTGCTTCTCATGATGTATATTGCTTTACTGGAATTCCAATGGTAGAATAAGGTCCTATATTTCTGTAGCACTTTGACTTACAAATGATGCCATTTTTTTTCTATAATGGTTATGGTTAGGAATATGTCCAATATTTGGATACTTTCTTTGTAGCTTTGTACTTTTCAAGCCCCTTTGAAAAAATAGAAATCTGAAACAAAAATGTTAGCCAACTATAATAATCATTCTTTTAGTTTCTAAAGGAAGAGTTATTCTTATAAAACATACTTTAAATTTTGGTTTGGGGAATTGTTTAAATCCATATGCTGTAAGAATTAATATGAAAATTGAAGGAAAAAAAGGTCAGTAAGCCCCTTGATTGAATAATAAGCATTGATAGCAAATGTTTTAATTTGTATCACATTTTGACTTGATGTCTCAAGATATGATTACACTTTGAGAAAATGTCTGAAATGCCTGTAGTTTGGTTCTTTGTAAATGTGCACATTTATAATATACATCTCTGTGAAGAAACTTAACCATAGTATAGTAGAGGTGTGTCCAAATAATAAATGTTACTGTACATTTGACTGTTCAGAAATGTAGTCATTATCAGATATTTTATGGCTTTTTCTGCCAAGCTGTTGATTTTCGTGAAGTTTGAATTTAATAACTGTCTTCTAAATTGAACATAAGAGATCTAAGTATAGGAATAGGTTACTTTATTATTTTTTTAATGTTTATTTATTTAGGGAGAGCCGGGGAGGAACAGAGAGGGTGGGGGGAAGACAGAAACCCAAGCTGAAAGTACAGAGCTTGATGCAGGTCTTGATCTCATAAACTGTGAGATCATGACTAGCTGAAATCAAGAGTCAGACACATAACCAACTGAGCCACCCAGATGCCCAGAAATAGGTTACTTTAAAAGGTTACTTTAATTTTTTAATGTGTTATAATCTTAGTAAATAGCTCTTGTCAAGAACGATAATTGAAGAATATTTCCTACTTGCTGTATTTTTATTTTACATTAGAAAATTTACCAGCAAATATCAAACATTTAAAATGGTGATTTTTTTTTTTCTTATGATTTGGTTTAAATCATTGTTTGCTAGATACTGCTAAATGTCATCCTTTTTGGAGGAGTCTGTAATATGGAGGTGGCTTTCTTAGTTTTAGATCTGCCCTAATCAAATACAGTAACCCCTAGCCCCATGTGGCTATTGAGCACTTGAAATATGGCTAATATAGAGTGAGATATGCTAGAAGTATAAAATACATGGTGAATTTCAAAGAACCAATTTGAAAAGAAATAAGATGTCTCAGTAATTTTTAAATACTGGTTTTATGTTGAAATGATATTTTGGATTTATTAGGTTAAATAAAACATGTTGGAATTAGCTTCACCTGTTTCTTTTTACTTTTTTCAACGTGGCTAGTAGAAAATTTTAAATTCTATATGTGACCTGCATTATATCTCTATTGTATAGTGTTCTCTTAGATGATAAATACATTCTGAATAAGTGTATAGAGTTAAACGAGCAAAATGAAAATGATGCCTCTTTTACAGTGAGTTCTACTGTAGAAATCATTATAATGCAAGCCCTTTGCTGGGTACATGATGACTTGAATCAAGTAGATATTAGCAGCTACGTTCTGAAAGTTTGTGGTCAAGAGGAAGTGCTACAAAAGTAAGTTTACTTACTTAACTACTGAACAACATCTTTGGAAATTTCATTTTTAAGGGGTTAAAATTAGAAAAATTTCAAGTTAAATTTGTAGTCCAAAAATATGTTGGGTCCTACTGAATTGATTGGATTCATGAACTTAAATTGAGATATACTTTGTTTTAAGATGTGTATGTATCTAAGACCATGGAGGGATTTCAGAGACAATGAAGACATGGTATTGCCCTTAAACTTATAGTCTTAAATGGGAAAAAAAGGTAATTCATTGAGAAGTGAATTGAATAGTTTTTTTTACTTTCTGCTAAGAGTCAATAGTCACGTATTTTTTCCTTCTGTAGCATGGGCCATTACTTTTCACACAGTGGTCAGCTGTGACTTCCTTATAGTTGCCTTGAGATAGTCATTGTATGAATCTTTTTCTGAACCAGGTAATTTAGCATATACAGTTTAGTTATTTTACAGATTTAATTACTTTCAGCTACTAAAAATGCCCTGTTCCTATTTCTCTTATTTTCTTTTTTACCTTCATCTTTCTTCTTTATTGTGACTCTGTCCATGTAGAATTATTCTTTTATTTAAATTTTTTTTTTTTTTTCAACGTTTATTTATTTTTGGGACAGAGAGAGACAGAGCATGAACGGGGGAGGGGCAGAGAGAGAGGGAGACACAGAATCGGAAACAGGCTCCAGGCTCCGAGCCATCAGCCCAGAGCCCGACCCGGGGCTCGAACCCACAGACCGCGAGATCGTGACCTGGCCGAAGTCGGACGCTCAACCGACTGCGCCACCTAGGCGCCCCATAGAATTATTCTTTTATTTAAATGCTCACACTTGGTTAAAAAACTATCTCTACATTTTACCATTCTCTTCAATTTCTGATGCAGATACAAGTTATATTTTACTCTCACCTCTGTAATTTCTAGTTTGAGAATAACATTGATGAATAATTAATCTATTTTAATAGTAATCATTGCCTTGGAAGTCATGAACATATTCAGAACTGCCGGAAATGGGACACAGAGATTAAACTACAACTTTTGACCTTCAGTGCAATGTGCCAAAATCTGGCCCGAACAGTAAGTATGTACCTTATAACTGAATTGCATTTGGTTGACTCTGAGTAATTCTGCTAATTAGCCAATTTGCAATTTGTACATTCTCCAAGATTTCTGGGTTGGACTGGTGAATGGGTTGGAATGATGAACTAATTTTATCCACAACAAGGGTTTTCAACAAATGGAGGTAGCTTTTCAATCATGGAGTCTTAGGTAGCCTACTACTCCAAGCTGGAGGCATATTTGAAAATCAAAGTGGAGGAAATAAAAGTTGACTTGTAATGATTTTACACAAGAATGAAAACATTAGGGTCAAAGGGAAATGAGGAAGGAGGAAAGATTTTGAATACTAAATGTGGTTTGAAGGAAGAAAAATACATTATTTTTCACCAAATGAAAACTGCTTCTCTTTTTAAAATGCAGTACTTTCTTTTGAAGTTAAAGCAAAAACATTTGATGAATTTTAATCTTTAAAGAGAATTACTCTTCATTTGGTAGAACTTTGGATAGAAAAATAGCAGTCATTTCTACTTTTTGTTTATTTTCTTAGGTTTTTCTCCTGTGTTTGATGTTTTTCAACCAAGTGAAATAAATTGTTTCACAAAATTCAGTACATTTTAGCAATCATTAGTAACTTCTCTTTTCAGTTTCTTAAGGAATAATGTTCTTGAGAATATTTGCATAGTAAAGACTTATGGTAGAAGAGACCAGTACCTTATTTATTGGGGGTAAGTTGGGGGGAAATTTGATTATCATTAGAAAAAATAATGCAGAAATTCAGATGATCTCTTCCCCATCTGATTCTACCCCACCTTCATTTGGCTGTCAGATATCTTTAAAAGTGTTTTGTTTTGTTTTAAACCTCTCTATTCTTTCTGTGTAGAACAGAAGTAGTTTTTACTTTGGGAGCTGCCTATAGATCAAAAACTAGACTAAAAAGCATTTATGTTTTTTTATTTATAAAACAAATTTTTCAGAATATTGATGTACTTGTTTCCCTGATTGGTTATAAATAGTATTTAATTCTGAAAATATTTTAACCTGTTCTGAAAAATCACTGCAGTTTCAAGAATTTGTCATACACTTAACCATGTTTAATTTGGTAATAGAAAGCCCAAAGAGGAGCACCTGGGTGGCTCAGTAGGTTAAGTGTCTGCCTTCAGCTCAGGTCATGATCTCATGGTTTGTTAGTTTGAGCTCCACATTGGACTGTCTGCTGTCCAACAGAGCTCCCTTCATTCAGATCCTCTGACCCCCAATCTCTCTCTGTCCCTCTTCTGCTTGTACACTCTCTCTTTCTCTCTCAAAAATAAATGAATAAAAACTAAAAAGAAACCAAAAAAACAAAAAACAAACCCAAAGAACGGATTTTATTTATTTTTTTTTAAATTTTTTTTTTCAACGTTTATTTATTTTTGGTACAGAGAGAGACAGAGCATGAACGGGGGAGGGGCAGAGAGAGAGGGAGACACAGAATCGGAAACAGGCTCCAGGCTCTGAGCCATCAGCCCAGAGCCCGATGCGGGGCTCGAACTCACGGACCGCGAGATCGTGACCTGGCTGAAGTCGGACGCTTAACCGACTGCGCCACCCAGGCGCCCCAGAATGGATTTTATTTTTTTGGTAAACATATGTGTATATGTGTTTTTTTAGGCAGAAGATGATAAAACACCGGTGGATTTAAACAAACATCTGCATCAAATAGAAAAACCTTATAAGGAGATCATGACAAGGTGTGGCATCTAAAGCATTAATTCCAGGTTTTCAGACTTTGCTTTTGGATGTGAATAGCATTATTTTGGTGAATAAAACAATCATTTCTGTATATAGTATCCTTCAGCCACAGTAACTCTTCTTTATTTCAGATACCCTGTTGACGAACTTTTAGATTCTTACCACCACCAAGTGGACCTGGCTCTGCAAACTGAAGTAAGTCTTAATACACCTTTTGGCATGATGACTTAAGGATTCTTGTCTCTGTTCTATCTTAAATATTAGTGTGGTATTGTATGAAATATTTTAGAAGGACGATTTAAACAGTATTCTTGATGTTGATGTTTGATGACTTGTTTTCTGACCCAACTTGTTAACAGAAATTTTCAATATTGCTTGAGTCAGCACTTCACCTCACTTCAGCTTTATTACTAAGAGGAACCTTCAGTTCAATTTAAAAAAGAAGTGAATGTTTACTATATTCTAGATGCTGGAGTTACGAAAATGGATGACCTAGTCCCCACCTACCAGGAACTTAAAACTAGTGATGGATTTAAACAAAATTTCAGTGTAGCATAGAGGTATGCATTGGATTCTTTGGGAGATCAGAGAAGGGCACTTCTTCCAACTTGAGACTTCCAAGGAAAGCCTCTAAGAAGGGAGGTTGCCTAGTTCAAGTCGACAGTATGGGTTAGCTAGAAGAAGATGGTTGGGAAGGACATGTGAATAAAAGCACATAGGTGTGATACATATGTGGAAGTAGAAGCACTTCTGTAACAGGGTAGAGTATGAAGTGAAGGTTGGGAGATGACGTTGGAGATACCTGGACGTAAGTTACCACCTTATCCATGTTAAGGAGTTTTACTCTATCCTCTAGCTTAGAGGTCCATATCCAGTCTACTTTCTGTTGTAAATAAAAAATTTTTGGAACACAGCCACACCCATTTGTTTATATATTTTCTATAACTGCATTTGTGTTCTAATACTAGAGGTGAGTAGTTGAGACACATACTATATATCCTGCAAAGCCTAAACTATTTATTAATTGCTATTTTACAGAAAAGGTTTACTGACCTCTGCTCTAGCCCTTTTTAGCTGAGGGTAAGGGATGGGATGGGTTGAGTGACTTGTTTCTGAGTCCTGAGCTGAAATTACTCTGGCCATACTGTGGAAATTAGATTTACTTCTGGCGGGATTGGTTTTAGGGAGATTATTTAGGAAAGTTTTTTATAGTAGTCCAAGTGAAAGATAATTAGTGTGATAAAGGCAAAAGGAGGGAACTGATTAACAATACTTAGGAGATAAAATTGGTAAGATTTTGGTAGGTAATGAGATGTAAGAAAAGAAATAGTGTAGAATGACTCTCAGATTTCCAGCTACTATTATATTCTTGTCAGCATATAAACATATTTATTCAGTAAATATTTGCAGAATATCTCCTCATCATGAGGCACTGTTGTAGGTGCTAAGGCTATGGTAGTGAACAAAAGAAACTGTAATCCCAAGTGTTAGTTTACACTCTAGTTGCATGAGATGACAGTTAAACTAACAAAATATATGCTACATCAGGTGGTAAGCACTATAGAGAAAAATAAATGAGGGTAATGTTGCAATTTCAACATTTGTATTCAGAAGAGACCTCATTAGGAAGGTAAATTTGAGTAAAGAACTGGAGGAGAGGAGGAAGCTATCTGGTTGTCTAGGGGAGGAGGAGTGTGCCTGATATATCTGTCTTTCTAGCTGGAATAGAGTGAGGGAGGGGGGCAAGAATGGAAACAAATCAATTAGAAAGATGTTTTGCTAGCCATAGATAGTGGGAAGAGGGAGGAAGGGGCGGGAGAGGAAGAAACTGTGAGAGGAGCAGATTTGGATGGAAGATGTAGAACTTAATTTTGGACTTTGTGATGACTGTTAGTCACCTTAATAGCAATGTTGAGTAGGCAGTTGGATATAAATCTGGATTTTAATGGAAGAGGCCCAGCCTGGAGGTAGTAAACATGGGAATCATAAGAATATAATTGGTATTTTGAAGCCATAAGGAGATCCCCAAGAAAATTACTGCAGGTACAGAAAATAAGAGTTTAAGGACAGCCCTGGGCACATCTTCCATCTTAAAACAAAAAGTCCACATCCCTCTGTAGCAACCACTCCACTTCTCTTTTCTTCTTGCAGCAAAACTCCTTAAAGTTAATCTATTTTTACTGCTTCCACTTCCTCTCTTTCCATTCTTTTATGAACCCACTCCAATCAGGCTTTCATTCTCAGCACTTCCCTGAAACTGCACCTAAGATCAGGACTTCATGATCATGGTTTCAGTAATAAGTTCTTGGTCTTTATTTTTCTCAGTGTTTCTATAGTGTTTAATAGAGGTGGCTGTTTCTTCCTCTTGAATACTCTCATGACCTCTTGGTGTATCATGTTTGTGGTTCTCTGACTTCCAGTGTCTTGCTCTGTTCTCTCACTTGTGGCTTTCTGCTTATGGTTTCTTTATTTTTCTGACCTCTAAACATCAGAATACCATAGGGCTCAGTTCTAGGATCTCTTCTTTTCCCTTGTGGTCACATTCCAGGTGATCTCGCTTAATCTCATGTCTTTAAATACCCTACATATACTGATGGCTGAAATTTATACATTCAGACTAACCTCTTCCCTGAACTCCAGATTCAAATATATTTTACCTGACATTTTTTTTTTTTTAATTTTTTTTTTCCAACGTTTATTTATTTTTGGGACAGAGAGAGACAGAGCATGAACAGGGGAGGGGCAGAGAGAGAGGGAGACACAGAATCGGAAACAGGCTCCAGGCTCTGAGCCATCAGCCCAGAGCCTGACGCGGGGCTCGAACTCCCGGACCGTGAGATCGTGACCTGGCTGAAGTCGGACGCTTAACCGACTGTGCCACCCAGGCGCCCCATTACCTGACATTTTTATATGAATGTCTAATTCATTAACATCTCAAATTTAAGATACATGAAGCTGAATTTTTTATATTACCCTTCATATCTATTTATGAGTCTTCCTCTTTTTGGTAAATAACAACTCTATCCTTCTCTTTGCTAAGGGGCAAACCTTGAAGTCGTATTTGATTTCTCAAGAAAAAGATCTTTTATATCCCACAATCTAATTCTTGTCAGCTCTATTTTAAAAATACATTCAGAATGTGACCACTCTTTATCACTACCAAAGCTACAGTTCTAGTCAATTACAATAGTTACGATACAGTTGACCCTTGAACAACATGGGGGTTAGGGGCTCTGACCTCCTGTGCAGTCGAAAATCTGTATATAACATCTGTCTACCTTTAAGTAAGCTCTAGGCCCAACATTGGGCTTGAACCCACAATCTTGAGATCAAGAGTCATATTTTCTGCCGACTGAGCTAGCCAGGTACCCACTGTTTATAACTTCTGGCTCCCCCCAAATTTAACTGCTGATAGCCTACCTTTGGCTGGAAGCCTTGCTGATAACATACATAGTTTATTAATACATATTTTGTATGTTGTTTTTATTGTATGTATACTTTTATTGTATGTATACTTTATTCTTGTACTAAAGTGAGCTAGCGAAAAAGAAATGTTAAAGAGCACCTGGGTGGCTTAGTCAGTAGGGCGTCCCGACTTCGGCCCATGCCATGATCTCACGGTTCGGGAGTTCAAGCCCGCATCGGGCTCTGTGCTGACAGCTTAGAGCCTGGAGCCTGCTTTGGATTCTCTGTCTCCCTTTTTCTCTGCCCTTCCTTTGCTCGTGCTCTGTCTCTCTCAAAAATAAATATTAAAAAAAATTTTTTTTTTAATAAAAGTTAAAACCATAAGGAGGAGAAAATACATTTATAGCACTTGTGCTGTGAAAAATTCACGTATAAATGGATCCAAGCAGTTCAATCCTGTGTTGTTCTCAGGTCAACTATAGTTCCTTACAGCTCTCTCAGCTTCTACCCTTGTCCTTCTACAGTCTTTCTTCCACAGGGAATCAAAATGATATTTTAAAAATAAGTAACTAAGTGCAATATGGCATCCTGGATTGTATCCTGGGAGAGGAAATGAATATTAATGGAAAAACTGGTTCAGTCTGACTAAAGTACATTTCAGTTAATAGTAATGTACCAGTGTTAATGTCTTAGTTTTGTCAAATATAACATGGTTACGTTACTTAACCCAGTTTCCTTTAATGTTCTTAAAGGAACTTTCTAACTATCTTAGAGGAACTATCTGTATTGTTTTTGCAACTTTTCTGTAAATGTAAAATTATTACAAAACAAAAAGGTTTTTTAAGAAAAATAATAAGCACAGATAGCATATGTAAAAGAGAAAAAGACAAAAGATGGCTCTTTGAAAAGATTAATAAAATTTATAAACTCTTAAAAGATGCTAAATTATGTTATCCCCTTTTTCAAAATCCTCTTTACCATCTCAGTAAAATTCAGATCCCTAATTGTGTCTTCAGGGCCCTATGTATTCTGACCCCACTACCTCTCTGATCTGGCTTCCTAACACTTTCCTTCTTTGTTCTGGTGGATCTATAGGTATGCTCCCCAGCTGGGATCCTTGTGCTTTTTGTTCTCTTTACTTTTAATGCTCTTCCCCCAGATATTTGCATGGCTTAACCTTCAATTCGTTAAGGTCTGTATTCTAATAAATGTCTTATCGCAGATGTCTTTAGGACCATCTTACGCAAAATAATGACTAAAAAAAATAGTGACTGTCATATATTCCCCATAATTTTTTTACAGCTTTATTGTGTAATTTATATACCATAAAGTGTACCCATTGAATATATATAATTCAAGGATTCCTTTTAATAAATGCGTAGAGTTGTATAATTATCTCCACAATCCAGTTCTTTGGACCATTTTCGTCACTCCCAAAGGTTTCCATGTACTACTTTTCAGTCATTCCTCATTCCCAGCCCAACCCCCGAATAACACCTGATCTAGTACCTGTCTTGGTAGATTTCCCCTTAATGGAGATTTCATGTAAATGGAATCATACCCTATGTAATACCTGATTTTTTTTTTCCACATACCATACCGTTTTTAAGCTCTGTCCATGTTGTAGTATATAAGTTGTAATTCGAATCCATAGTTCCTTTTTTTATTGCTGAATACTTACATTGTATGGATATATCATATTTTGTTTATCTGGTCACCAAATAATGGACATTGGACAGTTTGCAGTTTTTAGTTGTTATGAATAATGCTGCTGTAACCCCCCCCCCCCCCCCCATATAAGTCTTTGTGTGGATATATGTTTTAATTTAGGTTTTAGGAAAAATCAGGAAGTTGCGGAAGTTTTGATTTCTCCTGGCTTTAATTTTCTAGAGATAAGGTGTTAATTTATTTTACTAAAATGAAGTTATAGGAGCAGTAAAGAAAAATGAGAAAGAGAACTGACCAAGAACAAGTAAAAGGAATGTTAAGTGGTGTGCAGTTTCCTGCTGAAATTGGGGATGTTGAATTTTCTTTGAAAATGCTCAGCTGCCTGGTAGAAGAAGCAGAGAAGAGAAGGCTCTGACCTCAAAGAATGAGTTTAGTTGAAATGAATGTGTGGGGACTGGAGGCAAAGGAGATTGTGATCAGACTATAATATTGTGGTTAAGATTCTCATAGGGTACAGTTTTGGAGTTGATGATGCTGTGAATTTTCCACGTGGACATTTATGTAACTGAGGCTTATTATAAGATATAGAGTAGAAAGTCAGGTGAATAGAGCAAAAATATGGCATGTAGTGGAGGAAATGACCACATGTCCAATTACAAGGCAGATCAGGCCATCAGGGGTCAAGTCAGGGGACAGAAAATACAGTAGTAATTTGAACAGGAAAATTTAAAGAATTGTTAATTAGTAAAAGGTGGTTAATTACTACAAAGGGCAAAAGAGGATTCTAAGGCAGGATTTGGCATTTTATGGCTTGCGTACAAAATCTGGCCTATTTCCAATTTTTGTAAATGAAGTTTTATTGGAACACAGCCATACTCATTTATGTATATACCTGTATCTCTTTTCATGCCATAATAGCAGAGTTGAATTGTGACAGAGACTGTGTGGCCCACAAAGCCTAAAACATTTTATTCTCTGGCCTTTTTAAAAAGCTTGCCAACCATGCTATAAGGGGTCCAGAAATAGGATATAAAAACGCAGCTATCACCTCTAGGTTGAGGAACAATGGATAGTGAAGGAATTGTAGGACTTAATGTAGAACCCTCCCCACCCCCACCCCCCGCCCAGGCTGAATTCCAGCCTCTTCTAAAAGGGTTTGGCTATCACAGGAGCACAGAGGATGCCTATAGCAAAGAGACTTGCTACAGTTGTCAGATTGGGAGACCATGGCCTGAGGGTATAGCTGGAACTGGTCTTTGAGGACCACTGGGATCCTGTGCTGAAGTTTAAAAAAAAAAAAAAAAAGAAGAGGAGGCCTGGAACCCTGATGAGAAGTGTCTTCATGCTGCTATTGCCTGAGTGTCCCTTAGGTGCCCTCTGTTGATCAAACCTAACATTTTGTCGGCTGGAAAGGAAAAATATAGGTCTAGTTCCAGTATCACAAAGTAGAGCAAAGAAGGGGATTGATTTGGAACTAATTGACAATAAATTGGTAACTGGCACATAAAAAATGATGGAGAATAGTATAGGAGAATGACCTGAGCCTCAACACTGGAAAGGTTTTTGCATGAAGGTGTAGGAGTAAAAGTAAGCAGAAATATAAGTAAGCAAAAATGGGGAGCTAGAAAACAGATTGTTGGGCCCTGAGGACTGCAGGGTAATTGGATGTTTGAGCAAATGAGGTGGTTTCATTGAAGCATAAAGGTACAGGGAACATTCAATTTCTGGTTGCCAAGCCTCAAAGGTGGAAAAATTTAAATTGTTAAGGGATGGTACAGTACTAAATTTCAGCCCATTTTAACAGTACTTGGAATGTAAGTTTGGCATACATGTTTGATGAATTCTTTATGTAAGAGTGTTTCTTAATGAGATAAGAAACATTATTTTAAAATGATGGAGGAATGGAGAGAGATTTTTAAATCATTCTCATCAGGTAAATGATTTTATAATATATTTGTACATGTATACTTTTGAATTGTGGTGAAATCAAGTATGATTAAATACTACAGAGGGATTGTCCTCAAGAAAGTTTTTTCATCCAATAAAACTTAAAAAGTAATGGTTGTATAGATGCAAATGCTACTTAAAAGTTGACTCATGTCTACTAACTGCTGCCTAATGTTATTAATATGCAGCCAATCTCTGAAGAACTTGGTTTTTGATACCAAATTTTTTGGCAGGAGGGAGAGAAGGATTGGTGTTTTTAATGTGGAACTTACTCCCAAGTAAGGATAAAAAATAACTCCAGTTTTTTTTAATGACTTAGTAATTTGTTAATGATTTATTAGTTATTCTAAGTATGAAATTAATGGCATTTGCATCTGAATAATTGTGTCAGGCAAAATGAAAATCAGACCCAAGTTTTCTTATTCAAAATAAAATAGGTCAGTGAAAAGGTATTTTGTTTATTTTTCATCACAAAAGAGTAAAGGATATCTGTTTATTAAGCACATCTAAAATGTCTGGTTTCTGACTTCATCTCTGAAACTGATCCTTTAAATTCCACATACTTATGTTTATTTTACTTTTTATTTTTAAAGAACCAGCACCGAGCAGTAGATCAAGTAATTAAAGCTGTAAGAAAAATCTGTAGTGCTTTAGATGGTGTAGAGACTCTTGCCATTACAGAATCAGTAAAGAAGCTAAAGAGAGCAGTCAATCTTCCAAGGAGTAAAAGTGCTGATGTGAGTATTTTTTTTAGTATATTAGCATTTTGTTACATGTAAGTATGTACTTAAGTGAGTATCACTTAAACTGGGAGATTTTTGCTTCTGTTAGACAAAATGTTATTGTTTCAACCTTGGCTTTTACTTTTGAGTAGATTTGGTCACTTAGTAAAGTTGGGAATTACTAAGAGGAGATCCACTCCCTCAGAAGAGCTTTGTCAGCATTGATATTGAATACATAGATGCCAAACTGTGAAACTTTTATGTGTAGAGGAGGAACTGTGGCATAAATGAGTTGGTTGGAAGTTTCAAGATAGATACTGAGCTCCAGAACCTGGGTGGTAATGGTTAGTATTTGTCCTTCTGGATGGAGATGTCCATGATTGTCCATGGGGTAAGGTCTGCATTGGGCCATACCTCTTTCCTGTTGAAAATTCCCAGAAGCCTCACTAAGAGTGACTTATTGCCTCAGAAGCAACCAGGTTAGGAGCCCTTTCTTGATAGCATACTGTGAAAGCTCTTCCTATGGTATTTTCATGAGGATTTAATTAACTCTGTTCATAGGGTTGTTCATAGCTCTGATGGTAGGATTAGAGAAGGTGGATCACAAAACACAATAAATTAAAAAAAATTTTTTTTTTAATGTTTATTTTTGACAGAGAGAGACAGAGCATGAGCGGGGGAGGGGCAGAGAGAGAGGAGGAGACACAGAATCCAAAGCAGGCTCCAGGCTCTAAGCTGTCAGCACAGAACCTGACGTGGGGCTTGAACTCACAGACCACGAGATCATGACCTGAGCCAGGGTCGGACGCTCAACTGACTTAGCCACCCAGGCGCCCCAAGACACAATAAATTTAAAGGAAGGAAACGTTATATTGATGATATGCCCCTCAACTGGTATCTAAGAGATACTTTAGGCTCACAGAGAGCTTATATATATGATATGTAGAAATTTGGGTTTCTTTTACCTTTCTTTCTTATTATGTGCTTGTTTAAAAAAAATATATATATATGTATATATATATATATATATATATATATACATATATATGAAATAACTTGGAAATGATCCACTATACCATGGTCCTAATGTTATCTGAGGTTTCTATTCATCATAGTCATTTGCTGGATAAGGGAGCGGGGAGTAGGAGGAGAGCTCAATTTAAATAATTATAAGAGCTTTTTTGAGACCATAAATGGTAATAAATAGAGTTGTAGTTTCTTTAGGGATATTCTTATCATACTAATAGTAAAGCAACTAATAGAATATAAAGTATCATTAATGTATTTATCGCTTTGGGTTTCAAATTTTAATTACTAAACTGGTTTAATGAGGCAGATTTTGTTGAGCTTCTATATTTTGCACTAATTTTCAGTTATTCTGATTTTCTTGATAGTAATCATTTATTTGGTTTGGGGTTTCACTTTCTTTTTACATTTTTGTTTTGTTTTATTCTGCAGAACCTTTTGGGAGGTTTCCTGATCAAGCATTTAATTAAATGTATTGAAATTAAAGGTAAACATTCTATATTATATCATGGGCAATTTTCCAACTAATTTGTATGTATGTATGCAGGTGACTTCACTGTCTGGAGAAGGAGACCCTACTAAGAGTTCATCTAGGGGTATGTCTTTAAGTTCTTTAAATTTTAGCAATAATTTTTGCTTCTTTGGGGAATTATATTAACAATTTCTTTCAATCTAGGATCACTGAATCCTGAAAATCCTGTTCAAGTAAGCATGGACCAGTTAACTGCAGCAATTTATGATCTTCTCAGACTCCATGCAAATTCTGGTAGGAGTCCTGCAGACTGTGCCCAAAGTAATAGGAACGTTAAGGAAGCATGGACAACAACAGAACAGCTCCAGTTTACAATTTTTGCTGCTCATGGGATTTCAAGTAATTGGGTATCAAAGTAAGTAACTGTTTAAAACAAAATATATATGGCTTAACCCAGAAACTGTTCTAATCTTGTAAAATGTCAGCATCCCCTGTTCTCCTGATACTTAAATTGATGATACAAGAATTACCACATACCTTTGTGGTTTTCATAAAAATTACAGAGAAGGGGTGCCTGGGTGGCTCATTTGGTTAAGCGTCGGACTCTTGATTTTAGCTCAGGTCATGATCTCAAGATTCGTGGGATCAAGCCCTGCATAGGGCTGTGCACTGACAGGGTGCAGCATGCTTGGGATTCTCTTTCTCTCTCTGCCCCTCCCTACTCACTCTCTCTTACACTCTTTCTCTCTCTCAAAATAAACAAACATTAAAAAAAAAAATTACAGAGCTATTTGAAACTGTTCCTGTAAAAAATATCCCTCCTACTACATGCAAAGAAGGCAGGAAAATAGATGTTTAAACTTACAAAGGTAAATGCTAATTAACAAATGAGTCCATTTGACTGCTGTTTTTCAGCCTTTCCTTTAGAATCAGGGTTATTTGAAATAGTGATGAGACTAGGCTTTAGTGTACTTTTTTCTCTTTAGTAGTTTACTATTTACTGATTGCTAGGCTTTGGAGTCTACAAGGGCATATTTCTTCTATTGAAATTTTTTAAAACGTTTGTTGATTTATTTTGAGAGAGAGAGAGAGAAAGGGAATCTTAGGCAGGCTCTGTGTTGTCAACACAGAGCTGGACGCAGGGCTTGAACTCGGACTATGAGATCATAACCTGTCCTGAAATTGAGAGTCAGATGCTTAACCAACTGAGCCACCTAGGTCCCCCTCTATTGAATTTTATTTTTATTTTTAATTTTTTTAACATTCTATTTATTTATTTATTTATTTATTTAAAAATTTTCATGTTTATTTTTGAGAGAGATAGAGCATGAGTGGGGGAAGAGCAGAAAGAGAGGAAGACACAGAATCCGAAGCAGGCTCCAGGCTCTGGGCTGTCAGCACAGAGCCCGATGCAGGGCTCGAACTCACGAACTACAAGATCATGACCTGAGCTGAAGTCGGCCACCCAACCAGCTGAGCCACCCAGGCACCCCAACATTGTATTTATTTTTGAGAGAGACAGAGCACAGGTGGGGGAGGGGCAGAGATGGAGACACAGAGATAGAGATAGAGCTGTTAGCACTATCTATTTGTTTTGAGAGAGAGAGAGAGAGAGAGAGCGCATGCGCACTTGCATAAGCAGGGGAGGGGCAGAGAGAGAGAGAGAGAGAGAGAGAGAGAATCCCAAACAGGCTCCACACTGTCAGCACAAAGCCCAATGTGGGGTTTGATCTCACAAACCATGAGATCATGACCTGAGCCGAGATCAACAGTTCGACATTTAACCAACTGACCACCCAGGCGCCCCTGAATTCAAATTTTAAATGAAAGTTTCATAGTAACAATGCTATAAAGTAAGGTAAAGCCTAGTGAAGAGATACCAAACATAAATTCTGCTTAAATTGAGTTTTAGATTAACATAATATATAACTACTTGAAAACAATCTATTAACTCATTCAGTAAATATTTACTGAGCACCGGGGTGCCTGGGTGGCGCAGTCGGTTAAGCGTCCGACTTCAGCCAGGTCACGATCTCGCGGTCCGTGAGTTCGAGCCCCGCGTCAGGCTATGGGCTGATGGCTCAGAGCCTGGAGCCTGTTTCCGATTCTGTGTCTCCCTCTCTCTCTGCCCCTCCCCCGTTCATGCTTTGTCTCTCTCTGTCCCAAAAATAAATAAACGTTGAAAAAAAAAAAAAAATTTACTGAGCACCATCTTGGGCAGTGTTCTTCGTACTAGGGATTCAGCAGTAAACAAGGCAACAAAATATCTCTGCCTTCTAGGAACTTGTCTTTAAATGGGTACTACTGCTATGTGAAGGTATTTTATTCTTTAAAATGTTACAGGGATAATATCTTCCACATCCTCCATACAGACTCATATACACGCAAATAAATTTTGGGATACTAATGAGAAGGACAAATACTCAGTAGAAGACAATACAGAAAACTGCAGTGATAAGATGGAAAGAAAGTAAAATGCTGAAGAAAAGAGAGACAGCTAGGGGTCTTTTGTGAACCAATGAGATTTAGAATTTGAAATATATTTTAAATGATTAACAGATTGCATATATGAACAAAGTGGTTAATGTGTAAGCCTAGCAGTAAGTTAGAATCTAGTAGAACCTAAGGCTCCTATTCTGCAAGATTGCCTGATTGTATCTAACCAGCTCTATTTGTGGCAATTAGGGGCTAAATCCTTACTGTCTAATGAGAATACAATAGCATGTATTCCATGGATGGAAGCTTCCTAATAGATTGGAAAGACTGGCTCAGTGCAAGTCAGGCCCAAACCCCATTAATATGCTTAACTAACTAAATTTCAGTGGCTTAGCAAAGGAAAATATCACCTAGGGAAGATAATGTTTATATTTTTTCTTCTAAGAATTTACCTAGAAATGAATGATTATCCATTTCTAAAGGTAGTAACTGAGCACAAAATGGTGCTAAGTTCTGTAGCATGACCCCCTAAGACTAGCACCTGGAGGTATATGTTGCCTTCCGTATTCCCTTTTCTATACTACTTCCCTGTTTTTGTAGAATTTGCAATAGTTAAATTTCATATGTTTTCCAAAAATTCAAATGACTGGTGAACAAATAATTTCATATAATAGCCACTCTTAGAGAAGAATGGCTAATGTTATACATTTGGATTATAAAATAACAATCAAATTAAAATGTTTCTTTTCTTAGTTATGAAAAATACTACTTGATATGTTCCCTATCTCACAATGGAAAGGATCTTTTTAAACCTATTCAATCAAAGAAGGTTGGCACGTATAAGAATTTCTTCTATCTTATTAAATGGGATGAACTGTAAGTGAAATTTTTGGCTTTTTATTCTTTCAGTATGCTGTCTTTACTTTTTTCCATGTATGCATCCTAGGTTTCATTTTTATTACAATTTCCATTAAAATCCATTAAATTCTTACATCTTAAGGTCTCTTCTAGATATTATTCTATAGAAAAGCCAAATTCTCATTTAAAAATCTGAAATATTATTAAAAAAACTACATATTGTTAAATTGCAGAAACATGCCATTAATTCTTCTTAGACTTTTGTTAAGTTAAAACTATAAATTTATGTGTAATTTTAGAAAGATGGGTTTGTATAACATTGCTTAGTTTGGTATTCTATAATACTGTATATATGAAACCTAGTTCTTGGTTAACAGCTTAAAAAATTAAATCCATATACAATATATTTTGCACTGTTAATATTTTTAAAACAGGAATCATTATTTAGGCAGATAGATAATAGCAAAGCTTTTACTTTTCATTCTGCATTTATGAAGCGGTTTCCTATTTTTCTTTTTTTTGTAATTTTTTAAATTACAAAAATAATGCATCTCTGAAAACAACCAAATACAAAATTACATATGGGTAAAAGTGTCTTTTTTTTTCCAACACTTACCATCTTAGGGCTACTCGGTGACCACTTTCAGTGAGATTTTCAGTGACCACTGAAAGTGAGACTTTCAGACTTAACAACAAAAAAGGTAAACATATATGTCAGCTTGTGTGTATATGGGCACACGTATATCCAAATCTGAAATACTCATAAACATTCATCTAGTTTCTCCTAAAGGAAATAAAAATGACTATTATTTTTCCTAGAAATTGACACTAGCCAAGACTTGAGTAGAGGCACTAAGAAATTTTTGAGAGATGTTACATACTTGAAATTTTAATGAAATTTGTTTAAGATTTTGTATAATGCATATTGGCCAAGCTTGCTGCTTAAGTAAAGGTTACTCAGTAGTAAAGATTATTTGATAAGTCAAATAAAATATCTAAACTTGTCAGTCTCATTAATGGACTAAATTTCATATTTGATCTAATTTGTTTTTTCTATTAATACATTTTCCCCCCTTAGAATCATTTTTCCCATCCAGATATCACAATTGCCATTAGAATCACTTCTTCACCTTACTCTTTTTGGAATTTTAAATCAGAGCAGTGGAAGTTCCCCTGATTCTAATAAACAGAGAAAGGGGCCAGAAGCTTTGGGCAAAGTTTCTTTACCTCTTTTTGACTTTAAACGGTAAGTATTACTAAGTTGTAATGGTGAGTTACTATGGACACATCTGCAGCATCAGAATAGGCTAGAGGACAGGGTGGGGAACAATGACATACATGAAATAATAAGCGGCCTGTTTTTCCAGTGTGATAAAAGGAGGTCATTTCAGAGACCCGGATCAGAAGAAACCAAAGTTATTCTGCTATAGTTTGAACATATCTGTCTGGGTATTCAGAGGATTATTTGCCACTCACTGTTCCAGAGAAAAGCAGCAGCCAGTTCACTCTCTGTCATTTATGCAAAGCACTGTGTTATTTATGTAATAGTCATTTTCCCTTTTCTCTTTTTTTCCTCTTCTCATACTTTCCCATCCTTCTCCAGTTGCAGAGAGTCTACAGCTGTACATTATTTCCTTCTCTTTATCTGACTGATTTACTTCACAAAATTTGTTCTTGAACGTTCTTTTCCCATGTGCTTAAATATAGCATTTATTTCTTTCATTTTTTCTTTCCTCTTCTTCTTTTTTTTTTTTTTAAGTTTATTTTAAGAGCGAGAGGGAGAAAATGTGAACAGGGAAGGGGCGGAGCCGGGGCAGGGGAGAAAGAATCTCAAGAAGGCTTCACACTGTCAATACAGAGCTGATGTAGGGCTTGAACTCATGGACCATGAGATCATGACCCTGAACTGAAACCAGGAGTCAGACACTTAACTGACTGAGCCACCCAGGCGCCCCTATTTTTCTTTTAGTTACTTCCCTCATATTTGAGGAGGCAGTATAAGATTTTTTAATTCTCTGCCTTTAGGTAGGCTTAAATTTTATTTGATATCTGAAATAATTCTGAACCACCAAAGGCTAGAGAAAAACAGTTGAAGATATTGCTATTAAGGATGTGTATTTAGAATCTTTTGCTAAAAATAATCCATAATTACTCTAAAACAGAATATTGGCCACACGAAAGAGTGGAATTGTGCTCTCAGTTGTGATAAGTTAGTGTTAGAGAACAGTTATGTAAGAAAATTAAGTGTAATTGCATCATTATCACTAATTTTTATAAATAAATCATTTTGAAAACCTTCTTGCTCTTGAAAATACCAGGCAGGGATCTTTGTTTCATAGAGAAGTACCATCACTTTTTGCCACTTTTGTTGTCTGGTAAGAAATGGGGTTTGTTTTTTTAGATGAATGACATAATGTTCTTTAAAAAATCAAGAGAGTAAGGTGAAGGGCAATTGATTTTTGTTAGACAATTAAATAGTTTGCACCCAACACTCTGCTGTTAAAACAATGAGCAGATGGCATTAAACTTGAAACTTTGCCGAGTAGTACAGTTGATCTAGGTAGGTAATGTTACGTCTTTGCATTCAAGAAAAACTCAAAGGTAAGATGATTAAACATTAATACACGTAGAAAGAAAGTGTTAATGACTGTAATTCAGTTAACTTACTGTAGTATAGTGATCAGATATCCTATTCTTAAAATTCTTTAACAAAATTTTTAAAAATATTTATTTATTTTTGAGAGAGTGAGAGACAGACACAGAGTGTGAACAGGGGAGGGGCAGAGAGAGAGAGAGGGAGACACAGAATCAGGAAGCAGACTCCAGGCTGAGGTGTTAGCACAGAGCCCGACGTGGGGATCAAACTCATGAACTGTAAGATCATGACCTGAGCCAAAGTTGAATGCTTAACCGACTGAGCCACCCAGGCACCTCTGAAATTCTTTTTAAAAATAATTTATGTTTGGGGTGCCTGGGTGGTGGCTCAGTCAGTTAAGCATCTGATTCTTGGTTTCGACTCAGATCATGATCTCCTGGTTTGTGGGTTTGAGCTGGGTTCGGAGCTGGCAGTGTGGAGTCTGCTTCGGATTCATTCTCTCTCTCCCTCTCTGCCCTTCCTTGCCTTGCGCTGTCTCTGTCTCAAAATAAGCTTTAAAAAAAAATTTTTTTTTAACGTTTATTCATCTTTGAGAGACAGAGAGAGACAGCATGAGTGGGGAAGGGGCAGAGAGGGAGACACAGAATCTGAAGCAGGCTCCATGCTCCGAGCTGTCAGCACAGAGCCTGACGCAGGGCTTGAACTCAAGAACTGCGAGATCATGACCTGAGCTGAAGTCGGACTCTCAACCGACTGAGCCACCCCGGCACCCCATAAATAAGCTTTTTAAAAAAATAAAAATAGGGCAGCCTGGGTGTATCAGTCAGTTAAGCATCCATCTTTGGCTCAGGTCGTGATCTCATGGTTCGTGAGTTCGAGCCCCACGTCAGGCTCTGTGCTGACAGCTGAAAGCCTAGAGCCTGCTTCAGATTCTGTGTCTCCCTCTCGCTCTGCCCCTCCCTGCCTGTCTGTTTGTCTCTCTCAGAAATAAACATTAAAAAAATAAATAAAAATAAAAAAGAATTTATGTTTAAGGTGCAACTTGTGTACCATCTGATGAAGTCACTCTGAGGAAAGCCAGAAAACTTAGAGGCATTTCAGTCAGCATCAATAACAAATGAGGTCTTAACTCAAATCATCGATTTTAAGCCTGTGTTTCTCAGTCTTGGCACTAATTGATATTTTGGGCCGGATCATTCTTTGCTATGGGAGACTGTCCTATGCATTGTGTGGAATGTTTGGCAGCATCTCTGTCTTCTGCGTGCTATTTGCCAATAGTACTCCCTAGTTACCAACCAAAAGTGTCTCATGTCCCCTGGGAGCAAAATCACTCTTGGTTAAAAACCATTAATTTACACACTGATTATCAGTGCTTGCTTAAAACCATTAAGTGATTCCCTTTTCTGGAACTTTATAATGTATAGTTTAGACTGTGCCTGAACTAATTGATTACCTTAACTTCACAGAAAGAGAGATAAACCAAACAGTGTGCCTCTGTACGGATATAATACAAAGTAGTATATAATACTACCTTTAAAGAATTAAGTATTCTTGCCATATAACTAAACCTAAATCAGAATAAACCTCTAGATCTAACTACTATTTTATGAAAATATAGGAGATAAAGGGACATCCTAAATGACACCAGAGGAATACAATCAGTAAAATCCAGGATATAGAAAATTCTTAGAACAAAAGACCTGGTTTCTTCAATAAATGGCAGAGGATAAACAAAAGAATGTATAGTTTAAAATAAGAGTTAGCAGACTTTTTCTGTAAAGAGGACCAGATAGAAGTAGTTTAGGCTTTGCAGATCATAATACAGTTGATGCTTGAACATTGTGGAGGTTAGCAGTGCCTTCCCCCTCCCCATGAGGTCAAAAACCTGCATGTAACTTTGACTTCCCAAAAACTAAACTAGTAGCCTGCTGTTGGCCAGAAGTCTTATTGATAACAAATAGTCCATTAACACATAATTTGTATATCAATATATGTTACATAGTGAGTTAAAAGAGAAAAGAAAATCATAAGGGAGAGAAAATACATTTATAGTACTGTATTAAAAAGAGCACTTTTTTTAAGTTTATTTTGAGAGAGAAAGAAAGCTCGAGCAGGGGAGGAGCAGAGGGAGAGAAAGACTCCTAAGCAGGCTCAGTACTGACTGTGAGTCCGATGCAGGGCTCAATCTCACAAACCTGAACCGTGAGATCATGACCTGAGCCGAAATCAAGAGTTGGACGCCCAATCAGCTGAGCCACCCATGTGTCCAAGTACTGTATTTATTGAAAAAAATCCATGTATAAGTGGACCTGCACAGTTCAAGGGTGTTATTCACAGGTTAACTGTAATCTCCGTCACAAAAAGCAAAAGCAGCAAGAGACAATATGTTAATGAATGAGTGTGGCTTTATTCTGATAAAAGTTTATTTACAAAACCAGGTGACAGGCCTGAGTTAGACTCTTAAATTAAAATATACTTAGAAAGACATCAACAGGGGGCGCCTGGGTGGCTCAGTTGGTTAAGCATCTGACTTTTGGTTTTGGCTCAGGTCATGATATCACAGTTTTGTGGGTTCAAGCCCTGATTCTGCTTTGTGCTGACAGAGGGGAGCCTGCTTGGGATTCTGCTTGGGATTCGCTCTCTCCTCTCTTGCCCCTCCCCCGTTCACATTGTCTCTGTCTCTCAGAAATAAACATAAAAAAATTTTTTTTAAAAGACATCAGTGAAATGCAAATGTTTTATCTTGTTTGGATCCTTATTCAAACCACCAACTGTAAAAAAAATAGCTTGTGAGACAATCAGGGAAATTTGAAAACTGACTAGATAGCAATGATTTTAAGTAATTATTGTTAATTATTTTAGGGGTGATAATGGTGTTTACTTATTTTAAAATAAAAGTGTTTATTGTTTAGAGATATATAAAAGTATTTACAGATGAAATAATAGGATCAGAATTTGCCTTAAAATAATCTAGTTAAGGGTGAGGGGTAGATCTGAAGAATATAAAATGTAATGTGTCAGAGATTTAAAGGGTTTTAATCTATAAGAGAAAACTGGAGTCTAGTTTTGGAAAGGAGACTTGCTGTTTGGATAAAATGAATAAAGTTTGAAGTTTATTTTATATTTCTACTTTAATATATCTCATGTTATGTTTCAGAAATTTCTTCTGTGTAAACATATATTATTGTCTTGTTGGTAACTGTTTTTAATTTAAGTGGGCCGTAAAGTGGTGGAACACCTGAGTGGCTCAGTCAGTTAAGTTGAGTGTCCGACTCTTGATTTTGGCTCAGGTCATGATCCCAGGGTTGTGGGATTGAGCCCTGTGTCAGGCTCTACACAGAGCATGGAGCCTGCTTGGGAATTCTCTCTTTTTCTCTCTCTCTGCCCCTCCCCTGCTCACACAGGAGCTTTTTCTCTATCTCTCAAAAAGTAGGCCATAAATTATAGTCTAGGGCAAGTGTCAGCATATTGCAGCACACTGCCTGTTTTTTGTAAATATAGTTTTGTTAGAACACAGCACACATTTATTTATGTATTGTTCAGGGCTACTTTTGCACTGTAACAGCAGAGTTGAGTCTCTGCAACAGATTGACCCAAAAGGCCCCACATATTTGCCATCTGGCCCCTGGCACAGATACAACTTCTCATCTAAAACGTTTAGTGGCTTTGCTATGAGGTAGGTATTGGTTTTTTTGCCATGTATTTTTGTTTGTTTGTTTTTTGTTTTATTTTAGAAAGCTCAAAGTGGGGAGGAGGGACAGAGGGAAGGAGAGGGAGAAAGAGAGAGGATCCTAAGCAGGCTCCGTGCTCAGCGCAGAGCCCAATGCAGGGATTGTGACCTGAGCCAAAATCAAGATTCAGATGCTCAACAGACTGAGCCACCCAGGTGCCCCCCCTCTTTTTAAAAAGCTTATTCATTCATTCATTCATTCATTCATTCATTCATTCATTCATTCATTTTCAGAGAGAGAGAGAGACAGAGACAGCGTGAATGGGGGAGGGGGAGAGAGAAGGATACAGAAAATCCCAAGTAGGCTCTGCACTGTCAGCATGGAGCCCCATATGGGGCTTGAAACCATGAGTTCATGACCTGAGCTGAACACCCCCCCCCCCCCAGCTTTTTATTGGCATGTGGTTTTGTTCTTATGGCAAAAGTCAGGGAGCCGTTCTGTAATCCAAACTGGTATCTTGAGATGTATTCCATTGTAGATGATCTTCAAAGACTAACCTTCACCTTTCTATTTATAAAAGCTGTTTTGGGGGCAGATGACTTTGAGTCTACCATTTTGTGTTCTATCCATAAACCCATTCATCCCAAGATACATTCTTTCTTTCTCCTCTCCCTTTGTTCCACACCCCACGCAGTACATTTACCTACCTACAGTATTCATACACTGTGGAGAGTGATTCTGATATGTTCTTAAAGATGATACTCTTTTTATCAAATGTATGCTTGGTGTTTAGATACCAGCACTTAAAATTCATTACCGTGTGATGTGAGTTTTGAAGTTTTTAAATGAAAACTATGGTATTCTTCTGTTTATATTCATGAAGGTTTTTAACATGTGGAACTAAGCTTCTATATCTTTGGACTTCGTCACATACAAATCCTATTCCTGGAACAATACCCAAAAAAGGGTATGTGATGGAAAGAATAGTGTTACAGGTAATGGTACTTCTCGATACATGGAGAGATTTAAATTTAAATTTCTTATTAAGATGTATATGTGTACCATTATTTGGATTGTTACTAAAGTAGCATAATTGATCTTGTTTGATCTTATGGCTTATCTTCTATTTAAATGTTAATAAACCATTTCCTATTTCTGAGAAACAGTAAAAAGTGTACCCATCCCAAGCAATATATGTGCTTTTATGAATTACCAAAGATAGCAATCACTTTCAACAAAAGGACAGAAGCATTAATTCAATATTCAATGTAATAATCACCCTGGTGGCTAAGAAAAATCAGTTTTTTCAAAGACAAATTAATGTGGGAGATATGTGGATTATTTAGCTTCAATCTCATCAACTTCTGTTAAATTTTTAAGGTTGATTTTCCTTCTCCTACATTTGATGTCATTTATACTACTCCTCAAGTTGACAGAAGCCTTATACAGCAACACAACTTAGAAACATTGGAGAATGATACAAAAGGGAAACTTTCTGATATTCTTCATAGAGACTCATCACTTGGGTATGCTCGTTTGATTTTTGTTTTGCCTGGGTATTTTTTATAGTAAATTTCAAATTAATATTTTATTAAATGCCCTGATTTATTTCATGATTTAGCAATGTTCTTGGTATGGGAAGTTTTTTGTTTGTTTTTAATTACATAAAAAGACCGTATGACTACATAAGACTTTAGAAATGTGTTCAAGTCAAATTTACACATGATCAAAAGGCAAACAACATTGAGAACTAAATTTACCATAAATATCAGTAGATTAATTTTTAAATATATAAAGAACCCTAAAAATATATATATAAAGAACCTTTTCAATAGAAAACCAATAACTTAGTAGTAGACAAAGAATATGAGTAGATAATTTTTTGGAAAAGAAATAACAATGCCTTTTAAATATCTAAAAAGATGTTTTACCTCTCAGTAATGAAGGAAATGAAAATTAATACAAGATAACATTTTATACACATCACTTGGTTGAAAAATGTCTCACTGTATAAGCGTTAGTGGGGTTATCAAAAAACGGGAATTATACTGTTGGCTAAAGGGCTTTTGGAGAGCACTGTGGCAAAATCTATAAAAGGTTACAATGTATGTAGTTTGTAACCTATCAGCTACGCTTCCAGTTAATTATATACCTTAGAGAAAATTTTTATGTTTGTGTATGGACTCAAGAATATTCATTGCAGTATTTATTTGGATTATTGTGAGAGTGACAGGGAATGTCCATCAATACAGGTTTAATTATGGTATATTTATCCAATAGAGTATTGTGTAACTATTAAGAATGAACTTATAGTTATATGTAATAATATGTAAGATATGTTAAATGAAGAAAGCAAGGAGCAGAGTAGTGTATATCGTGTATTACCACTTACATAAAGAAAAAAAAAGCATATATACCTCTGTATATGCTTCTATATAAATAGACTATCCCTGGAAGGATGTGCACGCTTATTAGTTGCCACTGGAGGAGAGCTGGAAGGAGAGACTTCACTGTGTACCTTTTTGCAATATTTGAAATTTTTTCAGTACTCCACACGAAATGAATACATCAGTAAATGTATACACAAAAGTAGATGGATGGGTGGTAAAGTAGTGAAATATTTTGTCACATAAACATTTGTTTTTAAGACTAAGTCTCCAAAACAAGTACTTCTTATTTTTAATATTCCTCATTTGAACCGAATAATCATCTTCTAAAATCATCTTCTAAAATAGCATTTTTTTTTTGCATGACATTTGATTTTAGTTGTATAAAATGGATGAAATCCTTGCTTTCTCTTAGCATGGGTTCTGCTTATTCAATTCTGATTTCTAGTCGTTGGCATCTGGTTAGAGTCCAATAATATTTTTATTGTACTGAATTATCCTTCATTCTCATAACTAAGACTCTTTTATCAAGGCACAATGATTTCTTTCTATCCCCCAAATTAGGGTAAATTAGTGGTGTTTGCTGTACATTGCATTTTTCTATTCCAAGTTAGTATTAATGATTCTACCAAGAAGTGGCTGTCCTAAAATGAATAAATTTCTCCTTTGTATTTTTAATCATTGAAATTATAGCCATCATTATGATATTGAGAAGTAATTTAATTCTATTATATATGCAGACTTTCTAAAGAAGATAAAGCCTTTTTGTGGGAGAAACGTTATTATTGCCTCAAACACCCAAATTGTCTTCCTAAAGTACTAGCAAGTGCCCCAAACTGGAAATGGGTTAATCTTGCCAAAACTTACTCACTGCTTCAGCAGTGGCCTCCATTGAACCCACTGACTGCATTGGAACTACTTGATTCAAAGTAAGTTAACCATGACTGAATGTACTTGTTCTATTCTGTTGTTGTCAGTTTTTCCAGTAAGGTGTATTAAGTTGTAGGACATGAAAGCAATTCAATATAAATGTGTAAATGTATATTTTTGCAAACATATTTTCTGTGTTGAGGTTCTTAAAAAGAGATGTCACGGGGTGCTTGGTTGACTCAGTTGGTAGAACATGGGACCCTTGATCTCAGAGGTCGTGAGTTTGAGTCCCATATTGGGTGTAGAGTTTACTTTAAAAAAATAAAAAAGATGTCATCATTTAAAACTAATCTAAAGAGAGAGTTGTAAATTTTTAATAATCTGTTATATTTTTTATGATGTGGGTCAAAATTTTCATAAGGGTAAGGTTTGTGAACAGTCCTGAATTTGAATTTTTATAGTACAGTAAGATTTTCTTCCTAAAATAAAAAAGAAGGAACACATTGTTTTTTGGGTTTTTTTGGGTGCAAAAAAGATGGTTTTATTACAGCACGTGTACAGAATCTATGAACAGAAAAGGCTGCTGAAACACATTGCTTTTGAATAAAGAGCTATTTGAGTATTCTTTGTCAGGTATAGATTAAGATTGTGTTTCAGGAAATATAGATTTTCATCAAATCTTGATTTTTGTGGTATTTGTCTAGATTTGCTGATCAGGAAGTGAGGTCCATAGCTGTGACCTGGATTGAGGCCATAAGTGATGATGAGCTTACTGATCTTCTCCCACAGTTTGTGCAGGTGAGTTTTTTTTTTTTTTTTTTTTTTTTTTTTTACTAGGTTGCCTGCCCACCTTACTCCACCCATTTTTTTATGAGTAGGGAACTTGCTAAAGCATCCCCCTTCTGTTTTGATTAAAAGTACTTTTGTGGGAAGGTTGAAGTACATTACATTTGGATATAGTATGAATTTTTTTCCCACTGTTGTTAGCTGCCCCACTTGAATATTATATGTACCTGGATTTTTAATTCTCAGATTTTTAGATTCTCAAACAAACCAGGCTTGAGCTTTTCTTTAATTTTTCTTTCCTAGCCATTTAAATATAGGTAATAAATTATTCCCAAATCTACACTTTTCTGCTTGATTTCATTAATTTAGCCTAAGTTAATTCACTTTTTCATTTTCCAGTGTTACCTTAAATCAACAAGACTAATACTTGCTTTTTATAGTTTCTCCTTTGATAATTTTATCCTGATAATGGAGTATGGGTTTGACAACTAGTAATTCTTACTTTCTTTCATGCATAGGCTTTGAAATACGAAATTTACTTGAACAGTTCATTAGTGCGCTTCCTTCTGTCCAGGGCATTGGGAAATATACAGATAGCACACAATTTATATTGGTAAGATTTAAAATTTTTTAAGTAATTTATTTCCATTCTTAGTATTTGTAAAGATGATATACTTTGAAAGTCTAAATGGTATGCTCAGACTACTTATTGTCCATACCAGATGTTTTATTGAAGGCATTACAAAGCTAAATTTTATGTCCTTAGAAATAAAACCAAAAATAACAAGACTCTTTATTGCAAAGATATTTGGCATGTTAGAACTCCATAATAATTAATAAGTTTTTACTTGTTTATATACCGTAAAACAAATTCTGGATACCAAAAAATGAACCTAAGTTGATTTTTCAGAAGCACTTATCCAGTTTTCAGAAGTGGCTGACATAAATATTTTGCTGTATTAGGCTCCTCAAGGATGCCCTGCATGATGCACAGTTTGGTGCCCGATATGAACATGTTTTGGGTGCTCTCCTCTCAATAGGAGGAAAAGGACTCAGAGAAGAACTTTTGAAGCAGACAAAACTTGTACAGCTTTTAGGAGGAGTAGCAGAAAAAGTAAGGCAGGCTAGTGGATCAGCCAGACAGGTATGTACCCATAAGTGGGAATATAAATATTTTGATGTTAAAGGATCTTTACACTGCTGATGAATTGTTACTCTTTATCAGTAGACATCCAGTAGAATCTAATTACACCTATGCTGTTTTGAATAGATAATTCAAAGGTTGTTTAAAACCACAGGGAAAGATTTTTGCAGTCTAACTCAGAAAATCAATGATTTTTAAAAATTTATTATTTTTTTTAGTTAAATTTTAGTTAGTAACATATAGTGCAATATTTATTTCAGGAGTAGAATTCAGTAATTCATCACTTTGATACAATACCCAGTGCTTATCACAACAAGTGCCCTCCTTGGTACCCAATCACCTACCTAGCCAATCTCCCTCCTCCATCAACCCTCAGTTTGTTCTCTGTCATTAAGAGTCTCTTGTGGTTTGTTTCCCTCTCTTCCCTTCACTGCCCTTCCCATATGGTCATCTGTTTTGTTTCTTAAAATCCACATATGAGTGAAATCATATGGTATTTTTCTGTCTCTGATTGACTTAATTTGCTTAGCATTATACATTCTAGCTCCATCCATGTCATTGCTGTTGGGAATGCAACCTGCTGCAGCCACTCTGGAGATGAGTATGGAGGTTCCTCAAAAAACTAAAAATGGAACTACCCTATAATCTAGCAATTGCACTATTATGTATTTACCTAGAGGATACCAAAATACAGATTCAAAGGGGTACATGCACCCCAATGTTTATAGCAGCATTATCAACAATAGCCAAACTATGGAGAGGGCCTAAATGTTCATTGACTGATGAATGGATAAAGAAGATGTGGTATATATATTTACCATAGAATATTACTCAGCCCCCCAAAAAGAAGAAAAATCAGGGGTGCCTGGGCGGCTCAGTCGGTTAAGAGTCTGACTCTTCATTTTGGCTCAGGTCATGATCTAGTAGTTTGTGAGATTGAGCCCCCTGTCGGGCTCTGTGATGTCAGCATGGAGCCTGCTTGGGATTCTCCCCCTCTCTCTCTGCCCCTTTCCCACTTGCTTTCTCTCTCTCTCTCTCTCTCTCTATCTCAAAAGTAAACAAACATTAAAAAAAGTAATGCAAGTATGAGTTGATGCTGATGTTTAAAAAATCCAAATAATAAAGAAGCTCATAGAATAAAAAATTTTTAATTAAAATTTTAAATTAATTTAATTTAAAAATTAAAAAACTTCCAGTTTCATTTTCTGTTAGGTATCTATTATTCATAGTTTGCTTTATGTCCCTTCTGGTCTTTTATATGACTTTACACATATATACATACAAGTACATGTATAAATGTTTGGAGTTTTTTTGTTTTTTAAAAAAATTTTTTATAGAAACACACACACGTACTGTTATTGAGGTAAAATTCACATAACACTCATCACTTTAAATCGTTAGGTTTTAGTA
This sequence comes from Leopardus geoffroyi, assembly GCF_018350155.1. NCBI lineage: Eukaryota > Metazoa > Chordata > Mammalia > Carnivora > Felidae > Leopardus > Leopardus geoffroyi. The sequence goes on along the minus strand of NC_059329.1, from coordinate 73,430,644 downwards.
CATTCACAGTGTTATACAACCACCACCACTAATTCCAGAACATTTTCGTCATACCAGAAAGAAAGCCTATACCCACTAACCTCTCAGTTCTCATTCCCTCCTCCTCCCAAGCCCTGGTTAGCATTAATCTGCTTTCTATCTCTATGGATTTACCTATTCTGGACATTTCATTTAAGTGGAATTACACAATATGTGGACTTTGTGTCCAGTTTCTTTCAATTTGCCTATTTTTTTCTTTTCCACTCCCCCCAATTTTTAAAATGTCTATTTATTATTGAGAGAGACAGAGTGTGAGTAAGGGAGGGGCAGAGAGAGCAGGCTCCAGGCTCTGCGCTGCCAGCATAGAGCCCAACATGGGGCTTGATCAATGATATCATAACCTGAACTGAAACCAAGAGTTGGAAGCTTAACCAACTGAGCCACCCAGCCGCCACTACCTAATATTTTCAAGGTTTCATATATTCTAGCATATATGAGTACTTCGCTCCTTTTTATAGCTAAATAATGTTCCATTGTGTGAATAATTCCACATTTTCTTTATCCATTCATCAGTTGATGGACATTTGGCTTGTTTCCACTATTTGGCTATCATGAATAATGCTGCTATGAATGCTTGTGTATGTTTTTATTTGAACACCTCTTTTCAGTTTACCTAGGAGTGGAATTATTGAGTCATAAAGCAATTCTGTGTTTAACTTTGTGAGGAACCAACAAACTTTTATATGAAGCAGCTTCATCATTTTATATTCCTACTAGCATTGTATGAGGATTCCAAGTTCTCCACATCTTCACCGTTATTTTCTGCCTTTTTAAAAAAATTATAGTCATCTTAGTGGGTGTGAAGTAGTATCACATTGTGGTTTGACTTGCATTTCCCTGATTAATGATTTTGAGCACATTTTTATGTGTTTGTTTGCCATTTGTATATCTTCTTGGGAGAAATTTCTGCCCGAAGAGTTTTGTGTGTATATATGTATTTATTTACTTAGAGTGTACATGAGAGTGGGGGAGGGGCAGAGAGAGAGGGAGAGAGCGAATCCCAAGCAGGCTTTATGCTGTCAGTGCAGAGCCTGACATGAGGCTTGATCTCATGAACCTGGAGCCATGAAATCAGCTCATGATGTGAGCTGAAATCAAGAGCCGGTTGCTTAACTGACTGAGCCACCCAGGCACCCCTCCCCCCTTTTAATTAATTGGTTTGTCTTTTTGTTTTTGAGTTGTTCCTTAAATATTTGGGATATTAGACCCTTATTGGAGATACTGTTTGTAAATATTTTCTCCTGTTCCTTGAATTATCTTTTTATTTCCTTGATGATGTCTTTTGCACAAAAGTTAATAATTTTATGAAGTTTATTTTTGTTGCTTGTGCATTTGATATCTAAGAATTTGTTACCAAATCTAAGGTCACAAAGATACACACCTATGTTTTCTTCTAAGAGTTTTATAGTTTTGCTCATATGTAAATCTTTGATCCATTTTGAGTATTTTTTAATATGCTTTGAGATAACTCATTCTTTTACATGTGGTTATCCAGTTTTCCTAGCACTGCTTGTTTGGGCTTTTTTTTCCCCCCAGTCTTTCGTATGGTTTTATTTTCTCCCTTCAACCATAATAATATATTATCTTCACTGGAGGGTTTGTAAACACAGGCTTATTCAGCCCATTTACAGGCAAGGCAAATGCTACGTGTTACAATGTTCCCACCATGGAATCTCTGGTCATCCAACCCAAGTCACCCCCTTGCCTGTCTTTATCTTCACTATACTCTGTGACCACTTCATTGAGTCTCATTCCAGACTTTAAGTTTTCCATGGTTTCCATGATTTTCCCATGTTTTTCACACAGAATGTGTCTGACCTTTACTGAGTTGCCACCATCTTTGGGACCCTGAGACTTCTTGTCAGAACTGTCACTCCCAGAGGCTGCTCCCCACTTTCCCCACTTTCCCCACTTTCCCCACTTTCCTCCCTTTCCTGGAACTGCTTTTTCCCTTGGGCAGCATCTTCGAAACTTCCCAGCATCATTTGTTGAAGAGACCATTCTCTCCCACGAATGATCTCAGCATTTTTGTTGAAAATCAGTTGACCGTAGACATACAGGTTTATTTCTGGACTCTGAATTATATTCCATTGATCTGTGAGATTATCCGTATGCCATACTGTTTTAACTACTGTAGCTTTGTAGTAAGTTTTGAAATTAGGAAATAGGAAATATGAGTCCTCCAACTTTGTTCTTTTCCAAGGGTGTTTGTTTGTTTGTTTGTTTGTTTGTTTTGGGGGGGGATGCTATTCAGAAGTCCCTTGCAATTCTGTGTGAGTTTTAGTACCATCTTGTACATTTCTGCAAAAAGGAAGTTGGAATTTTGATAAGAATTGTGTTGAGTCTATAGATTAATTTGGAAAACACTGCAGTCTTAATATTGTCTTCCACTTCATGAACACAAGATGTCTTTTTGTTCATTTAGATCTTTAATTTCTTTGGGTAATTTTACTTTTTTTTGGTTTTTGTTTTTTTGTTTTTTGGTTTTTTTTTTTTCACTTGGAGAATTTGTGTCAAGACATATAGTTACACTTCATGTTTTTTTATGGGTACATAATAAATTAATTCTTTGGGAACTTCCTTTTGACCATTTGACAGTTGGACATTTTAAAAATTGAGTGGGTCCAGGATACATCATAATATTTTTGTCTTAAAAATAGATCTTCATTTTCTTTTTTTTTTTTAATGTTTATTTATTTTTTAGACAGAGAGAGACAGAGCATGAATGGGAGAGGGGCAGAGAGAGAGGGAGACACAGAATCGGAAGCAGGCTCCAGGCTCTGAGCCATCAGCCCAGAGCCTGACGCGGGGCTCGAACTCACACACCGTGAGATCGTGACCTGAGCTGAAGTCGGACGCTCAACCGACTGAACCACCCAGGTGCCCCTGATCTTCATTTTCTTTATGTACTTATAGTATCATTCTCTTTTCCTAGGTTGTCCTCCAAAGGAGTATGGAACGAGTACAGTCCTTTTTCCTAAGAAATAAATGCCGTCTTCCTCTCAAACCAAGTCTTGTTGCAAAAGAATTAAATATTAAGGTGACACATAAAATGCTTATAAATTCATATTGTATTTCAAAATAATTTGTAGGAAGAAAGCAGATGGGCAGATATGCTTAAAGCAAATGAGGATAAAACCTTCATAGGTTGGTTATGTAGGTATTTATGGATGTCTGTTTATAAGATCCATCTTTATATCAGTAATGTTTACTTAATCACCATTCCTAAAAGAAAAAAACAATATAAAATTATTTATTCTCTCAAAATTTTTAAAAAATTTTCTTAACATTTATCCATTTTTGAGAGAGACAGAGCATGAGCTGGGGAGGGGCAGAGAGAGAGGGAATCTGAAGCAGGTTCCAGGCTCTGAGCTGTCAGCACAGAGCCTGACATGGGGCTCTAACTCAAGAACCACAAAATCATGACCTGAGCCGAAGTCAGGTGTTCAACCGACTAAGTCACCCAGGCACCCCCATCTCAAATTATTCTTTACTATGGTACCTTGGAAGCATATGTTGTAATTCAGTCACAAATAGGCATTTTCTTTTCCTCCCATGTGAATGGTCAGTTAGACTCTTCCCAGGTTTATAAAACATTTTAGAGCCATCAAAAAGTAGTTGAGTAATCATCAGAATTGAGCAAAAGCAGCGAATTCAGCAAAGGCAACCAATTAATATCTGTGGTTTTGAAAGGCTAGGGTTTAAGTATCCATAAAGGAGTCTTGGATTTGATTTCTTAAGTTGATACATGGCTACTCTTTACTGAAATTTAACCATGGGTGCCTGAGTCGTATGTCATTGACGAGGGTCATGTTAGGGATGGGTCACATTTTCTCCTTGGGTTTTGTTTGTTGTTTCCCTTAATTGGTCTTTTTTTTTTTTAATGTATGTTTATTTTTGAGAGAGAGAGAGACAGAGACAGAGCACAAGCTGGGGAGGGGCAGAGAGAGAGGAAGACAGAGCATTAGAAGACAGAGCACCTTAGAAGCTCTGTGCTCTCAGCACAGAGCCTGATGTGGGGCTCAAACTCATGAACTGTGAGATCATGACCTGAGCCAAAGTCAGACGCTTAACTGACTGAGCGACACAGGTGCCCCTAATTGGTCTGTCTTAAATTAGTTTTTTTAACCAGTTTGATTTTAAAATAAGGTTTGCTCTTTGCTAATGAAATTTTAAAATTTAGTGTCACTATTTGATTGCATGGCTAATTATTAATTATAAGAGCACCATAAAAGGAGAAGTAGAGGTCTCATTCTAGATCATACTGATTGAGGAAAGGTAAGAGTATACAAAATTTTATGCTCTGTTGAGGAATTATGACACTTCTAAAGGTCAAAATTTTAATAATTTTTGTCTCAAGCTTTCAAGGTTTTGCTTCTCTGTTTAGAGAGTAGTAGGTAATATTTTACTTATATATGCTATGTTTAAGTCAGTTTCAAAAAGTTTTTTTTAAATACCTCTTGTCTGCTAGGTGATCTAAAAAGCAGTTCACGTGTGTTATTTCATTTGCCTTAATTCAGAGGAACAAGTGAAGGGAGAAATGCCTAGGACAAAAACCTTAAACCCATTTTTATTCCAGTGTTATCTTTCTAATGCTTAAACATGTTGTATTTGTAGTCCTGTTCCTTCTTCAGTTCTAATGCTGTGCCCCTAAAAGTGACAATGGTGAATGCTGATCCAATGGGGGAAGAAATTAATGTCATGTTTAAGGTGAGCAAATGAGGTTACTTTGTTTTAAAATGATAATTTAAAAATTCTTTTCTCAAATTCCTTTTCCAAATTGCAAAGTAATTTTATTTAATATTTAATTAAATTGAATAATTAAGTGAAAAAATATTGCTGACATAAATTGTTTCCAGACAGATTTGGGAACAAATGCAACTCTGGGCTAGAGCTGCTACCTAGGCCCTGCTGGTTGAACACATCATAACTGCATGCAGTGCCTTTCACACAGACTGTCATGTGAGTGGCACCCCTGGGAGTTGTGCTGTGTGAAAGTGCACAACTGTGAGCAATGGCACTGGTTTTTGGAAACACATAACTTACCTGTGAGAAGCAGCAGGAGTGGAGCACTGCCGAGTAACCCATTACCAAAGTTCTGCGTCTTGTGATAATAATTCGTATATTTTGAAGAAAGAATGGAGAGTTTTCATTAATTCATTGAGTTAATGGAGGTTCATAAAGATAGCTTTTCTTGAACTATCTTTGATAAAAATATAAACATATATTTATATAAATATATATATAAATGTAAATACAAAATATATTTATATTTTTCTCCTAACTTACATCTGGTTTGGGTTATATTTTACTGATGTATTTGCTTTTTTCTAAAACAGTACCATCTATTTGAATACAGAAATTTTATATATTAAGTTTTAGTATTAGTTAAGGCAAATCTCCTTTTTTTTATAACTAGTTTAAAAAAATATATTCATCATTATGTGTCTTAAAGTTACTTTATCCAGTTTTAAAAAGAAAATGAAAACTTGATGTGATTCCAGTTAGAATTTATTTTGGCAGGGTTAACTTTTTTTTTAAGTAAACTTTTAGTTTGAGATAATTATAGATTCATAGCCTGTTGTAAGAAATTATACAGAGATCCTGGGTACCTTTACCCAGTTTCTCTCAATATAACACCTTGCAAAGCTATCATATAATATCACAATCAGGATATTGGCATTGATACAGTCTAAATATGGAATGTTTTGGTTATGACAAAGACCCTCCATTTTGGCCTTTGAAAAAATTGAATATGATTCACATACCATAAAATCTAATCCTCTAAAGTGTATAGTTCAGGAAATTGAGACATGAAGAGGTTAAGTAATTTCTTCTGGAATGCTGCAGAAAAATAAAAAGGCAGTTCTGTTCATCTCATTCTTCACTCTTTCTATTATTTCTCCCTCCCCCTGCCTTTAATAGTATGTAACATAGTTAAGTCTTTTGGAAAGGTACAGGTTTCATTTTGTTTCTTTGATTCCAAGGTTGGTGAAGATCTTCGGCAAGATATGTTAGCTTTACAAATGATAAAGATTATGGACAAGATCTGGCTTAAAGAAGGACTAGATCTGAGGATGGTAATTTTCAAATGCCTCTCAACTGGCAGAGATCGAGGTAAGTCTGTTAGTTCTGTCTTGGTGTCTTATTATTTCTTTTCTGTGAACTTAGCTCATAGTGTACCTGCCCTGAGGGAGTCCTGATGCTGAACATTATGATCTCAGTTGTTTCTTACTTTAATTTCATGTTACTTTATTGATTTATTTGTTCACAAATAAGTCATTGAGTAGCCCCAATGAATGCTTTGCAGTAACCAGAGGTGTCTGTTGATTGATTGAATGAAAACTGTATGGTCTTCAGCTTTTGATTTAAAATTAAGGCCATGTCTAAGTTAAACCAACTTTGGTTTCATTTCTGCAAAATAAAATAATGGTTTCAAAATTTTTTTCTACCTAAGGGCAGACTTCATCTTCTTATTTGTTAAGTTCATTTCCTTACCACACATGTTTGGTGTGAATAGTAAAAGTACTACACCCAGAAATAATTGTGATAATTAAAGAGATAATCAATATAAAACACCCCAGTATGTGAAACATATTAGGTACTCAATAAATTGTAACTATTATCATTATTCTTATTCAACAAATGTTTGTTGCTAATCTATCTACAAAATGCTAATAACATGGAGTGCTTATGTTTAGAAGGAAGCAATTAAAGACCTATAATTTGAAAAAGGGGCCCCTAGGTGGCTCAGTCAGTTAGGTGTCCAACTTTGGCTCACGTCATGATCTTGCAGTTCGAGCACTGTGTCAGGCTCTGTGCTGACAGCTCAGAGCCTGGAGCCTGCTTCGGATTCTGTGTCTCCCTCTTTCTCTGCCCCTACTTGTGCTCTCTCTCTCGCTCGCTCTCTCCAAAATAGATAAACATTAAAAAAAAAAATTAAAAAAATAAAAAAGTAATTCGAAGATACTTTAATAAGCTAAAAGCTCTAAAAAAAATTACAAAGTCAGTACCATGGAGTTTTAAAGTAGGGAAAGATCATTTATAGTTGGTGGAAATGAGAAATGCTTCTCAGAATCTAATCATAGACACTAGAAAGTCACCAGAAAAATCATTTAATCATCCTTCTAATATTTGCCATTCATTTTATGCTTAAATGCCTATACTTAAGGAAATTTAACTGCATTTCAAGTTGGTCTGCCGTATCCTGGATAGTTCTGATGACTATAGAAGTTTTCTTTATTCTGGTGAATGGGAACTGACTCCTAGTGTCTTCTACCCATCAGTTCCAGTTCTGTTTTAGACTATCATATAATTAAGTCAAATCCTTCTTTATGATGAAAGTATTGTGGCCTCAGATCCTGAGTTCCAAATTCTTTAGCCATTAGATTACCTTATTATTTGATTGTTTTCATTGTAAAGGGTTTAAGTGATCCAGTCTCTGAGAATGGCACCTGGACTTGGTAGAATGCAAAGTGGGCAAAGTCTTGTACATGTGGAACTTAACAAGTAAAACCATCATACTAACTCTTGCTAAATCATGCCTTGGCCGTTCTATACTTGTACATTTTGTATCTTCAACCCAAGTGTAGGACCTTATCTATTAACTTTCTTGTTATATTTGATCCATTACTTTTCAGCCTCTTGGATTCTTTTTAAAATCTGACTTTTGTTATCTGTCATTAAACCTCTTAGTTTGTGTCATGAACTGATTTGAAGAACATACATTCTGTAGCTTCTACCAAGTCATTGAAAAAATGTCTGCTTAGAGAACTAAGGACCAACCCTTGTGGCATGTCACTAGAGATTTCCTTTCAAATGATTGCTAAATCATTTTATTTAGTTACTAAGTATTTTAATTAGTTACTCATCAACTTTATTGTGTTATCAGCCACTCCACATTTCTCCATTTTATCCATCAGGACAGTATGAGAGCCTTATCACTTTCCTTTCTTAGTTTAGGATGTACATGCTTTATCTTGTCAAAAAGGAAACCCGGTCAATTAAAGAATTCTTGCTGGTTGTTTTTCATATAAGTCTTGTAAAAGGAAGTTGTTTTATTAAAATTCCTCAACGAGAGCCTACCATTTCATTAGATTGTTTTTTTTTTGTCACCACACTTATTTCATATAGTTGTTGAACTTTTTCTTTCTTCTTACGGAATTCCATGTAACTTTGGAGGCAGATTCCTCATGTTTTTTATGTTGTTTCTAATGGTTGAGTGTTTACTTTGTGTCTTGCCCTGGTCTAAGCTTTTCACTTGTGCTCCCTCACAAGTGTCCTTATTTTTCAAATGAAGAAATCACATCTCCATCCTCTGTGAAGTTTTTAACTAGTATCTCAGTATTTGTAGTAATCTTCACTTCTTCAGACTCAATAGTTGTCTTTAAATACTCACCAGGCATTTACTACATGTTTTGTATCTTCCCCACTGGATTGATAGTAAGTTCCTTTAGGGCAGTGACTGTATCTTACATAGCTGGTATTACTTTATATATTTTATGAACTTTGGTCCACTGTTTTTACACATAGTAATTTGCATCTATGCATATTTGATTATAAAATTAAAAATGTATTCATATATTAAAATTTTGATTAAATGTTGTCATAGAATCAAGGTCCAGGTGCTCATTGAAAAGGGATGTCACTGTGAACTATAAACTAGATGATACAACCAAAACAACATAGAAGATCCAAATGAATTCATTGTGCGTTGTTTGGCCAGGCTACTAGGATTAAAACCTGGCCCTGCATACTTTGTTTTGGGGTGGTCTGAAGGCCTTGGCCAACTTGCTTTCTTCCAGCCCTTTGTCTGAAGCAAGTCTTTGTGTCCATATCGTTATTTTGACACTACTGCATTTCCTTGGTTTTTAAAATACATAAAACAAATTATTTAGTTATAGAAATATTTCATGCACATAGTAAAATATCTGTGTAGCATGTAATAGAATAAATTGAAAAGTAAATCTTCGTTTCTCCCACACCTCCATTTTTAATCCTAGGCATCCTACTTCCAAAATAAAGCCACTTACATAGCCTTCTGGGACTATTTTGTATATATTCTAACATGCATGATATTCTAACATACATAATCTTTCTTTTAAACACAAAAGGACAGTTCTCCATCTGGATTTTGTATTTAATAGCATATTTTTAAGCATAAGTCATAGAGATCTCCTTCATTGTATTCCCTTATGTAAATGTCCCAAAATTTATTTGTTTCAAAAGTGTATTTGTTTTAAAATTTATTTGTTTTAAAAGTAGAGAAAATATGGGGTGCCTGGGTGGTTCCTCAGGTCATGATCTCACGGTTTGTGGGATTGCTACGTGTGGCCCCACACTGGCAGTGAGGAGCCTGGTTGGGCTTCTCTCTCTACCTCTCGCTGTCTCTTCCCTCCCCTGCTCACATGCTCGTGCACGTTCTCTCTCTCTCAAAATAAACATTTTTTTATTTTTTATTTTTTTTATTTAAAAAAAATTTTTTTTAACGTTTTTTTATTTATTTTTGAGACAGGGAGAGACAGAGCATGAACAGGGGAGGGTCAGAGAGAGGGAGACGCAGAATCTGAAACAGGCTTCGGGCTCTGAGCTGTCAGCACAGAGCCCGACGCGGGGCTTGAACTCATGGACCACTAGATCGTGACCTGAGCCAAAGTCAGCTGCTTGCTTAACTGACTGAGCCACCCAGGCGCCCCAACATTTTTTTAAAAAGTAAGGAAAATAAAAAATGATTTGCCTAGCCAGGCATTTACATTTTCAGTTAGGAAGACAAATAACACATACTGGAGATTTGCACATTATCACAATGACAATCTTAATCTGCTCTTCCCTTTGAAAGGGCTTAGTGTACTCTGAAACATTGCATCATTTCCCAAATACATGATCAGAGTAAGCTTTTTTGTGTTGAAATGGGATGGCACATATCTTACAAGTAACTTTATTAACTAGGTCAGAATCCTCTAATTTGTAATTAAAATTGTTATTCTTGGGAGTGTGTAGCACATGGTTGTATAAACTGTAGAGTCTCAAATAGTCAAATTCAGCTGTTAGATTTTGGGTACTTCTGAAAATAAAAAAATTTTGATTGCTCAAATTTTCTAGCATGGGCTTCCAGACTTTATTTATTTGTTTTTTTTATTTGTTTATTTTATTTAAAATCTACCATTTTTACAATTTTTTAATGTTTAGCTTTTAAAGTTTATTTTGAGAGAGACAAACAGTGCAAGTGGGGGAAGGAAAGAGAGAGAATTTTATAGGAGTTAATATAATAATTATCATAATAAAAATAGTTACCATTGGATAGACTTTACTGTGTACCAAACATTATGCTAAATATGTCACATAGACTTCTTTAATACTCATTAATAACTCTTTGAAGTAGATACTATTCTTTTTTTTTTTTAATTTTTTTTAATGTTTTTATTTATTTTTGAGACAGAAACAGAGCATGAGCAGGGGAGGGGCAGAGAGAGAGGGAGACACAGAATCCGAAGCAGGCTCCAGGCCCTGAGCTCTCAGCACAGAGCCCGACACAAGGCTCGAACTCACAAACCACAAGATCATGACCTGAGCCTAACCGACTGAGCCACTCAGGCGCCCCTATTCTTTTTTTTTTAATTATTTATTTATGTTTTAATTTACATCCAAGTTAGTTATCATGTAGTGCAGCAATGATTTCAAAGTAGATTCCTTAATGCCCCTTACCCATTTAGCCTATCCCTGTTCCCTCAACCCCTTCAGCAACCCTCTGTTTGTTTTCTGTATTTAAGAGACTTGATTTTTTTTTTTTTTCCAACGTTTATTTATTTTTGGGACAGAGGGAGACAGAGCATGAACGGGGGAGGGGCAGAGAGAGAGGGAGACACAGAATCGGAAACAGGCTCCAGGCTCAGCCATCAGCCCAGAGCCTGACGCGGGGCTCGAACTCACGGACCGCGAGATCGTGACCTGGCTGAAGTCGGACGCTTAACCGACTGCGCCACCCAGGCGCCCCAAGACTTGATTTTTTTTTAATGATAATTCCTAACTGGTATCTCATGTCTAAGATTGAAAGCTATAATTTTTTTTTTTAATGTTTGTTTATTGGGGCACCTGGGTGACTCAGGTGTCCGACTTCAGCTCAGGTCATGATCTCATGGTTCTTGAGTTCAAGCCCCACATTGGGCTGTCTGGTGTCAGCATGGAGCCTGCTTTGGATCCTCTGCCCCTCCCCCACTCATGCTCTCAAAAAATAAACATTAAAAAAAGTACAATAAATGTTTATTTTATTTTTGAGCGTGCATGCGTGAGAGGGAGTAAGAGGGAGAGAGAATCCCAAGCGGGCTCTGTCAGCACAGAGCCCTACTTGGGCCTTGGTCTCCACAACCGCAGATCATGACCTGATGAGCCGAAATCAGGAGTCAGTCGTTCAACCGACTGAGCCACCCAGGCACCCTAAAGCACCCTAAAAATTTTTTAAAGGCTTACTCTTGGGAGACATTTTCACATAGATTAATGTTTTGTTGTTAAAGGTATGGTGGAGCTAGTTCCTGCTTCAGATACCCTCAGGAAAATCCAAGTGGAATATGGTGTGACTGGATCCTTTAAAGATAAACCACTTGCAGAGTGGCTGAGGAAATACAATCCTTCTGAAGAGGAATATGAAAAGGTGATTAGCATGTCTCCTTGTTCCAGATAACTTTGTCAGAAATGTATTACATAGGTCATAAGTGCTTTCATTTTCCAGCTCTGGTGATTAGACATTTCGTTTAAGTTGTAAAAACAGCCGTCTTTCTCTAATTAAAAAAATATATGTATAAAAACAGTATATTTAATGGCAGGAGTCTGAGTGAAACCAATGCTAAATTACCCTCCAAACATTCCAAACATGCTTTTAGAGGCCAGCAAAACAGAGGTATTTTTATAATGCAGAATGTTATATTTCACAAAGATCTTGGAAAAGTTATGGAAATGAGGAAGAGTGGCTGTATTGTGTGGTAGTTGAGAGCAAGATTATGGGCTAGACTCTCTGAGCTTGACTTAGGTCCCAGGTTCGTCACTAGCTATTGAGCCTTGGGCAAATTATTAACCTCTTTTGTGCCTCAGTGACCTGTGGTATAAAATAGGATATATTATGGTATTATAGTACTTATTATGGCTGTAAAAAATAATAGTACTATAAGGTTATTATGAGAATTAAGTGAGTTTATATGGAAAGCCCTACATTGAGTAAATTCTGTAGTTGATAGTTATTAGAGGTGTCATTTTTTTCTTTTGGCACATTTTTGAATGCTATAATAGGAAAGGAAAATCTCTTAAGAGTTAAAAACTTTTAATGATCCTAAATTGGCCTAAGAAAGACTCAAGAATACTTTTTTTTTTTCCTTTCTAAAAACACTTTCAATGGCAATATAAGGAGATCTGTTTTAATATCATTTGCCAACCTACTTTGTCATTAATGTATCATATTTAAAGATATGTACAAATGCTGTCTGTTGAGAAATTTTAATTTTGTAGAGGAATTTTGTCCTTTGTTGGTCTTTTAAACTATTTAAGATCAACCCCTTTTCTTTGTTGTGGTATTGAGGAAGCAGTGCAGCAAAAGCCAATACTTGTTTATAGTAATGTTGGCTCTTTTGTGGTTCCGGGGAAAGTGGTTTGACACAAAATAATTGTCAAGTAAAATACATTGTGTACTTTTTATGCATTTAACTTTTAATATCCTTTACTAAGAATATAACAGTGGAGTCACATTGCTTGGGTTTGAATCTTGGATCTGCCACTTAACAATTAGGTGGTTCTGGGAAAATAATTACTCTGTTTCAGTTTCCCTCATATGTAAAATAGCAATCATAATGGTACCTTTGTCATATACTGTGTTTGTATGTAGAAAGAGAATAGTATAGTGCCTAGTTTGTGATAAGTGCTATTTAAACATTTGGTCTTATCATCATCAGTAATAATTTCTGGGGAATAATCACATGGACATATAGAGCCATATGACTGCTCCATTCAGAAATGTACTATTTTGAGGGGCATCGGACTTTTGATCTCAGCTCAGGTCTTGATTTCAGGGTTGTGAGTTCAAGCTCCACACTAGGCGTGAAGCCTACTTAAAAAACAAACAAAAATGAAATGTAGTGTCTTGAGAATATACTAAATGCATATGCTTTGGACAAAAATACTTATTATATACATCTTGCTGTATCGTTCTATATGATGTGTTAATAACTTAATCCCCATGACAAGCAAGACTAAAGTGAAAGATTCCCATCTTTGAGAAACTTGCAGATGTTACATAAGGAGTCAACAAAACACATTAGTTATATTATTGTATGTTTAAAGATAGCAGGTGACTTTCTTTATACATGCCTTCCCTATAAGCCAAAAAAGGGAAAATACTCTTTTATAATCCTTTATCACAGTGTTACCACTTGTGCTAAGTAGCAGAGGCTGTGAGGAGCAGAGGTCCACAACGATGATTCTTAAAAGATGTTCAAAGGCAGCACATACCCTCAGTAGGGACTGGCAGGATCTCTGCCTTTTAAAAGACAAAAGTTAGAGAGATAGGGGCAATAGCCATCTTTAGAAGGTGTTTTTGTTTTTGAAATAGGAAAAGGCTGGCTTTTGTTACCATAACCTAGTTTATAAGCTATTAAGAAAATGGATTATGATAGTATTTTCAAAGGGTGATGAATTACTTTAATCTTTATAACCTGCCTCCTTTAAATTTTTTTTCCTAAAATAATTTTATATCTTTATTACAGGCTTCTGAAAATTTTATCTATTCTTGTGCTGGATGCTGTGTAGCTACCTATGTTTTAGGCATCTGTGATCGACACAATGACAACATAATGCTTCGAAGCACAGGACATATGTTTCACATTGACTTTGGAAAGTTTTTGGGCCATGCACAGATGTTTGGTAGCTTCAAAAGGTACTAATATTGTTATGGTTGCTAAAGAAGAGAGGCACTTAAATACCCCAGGGGGCGCCTAGCTGGCTCAGTTAGTTGTGCATGCAACTCTTAATCCCAGGGTCATGAGTTCAAGCCCCATGTTGGGTGCAGAGCCTACTTATAAAACAAAAAAACAAAAAAACACAGTACTTCAGGTAATTCTGAAGATTTCCACATTGTGAATCGCTTTTCAAAAGGTATTAATAAAATTATCTGTATCCACCCATTATTTGTATATATATCTGCAAGAGTTTCTGTAGTAATTTTTACTTGAAGGAAAAAGAAATTGACCTTTCTTACCATGTGAGTGTTAAGTTTTTGATGGTTTTAACATCAACTGTTTTACAATCTAAGCATTCCTCCTCCACTTTTTTCTTCCCAAGAAAGCTGAAGCTGTTGGTTTGCTTTCTTCAGATTTATTCAAGAGATCGTTGATTTTGAGTGAATTCATTTCAAGTAATGCTAAAGATGTTTTCATTTTGGGGGCACCTGGGTGGCTCAGTTGGTTAAGCATCCAACTTCGGCTCAGGTCACGATCTCGGGGTCTGTGAGTTTGAGCCCCACGTCAGGCTCTGTGCTGATAGCTCAGAGCCTGGAGCCTGCTTTGGATTCTGTGCACTCCTGCCCCCGTCCCTCTCCCCTCCCCATCTCTTCCCCTCCCCTGCTTGTGCTCTGTCTCCCTCTGTCTCTCAAAAATAAATAAATGTTAAATAAAAGATATTTTTGTTTTGACAGTATTAGAATTTTATGTAAGATATCTTTGTGTATTTTGATGAACCTTTATTTTGACACATTTAGCCATAACATTGATTTTAATTAGTGGACACAACTTATTTTAAAAGAGAGGCACTTTTTATTTCACAAATTAATGTCCCAAACATTAACTGCCTCTTTTCTTGCTGTTCTTTGCCTTGTAGCTCCCACTGAGCATGACTGGGGATGAAAAAGACCCTAAGAGATGACTTTACCATTGTAGTACACGAGGATGAGTGTGTGTGTGTGGTAACCTTTGCTGAAATGAATTAAGGTGTATTTTATCTAGTTAGTGGTACCCGTAAAAAATGCTCCCATTTGTATAACGGCAATGAGTACAAAACTTTGTCTGTATATTTGTAGCTACTATTTGATCACTATTTGAGTGTGTGGATTTATAAATATCATCTTGGAAAAAATTCATATATTCTAAGTAATGAGATTGATTATATGAAGGCTTTCCTGCAAATACAAATTTATAAGTTTTAATGCAGATTCAACACTGCCCAGTACTAAGTTTGCCAGTTGGAAATTGCTATGGCTCAGATAGCTTCGTTCAATAACCATGTGATAACAATAGCACTATTAGAATATCTTCTATAAATAATACTTTGTGTGTATTTTCTTTTTAAATAGGGATCGGGCTCCTTTTGTGCTGACTTCTGATATGGCATATGTCATCAATGGGGGTGAAAAGCCCACCATTCGTTTCCAGTTGTTTGTGGACCTCTGCTGCCAGGCCTACAACTTAATAAGAAAGCAAACAAACCTCTTTCTTAATCTCCTTTCTCTGGTAACTCTGTTCTTTTATAAGCCTTTAATTAATTTACATTACTGCTCTGTGTTTCAGTATCTAAAGAAGGATATTTTGGAATGAAATTTACTGTAGTTTCAAATGTCAGATATACTATCACCAAAATATTCAAAAATTGCTGCTCTGTAAAATATCCCAGATACCGTTTATATAAAATACAAAAAAATAAGTCACGAGAGTGGGCTACCCTGGGAGTGAGGAGTAAAAAGTACCTGAAAAGGACCCTGAGAGGGTCATCTGGAATGCTGGAACATATTTTGTGTCTTAATCTGGGTGTGTTCAGATTTTTATACTTCTCTGGATGTTTATTAAGTTAAAAGTAAACCTCTACTATGATTATTGTGACTGAACTTGATATAAAAACAGAGGACTAGACAAAAGGTCTGTATTTTACAGCTTTTATTCCATAACCTGGCTTTGTGACATACAATTGACTTCCTTGGCCTTGGTGTTTTTCATTTGTAACCGAATCACTTAGGTCCCTAAAACACTAATACAAACTCCTCAAAACTGTGATTGTTTTGTTTGCTTCAGTTCTAATTACTTGGCCAGCTTTTAAGGGATGGGTAAGGAACAGAGTTTTAAAAAATTGAACTCACAAACTCTTTTTTCCTTTCTACAGATGATTCCTTCAGGGTTACCTGAACTTACAAGTATTCAAGACTTGAAATATGTTAGAGATGCACTTCAACCCCAAACTACAGATGCAGAAGCTACAATTTTCTTCACTAGGTAAGGCATATTTAAATATTTTAGAGAAGGGACATAGCTTTGATTTGTTTTCCTTAAACAAATGCTATATATCAAAATTCTGATTTTTCAGGAAGGAATTGTGAGTCACAGTATTAGCAAATAGTAGCCTTATCAAAAGTATATTTTATGTCAGAAGTTTGTTTACTGAATAAATGTAAAGGATTTGCAATAACCATTTTAAAAATAAATTTCTCTCAAAATAGCTGGTTTTATTTAGTATATGACTTCAATTATAAACATCCTGTGTATTAACTATTTCTGCAAGACGTATTTTCTATAATGCCAAATACAAGGTTTTTTGGGTTTTTTCCTAAAATAATATCTGTGTTAATCTGTTTTTCAGGATTCTGCCATGACAATTTTTGTGGATACTATAAATGCTTAAAACAGTGAACTCTGGGACACTGCTATAGTAAATTGTTAATGTATGACATGGTACTTAAAACACGTATACCAATTATTGGCATTTGAACTTGTTATTTTTGCTTTAAAAGCAGATCTTCCTGGCAAATTGGTCACCTCATTATTGTGGTATAGTGATACCACCTCATTATTATGCCATAGCAGGGAGGGACACATGAGCTCATGTTCTTTTCTCCTTTTTCTCTTGCCTTCTTCCTCTCAGTGGAGAAGAGATAGAAAACTGGACTGGACTTCCCTAGTCTCAAGAGTCTGGCCTGAATTGAATTGAAGGAAGCTGACTTTTGTATAGCCTTCCAAACTAATCCTGATAATTTAGGTATTGATGGGTTTTGCTTTGTTTTTTTAAAGAGATTTGTTGCCTCTCCTGGCAAAACTATAAAGCAGGCATGTATCAGTCTGCTTGAGCTGCCATAACAAAATACCATAGACGACATGGCTTAAAAAACAGATGTTTATTTTCTCTTAGTTCTGGAAGCTGGAAAGTCTAAAATCAAGGTGCCAGCTGATTCACTTCCTGGTGAAGGCTCTAGGTTATAGACCATTGCCTTCTTGAGGTTTTCTCACATGAAAGGAGGAGATATAGAACAAGAAAGCATAAGCTTTCTTGTGTGTTCTTATAGGAATTTTTATCCTTATCCTTGTGACCTCTTCTATCTTACTAACTCCATAAAGGCCATATGGGGTTGGGGTTCAATGTATGAATTTTGGAGGATACAAATATTCAGTCCATAGCCAGGCAAGAACCTTTGTGTGAGGTTCTTGACTTTTCTTTTTGAATCTCTTTCCTCTTTCTGGATTCCTTTATCCTGTTTCTGAGACTTCTTGTTTCTTTTTGCATGCCTAAAATGTTTTACTCAAACCTGCCTTCCAGATTTATTCCCACCAAACTCCATATCCTGTCAAAACTTCTTTTTCCAACTAAGGGAAATTATGATTATCTGAAGAAGGAATCTGATTCCAGATGCTACTACTATTTGATAGAAGAGATTTTATTAAATTTGAATTATTTTCCGATGCTTCCTTCTATACCTGTTTAGTTGCTACTTTCCCTGTTTATTAAAAGGGAATTAAAGGGGTGCCTGGGTGGCTTAGTTGTAAACTGTCCAACTGTGACTCTTGGTTTCAGCTCAGGTCATGATCTCAGTTTATGAGTTCAAGGCCCACTTCGGATTCTCTGTCTCCCCCTCTGCCCCTCCCCCACTTGCACACATGCTCTCTCTCCTCTCTCTTTCTCTCTCTCTCTCAAAATAAATAAAAGGGGGGGATTAAATAATTATTTTTTTGGCATTATACCAATTATCTTCTATAATTGGGGGTATCGGACCCCACAGAGCTCAAGAAATGAAAGCATTGTTTCTTGGAGACAATGGGATGGGATGGAATGGAGACTTTCTTGTGCTAAAATGTTTTGTTGGGATGGAATATCTTTTAATGGGTTTTTGGCCTGAAGAACAAAGGAAACCCTTTACAAAGTGAGGATCTGCTTAATATTTTAAAAGGAATGAAAATGGGGTGCCTGACTGGCTCAGTTAGTAGAGCATGTGACTCTTGATGATCAGGGTCATGAGTTCAGGCTCCATGTATATATATATACATACACACACACGGAGACACAGAGGTAGGTAGGTAGGTAGGTGGGTAGATAAAAATTTAAGGGGCGCCCAGCTGGCTCATTCAGTAGAGTGTGTGACTCTTGATCTCGGGATTGTGAGTTCACGCCTCACATTGGGTGTAGAGATTAAAAATGAAATCTTAAAACATTTTTTTAAATAAGGAATGAAAATATTTTTCATCTTTTATTATGTTAAAAGAACTGAACATGTTTTCTCATGAACATTTACTATTAATGTATTTTCTGATTGTTTTGTAGGCTTATTGAATCAAGTTTGGGAAGCATTGCCACAAAGTTTAACTTCTTCATTCACAATCTTGCTCAGTTGCGTTTTTCTGGTCTTCCTTCCAATGATGAGCCCATCCTTTCATTTTCACCCAAAACATACTCATTTAGACAAGATGGTCGAATCAAGGAAGTCTCTGTTTTCACTTACCATAAGAAATACAACCCGGATAAACATTATGTAAGTTTGTTTTTGGTATTTGTAGAGACTCATGCATGCATTACTGTTGTCCTTTCCTGGTTCCTTCACTGACTCTGCTAAAGTTCCTAACACTTGCTCTTCTCATACTTCTTTCTTTTTGGATGGTCCAAAATAAATACATAGAGGAATCCCTTATTGTTTTTTGGTATTTATTTCTTGGTAAATTTGCTCCCAAATCATGGGAGAAGAATGTTACTCTTCCTTTCAGAGACCAGACTAAAAGGATGGTGCTATTTTGCTTTTTCTCCTTCCTTGAGTTTGTTCTTAATTTTAAGGTAAAGCTTGCTCATGGTAACAAATTCATCCTATTTATAAGCATATGAAGTTTTTAGTTCTCATTCCACTAAGGATGAAGTATTATAAAACACACACACACACACATGAAGTTCATCTTTGAACAAAAACATCATCTTTAGTATGCTTCCCCTTGTCCCCCAAAAGGATAGCATGATCATCTGTTTTATTATTTTTCACCCTTGTGCTAATACTTTTGCTGGGAAATACTTTGCAGCACAGTCTTTAAATTCTTGATAAAGTGGTATTTTATAAAGCAATTTTATTATTTTAATTTTCACCTATTAGTAAATTTTTGTAAGTTTATTTAGTGTTTTATCCTAACACCACTTTACTGAGTAGTCCATTCTTTCCCTCAATGATTTATGACATTAATATATCATAAAGTAGAATATTATAATGGTAGTATATTTTAAGTGTAATGGATATACATATATTCATTCCTGAATTTATTTCTGGTCTTCTGTAAATATATGACTTATTTCTATAACAGTATTGTATTCTGTAAAGTACTGTGACTTTACCATAGTTTAAATATCCAGTAAGACAAGTTTCCCTGATCCTCCTGCCACCGTAAATTTTGCTTTTCTCATTTACTCTTTTAAATGAACCTATTAATATGTTCATTGGAAATGCACTAAATTTATAAATTTCAGGAAGTACATTTATTATATTTAATCCTGGAAATAAGTGAATTTCACTTTCCAGTTGTTTATATATCTTACAGTGGTTAATATCACTATTAGATATAGTGGATGTGCTATATATAAATACGATGACTTTTATGTTTGCTGTTTCTTATCAGTGACATATCGATTACTAATTTAAAAGCATTTGGACTACATAGAATGGTCAAGCTATGAATTTTCTGTCAGGGAAGTATTTTGTTTAATGCATTTGGGTTGTGATTTCTTTTCAGATTTATGTAGTCCGAATTTTGAGGGAAGGACAGCTTGAGCCATCATTTGTGTTCCGGACCTTTGATGAGTTTCAGGAGCTTCACAATAAGCTCAGTATTATTTTTCCACTTTGGAAGTTACCAGGGTATGTTCCCATTGTTGTTTATTAATCCTTTTTCACAGAAACAATTTCTTAACAAGTGTAGGTCAAAAGCTTTGTGTAAACACGTGGTAAGATACAGTGGACCATGTGTGACTTATTTTCCTTTGTATGGCAGGGGTCTGATCCATCCATAGACAAGGAACTGTATGTTTTTGGTGAATGAATAAACAGTGAATAAATGATCAAGATCCTAAACTTAAAATATGGGATTTTCTAGCTTTCTAGAAAAGCTAGAAAAAAACTTTCAGTTGAAACTTTTTTTTTTTTTTTTTTTTTTACAAATCCTATTGGGCTAGGTAAATCATTGCTTCAACTACCTTTACAATGAGGTCAGGGAACTTAGTTGAACCTCTTAGTTTATTGTCTGTACCACAGTGAGCAACACCAGATAATAATTTAGAATCTTGGTTTTAGAAAAGTCAGATTTTAAATCACTGCAGAAATAATTTTGGCCATACTCAGCTCCTTGAGGGGAAAAAAAAAAAACAGCTGAGGTATTGAGACTGTTAGTCAAAATCTTATATAACTTAGTTTTGTATCAGTTACCCTTTCTTTTTTTTTTTTTAATTTTTTTTTTTTTTCAACATTTTGGGGACAGAGAGAGAGACAGAGCATGACCAGGGGAGGGGCAGCGAGAGAGGGAGACACAGAATCGGAAACAGGCTCCAGGCTCTGAGCCATCAGCCCAGAGCCTGACGCGGGGCTCGAACTCACGGACCGCGAGATCGTGACCTGGCTGAAGTCGGACGCTTAACCGACTGTGCCACCCAGGCGCCCCTCAAGTTACCCTTTCAAAACCCTCAGTTTTGATGTGGCTGATGACCAATAGATTTCCTGCATCAAGTTGCTCATATTCTTCTCAGACTAGATTTCAGAAGTAAAGAGTCAACAAAGTGGGTATCAGAATTTATTTCCATGTGCAGTCTCATTTTCCACTGTCAGCAAAATAGGCAGAGTTAAGATTATCTTGATTTAGACCCTATGTCACTTGTGGACACAGTATTGACCTGGTATGGGACTACTATTCAACAATAACTTTGGCTGATTGAGTGAGTAGTGATTATTTTGGAAGATATGCATAAAATATTGTGAATAGGCTAATGTTGAGAAGAAATAGTAGAAAATAAGTAATAAATAGCAAAATAGCAAAACAATGTGTCTTTTGTACCAAGGTTTATAAAAGGATAACAGGTACTTGAACTACTTCATCTCCAGTACTTTGAAAAGAAATTACAAAACTTACTTTCTAGAAGATTAAGACTCCACTTTGTATTTAAGTATATATTTTTAAAAATATTTCTAATTAAATATTATACTTAAGTCTATAAATACTTCCAGGTGAAATAATTTAAATCCCACTTGTTTTTGTTTTCTTTTGTAGTTTTCCTAATAGGATGGTTCTGGGAAGAACACACATAAAAGATGTAGCAGCCAAAAGGAAAATTGAGTTAAATAGTTATTTACAGAGTTTGATGAGTGCTTCAACGGATGTGGCCGAGGTGACTGTCCTGATTGAAAAAATAACCACATACTCTTCTTTGTGCTACATTAATATTTAAACTAAATGATTTGTTTTCCTCTTGTGTCTTAGTGTGATCTTGTTTGTACTTTTTTCCACCCTTTACTTCGTGATGAAAAAGCTGAAGGAATAGCTAGGACTGCAGGTGAGATTATTTTTTCTCTTTCTTGATAATTTACAGCTTCCTTATGACATGCAAACCTGTAATTTCTCAGTGGATGTGGCAGAGTGACAGTGGGGTTATTGGCAGTGGTCTGGTGAGAGTGAAACGGGGGTATTCTTTCCAAGGCCATCAATTTCTGGCTACACATCATTTTCCCGATAAGAGTGCAGTTACTAAAAAACTATAAATCAGTGGCCTACTAGGTTATTTACCTTTTTCTTTCCCCACATGCAATGGTCGTGGAATTATAGCAAATTTCTTTTGTTGTTGTTTTAACCAGTGCAAGCAAGATAAAATAAAGATGAACGTATTTATATTTTCAGATGCAGGTCCTTTCAGTCCTACTCCAGGCCAAATTGGAGGAGCAGTGAAATTATCTGTCTCTTACCGAAATGGTACTCTTTTCATCATGGTGATGCACATCAAAGATCTTGTGAGTGTTTACAAATAATGATGATTGTAGAGAAAACCTATACCTTGGTAAGAAGTATTACTGTTAAGGGAATGCTTTTCTTTATAGGTTACTGAAGATGGAACTGACCCAAATCCATATGTCAAAACATACCTACTTCCAGATACCCACAAAACATCCAAACGGAAAACCAAAATTTCACGAAAAACTAGGAATCCAACATTCAATGAGATGGTAAGTTAAAATCATTTCTAAAAATGTCCTAGATTTGTTCTTTTGAGATTTTAAAGTTTAAACACTTAAAATTTTTTAGGTATCAGTTGCAGAACTATTTATTGTTCTAGTAAAGCTACTCAATAGCAATCTAGTGGTACTTAACAAAATGTTGCAGAATTGAACCTGCCATCATTGACCCTTAGGTTTTAAAAGATCTTAGGAGTTCTTATTCAACCACCCTTCCATGTTTGTAGCCCCTCTGCAACATTTCCAAAAAGTGGATGTTCAGTCTGTGCTGAAATGCTTCCAGGCCATCCACTTTGATTTGGGCAGTTCCAACTCTTAGATTATTTTTTATACTGGGCTGAAATCTTCACTCCCTGCAATTTGCACTTAGTGGGTTTCAGTTGTACCTCTTGGAACCACACAGAACTACTCTTTTTCTCCTTCTGCGTGACAGCTCTTCTGATAACTGAAGTTCAAATGCCCTTCCTGTTTATCCTTTTAAAACATCTTCAGTACTTTTACCTTTATTTGATAGGATGTAATTTAAAAATCCTCCTCTTCCTAATTGGTTTTAGTTTGCCAGCAACCCTCTTCATATAAAGAGTGCTCTAAACTAAAAGCAATAAGCAAAGCATCAACTGAACAGTGTGGAACAGAACTGTGACTTTGCTGAGTGACTCAGAACTTAGAAACTTATCTATTAAAGCCTGCTAACCCTTAGTTAACTACATTTTCAGGATAAACACCACATTATTTGTGTGCATTAACAAAAATGTCTGGATAGAGATTTGGAAGAAAATAAATCTGGATTTTCATCAAGGTTATAAGTTTGTTAAAATGTAGCCCTTTAAAAGCATATACAATATTTGATGAAGACCAGGTGATGTTATTCTCAAAAAGTAGTATTGGTTTTTTCTAGTTGGTCGTGTTGTACTTTCAAGAAATAAAATGTGGTCAGTTTTTAGTTATTATTAGGCAGTGAGAAGGACTAGATTAAAGTGATATTTCTTAGAAGTTATGATGAGGCTTTGTTGGGGGGAAAAAATCTGTTTCGATGTGATATTTCAAAGAGCTTTTCAGCATTCCAGATTTGCTATAAACTGCATGTGTACTTGGTGAATTTGCAGTGAAGTATGGATAATCAGAAATTATTTCATGGCATATAAAATCCAACAGAAAAGACAACAAGAAGAAATTCTAACCCTTATTTTTTGTAAAATAATTATGTTATCCCATCTTGCTTCCTTCCATTCTCCGGCTCAGATATCAGGCATCTGCACTGTAACTGATTTTCCCTTCACCGTACCTGCATCTCAGAAAATCCATGTTGTTAGTTTTTAGCCAATAATAATTTTCTACTTTGTGCATTTCTATGTCAGACATTCAGAGGAATGGTAATGATAATCCAAGACTCCTGAATACAAAATGTGCATCTAAAGTATGAGACACATTCCACCAGATGTGTCATAGTCAATGCCAGCAATTGTAGTCTCTTTACTAATCTCACTTCTGCTTTTACTTAAAATAATCTGTAACTTACTGTTTCTTTTTGCCTTTGCTATAGCTTGTGTACAGTGGATATAGCAAGGAAACCCTAAGACAGAGAGAACTTCAACTCAGTGTTCTCAGTGCAGAATCTCTGCGGGAGAATTTTTTCTTGGGTGGAATAACCCTGCCTTTAAAAGATTTCAACTTGAGCAAAGAGACCATTAAGTGGTATCAGCTGACTGCGGCAACCTATTTGTAAGCTAATGAATTTCTGAGTTTTGGAAGTAAGAACAGTTATAAACACGTAAACACATACACACTTATGAACTTTGTATAGTATTTTTATACTTGGACAGAAATTATAAAGTAAATGTACTTAACTGCATTTCGATACATCTGTTGGACCAACAGTCACATAATTAACTTTAAGAACTTGTTGAAGCCATTGCTGTTTTAAAGTCATTATATAGAATGCTGTAAACTCTAAACTTAATATATAAGTCCTGACAAAGACTTTGAGTTGGTGAAGGATTTAATCCTTTCTTGAGCAATTCAGAGTAATAGCTTTAGTTTGGTCTGATAGTGCTATGTCAGTTCAGCCATCTATTTGTTTCTTACACAGACACAGCATGTTTGTTTTCCTGTTTTGCACCTTTTATAGCCTTTACCATTGTGTGTGTTCGTAAACACCAAAGGAAAGGAAAGGTGCAGGATGTTACCAGAAAATGCAGCTGCTATTCACAGGGCCGAAAAGCAAAGCACAAGTAGATAGTTATGTTCAGAACTACTACGTAGTTTATAGAAGTAGGGGAAAATAATACTGCTTTTTATCACCCATGTCTTTAAAGCCTTTTTCAGAATAAGTGCCAATCACTGAAGTTGTAAATAATGGTGCCTTAACTTCATATGCTTCCCTGGCACTTCATTCTGATTTTTTCCTGACTTGATAAATAATTAGTAAGTCATTTTCACTCACTTTCAACTTACTAAAGATAAGAATTATGTACATTTACTAATGTTTTTCCCACAGAAAGGTAATTTTTTCTACTTCTCATGTGACTTAGTTAAACATTTGATTTATGTTTTTGTTGCTCTATAACTGAATGAGATTCACCAATGTAACTGTATAATAAATTCCATCATTCCATTATAATCCTACATTTATTCCCAGGAGTGTGAATTGAACTTTGGTAATCCATCTCCATATATCTATACTCCTCTTATTCATTAAGCAAGTGAAAATTGTTCACTCATGTTCCCATTCCTGTTTGGTAGAAGAACCCCATGAATAGGGCAGACTCCTCACAAGAGGCCCAGGACAAGAATTCTAGGGTCCAGACTGAATTTTAATGTAGATTTTTTATAGCAAAATTTGTTTTGTAAGCTGTCTTACTTATTTTTGTAAACACTATACATTCACATGAATTACTTAATATAATGGGATTCAGAATCATAAGGGACATGATTGAAATTATTCTACAGTAACCATTAAGGATAAGATTCATTTTTATTATTCACCTGCACACATAATTTTGTGTTTAGTTTGAATAAATATGTTTATATATTCTCATGGCTAGCATGGGCTTTCTGACAGTTGTTGAATGGTAATAGAGATTGTAGTAATCTAGTTGCTGTGAGGTAACTGACAAAACATGTAATGAAGAATACCAGCAGAGAAAGGACAGTCTCCACTTCAGTTGCCCGTAACATAATTTTTATGAACTGTGCAAATGTTTAATGTAAATGGTGAAACCTACAGAGCAGAAATAGAATGGCTGAGGATGTATCTATCAATGGGACAGATTAAAAAAAAAAAACAAAAAACACTTGAAATTTTTGGTGCCTAACACTAATGGTCCATTTGTAGGAAACCCTGTTAGTATAATATATGAATGTCTTTTTTTTTTTTTTTATGTTAAAATGTGTTGTCTATTTAATAACTTAATTAAAATGCAGATCAAAGCACACCTTTTTTTTTTTTTTTTTTTTTGCTTTTTCCACATCCAGTTAACATTTCTTTGTAGTGTACAAGTACTTTTGCAGATATAAAGAAGTGCTAGATATTTTCCCTTTAGCTTTGAGACCTAATTTCATTCCATGAGTTATCACTTAGCCACTGTAAAAAAAAGAAAGGAAAAGAAAAAAAGTACTGTGTTGGTAGAAGGCCATTGTTAATTGGACTCCATGTATACTGCCTATTTGCAATTTGTTACAGCAGTGTCTTTCAGCACAAATAATAGAGCTAGAAAATGTGATGTCATTTTTCCATTACAACAAATGTGGATTTCTTACCTAAAAATGTATATTATGATTGATACTGTTCAGTTAACCAGAGTTCAGAACAAATGGTAATGTTTTTTCTTAATTTAACTCATTTTGTACCTTCTTTGCTCATTAAAAAAAAATGCACACATATTTTACGTATATTTTAATGTAAGTTATTTCTTTGTAAAAATGCTAATCTTCAGCCCTTACAAAAAAAAAGGACAGAGACGCCTCTTTGCACTATTATCAGTAGATTTTTAAATCAGTTTTTTTTAAAAAAACATTTTATAAAGCTTGCATTGAAGTAAATCTGAAGCAAAAGTTTAAGCAGACTCACCAAGACACTAATTTTTATGTATAATCACAATGTTTTATATCTATCTTTACTGAGTAAAAATAATTATGCTACATGTAAGTCCTGCACCAGAAAAATTATTTCCTTTTGCAGTGTTTTGGGATTTGGAAATAATGGTTTACTCCAAGAACCTATTATTTTCTCTACTGAGGAACCCAATGTAGAACTTGCACTGACATTTTTATTACTGCCTTTATAAAAACCTATAGGTAGCTAACTGTTAAGGCATGTATGATATTTGATAAAGTATTCTTTTTTCAAATTGAAGTTGTATAAAAGTTTCAATATCTTGCCTTAAGTTGGTTGACTGTTCTTGGATTCAAGTATTGTGGCACTTAAAAAAAGAAAATACTCAATTTTGATACTTAGACTTCAGATCAAAAAGGACTAAAGCCCCCACTTACCATAATCCACGGATTTACTTACATGCTGTTCGATTAGCAGTGCAAATATGAATGAATATGGCAAGTAATCTCTTCTATAAGAACCAAATACTTTAATTATATTAGGGTAGTGAGTAAAGATGTATAATATTTTTATTAATACCTTGAATATATTCAGTGGATTGAATGTGACTTCATAACCTGTACTATGATTGTATTAAAATATTTCTGGAATAAAGGAACTCTACTGTCATTTCTTTACTCATCAACATATTAACATTTTTGGTTCCAAACTTTATATGAACTCGGGGAGCCTGCCTGGCTCAGTTGGTAGAGCATGCAACTCTTGATCTTGGGGTTGTGAGTTCAAGCTCCATGTTGGGCATAGAGTTTACTTAAAAAATAAATAAACTTTGATATGAGCTCACTGTTGTGTACTTTGTTTCTCACCCAGGAGTTTATTAAGTTCAAATATCCTGAATTTCAAAACTGATCTGTCAGTTGCCCTAAAAATCTGACTTCTAAATATGGTTCTTTGAAGATCTGGACTGCCACTTTGCCCCATCATTATTTCATATAATTGGAATGACAAAATATGCAATATTTACAGACTTCTCTGAGTATGGTCCATGGCCTTTGGTGGTTTACTAGACTAGTATAGTAACAACATGTTATATACCTATCTACAAAACAGAGAAATGTAGATTTCTCTAATATTTTACCTCCATCTTGGAATAATCCAGTGTGAGGTTATGGTTCTCTGACCCTACAGAGAACATGTAAAGGGGCCCAGAGACCCCAAAAAACTAGTAACTTACACAAAGCCAATTTCCTGAGACAATAAACCCAGTTTCAGTCGGGGGGTGGGGGGGAGACCTTAATTTCATCCTTACTTTTTTTTATAATTTTTTTTAATGTTTATTCATTTTTGAAAGATAGAGACAGAGCACAAGCAGGGGTGGGGCAGAGAGAGAGGGGGACACAGAATCTGAAGCAAGCCCCAGGCTCTGAGCTGTCAGCACAGAGCCCGACATGGGGCTCGAACTCACGAACCGTGAGATCATGACCCGAGCGGAAGCCAGACGCTCAACAGACTGAGCCACCCAGGCGCCCCTCACCCTTACTTTTTTGAAAAATTTTAGCACACAAAACTTAGACATACAAAATTAGATAACAGGGTAATGAACTCCATGAATGAGTCCATCATACACCTTCAGTTACTTACCTTAGGCTAATCTTGTTTTATCTGTATTAACTAGGATGGGGCTTTTTTCTTTTTTCTTTTTTTTTTTTTTTAGGATTCTTAAATCTTTCTTCAATTCTGAATAATTTATTGTGACTTCCTTTCCAAATTTACTACTTCTCTCCAACTGTTTTAAGTCCTCCATTGAGTTTTGGGTTTTGTTTTTTTTTTTTTTTTTTAAGTTTTTTTAATGTTTATTTTTGAGAGAGAGAGAGAGAGAGAGAAAGAGACAGTATGAGTGGGGGAGGGGCAGAGAGAGGGAGACACAGAATCCCAAGCAGGTTCCAGGCTCAGCTGTCAGCACAGAGCCCAACACAGAGCTCAAACTCATGAACCATGAAATCATGACCTGAGCTGAAGTCAGATGTTCAACCCACTGAGCCACCCAGGCGCCCACTCCATCAAGTTTTTAGTTTTGGTTATTTTTCATTTCTAGAACAATTATTTGGTTATTTTTGTTTGAATCATGATCCAGGAAAGACACAAGACTGCCACCATTAAAATGGTAAAGAGGTTTTTTAGCAAATGGTGATGGGACAATCAGCCACATGCAAAAGAACGGTACAGCATATGCAACAATTCAAAATAGATCAAAGATCTAAACATAAAGTTATAAAACTCTTAGAAGAAAACATGGGTGTACATCTTTGTAACCTTGGATTGGACCAGAGGTTTTTTGTTTGTTTGTTTGTTTTTTTAATTAGGAGACGGGGAGGGGCAAAGAGAGGCAAAGAATCCCAAGCAGGCTCTACATATCTCAAAACTACTATGAGATACCAATTCATACCCACTGGGATACCTAGAATTTAAAAGTGGTAGGGTGCTCCTGGCTGGCTCAGTTGGTAGAGCATCCAACTCTTGATCTCAAGGTTGTGAGTTCAAGTCCCACACTGGGCATGGAACCTACTAAATAAAGGCATTTATTTATTTTTAAGTCTATGCAGAGGGGCGCCTGGGTAGCTCGGTGGGTTAAGTGTCCAACTTCTGCTCAGGTCATGATCTCACGGTTTGTTACTTCGAGCCCCGCATCGGACTCTGTGCTGACAGCTCAGAGCCTGGAGCCTTCTTCAGGTTCTGCGTCTCCCTCTCTGCCCATCCCCCACTCGTGATCTCTCAAAAATAAACATTAAAAATAAATTTTAAAAAAGTCTGTGGAGAACTTTGAGCCCTCATACATTGCTAGTGGGAACGTAATGTGGTGCCGCTGATGTCGAAAACGTTTGGCAGCTGCCAAAAAGTTAAAATTACCACATATATGTGTATGTATATATATATATATATATATATATACATACACATATATGTATATATATTTCCAAAACTTGAAAAGAGGTAGTCAAATACTTGTACACAAATGTTCATAGCATTACTCATAATGGCCAAATAGAAATAAAATGTGGTATATCCATATAGAATGTTATTTAACCACAAAAAGTAACGAAGATGCTACAACATGGACAAACCTTGAAAACCTTATGATAATGAAGAAGCCAGTCACAAAAGGCCACATATTGTATGATTCCATTTATATGAAATGTCCAGAATAGGCAAATCCATAGAAACAAAGCAGATTAGTGGTTGCCACAGCCTGTGGGGGAGTGGAGCCTAGCAGGTAATTCCTTAAAGAGTACAAGGCTTCTTTTTGGGGTGATGAAAATTCCTGGAATTGATGATGGTTGGTTGCATAATACTGTGAAAATACCAAAAGGCACTGAATTGTACACTTCAAAATGGTTAAAATAGCAAATTTTATAGTATGTGAATTTTACCTCAAAAAAGGTTTAAAAGTTCAACCCTTAAAGACCCTTTGGTCACTGAACCTCTATTTTTAATAAATGTGTTAACAGTAACTTTTTAGATCTAATACTTTTTTTTGTCTTGAAAAAATAATCAGGTTTCAGGGCACCTGGCTCAGCCAGCTGGTTACGTGTCCAACTTGTATTACGCTCAGGTCACGATCTCACATTCGAGATGGAACCCCAAGGTGAGCTCTGTGCTGAACATGCAGCCTGCCTGGGAGTCTCTCTCTGCCCTTCCCCCACACACTCTCTCTCAAAATAAATAAACTTTAAAAAGTGATAGCGGTGGCTGCGTGGTAACTACCATGACTTCCAGTGTAGCACTTACTACCAGGGTATTGTAATTGTGAATTCATTATGGGCAGAGAAAGACTGTGACGTAGCTAGTACCGAGACAAGAGCTGGCGCTGGTGAATGGATGAACAACTGCATAGTTGAACCTCAGGCGCCCAAATTCGGTGGCCTTTCTGGGGCAGGGACCAAATCCACCAATCCCTGAAACTGTAGGTGCTCCACCCTCACTCCCAGTCGGGGATTCGAACCTGTACATTTTTAGCGCTGACAGCTCTTCCAGAAAGTCTAACGGCGCACTTAATTTCCCGCTCTGGCCAGAAGCCTCCTTAAAGACCGATGCATGCCGGGATACGTAGTCCTGCACCTGGAGGAATCGTGGGGCACAACTCTGAAATGCATCTCGGGACATGCAGCCAGGGGACGCCGGGAGTCACGCAGCGTAGCTCCGCCTCCTGCATGCGAAAAGGGTGGACGTATGTGAGGTCACTTCCTGTGTGCTGGGTAGCTTCCTGCGGCTTTCCTACCCTCGCTCTCTTTTTTGCTGCCTGACCGCCGCCATCATGGGTCGCATGCACGCTCCCGGGTGAGCTCGGGTTTCTGAGCGGGTTGCAAAGCTCGGGCCGCGGGGTGAGGGGAAAAGGGGGGCGTGTGGGCAGCGAATTGAGGGGTTGATGTTGTAGGTTATTGTGGCACTGACCACCACCACCACCTTATTCCGAGACTTTCTTTCCCCAGGAAGGGCCTGTCCCAGTCGGCTCTGCCTTACCGCCGCAGCGTGCCCACCGTAAGTAGCTTGCGGAGACCACGGGAGAAGTCGGGGAGGGGTGCTACTATCCGTCGCTCGGGAGAAGCGGTACCGAGGCGTGGGGGCCATGTGTGCGTGAGGAGCTCCTCTTGGAGGGTGGTAAAGACCTCTGTGCTTCGGTACCATCCCTGGTTTCTCATTCTAAGGCAAGTTTCTTTTCCCTAAACAGTGGCTGAAGTTGACGTCCGACGACGTGAAGGAGCAGATCTACAAACTGGCCAAAAAGGGCCTGACTCCCTCACAGATCGGTGGGTGTATATATATAATGTAGCTCCTTCCGCCTGCCTTCGTGTAACTTGCTGAAAAAGTCGTTGGGGGTAAACGTGTCGCATACGTGCTTTAAAAACTTTTTGCTGGTTTTCCTGGCTTTACCGCTGATGACCGCGGTCAAGTGTTTGTTTATTGAACTCTCAAGTTCTTAATTTGGAAGACGGGAGAATTGTTAAAGTGCTCGCCAAAATTTAATGAGTACTTAGTATGCGCTAGGTAGTTAGTTATTCCTGGCTGAATGGTTCTATACATTTTATATATAATGACTTCACGTAATTCTGATTGCCGTACTTTCAAATGATTGTGAAGTTTTCTCCATCTTACAGTTGAGGAAACTGAGGCACCGTGCAACTATATAATTAGTCTAGCCAGAGGTATCACACAAAAGGGGAAATACATAATAAACTGTAAAATACTCAGATGGTGCTATTTTGAGATTTAATAATGTATGTAAAGTTCTCAGAAGAATGTCTGATCCAAGTTCAATTATTAAGCAAATATACGTGGGAATCTCACTGATTTCTTTGGTGGCCTATAATCCATCAAGTTCACTCTGTTGATAAGCACCAGCATTGGCAGTTTCCTCCGGAACTGTTTTCCTTAGTGCTGGGTAAACCGACCTTGGATGTCTGAGTGAGCTTTACATGCATTCTCATGTTGTTTTTCTGTGATACAAAAGGAACCCTGTTTCACAGAGGAAAACGTGGATAATGACTTGATCTCAGAGCCTTGACATCACATGCTTCAGTTCTGTGTTTGGCGGGGGGGATTTAGATTACTGTTTTTTTCAGGTGTGATCCTGAGAGACTCCCATGGTGTTGCACAAGTACGTTTTGTGACAGGCAATAAAATTTTGAGAATTCTTAAGTCCAAAGGACTTGCGCCTGATCTTCCTGAGGACCTCTACCATTTGATTAAGAAAGCTGTTGCTGTTCGAAAGCATCTTGAGAGGAACAGAAAAGTAAGAGAATGGAACTGTTTGTATGAGCTTCAATAAACTGTAGTGCATCTGATTTGAATTTCCTAAAGAGGCTTGAAACACAAACTGTGACACCACAGTTGCTTTGAAATAAAAATTCTACCAGAAAAGACTGGCAGGAGGTGGGTGGCTTTGGCTCCTCTAGATGCAGTATATCACTTGATTGAAAATGTTGAGTTATTTATTTGTAGAGTTTTGTTTTATTTGCACAGTTTTGCGAATCATTCATGTTAAAATTTTGAGGAGCCTTAAATTCCCTTAAGGATTTAATCTAGCCACATGAACCTTAGCCTAGGATTCTATTACAGGGCATTGGGTAACTTAAAAGTGCATGGTATCTATACATTCTTTTGTTAAAATAATATTTGATTATTGTTTTGAGGGAGTTTTCTTAAATTATGTCGATCTTTATTTTTAGGATAAGAATAAATCTTTATAATTTGTCCTTTAGGATAAGGATGCTAAATTCCGACTGATTCTTATCGAGAGCCGTATTCACCGGTTGGCTCGATATTATAAGACCAAACGAGTCCTCCCCCCAAATTGGAAATAGTAAGTATTAACCTTTTTTGTTAATAAGAACAGACATTAGCCATATAGTAAACACAGTAGCAACTATAGTAAAAGGCCTGTTAGTGAATGTTTTAGGCCATGGCTATATGGTCAACTACTGTTTCAATTCTGCTATTTTGGGAGGAATACAGCATAGACGATACGTAAACAAATGGGTATGGCCGTGTTCCACTGAAACTTTATTTACAAAGGCTAGCAAAGGGCTATAGTTTGCAGACCCCTGATTTAAAACATGAATAAGCCCTTTGAATCACTTCTAGATAGTGGATAAAGTTTCAGCTCATAGCTCTGCTCCTTGTTTTTGTGTTGTCTTCATTTTTGCATAGATAGCTCATTATGATGATTAATTTCCAAACATTCACAGGTTTCACTAGAAGGGTTTTTCCTTATGTTGGCCGGTTCTCCCTTAGATGAGTGAGCATCTTTGTTCCTCATGCTTCAACACAATAAACTAATTCAGGAACCTTGGCATTTTGGTGCATTTTATGTATTTGTGGTTTATTTTAGCTGTTTGAAAATAGCTCTGCTAGGTGTTAGAGTCTGTGAATAAATATGGGGGACCTATAATAATCCAACTCTTCTTCTCTCTCCTTTTTTCCTTTTCAGCGAGTCATCCACAGCCTCTGCCCTGGTTGCATAAATTTGACCATGTGCTCAAGCAATAAAATCATTGTCTAACAAGAAGCATAGTTTGTATTTTCTTTCCCTAGAAGTATATATATCATCGATTCATATGTATTGGTTTTTTGATGTGGAAGTGTTGTAGCACAATGAGAAGTGTGATTTTGAGGGGAGCAATGAGATAGCACCCATCTATTCATCCCTTCACCGCTCAACTAGCTGAGCAGTTTATAACTTGGTGGGTGGTTAAATGTGGGAGGGAGTGGCAGAACTGGAAGAAACTAGGAAAGCAGTGGCTTGTTTTGATGTCATGGCAAAAATGTTTCTAAGTATTTTCGGTACATTTGATGTTAAGACTGAGGTAGACCTGTGAGGAATGTTATCCCGGTAGTGTATGTGGCAGTCTACTAAGAAATGCACAAGAAAGTTTCTCTGCAGGAGGAACGTCTTTAGTATGAAGGGTCCTAAGGAAGACCTGATAATTTGATCCCAGTCTTGTTGGTAAGGCTTAAAGGTGAAGAAGGGATTCAGATAACAGTAAGCACAGTTCATCTGAATCAGGGAGCCAGAAGAACTGTTGGTGAGATGAACCCAGGTCACTAAGCCTTGCAACTTTTGGAGGGTTAAATAAACACTCAGCTGGGTGTTTTCAGAGTATTTAATTCTTAACCTAATGAGGTATGTGGGTATCCCTGTTTAAAAGAGGCAAGTCTGGAACCATGAGTGAGTTGTTGAAGATTGTAAGACAGGTAAATGATAAGCTGTACGTCGGGCTGGTATATGGAGCCATGTTCCTTCAGAATTCAGAAAACGTTAAAGTAGGTGATTTTTATGTACTGCCTGTTTTCTAAGTGTGTATCACTTAAATAGATACACTGAATAAGCTATTTTCTTAAGGTTTACCCTAAGCAATAATCAAAGTTGTGTTTGAAATCACACTATTAGGTGAAGTCCCTTTTTCAAGAGACTAGTATCAGCTAGCATTGATTGCCTTTTGAGTACTGTGCTCTGGGGTTACAGACACCAAGTGACTTGCCTTGTTCTTCAGAGCACTTCATCTATTCACCTACCCGGTGTTGTGAGCTCTATGCTGGGCATGCAAGCTGATTCAGTCCCCCTTCTAATGGGCTCACAAATAATTGGAAACCGTGTGTTGCAGTATTTTACCCAATTCTTACCTGGTGTTAAAGATTTAAGTTTTTCATCCTTTGTGTTCATGTTCATGTCTTAAAAGTGACTAACCATCATAAACCAAGAATCAATCTGACGAGTAAGGCAAACATTTCCAAGAGTGATGAATAAGTAAAACAAGGTAACTCCCAGCACGATCCCTTGGAATCCCTAGGTAGCTATGCAGATGTTGGGTAATGATGGTTCTGGACCAAAAACTAGTTAATAGTAGGTGGGACATTTGATGTTTCAAAGCATGTATAGATTTTGTTCCTTTTTTTGTTGTTAACATTTATTTATTTTTGAGAGAGCATGAGCAGGGGAGGGGCAGAGAAAGAAGGAGACAGAATTCTAAGCAGGCTCCAGGCTCTGAGTTATCAGCACTGCCCATCGCGGGGCTTGAACTCAAACTTGGGATCATGACCTAGGCCGAAGTCAGACACAACTGAGCCACCCAGGTGCCCCTAGGTTTCTTTCTAATTGCAAGAAGTATTTGTGTATTTGTGATTCTTACCATCAAGCCAACAATTAACTACAACTGTTTTTAAGGTTTTTATTTTTTGAGAGCACAAGCAGGAGGGGGTGGAGAGAGGATCCAAAATAGGCTCCATGCTGTCAGTGCAGAGCCCAACACCGGGCTCAATCCCACAAATAGTGAGATCATGACCTGAGCCAAATCAAGAGTTGGACATTTAACCAGCTGAGCCACCAAGGCACCCCCAGAATTACTGCAAATACAACTGCAAGTAGGTTTTTAATGCCTTAAAAAATGAGTTTATTTGATATAGTAAACAAAATGTAAAAACATCTGCAATTCTTTTAAATTGTGAGCAGAGGGGTCAAACTTGGTCTTCAGCAACAGCTCTGCCACTTGAAGGCTATGGGGGTAAAATCTAAAGAATATTGGGGCACCTGGGTGGCTCAGTTGGTTGTCCCACTTTGGCTTGGGTCATGATCTCATGGTTTGTGTGTTCAAGCCCCACATCAGGCTCTGCGCTGACCATGTGGAGCCTGCCTGGGATTCTCTGCCCCTCCCCAGCTTGCGCATGTGTGCTCTCTAAAAAAACTAAATAAATCTCTAAATTACTATGAGGATTATATGAAGTTAATATGTAGCAGTAGTTGAATCATTCAGAGAACTTTAGCAATTGATTTGGTGAACATCCCTCCAGGTAACTACCTGTTAAGATACTCCAAAGACTTTTGGTACATGGGCATCTTACTACATAGATCATCTCATCATTTTTGCTGGTTATGTCTTGATTTTGGTATTCCATGGTGCTATGTACTATAATTTGCCTTGTTATCTTGAGATAAATCCCAGGAATGGGAACTTTGGCATGTATGTTTTATATTTTGCCAAACTGCATTTCAAAAGTCTACTGATAAAATTATCAAAAAGTCCATCATGAGTGTCATTTCTTCAGGTACCTTTCAAATTTTTTTTTTTTTTTTTTTTTTTTTTTTTTTTTTAATTTTAGAAAGGGTGAGCAGGGGAGAGAGGCAGAGGGAAAGAATCCCAAGCAGGCTCCAAGCTCAGTGTGGACTCAATCCCATAACAGATATGACCTGAGCCGAAATCAAGACTTGGACACTCGACCAACTGAGCCACCCAGGCTCAAAACTTGTTTTTTGTTTAAGAAGGATATTCTGTTTTTTGTTTTATTCTATTTTACTTACTTGATTAATGAATATTTAATCTTTCCTTTTTGTGAATTGCCTATTCATGCCCTATAAAGTCTGTCTCTTTTGGAACATTGGTAGTCTTTTTTTCTTTTTTTTTTTTTTTAATGTTTATTTTTGAGAGAGACCGAGTACGAGTGGGGAGGGGTAGAGAGAGAGGGAGACACAATCCGAAGCAGGCTCCAGGCTCTGAGCTAACAGCACAGAGCCTGACACAGGGCTTGAACCCACAAACCATGAGGTCATGACCTGAGCGGAAGGTGGATGCTCAACCAATTGAGCCACCCTGGTGCCCCTAGAACATTGTTATTCTTAATCCTACCTATAACAAGTATTACAAATATTTTCCCCAATGTTTTTTGTCTTTCCATCTTGTTTGTGGTATTTTTGCTGTAGAAGTTTAAGAATTTTATAATCCCTAATGATTTTTCTTTATGATCTCTTTTTAAAAAAACAGATCAGTCTAATAAATTGTGTTTTCTGCTTCCCCTTCTGTTTAATATGGTCTTCATCCATCTTTCAGACTTAGACATTTCTTCCTTTTTAAACGAAACTTTCTGACACAGTTGGAACCAGCATGTACATGTTATTTGTCCAAATCTATCCATATGTGAGCAGCTAGGGTTTGAAGGTTTCCTTCAAGAACTGTTCTCTTCATTTAAAAATCATCTTTTCTGGGACACCAGGGTGGTTCAGTTGGTTGAGTGTCTGACTTTGGCTCAGGTCATGATTTCATGGTTCCTTAATTTGAGCCCCACATGGAGCTTGCTGCTGTCAGCACAGAGCCTGCTTTAGATCCTTTGCCCCACTCTCTGCCTCTCCCCACTTGTTATCTCAAAACTAAACATTTTTTAAAGAATCATCTTTTCTCTGGGACACCTGGCTAGCTTACTTGGTAGAGCATGCAACTCAATATTGGGGTCCTCGTGAGTTCTAGCCCCATGTTGGGCATAGAGTTTACTTTAAAGATAAAAGGTAAAATGAACATGTATCACTTAAAGGAAAGATGATTTTTAAGTGTTTTTTTTTTTTTTTTTTTTTTTTAAGTAAACTGCCCAGCATGGGGCTGAAACTCATGAAGACCCTGAGATCAAGAGTCACATGTTCCACTGACAGCCAGCCAGGTGCCCCTCATCTTACTACTTTTTAATCAAAATTATGCATATGTGTGGTTATAAAAGTATTTTACAGGGGTGCCTTGGTGGCTTGTTGGTTGAGCATTCAATTTTGGCTCAGGTCATGATCTCCTAGTTCGTGAGTTCAAGCCCCCGTGTCAGGCTCTGTGCTGACAGCTCGGAGCCTGGAGCCTGCTTTGAATTCTGTGTCTCCTTTTCTCTCTCTGCCACCTTCTCCACTTGTGCTGTCTCTCTTGCTATCAAAAGTAAATAAAAAAAAAAAAGATGCTTTTAAAAAATAAAAGTATTTTACCAGACAACTAAAAACAATCTTCCCTTTCATAGTCTGAAGTCTAGAGAAACTACTTTAAACTCAGCTGTTTTTTTCTTAACATATAATGCTTTCTTCTTCTTTTTTTTTTTTTTTTTACTGTTTGTTTATTTTGAGAGCACAAGCTGGGGAGGGGCAGAGAGGAGAGGAAATCCCAAGCAGACAGGGATGCTGAGCTTGATCCCTTGATGAACTGTAAGATCCACAAGATTATGACCTGAGTTGAAATCAAGAGTCAGATGCTCAACTGACTGAGCCACCCAGGCACCCCTATGCCTTCTTATTTTTAAACAACATTCCTTTAAAAAAAAAAAAAAAGTGAGGGATGCCTGGGTGGCTCAGCCAGTTAGGTGTCTTGATTTCGGCTCAGATCATGATCTCACAGTTTGTGGGTTTGAGCCCCACATCGGGCTCTGTGCTTTGGGCACAGATTCTGCTTGGGATTCTCTCTCCCTCTCTCTGCCTCTCCCCTGTTGCTCTCTTGCTCATTCTCTCAAAAAAGTAAATTAAAAAAAAATTGAGGTGAAATTCACATAACATAAAATTCATCATTTTAAAGTGAACAGTTCAGTGGTGGTTAGTATATTTATAATGTGCAAACATCACCCTGTCTAGTTTCAAAATATTTTTATCACCCCAAAATGAAACCACACTCAAAGCAGTTAACTCTGGGGCACCTGGGTGGCTGAGTCAGTTAAGCCTATGGTTTGCTCTTAATTTTGGCTCAGGTCATGATCTTCATGGTTGGTGAGATTGAGCCCCACGTTGAGCTTTTCACTGACATAGGGGAGCCTGCTTGGAATTCTCTGTGTCCCTCCCCAACTTGCACATGTGTACGCTCTCTCAAATAATATACATACATACATAGAAACATACATACAGTTATTCCTCATTCTCCCCACCTCACTCTGCCTTTGGCAACCACCAATCTGCTTTCTGTTCTGGATATTTCAAATAAATGGAATTCATGTAACATGTGATCTATTATGTCTGGCTTTCACTTAGCATCATGTTTTGGGGGTTCATTCACATAGCATGTCAGTACGTTTATAGCTGAGTAATGTTCCACTGCCTATAAGCATAATTTATGCATTCACTCGAAAGATATTTGGGCTTCCACCTTTTGGCTATTAAATAGTGCTGCTGCAAACATTCATGTACATGTACTTGTTTTGAGCCCTTGTTTTCCATTCTTTGGGATACACACAAGTGTGGAGTTCCTCTAACATTTTTATACTAGGATTTTTTGCATTTTATTTTATACCTCTTCCCTTGGAATCCTCGTAATTATAGTTTTTGGTTAAATCAGTATTTTAGGTTTACATTTCTGTGGCTTTTATATAACAGATGCTTATATATAGTATGTGTAATTCTATGCTTAATATTTCATGTAAATATGTTTACCTAAAATGTGTTAGTAGTTACCTTGTATGTTCAAGCATGTTTACTTCCTTTCTTTTTCTTGGTGATATCCCTCCCAGGGCCTGTAACTTCTAACTCCAATTCAGACAGGTTACTCTTTAAAAAAATTTTTTTTTAATGTTTATTCATTTTTGAGAGATGGAGACAGAGCATGAGTGGGGGAAGGGCAGACAGAGAGGGAGACACAAAATCCAAAGCAGGAGGCTCCGAGCTGTCAGCACAGAGCCCGATGCAGGGCTTGAACCCACGGACTGCGAGATGAAGTTGGACGCCCAAACAACTGAGCCACCCAGGCACCCCAGACAGGTTACTCTTAAGACCCACAGGTCTGGGATCCCCTTTCTTCATCAATATGGGGATTCTTCCAGCCTCTAGTGTCAGATTCCTATACTCACATGTCTTCTTTCTTGGTTTTCTCCTTTTGGTGAACCATCCTCTGGTAGCTCCCAAAGAAAAGGCTCACTCCTTGGAACTCATTTCTTTTCTGTTTATATCAACTCCTAGGTAATTTCATCTGGTCTTCCCTGAACTCCAGCCTTAGGTATGCATTGGCATATTCAACATCCCCACTTGGATCCCTAATAAACACCTAGACTTTTGTTTAATCCCAAACAGAACTCCTGATTTTTGCAGCCCAGACCTGCTCTCTCCCCAGACATCTCCATCTCAGTGAATGGCAACTCATCCTCAGACCAAAAAGCCTGAGTCAACCTTGACTTTTTTTTTCTCTTACACCTTACAGGTACTTGATCACCAAATCCTCTTGGCTCTACCTTTACAACATATGCCCACAGTTGAACCCTTATGGCCTTTCCTACAACCACCCTAGCCCAAAGTCGCTTTCTACCCTTACTCGTGTAAAAGCCCTCTAAACTGTTCTGTTTCTACCTGTGAGCTCCACCGAGGTCTTTTCAACATCCAGCATGTAGAGTGATCTAAAATGTAAGTCACACGATGTCCCATAGGCTCAAAAACCTCCAGTGGCTTCCCATCTCCTTCAGAATTAAATCTAAAATCCTTATCTTAGCCTATAAAGGAGTGTTAGGATCCTGACAGGAAACAGACGGATGTCACACTCACATTGAGGAATTAGGCGAGAATCTACTAAAGGAACAGTTTACAAAGATGTGAGTGGGGTTTAGGGAAGCCACGTGGCATACTGTGTGCTAGTTCCTGGAGCTAGCAACCATGGGGAGATATTAGGCGTTTCCACCCCCAGTCTGAAGAGCGCAGGGGAACTAAGGAGGGTCACCTGACAGAAGCTGTGGCCCTCCGTAAAGACTCCTGCCTTCTGATTTATTGCAGGTACCTTCCATTGGCCAAATCCCACAGGAAACCAGAGGTCAAGGGAGCCTGATGATGTGGTCCATGAACATCAGGTTCCCAGGCAGCAGAGAAGGTGGAGAGTGGGTCTGGAGGGACAAGAGGAAAATATCCAGTACAAAGGGCCCCCATGACTTGGCCTCCTCCAGCCACCTCCGTGTTCGTCTCCCACCACCCTTTCTAGTCCCTGTGGCCTGGTTTCACAGACACTCTTCCCAGAGCCACTGGCCTTGTTGATTCCTCTGCAGGGAAGACTTTTACCCCAGCTATCCACATGGCTTCATTCCTTCCCTTAGGTCTCTATTCAACTGTAACTTCACAGGCACTGTGTAAAAGAGGGCCCCCTCTGACTCAGCACTCCTTCCCCTCAATCCTGCTATTCTTCAGAGTGCTGATTACTACCTGACATGTTCATATTTTCAGATTAGAAGAGCCATTTGAACAAGGACCTTGTTTGTTCACTGCTCTATCTCTGGTTTTTAGAATAATGTCTGGCACGTAGTGGGTTCTCAGTATTAATGCACATAAATGTTAAATGAATGCACATAAGAGTTGAAAAAAGTTTCTAAGATCTTGGAAAATGTCTTTTTCAACTCTCACTGTTGATTGGCAGAGAATTTGGGAATGGTGTCTAGGTTGGAAATCATTGTTCTAAACATTTTTAGCACTTATTGTTTCTAACCTGCTGTTGAGAAGTCAGTTATCATTCTGATTGATTGCCCCTCCTTTGTTTGTCACCTGTGTCTTTTCTTTGTTTTTGACTTGATGTTCTTAGGATCATCTCTTTATTGCTTAGTGTTCTGAGATTTGCGATAATACCTGGGTTTTATTTTATTTTTTTTTCATTTGTTCTGCAAAGTAACCTATTTCAGCCTCAAAATTGTCTTGCAGTTCCTGAAGATTTTCTTGAATTATTCCTTTAATGTTTCTTTCACATTATTTTCTATGTTCTCTTTCTGAAGCTCATTATTTGCTCAGACTTTCTGGACTGATCCTCTAATTTCTTCATCTTTTACCAACTATTGTCCATCTCTTTTCCTACTTTCTGGGAAGTCTCTGCTTTATCTTCTAATTTTACTTAGCGTTTCATTAATACCTTCATATGTTTAATTTCCCAGAGTCAGTGGTATGTCGGTGTTATATGCATGTTGTTGTATGAATACACACACATGTGTGTAAATATACATATATGTTGTGGGTATACACACGTGTACATTGTTCACATGCATATGTGTTGTGTGTTGGTATGTTGGCAAATGTTTAACTCTTGGGGGGATGACAACACTGATTTGTAGTGTTTACCTATTTCTGTGGTGTAAAAACTCCCACTATGGCTGATTTCAAGCTCCCAATGCGATGTCACATGGAGTTAGGAAAAGATGCTTGGTAGACCATCATATAGGATTGTGTAGGATTTCTCCTATACAGAAACAGTAAACATAAGTGATTTCAAGATTATGAATGATAGTAAAACTATAAAACAATCCAGAAGTGATGGGTTTTGAGTATTTATTAATGTTTATTTTTGAGAGACAGGGCATGAGTGGGGGAGGGGCAGAGAGAGAGGGAGACACAGAATCCGAAGCAGGCTCCAGGCTCCGAGTTGTCAGCACAGAGCCTGATGTGGGCCTTGAACCCACGAACCATGAGATCAAGACCTGAGCCAAAGTTGGATGCTTAACAGACTGAGCCACCCAGGTGCCCCTCATTAATGATAATCTTAAACTTTTTCTGCCTCTCATTTTCTGTTTTTGCTTGTTTGTCATTTACATTGGAGGCCTTCCTCAAATGTCCAGTAGTCCTTGCAAGAATCTGAATTGTTTGAATTGTATCCAGATGCAGTTACTCTTTTTCATTACTAGGTGGCGTATATTGTGTTGTTGCTGATGCTTCTAACACTACCATATACCTGCAGCTTGTATATAATTTAAATGTGCTCTCATATTTATTATTTTTTTGATTTTTCACATCTCCGAAAAAAGTTGACTGCAGATATTCTTGGAAGGAGGCTTGGCATAAATTCAAAAAATATATATATCCCATTTTGAAAATGAGGAAATTATGGTTCAGAAAAGGTAACTCAAACCAAGAGCATTAGGATGTCTGGTGTTCCTATCACTATACCTGGATGCCTCTCACAATCTTTCATTCAAGGCTTTTTTTTTTTTTTTTTTTTTTTTTTTAAAGTGAGGAGTGCAAAGAATAAAGACTCATGTTCAGGGTACCTGGCTGGCTTAGTCATTATTGCACACAACTCTTGATATAGGGGTCAAACACCCATGTTCTTCTAGAACAAATCAACTTAAAAATTATTAACAGTAACATTTTAGCTAACTTCTAGTATGAAAATATATCCATTAGAGCAATCATATTTTTAAATCTCCAGAAATCTAAGTGAACTTAGGCATTGCTCTTTTATATTGTTTCTCTCTAATGTTACCTATAAGTAAAAATTCAGATTCCCCCAAGCTAAGGATAAGAGTCGCCTTTCGGCTCCAGGCAAGTGCTGTTGCCACATCCCAGCCTTACCTGCAGTCATACTGCTGCTCACACTATTATGTGTTGCTGTGGCTGGTAGTAGTAGTTTGGGACTGATAAACCCCCATATCAGGATAGTGTGCCTCTTTAGCGGGGAGGAGGTGAGCAGGGTTGGGCGGGGCTACGCAGTTTCACCTGTGTCTGTAATGCTTTCTTTTCTAAGCTAGGTGGTGGGTACAAAGGGTTTTTGTTTATAGTCTCTGTGTCTCTCTGTATATCCAACATAACTCATTTAAAAAAGTCTCTGTGAGGTCTATAATTATAAACTCAGTTTGTTCACTCGGCAGATATTTATTGAGCACATTTGGGAAAAATACTACTTCTATACAAGCTGTGAACAGCAGTTCAGGGTCTGGATTCATCACTAATTCATTCAACACACATTCACTGAGCTCCTGCTGTGGGCACGGTGTCATGCCAGATGCTAATAAGATGACTCACACCTGATCCTGCCCTTTAAAAGACTCAGTGTGGGGAGGGGCACATTATCCAGTAATTATACAAACCTTGCAAGACAGAAATTAGCTTCAGAAGAGAGAGAGGTGTAGAGAAAGTGTTAGGGACGAATCACAGAATTTGGGAGGACTTCACAGAGGAGATGGCAGTTAAGCTGGATCACGTTGGGCAAGTGGGGAGGGGGCAAACCACAAGCAAAGAGCCTTCTGGG
This sequence comes from Leopardus geoffroyi, assembly GCF_018350155.1. Lineage (NCBI taxonomy): Eukaryota > Metazoa > Chordata > Mammalia > Carnivora > Felidae > Leopardus > Leopardus geoffroyi. Next base: position 73,386,831 of record NC_059329.1, on the reverse strand, counting down.
CAGAGGGAACAGCATGAGCGAAGTATGAAGGTGGGAGAGTGTGCAGCTTGAGGCTCTAGAGACTATTTTAGTTTGATTGGTGAACTCAGTGGTAAAGTTTGGGAAAGGAGTTAGGTCAACTCCCAGGGGGCCCAGGTCCAGGCCAAGCTGCTAGAATATTCTGTAGGAAACACAGAACTATTTGCTGTTCGTAAGGGGAACGGAGCCTGGGTGGGAACACATAGGACCTGCCAGAACAGGAGCAGGTGGGAGACGGATCACAGTAGTCGAGTCCACAGAACCTGGCAGCTGTTTGAGTTTAGGTTGGGAGTGCTCTTCACAAGTGGTTTTTCAGTGTCTGCTTGAACTCCTCCAGGGATGGAAGGTCACCACTCAAAAGGATTTTGATAGTAAGTAGTCCCTCATTTGTGTACTAGGTCTCACATGGAACTCTACTGCACAGGAGTGTGATAAGGGGGAAGGAGGTAGAAAAGGAGGAACTTGGACAAACAGAAAGCATGCTATCTCTGCAAGGGACTGTCCTCTCTGGTTTTGGTAGTCAGTGTGCCTAAGGGTGAGCCCAGCTGGAGTTTCTGAAGTGGGGGAGGCTGCTTTGGGGCTGTGTTCCTTCAGGCATTGACCAACAGGCTGGAGGTTGGGGTTCCTGGATTGCCTTTGTGGTCCCCATATGGGGATGCCATGGTGCTGGGATTGGAATGCCATACCTATGGTGGGGGGGGGGGGAGCTTGGGACAGAGAGACTGTCTAGTGCTTCAGGTAAGGGGTGGTCTTTTGTCATCCTGGAGGTTCTGCTCTGCTGGCGTTTCCTCTTCTAGTTTCAACTGATCTGAGATCCTCTCAGCAAGAGCCATCACATTGGCTCTCACACCCCACCAATATGGCTTTAGGTTCAAAGATTGGGTCAAGACTGGTCTTCCAAGAAAGACTGATTAGGTACCCTTTGGGTGTTATTAGAGCCCCTCCCCATTGCCCTCAGATCTTTCCAGCTAATTTATCTCCATCACTGGAGAGGCACATACATTTCCTAGAGGGTCTGACAGATTATTTGAGAGCCTATTCTAATATGGTTATTTATTAACAAATTCACAAAGATTTGAAAGGGTGCAGCTTTTGTAACTTGTAAAGTCCTACGCTAAGTGTCATTATTTATGTGAATCATCCCTGACCACTTCTGATTCAGGATCAGGGAGTTATGGAATACAAACCCTTTTGTCCCATAGTTTCTTTGGAGCTTTTTAAAAAGTGTTTATTTATTTTTGAGAAAGAGAGACAGAGCACAAGCAGGGGAGGGGTAGAGAGAGAGGGAGACACAGATTCTGAAGCAGGCTCCAGGCTCTCAGCTGTCAGCACAGAGCCCAACATGGAGCTCAAACTCATGAGCCATGAGATCATGACCTGAGCCAAAGTCAGACCTTTAACCGACTGAGCCACCCAAGTGCCCCTGGAGCTTTTTTTTTTTTTTTTTTTTTTTTTAATGTTTATTTATTTATTTTGAGAGAGAAAGAGTGTGTGCATGCACTTGAGAGCAGGGGAAGGGCAGAGAGAGAGAGAGAGAGAAAATCCCAAGCAGTGTGCACTGTCAGTGCAGAGCCCGATGTGGGGTTTGATCCTGTGACTGTGAGATCATGACCTGAGCTGAAATCAAGAGTCAGATGCCTAACTGTCTAAGCCACCCGGGCCCCCCTTTCTTTGGTTATAGCAACCCTGTGCTGCAAAAATGATTAAACTTCTCTTTGCCTCAGTTTCCTCCTATCAACTGGATGTAAAGTATCTTGCCCAAGGTCACATGACCAATATGAGGCCACAAAGACTGGACATTAGATTTTAGAAATGGAGGGCTTATTTCTTCCTCTTTTATCAAAGCAGCCTGAGGTGTGACACTCCCAACCCTGTTGAAGGACAGTTCTCTGACTTTTAAATTTTTTTTTTTCAACGTTTATTTATTTTTTGGGGGACAGAGAGAGACAGAGCATGAACGGGGGAGGGGCAGAGAGAGAGGGAGACACAGAATCAGAAGCAGGCTCCAGGCTCTGAGCCATCAGCCCAAAGCCTGACCCAGAGCCTGACGCGGGGCTCGAACTCACGGACCGCGAGATTGTGACCTGGCTGAAGTCGGACGCTTAACCGACTGCGCCACCCAGGCGCCCCTGTTCTCTGACTTTTAAAAACAAGGTGAGGAGTGGGTGGGGAAAAAGAAGGGGAGAGCTAGGCATTGTGGCTGGGTGTGTCAAGGCACCTGGAGTTCATGGCAGGAAGTCCCTGAAGAAGTTGAACTGGGATTTTGGGGTGTGGCAGTTAGCCATTCAGGTGATGAAACTTAGGTCCCACTACCCCAGGGGGAAGAGCCTGGGATGGAGAGTCTGTAAATAGCATCATCAGGATGGACCCCTGGTCTGTCAGTGTCTGAGCCTTGTTTTCTCTGTCCCTGCACAGCCTCCCAGTGGTGGCCAACTCTGACTGTCTGGCTGGTCCTTATGTGGAAAAGAAGGACATGGATCAGGTAGGCATGTTAAGTTCTGGAAGCAGGTACAAGTATTCAAGTCTCCAATACTTCCAGGAGACAGGCCCTGGGGCAAGGAGATGAGTGTTTCCAGTCCCAACAGAATCACTTTTTCCTGCATCCTAACAGATTCCTTTCTGGCCTCACGCCTGCCTGAAGGTTGGAAAATTAGGTGTATTGTGAGTCATCTCCTGGGCTCTGCTCAACCTGCCCATTTATTCATTCCACAAACATTCTCTAAATGCTTACAATGGGCCTGGCACCTCTCCTCCCCTCTCTCATCCATCCATCCATCCATCCATCCATCCAACCAACAATTATTTATTAACTACGTGTCAGGGGCTGTTTTAGACTTTGGGATATAATAGTGAGCAAAGCCAGACATGAGCCCTACCCTTGTGGAGCCTGCAGGGTTGAGGAGGATAGTGATACTCCAATAATCACCAAACATATGTAGATGCCAACTGTAACATACACTACAAAGGAGACTGCCTAGTGCTATAAGACCCTGCCAAGGTTGGGTGGGTGGATCTCACCAGGCAGGCAGAGAAGGCTTCCTAGAGGAGGTGGATTCTTGAGCTGTTATCTGCAGGAAGGGGGAGCAAAGTGGGAGGGGGTAAGGGCATTCCAGGCAGAGGAATATAAAGGCCTTGTGGCAGAAGGGAGTGATGGTGTGTGTGTGTGTTGGGGGTGGAGAATGGGGTTAATGAGGACGGAGGGAGGCAGGACTTTGTATGCCTTTTAAAAGATGTCTTTTCTATTTACTTATTTAAATTTTTTTTTTTTTGAGAGAGAGAGAGAGTGCAAGTGGGGGAGGGGCAGAGAGAGACAGAGAGGGAGACTGAGGATCTGAAACAGGCTCTATGCTGACAGCAGACAGCCTGACACGGGGCTCAAACTCACAAACTGTGAGATCATAACCTGAGTTCCAACCGGATGTTTAACTGACTGAACCACCCAGGTGCCCCATGATCTGCCTTTTCTTTAGAACAACAGGGATAAAGGTTTTTCATCAGGCAGAGTGACATGAACAGCTTTACATTCTGAAACCATCCTGTCAGCTTGCTGTGTGAAGAATGCATGTGGGCGGATAGAAGGGCAACTGCGACTAGTGAATTTGCGAGACCAGCAAGGAGGCCAGAGTCCAAAGGAGAGATGATTATAGATTGGAGTGGGTGTTAGGGTAGACATGGAGAAGAGTGGAAAAATTTAGAGAAACATCTAGAAAGTGAATTTGTCAAGGCTTGGGTTGGGTGGGATATGGGGAGTGAGACAGAGAGCGAGGTATGAAAGAAGACTACCAGACCTTTGACATGGGCGAGAGAAGGGTGGTGATCCATTCCTGCAGGTAGGGGACACCAAGCAAGGGGCAGAGGCGTGGGCAGCACATTATAAGTTTAGTTTTGGAGATGTTGGGTTTGAACTGTCTTTAAGATATCCACATAGAGGGGTGCCTGGGTGGCTCACTCTGTTAAGTGTCTGACTTCGGCTTAGGTCATGATCTCATGGTTCATGGGTTCAAGCCCCACATCAGGCTCTCTGCTGTCAGTGCAAAGCCCACTTAGATCCTCTGTCCCCATCTCTCTCTGCCCCTCTTCCGCTCATGTGCATACTCTCAAAAAAAAAAAAAAAGACTCTATCAACTATATTCCTGATAATCAAAAAAAAGATACCCACATAGAGAGGTCATCTAATAGCTATCACTTACTGGGCACTTACATGTGTTAGGCATAAGGTGGAGAGTATCAATGTCTCCATTGTTCACAAGAACTCACTGAGACACTGAAAGGAAAAGTAGGCGGGCAAGTAGACAACTGATCTGAAACTCAGAAGAAAGCTCTGGGTCGGGGATATGGAGTCATCGGAGAGTAGAAACCAAAGCCATGGTCAAATGGAATTGCCCACGGAATGGGGCAAAAAGGAGTCTAGCTCCTTTCCCTTCTTACCTCTGCCCCACCTCTCACTGGACCCCACTCAGGCCTGCCCTCCCATGCTGGGCAGTAAATGGGGTGCTGGATCCACCCCGGATGTGGTAAATTGTGTCAAAGATGGCCACAGCAAAAACTCCTGTCGCACTTGTCTTCTTGGAACCTTACCATTCTCCAATCTAGATGTGGTGTCTAATCATCCTCCACATCAATCTGGCAGGCCTGTGGCTTACTTATAACTAATAAATTCTGAGCAGTGACACTTCAGGACTTCTGTAGTGAAGGCAGAAAAGGCCTTGTTACCAGGACGCTCATGCTTGGGGTCCTGAGCTGCCATGTAGGGCAGCTGGGACCCTGAGGCCTCCACGGTGAGAGCCTAGGCCACATGCAGAGGCCAACATAGGTGCTCTGGAAAACTGCCGCAGTTGTGGCCCAGGCAATAGCCAGTACTTACCTTGGGGCATGTGGGTGAAGATACTTCCACGTGACTCCTGCTCTCAGCCCTGGAGTCACCCCCAGTCACTGACCTCCCCAGCTGAGGTCCTGGACATTTTGGAGAAAAGACAAGCCATTCCTGCCATGCCCTCTGATTTCTTGACCTACAGAATCCTGAGCAAACTAAAATGGTGGTTTTGAGGCATTGAGTATTGGGATGATTTGTTTCACGGCAAAAATAACTGGAACTTTTTACTGAGGAGGGGAAGGCCCAGTTTCTACAGCTTCATGGCTGCTGGAGGGACAGGGCAATGGTTTCCCTGCCTCTCGCCATTTTCCACGACTTCCACTTCTCACCTCGTCTCACCCTGATTGGAATTACACATGGACATGTTTGTCTGCCCTGTCAGACTGGCTGGGAGCCCCCATGGGGAAAGGATGGCAGAGCTGTCCTGGTGGCCGTATATCCCCAGTGCCCAGTGCAGAGCCCGACAAGAAGAGAATCAGTAAACGCTTGCTGGGGATATGCATGCCTGCAGTTGGCCTTATGTTTATTTCACCAGGGGTGGAGACCTCAAACTTCTCTCAAGCTCACAGGGGAGGTGGATGGAAGCTCTTGCTGGCTGCCTCACACAGATATATGATTGGACGGAAAGCAGTTTTTCTGAAGGCATTCTCATGAATACAGCATTTTGATTGAAACAATGATTTGGTTGAAAAGAAATATTCCCCAGTTGCTGTTTTTGTTTTTTTTTTTTCTATAGTATCAGCTATTTTCATGCTTCAGAAGGCACTTTTCAACTAAGAGTTTTGAAGCATTTTTGTTCATTATCAGAACTTTTTCAGAGCTTTCCCTCCTATTTGTAATCTGTTTTAGTCCACTTTTACTGCTTTTAAATATTTGTAGTGATTGAAAGTTGGAATAGTCTAAGGGTCTAATTGACTGCTTGGGACCACTGACTTAGAATCTCAGAGGAGGAACGCCAGATGGGGCGCTTTACTGGGGTACTCTTTTGTGTGTATGATACGTTGAGACTCCAGGAAGTAAGGGGCTTGCCCAGAGTCACACAGTGAGTTGACAGTGAGGACTAGAATCCAGTGTCCTGGTTCCTGGCCCAGTACCCTTTCCCCTCTGTTCCTGCTCTAGATGTGAGCAAAAACGGTATCTAGGTGAGATTATTTAAATCTTTTTCATGTCTCTATTTTCTGATGTTTCTGACGGAGTATAAATTGCCTTTGGCACAAGATAAAACACAAAGAGTAAAAGAAAGAATAAAAAAATTCTAGCAAAGACATTTCACCTTAAGTACCTGCAGCCCCCACCTCTCTACCACACACACACATACAGACGGGGTAGTACTACTGCCCTCCCATACAGCACTGCTTCTGTTAAGACAGTGGCCTTTAGGGACATTCTGGCTCAGACTTTCGATCACACACATCCCAGCTCTGAGCCAGGGGTCCAGGAAAAGCCAGTATATTCTGGGTACACATTCCCTGGGGTGTACCCACCCAAGATGGAGTAGATGCCAATTGGGGAGAAGCAGGCCCTAAAGAAGAGGGACGTGAGCCCCAAGGAGGCCCACCAGAGGGCAGCAGGGAGCTGGCTCACAGATTCCTATCAATTTCCCACCCTTCTAAGAATATCACTGGGGGCTGGAGGCTCCATGGAGGAGAATTTAGGTTCTGAGGGAAAGGAGTGGGAAAACTAGTTTAGGTTTGTGTATGGGGATGTCCTGTGTAAGCCTGGAGAGACAGGAATTAAGACAAAATTGGCAGAGGTGAGGTTGGGGATGAAAAGCTCTGTGCAGGCTGGGAGGGAGTGTGTCTTAGAACTGTGCTTAGAATACAATATGAATGAAAGTAAAATTTGTTAATCAAATGCACAAATGGAGATACTGTTGGGTGGGGGCAGGGAGGGAAGGAAAGGGATGGCAAATTTTTTTTTTTAAAGGGATCTTAGTAAGTTCTTAGTTGTTTTTTTTTTTTTAATGTGTTACTTATTTTTGAAAGAGAGCATGCAAGCAGGGCAGGGGCAGAGAGAGAGGGACAGAGGATCCAAAGCAGGCTCTGCGCTGACAGCAGTGAACCCGATGTGGGACTTGAACTGCAAGATCATGACCTGAGCCGAAGTCTGACCCTCAACCAACTGAGCCATGGCAAATGAGTGGAAGACAAAAAAGAAAGGAATTTTTACTTGTTGATTACCTATTTGTTGGGAAACATGCCAACAAAAAGCTCTTTATTTTACTTTTTTAATTGTATTTTTTAAATGCCTATTCATTTTTGAGAGACAGAGTGCAAGTGGGAAGGGGGGAGACACAGAACCTGAAGCAGGCTCCAGGCTCTGAGCTGTCAGCACAGAGCCTGACACAGGGCTCAAACTCACAAGCTCACGGATCATGACCTGAGCCGAAGTTGGACACTCAACTGACTGAGCCACCCAGTAAGAAGGTGCCCCACTAAAAAGATCTTTAAATTCATGACCTCTTTTTTTCAAGTTAGTTTTTAAATTGAAAAATAGTACAGTAAAACCTTGGTAGTTCATTCTGGAAACATGCTTGTAATCCAAGCACTTGTATATCAAAGCAAATTTCAAGAACCATTGGCTCAGTTGTGATCATGTGACATTTAGCGTCATATACTACTGTATTGCAAGACATCGCTTGTTGATCAAGTTAGAATTTTATTAGAAATGTTTGCTCGTCTTGTGGAACACTCGCAGAACACTTTACTTGCAATCCAAGGTTTTACTGTACTGTCTTATTACGAAATAAAACAAAAATTAAAAAATAAGTCTCCCTCTCATACCAGACCCTCAAAACTTTCTCAGAGGCTAATAGTGTCTGTTTGTTGGTTTGTTTGTTGGTTTGTTTGTGCATATCTTTGTAGAATTGTATATGCATTTCCTTTGAGGATTAACTGCTTCCTGCTGCATCTCTCTGAACCTCCGGGCTGAAATTAGAGTGGCATTTCTCAAAGTGTGGTGTGGGACCACCTTCAACAGAATCACCTGGTGGGGATATCACTTATTAAAATGCAGAATTTGAGGCTTCACATAGACCGCCATAATCAGGGTAAGGCGATCCCTGATTTTAACTGCTGTGGGCATTTCCTTTTTTTTCATGTTTATTTTTGAGAGAGAGCGCGCGCGAGCACAGTGGGGGAGGGACAGAGAGGGAGGGAGACACAGAATCCGAAGCAGGCTCCAAGCTCTGAGCTGTCAACACAGAGCCTAACCGGGGGCTTGAACTCATGAATTGTGAGATCATGACCTGAGCCAGTCAGATGCTGAACTTTAACAGACTGAGCCACCCAGGTTCCCCTAATTCCTTTTTTTTTTTTAATGCTTATTTACTTTTAAGAGAGAGAGGGAGAGAGAGACAAAGTGCAAGCAGTGGAGGGACAGAGAGAGAGGGAGACACAGAATCTGAAGCAGGCTTCAGGCTCTGAGCTGTCAGCGCAGAGCCTGATGCGCGGCCGAACTCACCCGAACTCACTGACCATGATCATGACTTGAGCTGAAGCTGGATGCTTAACTGACTGAGCCAAAAAATTCTTTTTCTCTTCCTTCCTTCCTTCCTTTCTCTTTCTTTTCTTTCTTCCTTCCTTCCTTTTTCTTTTTCTTTCTTTCTTTCTTTCAGCCCTCTGGTCTTTCTTCCTCTTCATACAAGGACACCAGTTCTAATGGATTAGGGCCTTACCCTATGACCTCATTTAATATTAATTACTTCTTTAAAGGGCTGATCTCTAAATAGTCACATTAGGGATTAGGGTTTCAATATACAAATTTTGGGGGTACATAATTCAGTCCATAGGATCTCTTATTCCTATCCTCCCCCACCCCCAATTTGATAGCTTCCTCCTCAAGGCATGTCTCTCCCATTTATTCAGGTTTTATAAACCTTAGTAATGTATAAGGGATTTCTCTGTATTAAACTTTCACATTTCTCATTAGTTTATTGCTAAATATTTTAATATTTAATATTTGTTTTTTTTAACTTTTCTACCCCATCTTTTTATTTGGAAAATGTTCCAATCTATAGAAAAGTTGCAAGATACACAATGAGTATCCATATTTCTAGATTCACCAAGTGTTAACCTAAACCGTTTTCCTAAACTGTTATCTTCAGGCTCCTGCGATGCTGCCCTAGCTGCTCCAGAGCAGCTCTGTTCTTCTGGCATTTATAGGACACACTTCTCCCACATCCTGAGAATTCTTGAGGGAAGGGACCATGGTGTGTGCTCCATTGCAGCTCTAGGAGTTTATACTGTCTACTGCCAGTAGATGTTCAGTAAATGAGAGAAGTGGCATGCCAAGGATGCACAGCTTAGTGAGGGCCAGCACCTGGAGTCACCTGCAGGTCTGACACCTCCAGAGTCCATGCTCTTCCATCATGCCACACTGTCTCCTTGAGAGTAATGCAAAGTTTTTACAGGAATATAGTGCATTATTAGTTACCTGGAAGCTAAAAATTTGGGGGCATTGTTTGGTTGACTGAATCACATTTTGATTCATCTTTGAGCATGAACTATTTTGCACTTAAGATGTTGGCTTAGTGCCACGTACATCAGCAGAGCTATCTAGTATAAGCTGAAGTCCTTTACTAGGGCTGATTAAGGGAAAGAGCCTCTGGACAAAAGCCCCTTTTATCATAGGCGGTAGTGATTTGTCCAAGGATAAATCAATTGGAAATGGAGGGCCTTGGACAGGTGTCAAAAGGTGTTTTCCAGTCTAGGCTGTGTTAGGTACCGAGTCACACAATCTTAGGCAACCTACTTGCCCTCCTTGGGTGGGCCTCAGTGTCTTCCTCTAAAAATGGGGATAAAAACGCTTGCCCTGCCCACCTCCTAGAGATGCTGTGATCAGAAAGAGAAGACAGCACACAAACCTCTATGTTTTAAATCCATCATAAATTCCATCCACTCAGAACCAGCTCAAATATTAGTACCTGTGCTCCAAGAATCATGTAAAACTTTAAAAAAAGAATCAATTACTGTACTTTGTTTTTATAAACTGAAAATTCTGCCACGATCACACCATAGGCTGGGAAAAATTCACATCTTGTTTTGATCAATCACAGGAGGTATCCATCCAGAATGGAACCAGCACCACATCTGTGCTCTCAGATTCAAATGTTACTTCTTAGCCTGTCAAGTACCTTTCTTAATTGTATGAAATGATAAATGTAAAAAAGGATTCTTCAGAGCTTGATAGCCCGAAGTCAATAGTGGTGGTTATTAACCTTGGGAGTACATTAGAATCACCTAGGGAGAATCAAGATCATACCAATACTACCAACACCAATTGTATTTCTTAGGGTACAGCCCAGCCTTTTTTGTTTTTAAAGCTCACAAGTAATTTTAATGGGCAGTAAGGTCTTTAGGTACATGAAAGTGTGAAATGAAAAAGCTCTAACAGTGCTGTCCAACCGAAATATAATGTGAGCCACAAAGGTGAGCAAATATATGTAACGTAAAATTTTGTAGTAACTACTATTTTAATATATTTTACATGACGCAATACATCCAAAATATTATTTCAACATGTAATCAACACAAGTGTGAATGAGATATTTTACATATTTTATACTAAATCTTCAAAATCTGTTGTGCTTTTTATATTTAGAACACATAGCAATTCAGACAATACAGACTAGCCATAATTCATGGGGCCAATGTACTGCTTTGAGGAGTACAGAACTAGAATATATAACATAAATATTTTGGCTTCTAATTCATTGGGTGATATTACTAGTAATTGCAAGAATTTCTAAATCTTACCAAGACCCTTAGAATGCAGGCATTGCTTTTATTTATTTATTTGTTTTACATTTATATGTTTAAATTTGAAATAAAATTGTTATAACACTATTTTTCAGTAAAGCTTTTCAGTTTTGATCATACAGGTTTTACACATATGTTTTGCATATGTTTTTTCATTAGGTTTATTCCTAAATTGTTTATATATTTGCTACTACTATAAAGGAGAAGAGTTCAGTGATTGCTTATCAAAGTATTGATTTTGTGATATTATCTTGGTCCTGAATTCCCATATTAATTCTAAGAGTTTGAGGTTGTTTTCCACATTTAAAAGATCATTCCATTATTGTCTACCAATAAGATAGTTTTATTTCCTTCCCAATACTTATATCTTTCACTTCTGTTTTGGATCTTATTATATTGGCAAAAACTTATTTTTATTAAAAAACTTTCTTTAACATTTATTTGAGAGAGAGAGAGTGTGTGAGCAGGGGCGGGGCAGAGAGAGAGGGAGACACAAAATCCAAAGCAGGCTTCAGGCTCTGAGCTGTCAGCACGGGGCCTGACATGAGTCTCGAACTCACGAACCGTGAGATCATGACCTGAGCCAAAGTTGGACACTTAACCAACTGAGCCACCCAGGCGCCCGTGCAAAAACTTCTAAAACAGCATTAAATAATAGCATCACTATAGGTATGCTTGTTTTTTTTTTTTTTTTTTTTTAGTTTTCTTATTTTATTATTTTTTTAATGTTTATTTATTTATTTTGACAGAGAGCATGTGTGTGTGCACAAACGGGGGCGTAGGGCAGAGAGAGGAGAGAGAGAGAGAATCCCAAGCAGGCTCTGGTCTGAAAACCCCTGACTCAGGGCTCAATCTCATGAACCTGATATCATGACTTGAGTGGAAATCAAGAGTCCAAGCTTAACAGACTGAGCCACCCAGGCACCCCTTTTCTTATTTTAATGAGAATGTCTTTAAATGTTTTATTGTTAAAGAATGTTTCTATATACCTGAGAGAGAGAGACTCTCAAAAGAAACATTTGGTTATTTGTAGTTTTCTAATACTTTTTAAAAATTTCTTATTTTGAGATAATTATAGATTCACAGAATTTTGCAAAGATGGTAGAGAGGTATCTGTTTACTTTTCACCCAGTTCCCCGATGGTGACATCTTATGTAACCAGAGGACAATAGCAAAAGCAGAAAACTGACATTGGTACAATGTGTGTGTCTACTTCTATAGTCATTTGATCCACTTGTGTAGCCACCATTGCAAGCAAGATACAGAACTGTTTCTTCACTACAAAGACCTTCCCCATGCCATTCCTTTATGGTAATCTTTCCCCTCTCCAGTACCATCCCTAACCCCTGGCAACCACTGATCAGTTCTCCATCTCTCTTTCTATTTTTGTTTGTTTGTTTATGTTTTTATTTTATTTTTGAGAGAGAGAGAGAGAGAGAGCATAAGTGGTTAAGGGGCAGAGAGAGAGGGAGGCACAGAACCTGAAGCAGGCTCCAGGCTCTGAGCTGTCAGCACAGAGCCTGATGTGGGGCTTGAACTCATGGTTGGTGAGATCATGACCTGAGCCAAAGTCGGAGGCTTAACTGGTTGAGCCACCCAGGCGCCCCTCTCTGTATTTTTTTATTTTGAAAATATGGTAGTATCAAATAATATGTAACCTTTTCAAATTGGCTCTTTCAGCATATTGCCTGGAGGTCCATTCAAGTTGGTGTATCAATAGTTTGTTCCTTTTTATTACCAGGTAGTATTCCATAGTACAGATGTACCAACTTTGGTTTTGTTTTGTGTTGTTTTTTATTTTTTATTTATTTATTTTAAATGTTTATTTATTTTTGAGACAGAGAGAGACAGAGCATGAACGGAGGAGGGTCAGAGAGAGAGGAAGACACAGAATCCGAAGCAGGCTCCAGGCTCTGAGCTGTCAGCACAGAGCCCGACGCGGGGCTGGAACTCACAGACCACAAGATCATGATCTGGGCCGAAGTCGGACGCTTAACCGACTAAGCCACCCAGGCCCCCCTTGTGTTATTTTTTAAATATGGAAGACTTTATGAATTTGCAAGCCTCCTTGTGCAGGGACCATGTTAATCTTCTCTGTATTGTTCCCATTTTAGTATATGTGCTGCCGAAGTGAGCACTGTACCACAGTTTTTTAAACCATTCACCTATTATAGAACATTTTGTTTCCAGTTTTTGTCTATTACAAAAACCTGCTCTGACCAATCATGCAGAAGCTTTTACAAGGATATATGCTTCATTTCTCTGAGATAAATGTCCAGGAATAGGATTGCTGGGTCATACTGGTAACCATGTATGGTTACCATGCTGGTTAAGTGATGTTTATTTTTTAAAGAAATTCCCAAATTATTTTCCAGGATGCAGTTTCTCTGCATATTCACTAGCATTTGATATTGTCACTGTTTTTAATTTTAGATTCTAACATAATTTTTTAAATAGTGATGGTTTTATCAAATACATCTTTTGGCATTTATTGAAATAATTTCATGGTATTTCTTATTGGCTTTCTTGATGAATTATATTATTTTATCCTTAAATATACATATATTTTTTTCTCTTCAATGTTGCATTTTACTTTTGGCGGGGGTAGAGAATAGGAGAAGGAAGAAGAGGGGGAAACAGGGTCTCACTGGAATCTCCAAAGTGTATGAGACTGGTAATATAAAGATGGGAGGAGATGGCCAGGCAGATTGGATGGGAGGCCTCAAGATTCTTTTTTCTACTGATTTCTATACTCTAATGAAAATGATATGACATATATGTAAATGCCTAAAACATGGTATTTGGTAAATGTCAGTTGCTTTTCCTAGCAGAGTTCTCCACAGGCTAGGTTGTACCTAGATGTCATCATCCTTCTCCATCCAGGGAAAGAAGCTCACCTAGAAAACGAGGTCACTAAAAGTACAGTAGTTCGGACGATGCATTTGGCTAATGGGCTCAGTGCAGGGTCTCACTGTCACCCCATCCTCCCCACTCCACTCTGCCAGGGATGGGCTGGGAGTAGTTTCCCAAATGGCTTCCCTGGGGCCTTGTCAGCTTTTCCCCAGAAGATTCCAAGTGGAGGGCTGTGGGTTGCAACTCTCCAGTGTATAGTCCTCTCCTTCACTTGTACAGAGAGAAGCAGACACATGTGCTGATTTTGCTGGCTGTCTTCAGGATCTCAACAGCCTTGCTGTGCTCAATATCTCAGAAATCCACATCATTCACAGCTAGGGTTTGGTCTCTTTTCTGAAGTCCTGTTCAGTGTGCATCAAGGTCAGGAATCATCTTGAAAAGAAGTCACCTAGCTGGGAGGCCCTTCCTCTTTGGATGTTAAGTCCCAGCTGAGCTCCAGGGGGCTTTGTCAGTGTGAGGACTGGGGGCAGAAACTGTGTCTCAGCTCATCGCTGTAGTGTGTATGGTGTGCCATCTTCTGAGGGGGAATTCGTGCTGGGGGATTCTCACAGGCATGTAGGAAAACCGCCAGGTAGTCATCATAAAGAATCTGGCTGTCCATCTCCAAAGCCCCATCAGCAGGCCTCAGCCACTTCAAGCTCTGCTCACTGCCAATTCTATGTATATGTTTTAATGGTAAAAATATCAAACAGTTCAAAAAGGGACACAAGGAAAAGTAAGTCTCTTCCCATTGCTATCACTGAAACAATCACCTTTCCTGTTCTTGTGTTTTCATCTAGGGACTATACATATTTGTATTTATATATTAGTTTTATTTAGATAAAGTTGACAGAGTAAGTTTAACAAGTATAACGTGTTGATTTCATACTTAGGTATTGTGAAATGATTACTACAGTAGTATTAGTGAACAGCTCTATCACCTTACATAATTACTTTTTTGTGGTGAGAACATTTAAGATCTAGTCTCTTAGCAACTTTCAACTATATAATACAGAATTGTTAACTATAACCACCATGCTGTATATTAGATCCCCACAACTTAAAACTGGATGTTTGTACCCTTTGATAAACATCTCCCCGTATCCCCCACCCTCTGGCATTTAGCATTCTACTCTCTGTTTCTATGAGTTATGAGTTTATATTCTGCATATAAGTGATATCACACAGTATTTATTTTTCTCTGACTTATTTCACTTAGCATAATGCCCTCAGGGTATATCCTTGTTGTCATAAGTGGCAGGATTTCTTTCTCCTGCATGACTAAATATTATTCTTATTTGTATGAGATATATATATATATATATATATGTATATAATATACATTATTATTTGTAGGAGATATATATATGTATATATACACATATATGTACACATATATACATATGTACACAGACATACTTACATATACGTACACACATATACATATGTATATACATATATATGTATATACATGTGTATATATATGTATATATCTCATATATCACTATATATGAGAATATATATATATTCTCATATAGATATGGATACCCGTATCTATAGATATCTCAAAACTTCTTTATTCACTCATCTATTGATGTGTTTTCTTGTTACTAATTAGTATCCTTTCATTTCAGTTTAAAGGACTCCTTTCAGCATTTCTTATAAGGCAGGTCTTCCTTAGCTTTTGTTTTTCTGGAAAATTCTTTATTTCTTCTTCATTTCTGAAGGATAACTTTGCCAAATAGAGTACTCTTGGTTGGCAGGTTTTTTTCTTTTAGCAGTTTGAATATATCATCTCATTCTCTCTGAGGCTGTGAGGTTTCTGCTGAGATTCTGACTGCCTTATGGGGGAGGTTCCTTGTATGTTATAAGCTTCTTTTCTCTTCCTGCTTTTAAGATTCCTTTTTTAACTTTGATTTTTGACAATTTTATTATAATATGTCTTGGAGAGGATCTCTTTGAGTTCATTTGGTGACCTATGAGCTTCTTGAACTTGGATATCCAAATCTTCCACCAGATTTGGGCAGTTCTTAGCTATTATTTCTTTTCTATTTTTTTTTAAGTTTATTTATTTATTTTGAGAGAGAAAGGGAGCACAAGCACAGGAGAGAGAGAGGGAGAAAGAGAGAATCCCAAGCAGGCTCTGTACTGTCAGTGAAGAGCCCAACTCAGGGCTTGAACTCACGAGCCATGAGATCATGACCTGAGCCAAAATCAAGAGGCAAACACTTAACCAACTGAGCCACCCAGGCGCCCCAGCCATTATTCTTTAAATAACCTTTCTTCTCCCTTCTCACTCTGGAACTCCATAATTCATAAATTATTTCTTTTGATGGTTTGCCATAATTCATGTAGGCTATCTTCACTCCTTTTCATCTTTTTTATTTTGTTCTCCTCTGACTACATAATTTCAAAGTTCCTATCTTCAAACAGATTCTCTCTTCTCAATCCATCCTGCCGTTGATGTGTCTATTGCAGTTTTCATTTCATTCATTGTATTCTCCAGCTCTAGAATTTTTTGTTTGTTTTTTTTTTTTGTGATTTCTATCTCTTTGTTAAACTTCTCATTTTGTTCATGTACTGTTTTCTTGATTTCATCAAATTGCCTTTCCGTGTTTTCCTGTAGCTCATTGAGTTTCCCTAAAACAGGTATTTCAAATTATCTGTTGGGTAAATTGCAGGTCTCCATGTTGGGACTGAAAGATGATTGTGACTAATGATTGAGACTGAAAGACCTCCATGTCGAGACTGGTTACTGAAAGATGATTGTGATCCATGTTTCACATTCCTTGAAGTTTTATATTGCTCTCTCCATCTTTGAAAGAGCACTCACCTCCTCTAGTCTTTAATAGCTGCCTTTCCAATGCATCTAAACTTGTGTTTTTCCTCCAGCTGTACGCTAGAACTTCTTTGCTGGAAACCTGGACTTCTACAATAAGACCCTCTCAGCCATAAGTGATTGTATAAGATGCTGTTTTCCAGGGGCTCCTGGACTGTGGCTGAGAGGGGAGGGAGTTGATTCATGGGCCACTGCAGGGTCCACACTGGGACCAACGTGTGTGTGCCTACTGCCCAATGCAACATGTGGATGAGACTTTTCCCAGGTCCACTGGCCTATGGTGCTGGATCCCACAGCTCCCACAAGAGCACTTTTGTCCATGGATAGATGCTAAATTGTTGTTGGGGGGGGGGCACAAACAAGGGATATCTTATTCAACCATGATGCTCCCTATATATTAATAGTAGTATACCATATACTCAGTTCTGCATCTTGTGTTCCCCTTAATGTCTTGGAGACCATTCCATATCAGTACATAACATCTAGCTCATTCTTTTTAACAGCTGTATAGCATCCCATTGTAAGAGTATAATATAATTTTAAAAAATTTTTTTAACTTTCATTTTATTTTTGAGAGACAGAGAGAGAGAGAGAGACCATGAGCAGAGGAGGGGCAGAGAGAGGGAGACACAGAATCCGAAGCAGGCTCCAGGCTCTGAGCTGTCAGCACAGAGCCTGATGCGGGGCTCAAACCCACAAACCCTGAGATCATGACCGGAGCCAAAGTCGGACACTCAACTGACTGAGCCATCCAGGTGCCCCAAGTATGACATAATTTAATTTATCTATTCTTTTGTATTTAAATTGAGGCATAATTGACACATGACATTGTATTACTTTCATGTATACAACAGAATGATTCAATATCTGTATATGTTGCAAAATACCACCACGATGTCTAGTTAACATCCATCACCACATGAACCTGTTCTTTTTTGATAGACATTTAGGTTGTATCCAGTCTTTTGTAACTATTGACAATGCTGCAGTGAATACTCTGGTACACAGGTCTTTGTGTCTCTGTGTGAGCACTAATGTAAGATAAATTTCTAGCAGTGGAATTGCTAGGTCAAAAGATATATGTATTTAAATTGTAATTGCTGTCGCCAAATTGCCTTCAAAGACAACCATTTTGTAGTCCCACCAACAATGAATACGAATGTCTTTCTCTACAATGCACATTTTTGCCAACCTGATATCTAAAAAAAATACTATCTTGGGGTGCCTGGGTGTCTCAGTTGGTTAAACGTCCAGCTCTTGATTTTGGCTCAGGTCATGATTTCATGGTTTGTGAGACTGAGCCCTGCGTCGGGCTCTGTGCTGTCAGCACAAAGCCTGCTTAGGATTCTCTCTCTCTGACCCTCCCCCACTCATTGTCTCCCCCCCCCCCTCAAATAAGTAAACATTAAAAAAAATAGTATCTCAATTTAATTTTAATCTGCATTTCTCCTATTACGAGATGTTTGAGTATCTTTCATTTGTTTAAAAGACACTTGTATTACTTTTCTGTGAACTGTGTTCATATCTTTTGTCTATTTTGTTATTATCTTAAATTAACATTTAAGAATAAAAACACAACTGGGGTACCTGGGTGACTGAAGTGTCTGACTCTTGACCTTGGCTCAATGATCTTGCATTTTGTGAGTTCGAGTCCTGCATCAGACTCTGCGCTGATGGTGTGGAGTCTGCTTGGGGTTGTGTCTCTCCTTCTCTGCCCCTCACCTGTTTGTGCTCTATCTCAAAATAAATAAATAAACTTAAAAGAAAAGAATAAAAACACAACTCTCTTATTGTCATTTGCTCAAGCACCTCCTCAAAGGCAAGAGGTCCTTTCAGACAGGTGTTTAGTGTTCTCCACAATCACACCAACCCTTTCTTTCTTTCGAGATTTTGAAAAAATTTTATTTAAGCATTTTCTAAATTTTTTTTAACGTTTATTCATTTTTGAGACAGAGAGAGACAGAGCATGAATGGGGGAAGGTCAGAGAGAGAGGGAGACACAGAATCTGAAACAGGCTCCAGGCTCTGAGCTGTCGGCACAGAGCCCCATGCGGGGCTTGAACTCACGGACCGCGAGATCATGACCTGAGCCGAAGTCGGACGCCCAACCGACTGAGCCACCCAGGCGCCCCATATTTAAGCATTTTCTATACTCATCGTAGGGCTCAAACCCATGACCCTGAGGTCAAGAGCCACACATTCCACAGACTGAGACAGCTAGGTGTCCCCCTGCCCCCACCCACCCCCCACTTATAACTCATACCAACCTCCTTCCCCAATACCACTGTTTGTCTCAAGGAAGGGAACCTTTATGGTCTCTTCAACATCCCATACCCTTCCCATGAGCCTGTGTTTGCTCTCCCATCCTTCTCCTCTGGGGTGCTCTCTTCTCAGTCACACCTGAGCAGTCCTTCTGGGCCCAACTGATTTTCACCTGTCTGGGGTGCTTTTCTGAATAACAGTGCCCATACTACCTACAGTTTCCTCTTTCCACTAACTACAGCCTATGCCGCTTGAAGGTTTGGCTTGACATCTCCCAGAGCCCAGCTTCCTTTCTGTTCATGCTCAGCGTACAGGGGTGTCAGTGCAGAAAGGGTTGTATGCACTTTTTCAGCATTTATTGAATGAACACAGGAGCCAGGCACTGTTCCAAGCACTGGGAATATGGCAGTATATGGGACAGAGCAAGGTCCCTCTTATCATGCAGCAGACCTTTTAGTGTGTGTGTGGGGGGGGGGGGAGGGGCTGATATACAACATACAAGGCAATAAACACACACACACATGCATAAGAATATCAATTAAGTGCACACAAGTAATGGGATTGTGAAGGGAGGAGGAGAAGGGTCTCTTTTGGACAAAGGGGTCAGGGGACAGATCCCCCAGGAGCTGAGTTCCCAGCATAGGCCTGACTATGAGAAGGCTGCAGCCATGTAAAGAACTTCCCAGAGCCCCCACTAAAGGCCCGGACTGTAGGGTCTGCTCTTCTAAAGACAGACAGATGCAGCCAAGTCCACAGCGTCTCTTTCTGTCACTTGACAGGAATTAAAGGCAGAAGAAGCCTACAATCCCGGTAACTTCAGGGCTGTGTGTGTGTGTGTGAGGTGTGTGAGGAGAGAACCTGCCCTCTCCTGCTTCATATCCCAGCTGAAAACTTGGGAAAATGAAATCACGCTTGACCTGGCTATTAATAGAGCACCTGCTGGGGGCCAGGGGCCAATTACTCTACACCATAGAAACTTCATAGAATCTACCCAACGATCTCTTGTGGTACTTACTATTGACTTTATTTTACAGAGGAAGGCACACACCGAGGCTCGGAATATGGATGGAACCTGTTTAGGTTTGCATGTTTCAGAAAGAACTCCAGAAGTTCCTGGAGGCACATTTGTCGTGGAAGTCGGGTGGGGCTTACTGGAGCGTTCGGGGTGCACCTAGTTTCCGGAGTTTGCCCGAGGCGCCCCAACAGCGGCCCTCGGCCCCGCCCGGGTCTCGGGGCCTCGGGGCCTCAGGGGCCAAGGGGCGCGCGGCGGGCGCGCCCGGGCCGGCCGGCGGGGGGCGGGGAAGGCGCGGGGACAAAGGCCGCGGCCACCGCGCTCGGGTCGGCCGGTGCGGCGAACTCCCGCGGCCGCGCCGTAACTGGGGACTGCCGGGACGTCGCCGCGCGCCGCGATGGAGCGCCCCGGGTCGCCGCCCGGGCCCGCGCAGGCCGAGCCCGCCGGCCCGCCGCCCGCGCCGCCCCCTCCCCCGCCTCCGCCCCCGCCCCCTCTCCCCCGCCCCGCGGCGGCCGCGGCGGCTCTGCGCTCGGCGAACATGGCGGCGGCGGCGGTCGGGCGGGACACTTTACCTGAGCACTGGTCCTACGGCGTGTGCCGGGACGGCCGCGTCTTCTTCATCAAGTGCGGCGCGGGCAAGCGGGCACGCGGGCACGCGGACGGGGGCGCGGGCCGGGAGGGGTGCGGGGCCGGGAGGGCGCCCCCAGAGCGGCGGCGGCGCTAACAGGTGCACCTCTCTCCCGCAGTGACGAGCTCCGCCGCACGACCTGGCTGCACCCGCGCACCGGGGAGCCCGTCAACTCGGGCCACATGATCCGCTCAGGTAGGCGCGGGGCAGGCGGGGTGGGGGGCGGCACTCGGGGGGCGCGCGCCCGGGCGGCCCAAGTTTGACCTGACTCTTTTTGGCATTTCCTCAGACCTGCCCCGCGGCTGGGAGGAGGGCTTCACGGAGGAGGGCGCCAGCTACTTCATCGAGTGAGTGACCGGGGCGCCGCGCTGGGCTCGCACCTGTGCGGCGGGGCCCGACCGGTTCCCGCCGCGCGCCCCCGCCTCCCGCCTCCCGCCTCCTGCGCGGGTCCCGGGCGAGTTGGCGCGCACAGCGCCGCGGCCGCTCTCTTGTGGGGTTTTGTGTGCTGGAGTTGTGTGGCGGGCACGGGGAGGGGGTCGGTGGGGTCCGTATCTCCGCGCGGGGCCGGCGGGGGCCGCAAACTACCCGCTGGTCCTGTAGTTGGGAGGGATTCGGGCCCGGGTGTGAGGGCCCGGACACGCCTCCCCGCTGGGGTCTCGGGCCGCACGGAGCCGGGAGGTGCCCCACCGGGGTGGGGGGTTGCGCCTGGGGTCCGAGTACTGGGGGCTGGGGAGTGGGGAGTAGAGAGGGAGGAGAGCGGGGAGTAGAGAGGACGCTTTGGTTTCGACCTCGTTCTCTGGGACGGTGGCGGAGAGTCGGAACCTCGGCCCCCTCCCCATCCTGAGCGCGGGCCTGCGGGGGAGGGGTGAGCGTGGGGAGGGAACCCATCAGCCAATAATATTCCTCGAGCACTGTGCGTCTCTGAAAGCCGGCGCTCCACAGGGACAGTCGCTCCTGTCTCCGCTAGTCAAGCGGTAGCTGTTCCGAAAAAGCCCGCGAGCGTTGTGCCACTAGCCAGGTTACCCTAGACCTGGGTCTGTAGAGATGAAATCCGGGGAGCCGTAAGCTAGGGCGCGGTGCAGCCGCGAGCACCAGTGTGGCCCTTACTTTCCCACTCTGGGCCTGTACCTGTGTTGCCCGTTTCTCTGTAACCGTCTGCGTGCTCGCCAGTCAGCTCCATGAGGTCAGGAGCAGCTTTTGATCCTTTGCCCAGTGCCTGGCACAGAGTAGGCACTCGGTAAATCTTTGTTTACTGAATGAATTAACTAGCCAAGGTCTGGACGGTGGTCTGACTCTTACTTTTGGGGGCCTGTGAGTCAGAATTCCTTTCTTCAACTCGGAGCACTGCTAGTCCGTAGCGGAGCAGCATAGTCGAAGCTAAGGTGGTCACAGAAAATCCCGGATCCTCCTATCCTGGTTTGGGCTCTTGCAGGATGTTTGAAATTCTGGTGGATGAGATTCATACAAGTGAACACTGGGACTGGCTGGGGTCCTGCTGTCCTGCCTCACCTCTGTGTTTGAGAGAGAAGTTGAGGAGCTGGCTGGAACCTTAGAACCTCCCAGTTAGTGGGCCTGTGTGGCTCATACTGCATTTTATTGATCTTTATTAGATTTCTCCTTATGTGTTCCTCATTGTTCTAGGCATTGGAAGTGCAGAAATGAATGAGGCAGGCAAGATCTGGATGCTCATGGAGCTTGAAGTCTAGTGGGGAGAGGGAGCAGACAATAAGGAAAAAAAAAACAAAACAAAAAAACAACTCCTCCCCCCCCCCAAACAAGAATAATGTCAGTGGTAACTACTGTGCAGAAAATGAAAATAGCATCATGTGATATCAAGTGACTGGGTGGTATGGTTGGATTGAGAGATCAGTGCTGTTTCTGAATAGGTGACATTTAAGGTAAAGTTTGGATGACAGGAAAGAGCCATCCTTGTGTTGATGAGGTGGCAAAGCATTTCCAGAAGAGAACAGCCAATTCTGTTTTTTTTTTAAATTGTTGTTAACAGTTTATTTGTTTTTGAGAGACAGAGACAGACAGCACGAGCAGGGGAGGGGCAGAGAGAGAGGGAGACACAGAATATGAAGCAGGCTTCAGGCTGTGAGCTGTCAGCACAGAGCCTGATGTGAGGCTTGAACCCACAAACTGTGAGATCATGACCTGAGCTGAAGTTGGACACTTAACCAACTGAGCCACCCAGGCGCCCCATAGAACAGTCAGTTCTATTAAAGTAAGGGGTGTAAAGCTTCAAGTTCAAGTTCGAAGAGTGGAGAGGCTAGTGTGGCTGGAATGTGGTGAACAAAGGAGAAAGTAGCAACAGAAGAGGTTACAGATAGGAAAGAGCTAAATGGTGTAGAGCCAGAGGAAGGGGCTTTAAACTTTATTTTAAGCCCAGCGAGAAATTATTGGAGGGTTTGAAGCAGGGGAGCAATGTGATTTGATTTGCATTTTTCGAAAGACCATTCTACCTGCTGTAGAGTGGACTGTATGTAGGTGGGCAACTGGTAGGGGCAGGATAGTAGTAGCAGGCTGTTGCTGTAGTCCAGGCAAGAGTTAATGATGATTTGAATGAGGGTGTAATACTGGAGAGAAAGAGAAGTAGTCAGATTCAGACTTGATGATTTGGATGCAGTCTGTGAGAGAAAGAGAAAAGTCAAAGATGACTCCCAGAGGCTTAAGTACCTGAGTGGATGGTACTCATGTCATTGAGATGGGAGGGCTGTGGGGAGGAGTGTTTGGAGTGGAGGAGAGCATGAGATCTTGTTTTGACATTTGAGATATGAATATGTCAACTAGTCAGATGCTCAGGAGAGAGAGGATTGAAGAGGTGTATTTAAGTATTATAGCTGGTATTCAAGGCCACAAGATTAATTGAACTCACCTTGAATGAGAGTGTAGACAGAAAAGATGACCTAAGCCTTGGGACATAGCAGCATTTAGAGGTTGGGAAAAAGAGGTGGATCCAGCAAAGGAAACAGAAGCTAGGAGAAAACCCAGTAGAGTGAGTGGGTCACAGAAGCTTAAAGGACAATACTTGACTGGAGTAGGTGGAAGAGAAAACAGGGGTATGGAAGTGGAGTCCATAAGTATAGGTGAATCTTTCAGGCAGTTTGGTTATGAAGTGGGGTTGAGACATTAGCTGAGGATTAGAGGGGTTGTAGGTTTGAGGTGGGGGGGGGGAATCTGTTTTTTTAGTGAGATGATAGAGCATGTTGTGTTTTTCTGGGAATGATCCAGGAGAGGGGGAGAAGTGGATGATGTAGGAAAGAGATGGGACAGTTGCTGGAGCAGTGTTTCTGAGGGGATGAATGGGAAGGGATCCGGAGCTTAAGTCTCACTGGTCCCAGCTGGGAATAGGGCCTTTCACCCATTTTACGGGAGGAAGGACTGTCCATGCCAGAGCCATGCTGGGAGGTTGATAGGTTCAGTGAGGGGAGAGGTAGGTGTTCCTGTCTGATGGTATCTGTCTTTTCCATGAAGTACTAGGCTAAGTCTTGAGTTGGGGGACTTGAGGGCTGGGTAGGACTCAATCAGCCGTTACCACAGCCTCCCAACCTTCATCTCTTCTGCTGACTCTTCTGTGGTAACTCTGTGAAGTTCCCAGTGATTATCCTATAGCAAGTCCTGGCTCCCCACCCCAAGGGTCCTCCCAGGCCTAGGGGAAAGCAGTGTCTGTCTGGTCCCCTACCTTCAAAGGCCAGCCATATGGGAGGCTGGGACACTGTGGCAGCTGACTGTATTTCCTATCTCCTTTTGAGACAACTTCTTGAGAGAGATTTAAGGGCTTGGGAGTAATTGTTTTCCTTTTCCTCACATAAAAAATGCTTTGCTTTAGTCAGTCAGCTTTCTTAGATTTACCATGATCACTTCTGAATGCTCTTTTTTTTTTTTTTTTTTTTTTTTTTTTTGTATCCTTCTCTAATATGGCTCAGTGAGAGGGAGCATTGGAACAGCTGGGTTCCCTCCCCCCCCCCCCCCCAAAGATCCTTGGTCTGGAAAGTTGTGTGAGGTTTTCAGGATCCATCAGTTGCTCCTGATATTTAGCAGATGTTTGATACCCTCCAGAGTACATTGTTTCTTCTTTTTAAAAATCGTTTCTTTAATCCAGGTTCTTTAGCCCTGCTGTACATGAGAAAATCCAGAGTATTTTATTTTAAAGTAATCTCTACCCAATGTGGGGCTCGAACTCAGGACCCTGAGATTCAGAGCCTCATGCTTTACCAACTGAGCCAGTCAGGCACCCCCACAGTACATTTCTTATTTTTTTAAAAAAAATGTAATGTTTATTATTCATTTTTGAGAGAGAGAGAGTAGGAGAGAGGGAAACACAGAATCCAAAACAGCCTCCAGGCTCCGAACTGTCAGCATAGAGTCCGACACGGGGCTCGAGCCCATGAGCCGTGAGATCATGATCTGAGCCAAAGTCAGATGCTTAACTGACTGAGCCACCCAGGTGCCCCCACAGAACATTTCTTAAGCCATAAAAACTTGAGCTAAGGCAGGTACATTTTGGTTTTGGTTTCTGCACTTTGGGTTCACTTTTGGATTAGAGGCAAAACATAAGAGGAATCTACTCCTGGTTCCCCCAGTTCTAGACTTGGTGATGCTACTATCCTTTTTAAGAAGGCTTCTTGTTCTCTAAAACTTTTCTACTTTCCCATGAGTCTCTCATCCAGGTAGCAAGATATAATATTAATGGAGATAATAGTGTCATTAACAGCAACAGCAACAATAGTAGTAGCAATTATGTAATAGCCTCTTCTTTTCAAGTCTGAAAAATTCCAAGAACTGTTTTATAACTATTATGTGATTAAATTTCACAACAATTTGTTGAGGTAGGAGCTGTTACTAGTCCCAGTTTACTGATGTGGAAACTCATAGTAATCTTGGCATTCCAAAAGCAAAGGGCAGGTGGTTTTTTTCTGGTACCTTTTCTTACTTGATGCCTGTAGCAGCAGAAGAACAGAGATTATCCTGTTCTTCAGATGATGAAACTCAGGTCCATGAGGGTTCAGTGATTTGGCTGGAGTGCTTAGACCTGGGACCAAAAGTAGGTCTTCAGTCTCTACTATGGTAACCACAGCAGTGGTGGTAGCTCTGACCCCAGGTCACAGGTGAGAGCCACCACTGATACTTGAAGGAGCCTGTGCCAGGTGCCATTGCTGTAAGTCAGGCTGTTCAAGGCTCACAGGGCCAGAGTTCTTCTTTGCTTTTGCTGAGGATTGAGGCACCTGAGAAAGGCAGCAGCTCTTGGTTTCCTGAGCTGATTGGTAGTGGTGCAAGTGTCTGATTAGTAAGCAATGGAAGACATTAATTATTAATTAGTAAAAGCAGTTTGGCAGGCACAGCCTTTTCAAACGTGAGACCGCAGAGAGTAAAGTTCTAGAACAGGCCTTGAATGCAAGAATGTTACACTGGGCTGGTCTTTGGGGGTTTTGTGGCACCCCGTGGGTTGGCTTCTCCTTACAGCAGTCTTTGAATAGGTCCTGAGTTGATAAAGAGAATGAATGGCAGAGAGGAGGGGTCTTGGCGACCCTGCCTGTGCCAAGATTGCTCCTTGAAGGCTGGTATCCTGTTCTGCATCTCTGAGACTTTGGTACCAAGCCCAGCTCTGGGCTCTGAGTAGGCACTTGGTATTTATTGAAGCAGTAATGTTTTGAGGGACTCAGTGAGTTTAGTAAATATTCCAGGTCTTGCAAAACTCCTTGTTGGGGAAGAGATCAGGGGTTTGGGGGGGACTGGGCAAGGGAAAAGATGCGAAGCAGCCCAGAAATATGCCTGTTACATCTGGTGCCTGGATCCCAGGCTTCTCGGATGTAGATGCTTGTTGTCAAGAACAGTGCTTGTAGGATCTGGCCTCCTCTGGCTTCGTCACCTCTAACCTCATGCTCTGCATCTGGAGAGTGGGGTATCTGTTGGTGTTCCCTTGTTGGTTGTCTCTCTCCCTGGTTGCCAGGCCCTGGTGTCCTCTTCTAGCTTTAGGTTCCTCAGTTTTAGTTTTGGAGCTTTGCAGGGCCAGCCTATGTAGGTGCCATTCTCCTTGTGGGTGCCCATCCCCAAGCGAGACCGGTGAGGCTAATGGGAAAAACATTTCTGAGGCTTGAAGCAAGACCGACTTTCCCCTCCCCAGCCCTTTGGACTGCAGCAGGTCCTGGCTGCATGATTTGCAGGACTCCGTGCAAAATGAAAGTGCAGGGCCACTTGTTCAAAAAGCCAGAAAAAGGTGCCTTTAAATGTATTAAAGTATAAAACTTTTTCCTTTCTTCTGTAGTTTTCCCCTCAACTTGTCATGGTGTTTTTTTATTGGCTATTCAATGTCATACTAAGTAAAAACAAATAATAAAAATTTAAATTATTAGCATGACTCTCAGGTTTATCTCTATATTGTGGAATACCATGTTTTGAATGCAAATATGAGGGTAATGACCTTGTATACTGAGCCACCACCACCATGCCCACTCTGACCCACCACAGGGCAAGAGTGCTGGTGGTCAGGCTCTCCTGGACAGGAATGAGGAGCAGGACGGCTGGGTGGGGCTTGGGGCTCTAGGTGGCTGGGAATTAAGAACATGTCCCAGGGAGGCAGGGAGTGGGGATCAGGCCTGAGCCAAGGCCTTAAGCTAAACTCCTTCAGAAGAGTTATTCTTTTTTTTTTTTTTTTTTTTTAATTTTTTTTTTTTTCAACGTTTATTTATTTTTGGGACAGAGAGAGACAGAGCATGAACGGGGGAGGGAGGGGCAGAGAGAGAGGGAGACACAGAATCGGAAACAGGCTCCAGGCTCTGAGCCATCAGCCCAGAGCCCGACGCGGGGCTCGAACTCACGGACTGCGAGATTGTGACCTGGCTGAAGTCGGACGCTTAACCGACTGCGCCACCCAGGCGCCCCAAGAGTTATTCTTCTAGAGATAATGCTAAATATCTAGAGTGTGTTTTTGTATTCGGCAAACCCATTTTCTCTGAAATTTAAAAAAAATTAATGTTTATTTTTGAGAGAGAGAGAGCGAGCATGAGCAGGGAAGGACAGCAAGAGAGGGAGACACAGATTCCGAAGTAGGCTCCAGGCTCCGAGCTGTCAGCACAGAGCCTGATGGTTCGAATTCACAAACCGTGAAATCATGACCTGAGCTGAAGTTGAGACACTTAACCTTAACCGACTGAGCCACCCAGCCGCCCCTTCTCTGAAAGTTAGAGAGGAGTTGGGGAATGAAGGCTGAACCAGGGATGACAGAATATCAGCCCACCCTCAGTGGGCTGTAAGGCACCAAGTATAGAAGGCCCTTTGGAAAAGTCTGTGAATACTGGAAGGGCCAGGCAGCTGCCCTCTTGAGATTTAATTATGCCATCACGCAAGGGACAGTTTTCAAGGCCCCTCTGGGAAGAAGTCTATCTCGTCTGCCACATTTTTCTCCCCAGACAAATGTTGGACTTCATGTTAGTAAAATTTGTCTTATACAGTGCCAACCTGTTGGTTCATGTATATGCCATCTTTCTCATTTGTCATTTTTCTCATCGCTGGGAACAGTAGTCCCAGAAACTTTATTTCAAACCAGAAAGCAACAATCGTGTAAAGAATTTCTGTGAAACTGCAGCATACATCTACTTAAACTGGAAATTCTGAAGCCTCTTGTTGAAAGTTAAGAAAAGGCTCTCCCAGCTTGGCAAGTTTTGGCATAACCCCACACTTCACGTTTCGTTTCCTGGTTATTTTATCAAGAGTGAAAACTGGCGCAGGGATTGAAACGTTAGGTCCTGTGTATAAGGAACAACGGTGGTGTTGTGCAGAAAGCAGAAGGAAGGATTAAGAGCTGTGATTTGTATCACGCTCTCAAAACCATCCCAGAAAAGATCTGGGAAAACCTCTTTAAGAAAAACAGTTGCAAGTTGCTTCTTTATTAAGGCTCTTTACCCTTGGGAGGGATGTGTTTCAGAGAAAGGACAGGGATGGATGGTGGGAGAGGTGCTACTCCGGATTTACAGTGCTGTGTGTGTGAAGAGGGTGGGTGTAGGTTTCAGGTGCATTGATGTAACTTTGTCCATTCTCTCGATATTTATGGGAGTAAACTGTGGGCTTCTTAAAATAGGGCTTCAGAAAAAGGAGCCTCTTTGAGAAAGCACATAACAATGTGGATTATTTTGTGATTTAATGAGGTGTTGGCTCCCGTTTTCCTGTCTCTTCAGAAGAGAGCATGGGTTTGAATCTCTCTGCTCAGTAAACTGGCATGGTGTCTTGCATAAATATTGGCAGAGGGAGAAACGTGGAGGAATATGGTTTTATTTGCCTGTTGTTTTTAAGTGGCTGTCAAAACATTTGTTTCAATTTTCTGAAACGAGAAGTGTTTTGGGTTAATGTTTCATTGTTTACAGAGTGCTTCATGAATGTTATCTGGTTAGAGGCTTACAATTATTGCATTTTTTTCGTGCAGAAAAGTGGGCTCAGAGGGGTAAAATGACTTTCTAAAGCTGCATGCTGTGTTAGGTCAGCCTTTTCAGGGTTCAGAGAACAGGTGGACAATTCGTTGTCTCAGACAAGGGCTTCTCAGATTTTTCAACCACAGACAAATGACAGAAGAGGATGAAGGCCAACTTGCCTGGGAGATTGGATGGTAGTAAACGTCCTCAAAATGTGGGTACTATCCAAAACTCCATGTAGACTTTACCCACAATTTAACGTACTATAAAATTCCTTCCTGTATTTTCTGTTAAGATCAAGATGCATCATGTTTGTCGTATGGCTTTGTGGTTTCCTAAACAGAAACATATACTCTTGGGTACACCAATTCCCCTGTTCAGTCTTAAGGGACAGGGAAGTGTAGGGAGACTGCTCATTGGCCTTCCAGTCTCTCTAAGTGATGCGTCTCTGAAGAGGAATGTACAGGCCCCAAAGAAGACAACATCAGCAGCTGTTGTGATCTCAGGTCATCTTTTGCCTGAACTGAGTTGTGCCAGACCACCCCTCTGTCTCCCATCTAGCCTACTCCTGGTCACCTGGATGCTGGCCAGGTTTTTCTGGAAGCCAAAGCATAGCACAACTTAATCATGAAGAAAAATGTATAGGGGTTGTATATGTGGTGGGAGTGTGTTTAAAGAGGCAGTGGGTACGTGCATGGGCACGTGCATGGGCTCCAGATTCCCGGATTCTAATTCCAATCCCACCAGTTACAGCTCCCTGTCCTTGGTAAGTTACCTACTCCTTTCAAGCCTTTTCTCCTCACCAATGAAATAGGGATAAATGTGGGGATTGCGTGAATTAATTGATGTAAAAGGTTTTGCAAGTGCCTGGCACCTAGTAAATGCCCAATAAAT
This sequence comes from Leopardus geoffroyi, assembly GCF_018350155.1. Classification (NCBI taxonomy): domain Eukaryota; kingdom Metazoa; phylum Chordata; class Mammalia; order Carnivora; family Felidae; genus Leopardus; species Leopardus geoffroyi. The sequence goes on along the minus strand of NC_059329.1, from coordinate 73,357,246 downwards.
GTGAGCCCCTCTTTGTACATGTACACAGCTATGAGGTAGGGTAGAAATGTGCATTCTAAGTACTAATTACATTCAGCTGCTGATGGAGAAATCTGGTGTCCTCAAACTGGGGTTGCCTGGGTCAGGATCATGCAAACTATAGGACTCAACTCAGAACTTGGACTAATAAAAACTGCATAACCATTATGGTTATTAAAAGGTTGTCTTCATTTTTGGGAAATACTGAAGTATTTGCTCTTAAGTGGCTGAGAAAAAACTGTGTGTGTGTGTGTTGAGGGGAGTGGATGATAGAACAAATGGCACAACATGTTAACAATGGGTGAGACTGGGTGAGGGGTATGTGGAGGTTCCTTGTGCTATTCTTGCAACTCTAAGTTTAAAATGATTTCCAAATTCAAAGTTAGTTAAAAACAACAACACTACGTAACCTTGACCATCAGGGCTATGCAGTCCCAAGGCCACAGGTACCTTGTCCAGGCTGCAGGGACCTGGGAACCAAGAGCCCAGGGTAATGAGGTGTGAAAATGCTCCTGGGTTGGCTGTTTCCTGGGCATTTAGAAGGCTGCACAGATGTCTGCTCCTTAATCTGGGTGGCCACCTGGCTATCGGCTCTGACTGCTGAAAGACAGACTTATTGTCTGATGCTGCCTGGCCCACAGATGTCAACAGTAATAATCTTCATGGTGCTTTATAGTTGAAAAATATATACATTCCTTTTAGAAGCAGTTATTTTTATTATCCTCATTTTACAGATCAAGTAGTGGAGACTGGGGGAGGGACAGGAGTTCAAAGATCTTCCTGATGCCAGAGCATCAGTAGGGGAGCTGGTACTTGAACCAGAGTCATCTTGGCTCCAAGTTTGTGTGCTGTTTCTACCATGGTGTCTTCTGACCCCCATAGCCACTCGCTCTGTACTGAATCCTCCCGCAGAGTTATCCCCCCCAAATTGGTCATCTGTACCTTCCCCGATAACCCAGAGGCAGAATTCCTCTTGGGCCTCCTTCAGAAAGTCCCCTGCAGAGCAGATGAGTGATCAGTGGGTTGGATGGTCCCAAGGCAGGGCCAGTGGGCAGGTCCCTTAGTGCTCTGGGAGAGCAGACTCTTACGCCCCACCCTCCCCAGATGTCAGCTGACCACAGCTTAGGGGCTGATGAGCCTCTTAAGCCTGCTTAGAGCCAGGCTGTCTCTTTCAGGTTCTGCCAGAAGAGTGTTTCCAGCGTCACAGTCAGCGTTCTCAGGGTTTCTCAGGGGCTTTTTCTGCCAAGGCAGAGCCCTCACTCTCTTGAGGTCTGACAGCTTGGAGTTAGCATGCAGTCTCTTCCAGGGCTGCTGGCTGCCTCTTGTGCTTCCCTGGAACAGTCTGCAGTGCAGGTGGGGTGCAGTGTGCTCGGGGATAGAGGGGACAGAGGGCCTTTCAAGGCCTCTACCCAGGTACCTGGCTGCACAGCCTCCGGCATTCTCTCCCTGTGGGTGAAGGGGGAGGTGAGACAGTCTCCTTCCTAGCAGCAGTGGAGCCAGAGCAATGTTGTACATCAATGCAGTAACCTTTGCAATAATCATATCCTCTTCAGTTGCAAACTGAGTTGTCTGTGCATGTCCACAGATGGAACCCATGGGCCACCTTGAGGAGTGGTGAGCACCTTACTAGAGGAGCAGTTTAATCAGACTCGATGGCTTTTGGTCCAGGATTCATCAGTTGAGTCACCAGACTCTGATGAGCCATCTCCTGTTTGCCAGTCTCCACACTGGGTGCTGTGGAGAAAAATAGATGTCATCTTTGCCCTCCAGGAGTGCCCAGTCCAGGAGCGGGGGAGGGACCTTGGACAATTTCAGTATGGGTGACTGGGGCTGGGGTCAGGGAAGGGCCCTGGGAAGATTCAAAGGTTGAGTATGAGGAAGTCCAGGTAGCAGTGGGCAGTCCAAGGCAAGAGAGGCCAGTGGAAGAAATTGGAAAGAGCTAGGGGGTGGGAGTGAAGGTGACGTATGTGTGTGTCTGTCTGCATCTTGAAGAGCCTGGTGCTAAGTTGAGGCATAGGGACTGGTCCTAGATAACACCCTTCACTAGTAGCTTGGCTTCAGCAGAGTGGAGTAATTGGAGATATTGTCCTAGGGGTTCCCCCAAATCCTGTTGCCATGTCAGGGGTTATCCAACATGAATTCTGGAGTCTGCATACCAGGGTTGAAATCTTGCCTCTGCTGCCAGCTTGGACAGATCACTTAAACCTCTCTGTGTCTTCAGATGTTTCTTCATCTATAGAATGGGATACAGCTGTACTGTTGACTTAGTGCCTGGCAAGCCACATGTGCTGTGTAAGAATTAACTATTATTCTTACTCCTAGAAAGGAAGCCCCTTCCCGTGGTGAAGTGTGACACAGTCAGCAGAGGAACTATAACTTGTTCTCTTTGGAGAAATTTCCTAAGATCAGGCTAGCAGGAGGGAGAATTGTATTTCCTTGTTGAAACTTGTCTTTGAAAGGAAGCTGGGCACTAAATGGTGCTAAATATCAAAGAAATGATTCTTCATCTTTGAAGCCCTGTGTGGCTGTGTCCAACCAGAGAGAAAATGAATAGGTTTCTTGTACTTATGATCAGCACATTTTCCAAATGGCAGTTTTGATATACTACCCTTTCATCCCCCACCCCCACCCCCTGGTGAGAGGGTTCCCAGATGTTAGTATTTCTGTTTGCATTGCCTGATAGGGCATCTAGCTCTTTTTTTTTTTTTGAGGTAATAACCCTGGTTCTCTACTAGAGCATTTGATGAAGGAGTAGTGAGGGTAGACAGGAAGTAGAAACTGTTCCAGAATGCTGAGTCAGAACTTTGGGGTGGGGGGACTGGGAATCAGCATCATTACAATTTCCATGGGGATTCTATGGACACTGAAAATGAAAACGCCTCAGAGCTTCAGCTTCCCCACAATGATGATATTGTACAATAATGATAATGCTGCTTTCCTTAGCATGATTGAGAATTTATTGAGAATCTAATGTGATGGCCTGTCTGCAGCTCTTGCAGCACATGGTAGGTGCTCAGGTTGTGAGCCCTTTCATTTACTGGAGGCCCTCTGTTGGAACTGATTGGATGAAGCTGGGGGAAGGACCTTGAGAAGGTGTCGGTAGGTACTGCTGTCTGTTAGTGCCCACGCTCTTGCCCAGAGTAGGTCCCTGGCCCCTGGTGGGCCTCTGGTTTCCTCCATGGAGGTTGGGAATGTGCTGCTCTTCCTCTCTGCCCAGACGATGCTGGTGGTCCTAGAGGTAGGAGGTAGGGCTGGTCTTGCGGGTGACCACTGAGTGGTGACTACATCTGCTTGGGGTGAGGGTGGGTTGGCATATCCACATCTCAGAACCCCGTGACCACTTAGAGATCCTTCTGAGGGCAGAGGAAGGCCTGGAGTAAGGGGTGAGTTGTTCTGAGTGATTGACATTGAAAGCCAGAGCAGGCAAGCAGGCTGCAATTAAGTTGAGAAATGGGAATGCTGCTTTGGGTGGGAGAACAAATGTGTCCCAGCAGACAGTAGCGATGATGAGGAAGTTGTAGGGGTGTCTGGTGTTGCAGTCTTCCCTGAGCTGGTCTTGGGGGAGATGGAGTAGGGGCAAGATTGTGACTCAGTGTCATGAATAGCTTGCCGGCTCTTTGGGAACAGCGTCAGGCACAGAGCCAACACTCGACCAAATTGGTGTGGGTTGGTTGATCTGACATTTGGCATGACCTTCTTGACACTGGCATACATACAAAGGAGAGAGGGTTGATTGGAGCTGGGAGTAAATTGGGGTTGGAAATGGACCACAAAATCTGTGATCACGGTCCCTGGGAGGGGAAAAGGTTTCCTTCCCTGCCCATGAAATTGTTCAGAGACATTTTTTTTTCTCAACACAATTTGACCTGAGGATTAAAAAAAAATAGATGACTGCTGTGAAGCTAAATATCTATAATCACTGCACCCATTAACGCATTTCTAAATGGAATTGGTGGTACCTGAAATTACATCCATTTACCGAAGCTTTGAATAATTACATTTTTTTAAGCCCTGGTGTGTGGGCAGGAGCTGGAGTGCACTCAGTCGGCTTCTCTTAGCCCTCCTCACCTGAAAACATGTAGACGTGTTTGTGTGTTTGGCACCAGATGGTTTACAAAACTCAGAGGGGATATTAATTCTTTGGGGGAGAGGAAAGTAATTGGCTTCCTATTCTGTGAATAGATAGATATTTAAATTAGAATCCAAAGCACACTTTTTATTTCAAAAGCTCCATGTGTCTTAGGAGCCTAGTGATTTAAGATGTAATAACTGTGTTGTGCAATGATCTCGCTGGGCCTTTCAAGGCTGCTCCTTGGGGCTAGGAGGACTGATTGGTGCTGATTGCCTTCTTGAGTCCATGGAAAGGTTTGAGCATTTGGTTTTTCTTTAAGGTCTATGTTAGATTTGGCTTGGTCTGGGGGTTCAGTAAGCTGAGTGCTAGGACAGAGGGACTGTCACACTGAGAAGCCAGTTGCTTTTGTTGAGTCCTTATTTGCTTATTTTACAAATGTTTAGTTTTTACCACATGCATTGTTTTAAGGGCTTAACAGACATGGGCTCATTTAATTCTATCAACCCTATGAGGTAGGTATTATCTTATCTGATCCTCATTTTACTCATGAGGAATATGAGGTTCAGGCAGGTTAGGGAATACACAACACAGGCGTTAGGCGGCAGGGCAGGCATCATTCCCTGCTGTCCTTAATTGGGAGTCCTGATGATCCCTCTGAGCCCCGCTTGGCCTTTTTCTATCATGCTCCATGATGGGCTGTGCTGAGGTAGGTAAGGGAAATACAGGGTTGAAGTTGAGCACATAGGCTTGGCAATCCAACTTTGTGGATGTGGAACTCAGGCAAGTTAACCTCTACACAAAATGGAACAAATGCTGGTATCTGCCCTGTAGGTCTTTTGTAGTGGTTAAATGAGAATAACTCAGATAGCCCCTGACTTATACTGATTCAACTTGTGATTTTTTGACATTACCGTGGTGGGAAAGTGATACGCATTCCATAGACACCATACTTTGAATTTTGAGTTTTGATCTTTTCCCCGGGCTAGCAATAGGCATTGCAACACTCTCTGGTGATGCTGGGCAGCTCCTAGTCAGCCACGAGATCATGAGGATAAACAACTGATAGACTTACAACCATTCTGTACTCATAGATCCATTTGTGTGTGTGTGTGTGTGTGTGTGTGTGTGTGTGTGTGTGTTTTACTTTTGACATAGTATTCAATACATTACATGAGATATTCAGCACTTTGTTATAAAATAGGCTTTATTATAAAATAGGTGTCAGATGATTTTGCCCAACTGTAGGCTAACATAAGTGTTGTGAGTACGTTCAAGTTAGGCTAGGCTAAGCTATGGCTTTAGATATGTTAGATGTATTAAATGCATTTTTGACTTCGATATTTTCAATGTATGAGTTTATCAGGACAAAGCTCCATTGTAGGTTGAGTAAGTATGGACATGTTAAATACTCAATTCCCAGAGCATAATATAGTTCAGTAAATTTTAGCAAGTATTTCCATGAACACTTTCCTCTGCAATGGCTTTTCTCTGCAATGGCTGACTGGTCCAAGCATATTTGGGTAATTCCTTGACTTACATCCCACAGAGACTTCTACAGAAGGTAGTTGTGTACTGACCAACTTAGATTCTCGGTTACAGGCATTTTCTATAGAGGGCATTGAACATCCTGATGCAGTACAAAAAATTTTTTTTTAATGTTTATTTATTTTTTTTTTAATTTTTTTTTCAACGTTTATTTATTTTTGGGACAGAGAGAGACAGAGCATGAACGGGGGAGGGGCAGAGAGAGAGGGAGACACAGAATCGGAAACAGGCTCCAGGCTCTGAGCCATCAGCCCAGAGCCTGACGCGGGGCTCGAACTTACGGACCGCGAGATCGTGACCTGGCTGAAGTCGGACGCTTAACCGACTGCGCCACCCAGGCGCCCCTTTAATGTTTATTTTAGAGAGAGAGAAAGAGAGCGAGTGAGCATGAACGGAGCAGGGGCAGAGAGAGAGGGAGACCCAGAATCTGAATCAGGCTCCAGGTTCTGAGCTGTCAGCACGGAGCCCTATTTGGGGCTCGAACTTTTATGAGCCATGAGATCATGACCTGAGCCGAAGTTGGTTGCTTAACCGACTAAGCCACCTAGGTCCCCCCGATGCATTTTTTTAATGTTTATTTTATTTTATTTTTTTAATTTTTTTTTTTCAACGTTTATTTATTTTTGGGACAGAGAGAGACAGAGCATGAACGGGGGTGGGGCAGAGAGAGAGGGAGACACAGAATCTGAAACAGGCTCCAGGCTCTGAGCCATCAGCCCAGAGCCTGACGCGGGGCTCGAACTCACGGACCGCAAGATCGTGACCTGGCTGAAGTCGGACGCTTAACCGACTGCGCCACCCAGGCGCCCCAATGTTTATTTTATTTTTAAGAGAGAGAAAGAGGTAGTGGGGGAGGGGCAGAGAGAGGGAGACAGAGGATCTGAAGTGGGTTTTGCGCTGACAGTAGAGAGCCCATTGTGGACCTCGAACTCACCATGAAATCATGACCTGAGGCGAAGTCGGATGCTTAACCAGCTGAGCCACCCAGATGCCCCCCTGATATATGCATTTTGGTGAGGGTTAAAAAATGTCCACCTCTACTTGCTGTTTTTAACCACAGCTGTATCCTAGTTATGACCTTGACTGTTCCGGCTGATGGTTTAGGCAATTTGGATATAGTTGAGCAAAGATTGTGTCAGACCCAAGCTCTGACTTGCTTCTCCTGGGCAAGGGGAGAAATAGCTCTGGTGATAATGGGAAAATGGAGAGGGGAGTCTGGATTCAGTTTAACGTTTGTGTATCCATTTTTGCCTTGTACTGGCACCATATTTATTCTACTCTGGGGGACGTCAGGAAGCCCAGGGAGCTGGTGAAGCAAGATATCTGCACAGCTTTATGTGATAGGATGGTCAAGTGGTATGTCATTAAGTGTCAGGTAAATAGTGTGGGGGCAGCATGGAGAGGAATGTCCAGGAGGACACAATTCAGGGGTTGGAAGAGTCAGGGAAGACGTGGGAGGTTTTGTGAATTGGGATTAGGTGGGGACAAGATGGGGAGTGAGTGCCTCAGGGGAACTAGCATTTGTCATTCAAGGGTCCCTTCATTTAGCAGACTTTTCCTGAGCACTGTATGTGTGCCAAGCACTGGCCTGGACACCGTATACCAAATGAGTAAGGCAGAGTAGAGAAAATAGTATCGAGAGGTTCTGGCCCAGGTTTGGGAGCATGGTCTTGTACAGAATTGCCTGGGTTTGAATCCCAGCCCTGCCACTTACTAGCTTGTGGATCCTGAGCAAGTTATGTAACCTGGAGTGTCGGTTTCCTCGTCTATAAAGTGGAGATGATAATAATTGTGCTGGAGATTAAGTAAGTTCATGTAAAGTAGTCGGAATAGTCTTGAACGTAGAAAGTATTATCCTGTGTTGGCTATTATTATCAGTAGAATATGATTTAAATGAGGGCAGGAATTTTCTGTTGTGTTCACTGGTATATTGCTGGGTGTCAGAAGGTATCTGGTACATAGTAAGCATTCAATTAATGAATCAAAGTGCCATTGGTGTCCTCCAGGAACCTGGGAGCCTGATCTCTGGTGGCAACAATGGTTAGAGGTTACTGTACAAATGATTTGATAAGAAAAGCATGGGAACTGGAGGGGCACAGAGGAGGGGTGGCCAGGGAAGACTTTCTGGTGGGGAAGGGGAGCCTGAGCTAGACCTTGAAAAACAAGCAGGGATTTGTTGACAAGAGAGAGTCTGACATTCAAGGGAGAGGAGAAGCAGCATGGGCAGAGCTGTAAGAGAACATGACATGTTCAAGACATGAGAGGGAGAGAAAGGAGGTGCAGAAAAGGCTGCTCAGAGGAGCTGGGGCTTTGTCCTGAGGAGAATGTGGATCCAGGGTATAAGCAGGGGTGTGACTAGGGCCCCACCATGGTTGTGGGGCAGGAGGGTGGGATATACTGGGGGTGCTGGGCATCCGCTGTGGTGGGGCTGGAGAAAGTAGGTTGGAGCCTCTGAGGGATCCCACCCAGCAGGTGAGGGGTTGGCCTCCAAAAGAGGAGAAGGCAGGTAACCCATACCACTGCCTGGCAGCACTCCTGCCTTAAAATAGAAAGAGATAGAGATAAAGAGTGGGTGGTGTGAGTCTCTGAGGGGTGACCTAGTTAAAACCTGACCCCCTGGAAGGGCAAGAGTCACCCTCACCCTCACACTGCTTATCTGGTCCCTCCTCAGCTCTGGGCAACGTGCAGAAGCCCTGTCATGGGTGACCTCAGCCCCACCCAGCTTACGGGAAGTCTGGTTCCCAGGCTGCGTACTCAGTCTTCTGGGGGAAAGGGGTGGGTGTGGGGGTGCTGTAAGGGGCAGTAGGGGGAAGAAGCTAGAGTCAAGTTAGTAGAACCTATGTATTTAGCAAGTCCGATTGAAGAAGACTTGGAGGAAAAACTCTTTATATAGGTTTTTGTTCCTTATAAAGTGTCATAATTTCTCGTAGACACAATTACCTGACAGATAGTAACACCCTTCCCCTCCCTTATCTCCCCACCCTGATTCCTGACTTCCCTAAATGCCACCCAGAGATAATGGGAAAAAGTAAAAGTGGTGGCTTTCACTTTCTTAGGCCCACTGCCTTATTTTCCTTTGGTCTGTGATTTCTCTGAGGCCTTTAGGACTTATTTCTGTAGCAGATAATTTCCATGCAGGATCTGCTGAAGGTCCTTGTGCAGGACTTTTAAACATATCCTGGGGTTGTGGTGTGCCTGGGTAGTTCAGTCGATTGAGCAACAACTTAGGCTCAGGTCATGATCTCGCAGTCCGTGAGTTTGAGCCCTGCATCAGCCTCTGTGCTGACAGCTCAGAGCCTGAAGCCTACTTTGGATTTTGTGTCTCCCTCATTCTCTGCCCCTCCCCTGCTCTTGCTCACTCTCTCTCTCTCTCTCTCTCAAAAATAAAGTAAAAATAAAAAAAATTAAAATATCCTGGGGTTGTGAGTCTGACAAACTGTGAAGGTGGCATGTGCTTGCTTGTGAACCGGAGCTCTCTAGCCATTGCGCCTCTTGGTGTTTTTGGTTTGCAATCTGATGTTAGGGGGTGCCTCATGCTTGTTTCTGTAATTATGTAACCACCACTTATTCAGCACCTTCTGTGTGCTTGCTGACCCTTCATGATGGCTCTGTGAGGCCGGTGCCACCAGCAGAGAGATCCCCTGGACATGAGGCAGCAGAAGCTGCCACAGAGGACCCATAGGTGCTGGTTGTTTCTAGTGAGCTGGAGCCTGAGGCCATGTGTAAGATGGCTGGGAAATCTTGCTCGGCCTGTAGGAGTGGGCTTCTGGTACTGAGTCTGACAGGAGGGAAGAGTGTGAGCTGGGGGTCTTCCTGATGGCTCAGCTTCCTCTCCTAGTGGGCAGGTAGGAAGGGTGGGGCGGGGCGAGGTGATGGCATAGAAGAGGTTCAATAGAATCAGATCAAATATCACCAACATTTTTCACACATCATTTGCTTTAATCTTTGTGGTAGCCCCAAGGGGGTATTATTCTCCTCATTTTTTTAAATTTATTTTTTATTTTTAAAAAATGTTTTTATTTTTGAGAGAGAGAGAGAGGGAGACAGAGGATCAGAAGCGGCTCTGTGCGCTGACAGCCTGACAGCAGTGAGTCCCATGTGGGGCTCCAACTCATGAACCGTGAGCTCCTGACCTGAGCTGAAGTTGAAGTCAGATGCTCAACCGACTGAGCCACCCAGGCACCCCCCCCACCTCATTTTATAGATGACAACCCGGAGGCCCAGACAGACTCTACATGCAAGGTCACACAACTAGGAGTGGTTGGTGTATTCTGATTCGGCTGTTGGCCAGCTTTTGTGTAGTACTCATTTAAACCTGATTTAAATGATTCTCATTTGCACATGTGGCTCTGAGACCCAGACTCAAGTGACTTACCCAGAGTTACACAGCAGGAGGTGCTGGATCTAGAACGTGGACACAGATCACCAAACTGCCTCACTGGCTTCCTTGTGAAGTTGCTCTCCTTCCACCTTGAGAAGTCAGGAGCAATTTGCCCATGAGCCACCCAGCCCTTCAGAGGCCGGAGGGGAAGGTGAGGGGCTGGGGGCAAGGGGTGAAAGGTGGTGAGTCCTGTGGGGAGAGACCCCTCTCTTCACACACAAACCCAGAGTCACAGCTCTGCAGTGGTGCAGGTTCCCCACGTGTATGCCTACGCTGGGGGCTCTGGAGACCAAATTCAGTTTGTCTTTTGGTTTACTCAGTACAAGCAGCTGGTAATGCCCAGGACTAATTGGCATCAGGCATATTTCCAGGGAACTTTTTTTTAATGTTTTGTTTTTACTTATTTTTGAGAGAGAGACAGAGAGCAAGCAGGGGAGGGGCAGAGAGAGAGGGAGACACAGAATCTGAAGCAGGCTCCAGGCTCTGAGCCGTCAGCACGGTGCCCAATGTGGGGCTCAAGCTCACAAAGCGTGAGGTCATGACCTGAGCTGAAGTTGGATGCTTAACCAACTGAGCCACCCAGGCGCCCCTCCAGGAATCTTTTAAAATCCTGCCATCTCTACTTTGAAAGATATCTAGAATCAGATTGCACTCATGACCTATTACCACCTTAGTCTGCACCATTGTCGTGTTGCAATGCCCTCCTGACTTGTCCCTGGGCTTTTGTCCACCTCCCCCAGTACAGCAGCCAGAGACTGTTCTACAGTGGAATTTGGATTATATTACCCTCTCAAACCACCTACAGGCTCCCATCTTACACACAGCAGAATCCAGGTCCTCACAGTGGCCCTTGAAGCTCTGTGTCATCTGTTCCCACCCCACTACCTCTATGACCTCATTCCTTCCCGCTCTCCTGCTGCTCTGCTCTAACCATGTTGGCCTCCTTGCTATTCCTCAAACATGTGAGCATAAACAGCCTTTGGGCCTTTGCACTCGCTGTACTCTTTTCTTTTTTTTTTTAATTTTTTTTAAAGTTTATTTACTTTGAGAGAGAACACGTGAGCGAGATAGGGATAGAGAGTGAGAGAGAGAATCCCAAGGAGGCTCCACACGGTTAGCACAGAGCCCAATGTGGAGCTAGAACCTATGCACTGCGAGATCATGCCCTCAGCCAAAACCAAGAGTTAGACCCTTAACTGACTGAGCTACCCAGATGCCCCTTAAAAAAATTTTTTTTAATGTTTATTTTTGAAAGAGAGACAGGGCATGAGTGGGGGAGGGGTAGAAAGAGAGGGAGACACAGAATCCAAAGCAGGCTCCAGGCTCCAAGCTGTCAGCACAGAGCCCGACGCAGGGGCTGGAACCCACAAACCTTGAGATCATAACCTGAGCTGAAGTTGGTCGCTTAACTGGCTGAGACACCCGGGCGCCCCTGAAAATAAATATATTCTATCATGCTTATCCACAATAACCACAGCAAATTAAAATGTGTTGGCTTACCAGCTAACCATCAGGAGTATTTGAATGCTCGTTGAGTTCTCAAAGCCATACAGATACTTGTGGTGGCCAGAGGAGATACCATCCAATACCTTGAGGTTTTCATGCAGAGTTGGATTTGAGCCATGCCCGGGACAACAATGTGATTCAGAGCTGAGGGTGTAATAGAACAGAAGAAAAGAAATGAAGGTTGAGTGAACACCTATTGTGTGCAGTACACAGGCATAGTATTTATGTAGTTATCTCACACTTAACCATGTCTCAACCTTGAGGTTCACAATTGTATGCCCATTTGATGGGATGAGGAAATTAAGGCTCAGAAGTGATGGACCAAGACTCTCACTGACTTCAGAACCTTAGGAAAAATTGGGAAGGGCTCTAAAGGGGAAGTCACCACCAGGCTGTTAAGGACCATTAGTATTTGGGTCATGGGGACAGTGTGTCATCTGGCTGTGGCACAGATGATGAGACAGGAGTGCTCTATCTGGTGTAGCTTGGATAGTTTTGAGACAGCCTGCTGAATATGAATAGATGTATTTTTCTTTTTCTTATTATTAATTACCTGGAAACCAGGGAATGATGTTTTTAATAAAGCCCCAGAGAACTGGGGCTGGAGAAACCCTGGCATCAGCTCTCCCCCACATAGGACTTATTCATCTTGGGGGCACCAGAGACCATCCCAGACAGTGCTCATCTGGCTACGTGCAGCTCAGGCAGGCTCTAGGAGCAGATTAGAGCAAACCTTACCAATGTTGGAAGTCTTATGGTTGGGGAAGGCAGAACATTGCCATGTCTTGGGAGGGAAAGAGCCCAAAGAAAGAACTGGGGACTATGAAATGGGCTTCCTTATCTGGGCATGGGGGTTAGTGCTGGCCTGATTCAGTATGGTAAGCCCTTATGAGGTAAATGCTTCTTGCTACCCAGATGCTTGTGCTGGTGGAGTTGGAGCTGCTGAAAGAGGGCAAAAGGGGTGCCTACCTTGATATCAGTTTAATTAACTTGTTCATACAGTCATTCGCTCATCAGCATTAATTAGCTCCTACTCTGTACCTAATCTGACACCATGCCAGATTCTGGGGCTATAAAGAAAGACAAAGATGTCTTCAAGGAATTCACAGTCCAGCACAGGGAGAAACAAACTAAAGAGGATCTTCAATGGGCAAGAGCTGTGGGACAAGAAAACAGCCTGTGGCTATAGCATGGTGCCTAAGGCTACAAAGCTTTGGGTTGGCAGACTTGGGTTTGACTCTTATCCTAACTCAACCACTTAGCATTTTGACCGTGGCATGTTCTTGGTCTGGGCTAGGCGTTTATATACTTTGTCTCATTTATTCCTCAGCTCAGCCTAGAGAGGAAAAAAATTTTCCCCATTTTGTACTTGAGGAAATTAAAACTTGGAGAGAATAAATGATTTGCCTGAGTTGCTCAGTAAATAAGTGGCAGAACTAGGGTTCCAACCCAGGTCTGACTCCAAAGTTTCTGTACTTTCTGCTCTATCCAGCTGAGGAGAATGAGTTTCATTCATGCTCCTGCATGGCTAGTGCCCTCTGGGAGATGCAGCTCTGGGAAAAAGGAGTTTGCTGACCATGAACTCCATAGGAGTCAACCGGGTGATGTGACCATCCAGAATGCTAACTTTGTTTTAGGCTGCATTAATGGAAGTATAGTGCTCAGAACATGGTAGGTGATGGTGCTTCTCTGCTCTTGAAGATCACAGGGTATGGGGGCCTATTGTGGGATTATCTTTCTAAGAGGGATGTGACCAGTTGAAGTTCTTCTGAGGGGATGACTAATGGGCACTGGAAACCTTGTCTCCTGAGGAACAGCTGAAGGAACCATGGGATTTCATGTGGGGAAGAGGAGACCTACAAGAAAATGAGGGCTGGTTGCAAATATCTGAAGGGCTGCCACATAGAAGAGCCTTATTCTCTGGGAAAGCTACAAGGAGAAAGGTTTTGGCCCTGGGTTTACAGCAGAACCTTCTAAAATATCTGTGTATGTAGTGAGTTCACTGTCACCAGAGGTAATCATGCACAGATGGAGGCAGTGAGAGTGTGGAGTGAATGCTCTCTACCATTCCTCCTCCCAGAGTCCCTGACTGTGGCTCTGTCTCTGCTGCTCTGGGGGTGGCTCCCAGGAGTGGGTACAGAGTGAGGGGATTTAGATTAGGTCTGTCCCAAACCCAGATCTCAGCGGGTTCTAGGACTGCAAGTGCACCTTCGGGTGTGCAGGGTTAGGACACAGGGTTAGGTTTGGAATGAGAAGACCTAGGTTTGAATCCTAGCTCAGCCCTTTACAGCTGTGTGACCTTCGACAGCATGTTTGCTATCTCTGTAAGAGAAGATCACATCAGTTCCTCTCCTGCTGGATTGTTGTAAGGTAGTGAGTGAGTAAGCTCTTTGTCAAGAAGAGAGGGTTCAAACACTGGACATTACCAGGTGTTGCTCTGGTCACCAGGAGCATAATCAATTTCAAGGAGCTTGGCTTTCTGAACGGTGTCTGAACTTCACCCAATGGTATTGAGGACTTGTTAGGTGCAGATGCTTTAGAGAACTGGCTCCAGGTTTGTGCAGAGCCCTCTGAAATATTCTGTGATAAAGTAAGTTCCCCACTGCTGGCGATGAATAAGAGAGTCCCCTGCCCTTGAGACCTGTTGAGTGGAGGAAGCAGGAGAAAATGGAACAGGTATTAAGAAGGAAGAGATCCAGGAGGGCTTCATGGGAGAGGTAACATTTGAGTGGGGTGTAGACATTATGTGGGGAGGGGGCAAGGCCTAGAGGAGGCACAGGCAACTGAGTACAAATGATATGGAGGGAGAGAACCAGATGCTGGGGTGGGATGTTGCTTGCCAGCTGGAAGACTTTTCCCTTCCTGACAATAGAGCTTGAAGCTCTCTGGTAGTTGAAAGAGATCCAGGTTTACTGCAGTTTGCTGGTGAAACTTGGGAGAGAAATTCCTGGGAGACTTTTTATATTTTCTACATTTCTCAGAGGAAGGTGAGGCCTGAGATGGGAAGAGGGTTTCTTGGCCAGGATAGGGTAAGTTGAGGCTGGAACCCAACGCCTGATACCTCACCTGGGGTCTTTTTTCACTGGGCTCAATGGACAACTCTGCCCAGACTCCATTTTTCCTGGTTCTACCTCCTGGCAGGCTGTTACCCTTAAGAGACAAAAGGAGAACAAAGTTGTATTTACCAAAGGGGCTGGTTGGGCAGGTCTTCTGGCTGAGGCCAGAGTCTAGGCCAAGGTCTGCTGGGTTGGATACTGGTGGGTGGAGGTGGGTGGAGTCAGGCACTGGAGGGCCACTATCTGGGGGCTTTGGTTAGGGGTGACTACTGGTAGAAACTGAGGTTTGTCCGAGGCATTGCCCCTGAGCACAGTGGGCTGGAAAGATTACAGCTCACACATTCTTTCTCAGATTAGGGCCATGGGAGATTATGGGATACACAGGAGGCTGTAGGAGGCCTGTAAATTTCCCATTTGGGGCAATTAATTTGATGGATTGTAAAACAGCTCACCACTTCCTCTCCCCCTCCCTGGGCTGGGCAGTCAGACTGGCCAGAGAATGTCCCAGAGTCCTGCACTGCCTTCCAGGGCCTCTTGTTAAAATGTTCCCTGGGGGCAGGGGCTGGGCATGTCCTTTTTCTGCCTCCCCTCTGGTACAGGAAGAGCACACAGTAGGTGCTTTGTAGAGTCATGCAGAGCTGGTACCTATCTGATTGGAGCTTTTCCAGGATGCTGTTAGGGGTGGGATAGGATGGGGCTTGTGATGGCAACTCTGGTTTATAGATGGGGAAGCTGAGCCCCAGGGGTGAGGTAACTTGCCCAAGGTCACGCAGGTCATTGGTAATAGCTGGGACTCCAGCCAGATTTCTCCACTCCTAGGCCAGGGTGTGTTCTCCCCGGTTCTGATGTGATCAAAGTGAAAGTGAAATACGTAGCACTTTCTCTGGTTCTCTCTCCGGACTTCCTCCTTGCCTCCAGCCAGTCACTGCTTTGGTGATTGTGTACAAGGTGTGAGACATGGTTCTACTTCTATCTCCCCCAAGCAGTTTTACAGAGTACACTTTTTCTGCATGCTCACAGTGTCCTGTGGTTCATCTTGGTGTCTCCCTTCTCAGTGAGGTCTGGCACCTGTGACCCCTGTGAACCAGGTGCTCTCTGGTGCCGACTAAAGGCCTTGCCCTCACCAGCTCACACTTGGGCTGGTGCAGTTGGTCCTGAAGGTAGTCGGGACTCCGTCCTGTCTTCCCTCTAGGGAACCAAAGACTGCATCCTAATGTGCCTCCTGATCAGAGCCATCCTAGGTGTTCCTAAATTGGGGCTTCTCTCCATGTGGTTTGCAAAGAGGCGAGGAACACTGGAAGAACAGGATTTGTGGGAGAGTAGAATGGTCAGAGGAGGCCTCTATGCAGAGGTAACATTTGAGTAGAGATGTGATCCCTACTGTTCATCTTGGCCTGAACGCAACCTAACATCACATTGCTTATAGCACTCTCCTGGGTCTCTGCCTTTGTTTTTGCAGTTTCCATCCCCAGCAATGCTCCCATGCCATCCAGATAGCTCCTGTGCATCCTTAAGGTGCAGACATTACCTCAGGAAGTCTTCCCTGACCACCCTCCTCCACCTGTGATATCCCTTCATTGGTGCTTTCATTGATTTATTCAGCAACTATGTAACGGCGTTATATAAGTGCTGGGGAGTGTAGCAGTGAGCGAAATGAAGGTGCCTGTGCTCATGGAGCTTACAGCCTAGCATCTTCTCTTGCCATGTATCTCCTTAGTTTATACTAATGTTTCCGTCTCTCCCACGTGAGCCTGTGAGTTCTCCTGATGTTTTATTCATTCATCTCTCTGTCACTAGCACTTTGCACAATGTCTGGCAAAGAAAATTGTAGAAGTTAATGTTGAATGAACGAGCAGGTTTCCCACCTCCTTGTCCTCTCCAGCCCAGCTCTAGGGTGTGCATGTCTCGCTGCCTGTGTGCAGCAGCGTCGCCTTCCCCCTTGCACCCCTGGCACTGTGTGTGCTGCTCACATGACCATCCTGCTTCATATTACACCTTTTTGTGTCTACATCTTCTCTTTCTCCCTCACATGGTTATTGATTTCTTGAAGGCAGGGTCCATCTCTAGTTCAGTTTTGTGTACTCAGAATTCCTGGCCTTCGTCATATTCAGTAAAATGAAGAGCAACATGTGAAGTGGTGCAGAAAGAAAGAAAAATGTAAGGAGAGGGGCCCCTCAGGTGGCTCAGTTGGTTAAGCGTCTGACTCTTGATTTCAGTGCAGGTCATGATCTTATGGGTTCATGGGATCGAGCTCCGCACCCCAGTCATTGGGCTCTGCCCTTACAGTGCTGAACCTGCTTGAGATTCTCTCTCCCTCTCTCTCTCTGCCCCTCCCCCACTCTCGCATGCATGCATGTGTGTGTGTGTGTGTGTGTGTGCTCTCTCAAAGTAAACAAATAAACATTTAAAAAATTTTTTTAACGTAAGGAGAGACTGAGTGCCTAGAGGTGAGTCTATTTTTTCAGAAACATCTGGTGGCACCTGCTGTGTACCAGCCCTGAGCCAGGTGCTGAACATTTTTGATGAAGGAAGCAGAGGCATCTGCTTTGAGGAGCCCAGATGGAGGAACAGGAGGACAGGTGGGGTGTAGGATGACCAGACCCTCCCCTTTGGTGGCACCACAGAGTTAAGATGGGTTTCAGATAGGCCTGGAATTTAATCCCATCTCTGTCCCTTGGTATCTGGGTGACCTTGGACAAGTGAGTCAACTCTCCTTGAGCTTCAGTTTTTGTCATCTATAATAAGGGGCTGGTAAGAACATCTCCTTTGTAGGGGCGTTCATGCACTCATTCATGAATGATTATTTATTGAGTTCCTACTGTGTGCCAGTCATTGTTCTAGACGCTGGTGATGGGATGGTGAACAAAGTCTACCAAAGTGTCTGCCCTGGTGAAGCTTACATCTTAGTGGGGGAAAGACTGGAAACAAAGTGGTTAAAATACATAGTATCAAAGGATGGCAGTGGAGGAAAAGAAGGCAAAGAGGCAAGGAACACTGGAAGAGCAGGCTTGGTGGAGAAGCAGAATGGTCAGAGGAGGCCCCTCTGCAGAGATAACATTTGAGTAGAGATGCGATTGGGCATGTGGACATCTGGGGGCAAGGCATTCCACGAAAAGGTAACAGCAAATGCAGAAGCCCTGAGGCTAGGGTGGATTTGGCACGTTGAAAGAATAGCAAGGAGGCCAGTGTGGCCAGGACTAAGGGAGTAGGGAGCTGAAGTTAGAGGTGTGTGTGTGTGTGTGTGTGTGTGTGTGTGTGTGTGTGTGTGTGTGTATAGAGTGGTTTGCAGACCTTTGAAGGGACTTTCAAAGGGACTGAGTTAGGTGGTACTCCTCACTTGGAAGTTTTTGAACGAAGGAGTGACATGATGTGTCTTTTGGTCCAGGAGAAGGATAATTCTGGTTGTTGTGCAGAGAATAGACACATCAGAGACAATGTAAGTAGTGTGCTCAGCACAGGGCCTGGAATGGAATAAGCCTTCATTAAGTGGTAGTGTTGATCTTGATGATAATGTTATTAAAGATTGACCTGCATGCTTGCTGGTCCTGGCCTGGGCGCTCATCCCATCTACCTTGTGCCCTTGGAGGAGCTGCAGCATTCAGGATGCTTTCTGACAAGCGTCCTGACAAGGAGAGCAATGGGTCCTGGGCTTGGGAATGAGGAGGGAGAAGATGTCTGAATCTTTGGTTGTTTTTTCCCTTGATTTTCTGTTCAATAGTCACGGTGAGGCATGGTGGTGGCACAGGTGCAGGTGAGGGGGCAGGAGAAAAGTCCTGGGCTCTGTAAGCCTAGACTGGAGAGCCTGGCCTGGCCCTCGGGAGCTGCTAGTCAGTTGCATGGCCCACTGTAGGTAATGACAAGCCAGCTGCCCCTGGAATGTCTGTCTTCTCCACCCCTCTGGTGGTCTAGGATTCTCAGGAGGATTCTCAGCACCCAGAGCTGCTCCCTTCCTCCCAGGACTTCACCATGAGCATCTTCTCCCTGCCTCCACCCCCAGAATCTCAGGCTTTTATGGAAAGGTCTGGGTTCCTGATGTCTCTGATGCAGTTTACTGGCTCACTTCAGAAAGGCCTTTGGCAGCATTGCTGATCAGACTGCTTCTAATCGATTACTTTGGATAACAGGAGGAGTGTACCACCAGACGAGGCAGCCCCTCCATGAGTTACCACGTCCTTATTTTTTTTTTTTTTTCAACGTTTATTTATTTTTGGGACAGAGAGAGACAGAGCATGAACGGGGGAGGGGCAGAGAGAGAGGGAGACACAGAATCGGAAACAGGCTCCAGGCCCTGAGCCATCAGCCCAGAGCCCGACGCGGGGCTCGAACTCACGGACCGCGAGATCGTGACCTGGCTGAAGTCAGACACTTAACCGACTGCGCCACCCAGGCGCCCCTACCACGTCCTTATTGTTGGGAGTTCCATTTGGAAGTTGAAATCTCTTCTGCTCTGACTTCCTCCTTTGCCTTTAGTTCTGGGATATAGGAAGTGAGTTATGGTTCCTCTTGCCCCGGCTTCTATCCCCTACCCACCCTCCATTAAGCAAAAGTTTACTAGTTTCCCACGAGGCTTCTGTGCAGTTCTGGCTCTGTTACTGAGGGACCAACTGGTCGGGGAGGTCAAGGAAAGCTTTGTAGAGTACATGGTGCAGGAGTGGGGTCCTGCAGGGTGAAGAGTTAGGCCGATCAGGAAGAGAAGAAAAGCCTTTGAGGCAGAAGGTAAGATGGTGTCTTTAAATAGTATGTAGAGTTCAGGAATTCTAGGTAGTTCAATATCAATGTAAGGGGTGGGCGGGGAGAAGGGAAGAGAGGGAGAGGGAGGGAGAAGTAGGAAGAGGGAGAGAGGAAGAGATGGGCAGAAAGAGGTGGAGGGAGGGAAAGGGAGAGGGAGAGAGACAGACAGAGAGAGAGAGAGAGGGAGAGAGAGAGAGAGAGAGAGTGTGTGTGTGTGTGTGTGTGTGTGTGTGTGTGTGCATGCATGTAGGGTACTGGGTACTGTGAGGGAGGTGATGCCTGAGAGGTCAAGTCAGAGCATGAAGGGCCACCTGTGACCTGCCAAGAGTCAGGGACCTGAGGTTTGAGGACTACCTGGGAGGATGGGTTTTTGGGGGACCCACAGGTTTCTCGTTCTTCTAGAACTGATACATAGGTTTCTGAGTACCTCTGACTCTCCTTTCTGCTGTGGCCTCGGGTTGCTGCTTAAACCTGTCCTTCAGACCTCTGCAGGGTGGAGATGGGGACAAGTCAGTACCCTGAATGTGCTAGTTGCCTTGGACACCCTGTTTCTGAGTTCAACACACTGGGTGGCCTGGTTCTGGACCCCTGCCTTTTGATTAGCACTTTCATGGGTTGAGGTGGAGGCCAGGATGCTGTAGCCATGGCTGGTCAGCCTCAGTTTGTCTCTGTCCCAAAGTTGGCTGGACACTGGACACGCAGGCCTGTCTCTGCCCTGTAGGGTGTCTCATTTATGCAGGGAGTCAGCATGACCAGTGTCTGGACTCCAAGCCCTTGGCCAAACATTCCAGATTCTTTGGCCATAAACATTTTCTGTAGGGGCCTGGGACCCCAGGGCTTGGCAGTTTCTCTTTATGCCCCATGCAGATAGCTGTTTGTATCTGATTTTTATATATTCCCAAAAGTACTTTTCTAGCAGCCTGGGGGAGGCCTGTCTCTCCCAGCCTGGCCAGCAACTTGGGAATCTTCTGGCATACCCGCCTCATGCTGCCAGCATATGGAGTGTCCTCCCCACCACTGTCTGTCCTTCCTTGGTGTCTTGGATGCTGGAGGGCTGACGGTGGAGTGGGGCTTTTTGTTTTGTTTTTAAATAGGGGCGACGTGGGTAAACAGAGCGGCGTTTCTGGTGCTGTTGGGAGGGCCAGGACCCCACATTCCGGTTCCATGACGACAGCCTGTTTCGTTGCTGCTTGTCGGGCTGTGGGCAGCAGCAGTTTAGACGGATACAATGGTGGCTCTGTTGAAATGCTGCCGCTGAGCTCCAGCAGAATGCATTTTAATTGAACACTTTCCACCCTGAAATCTGCGGGGAACTGGTGGCCCACTCCTCCTTGTTCGTTCATTTTCTCTTTGCAACTCAAGAGCTGGGCTGTTATTGCAGGGCCTTTTCCCCTTAATATTAGTAGCCTCTGGGGGGGAAAATGGTGTTTCCAGCCTGGGGGTGGTTTGCCCTCAGCTGACTTGGTAATGGGAAGAGAGAGGAGGGCTGGGCATGAGGGCTGGAGGCGGCTGGAGACATACCTGTAACCTGGTCTGGGTGTCATTGCAGGGCAGAGGCTAGCAGGTCCTCCAGGAAGCTCTCCTCCCCTGGGACCGGGATTGTCTGGTGCTTAGGAGCACTGCGTTTGAAGTCAGACTGACTGGGTTGGAATCCCAGGGGTAACACTTCCCAGCTTAACCTCTCTGGACCTCAGTTTCCTCATCTGCAAAATGGGGATAAGAATAGTGCCTGACTCACAGGACTATTATGAGAATTATTTGAATTTAATAATATCAAGTGTTATTGATAATGGATAATACCTGGCACGCAATAAATACCCAATAAGTACATTTACCATTATGTCATTTTAATATTATGTCCTGATCATCATTAATATTACATTTTATCCTGCGAGAGTTTTATCTGAGACTACAAGAGAGACAAGAATATTCTAAAATGCAAATTTGATCTTGTCACTCCTTGGCTTAGAAAGCCTCAGTGAGTCCCCTTTGACCTCTCTGCATAAGGAGGAAGGAATTTCTGCTTATTGGAGGCCTACTGTGTGCTAAGTACTGCACACTTGGTATACCTCTGCTCATTTACAGTAAGTCCAAAGTCTCCTGTAAGACCCTTCATCAATTGGGCCTATCTTTATTTTATTATTTATTTATTGAAAAGTAATTGACATGCAGTATTGTGTTAATTGCAGCATGCAACACAGTGATTTGATATTTACATACATTATGAAATGGTCCCTGCAGTTACCATCTGTTGCCATACAAAATATTATAGTATTATTGACTGTATTGCCTATGCTGGACATTATATCCCTGTGTGCTATCTATTTTATAACTGGAAGCTTGTTCCTTTTAATTGGCCCTATCTTGCTTATCTTTTCCCCCCTACTCTGCTAAACCAAACCAAACAAAAACATAATGCTACTTCAAAGGATGGCTTGTTCTTCTCTGATGTCTCCTTGGCTTTCATCCTCTATGCCTTTGTGTATATTCTGCCTTCTGCCAAGGATGCCCTGTGGGTGGTGGCTGGGGATCTGGGGAAGTAGACTGAACTGGGGAGAGTTTGGGGATTCCCTGGATGGTGGACCCAGCCTGTGAGAGAGCCCGCTGGCCAGTCTGACTATAGGGGGCTGGCTTTGTCCCCTCCGCCACTAACTGTGTGTCCCTAGTGTGTGTTAGTGACACACACTAACTGTGTGTCATAGTGCCTGCTTCACAGGTTTGTGGGGAGGAGTTAATCCACATTAAGTTTTTAGAATAATGGCTGACATACCGTGAGTGTCAACGGGTGTCAGCTGTTCTTATAATTCTTTCCACAGGTCTGATGTACTGTTTTTTTCCGTTTGGAGTATTTCTCTTTCTAGGGCCAACACTGGACCAGTTTTCTTTGGGGGAAAGAGGAATTGGAGATGTTCAGTGGATCAGGAAGGTCTAAACGGGGGTTCCTTGTCCTGCTTAGTACTTCCTGGGGCCTTTGGCCATTGCCGTGGGCCAGGAACTATTTGCCTCATTCCAGTCTGTCCATGGCAGGACCCCTTTCTTCTCAGCCAGTGACTGTGCTCCTCAATGGGGCCATTCCTTATGGTGACAGCGATGTAACAGACACAGGGTAGACTCACAATATGTACAGACCCTGTGTACACAGACCTGCTTGCTTATGGATGGATTTACCTGTCAGTGGATGGGCCACTTGGTAACCAAATGAGGAGAAATCTTTATGGACCAAAGCGAATTGCTCTGACTTGAAATTAGCCAGATAACCCATTTCTGGTCAAGAAGGGTGGTATATCTTGCAGGTACCTCTCATTGAAACAATGAAACTGGTGAAGTGCCTTAGAAAGAGCAAGGGAAACAAAGAGTGGGAGATTTCACTTCGGAAGCCTTGTTGATGTGTTCATGTCCCCTCGGTTCTCTGGTTATGGTGCTCAACAGTCAGGAGAGCTGGGGCTTTATCCTGGTTCTGTCGTTGATTATGTGACCTTGAGCAAGCTGTGTCTTAGATTTCATATCTGTAAAATGGGAATAACCATCTTGCTTTGCCTCATTCTCAGAGTGGTTTTTAGGAGTTAAAGGTCTTGTGTTCCTGGGTATTCATATTTGTTCACTCATTCAGTTAACTTTTGCTGGACCTGCTGTGTTCTGGAGCCAGGCCCCTAAGGATAGACAGAATATGAACTCCTTGCTCCTGGAGCTTAGAGATGGAGGTCAAGGTGGGAAAAGTGTGTGAGTGGATAGCCATCATGAACATGACCATCTGGCAAGTGCTTTGCTAGAAGCATGTAGAAAGTATGATGATTCTTAACTCTGGAAGGTCAGGGGAGGCTTTCCAGAAGAGGTGATACTTGAGTGGGGCAGAGGTCAGTAGGGGAGGGGGCACGAGATGGAGGCCAACACAGCTTGGCACTGTAGACATGTGCCCAGGGGTGAAGGTGGGGTTGTGGGCATGTGGGGGAAGAGGCCACCTACAGATCAGACTGGAGATGGACTAAGGGTTGAGACTGTGCCCTGATGGTATCAGGGTTGGGGGCAGAATGACGTGAGGGTGCAGAATCAGGATGGTATTTTGCAAATCTCATTCTGGTGGCTGTGTGCAGGGAAACCTGGTGGCTGCCCTGACCGTGATCTCCCATGACAGTCTAAGTGAGAGATGATGCAGGCCTGAACTGAGGCTGAGGTGCGGGCACGGAGGAGGACACAAGGCACATTTATGTATGTACATATGTATGTGTATTTATATGTGTGTGTTCTGGGAAAGGTTAAAACCTTCTCTGTGCACACAGGATAGTTTCATTGCTTACTGAGATCATCAAAAGTACAGACACCTAGCATTTCCATTGCTATGGCTCCATCTTTCCAGGGTAGTAAATAGACAAATTGCAGAGGATTATGTACAGGAATGGCCACTTGCAGCCTTGTTTATAAAACTAAGAAATTGAAAACAACCTAACTGTCCATGAATGAGGAGTCAGATAACTAAGTTACAGAGACACGCAACTGTAAAACGAAGCTGCCGGCATCTGAACACGGCGAGATATATCTATCACATGAAAGAATAGAACATATGTGCAGCACTTAGCCTGCTACCCCTTTGGCATTATTTTCCATGATTCAGATACCCATTGAGGTTAGGTTTGCTCATTTTCCCTGTGTATGACTTTCTGTCTTATGTCACTTGATAACTGTTTTGTGTCTGGGTCTGTATGAACAAGGACCATGCCTTGTTCTTGCTGCCGTGCTTCCCTTAAGCAACAGGAGTAGGTGGCCACTAATTACTGCAGAATTTAATTGAGGGATGTGAACAAAAGGCCTTGTTATCACCATTAAGTGATATTAAGCTATAGGCTGATTCTCCCTCTTATAAAAAGAAACAGTGTGTCTGGCTCATAAAGAAGCTTTTAAACTAAAGTTGTGCTAACAAAGACCTCTTCCAGAGACCTCCCTGCTTGGGGGGATCCAGAGTACATTCAGGCTTTGTTTCCTCTGTCTTAGGGAGCCAGCTGGAGGTGAGGGGAGATGAGGTGTGTTTGCTGTCCAACCGGTTTTCATGCACAACATCTGAGCTGGTGTGTTTTTGTTGGGGTGGCAAAGGGGCGGGGGAAGCTTTGCCTTACATCTACTGGGTGCTAGCACCTTATACTATCTTGTTCCATCCTCACTGAAGTCTGAAGATGAAGGAAAGACTCTACATCGTTTTGTAGGCAAGGCTACCAAGGCTCGGAGGTTGAGTAACTTGCTTAGGTTGCCCAGCTAGGAGTTGGTAGAGCCAGGAGTTGATCCCAGGTCTGTCTACCCTCAAACTTTGCTTTTCACTAGCCGCTGATGATTTTAGAGCAGGGTTTGGCACTGGGCAGTTTGGCACTGTTGCTCTGTGGTTTGGCATTGGTGGTGGGCAAGAGGTGGGCGTGTCTGGGTTGGGCAGGATGAGAGTTAACTGGTCAGTATTTATGCTGTGCATGCAGCATATGCTGGGTACTGGGGGACACAGAGAAGAGGCCAGGATGACACTCTCCTTGTCTAGTTAGTCATCTGGTTGAAGTCACTCATTCTTGCTTGGGGAGATGAAACAGGAGGTGGTGAAGGATAAATAGGGATACAGGAAATAAGAGGCAGAGGAAGTCTGAAGGGGAGCAGCCAACGGAGCGGAGGTGGGCTGGGAGAAGAGGAGGGTGGGGTGTGAGCAACAGTGCAAGGATGGCAGGTCTGGGCTGAAGTGGGGGTTTCTTGGAGGTGAGGAGCAGGAGCTTGGTTGGGAGGTCTTGGGCACGGGGCTGAGGAGTTTTGCATGATTCTCTAAGTAATGGGGAGCTACTAAGGCTTTTTAAAAATTGAGATATAACTGGGGCGCCTGGGCAGCTCAGTTGGTTATGTGTCTGACTTTGGCTCAGGTCATGATCTCATGGTTGGTGAGTTGGTTCATGAGTTCAAGCCCTGCGTTGGGCTCTCTGCTTTCGGCGTCTTCAGATCCTCTGTCCCCCGCCCCCCCCGATCCTCCCCTGCTTGTGCTCCCTCAAAAATAAATAAACTTTAAAAGATAGATCATTTGGTATACAACATTATATTAGTTTCAGGTACACAACACGATTACTTGATATTTGTAGATATTATGAAATGATTACCACAGTAAGTCTAGTTAATGTCCATCACCACACATAGTAACAGATTTTTTTCTTTGATGAGAACTTTTTTTTTTTTTAATTTTTTTTTTTTCATCGTTTATTTATTTTTGGGACAGAGAGAGACAGAGCATGAACGGGGGAGGGGCAGAGAGAGAGAGGGAGACACAGAATCGGAAACAGGCTCCAGGCTCTGAGCCATCAGCCCAGAGCCCGACGCGGGGCTCGAACTCACGGACCGCGAGATCGTGACCTGGCTGAAGTCGGACGCTTAACCGACTGCGCCACCCAGGCGCCCCGATGAGAACTTTTAAGATCCATTCTCTTGGCAACTTTCAAATATGCAATACATTAATTTTTTTTTAATGTTTATATTTGTTTTGAGAGAGAGAGAGAGGGCACGCGCAGGGGAGAGGTAGAGAGAGAGGGAGAAAGAGAATCCCAAGCAGGCTTCATGCTGCTAGCACAGAGCCCAAGGCAGGGCTCGATCCCACAAACCATGAGATCATAGCCTGAGCCAAAACCAAGGGTCTGATGCTTAACTGACTGAGCCACCCAGGTGCCCCCTCAATACAGTATTATTAAATATAGTTGCCATGCTGTGCATTACATCCCCAGGATGTATTTTATTTATTTTATAAATGGAAGTTTATAGCTTTTGACTCCCTTCACCTGTGTCATCTACCCTCTTCCTCACCATACCCCTGCCTCTGGGAACCATCAATCTGTTCTCTGTACCTATAAGCCTAGTTGTTGTTGTTATTTTTAGATTCCATATGTAGGTGAGCTCATACAGTGTTTGTTTTTCTCTCTTTGACTTACTTCAGTTAGCATGTCTTCAGGGTCCATCCATGTTATTGCAAATGGGAAAATTTCATTCTTTTTTATGGCTGAATGATATTGCATTGTGTGTGTGTGTGTGTGTGTGTGTGTGTGTGTGTGTGTGCGCGTGCGTGTGCATGCCCACACCACAACTTATTCATCCATCAATCAATACTCATGTTGCTTCCATATATGGACTAGTGTAAATGATGCTACAGTGAATAAAGGGTGCATATATCTTTCTGAGTTAGTGTTTTTGCTTTCTTTGGATAAATACCCAAAAGTGCAATTGCTGGATCATATGGTAGTTCTATTTTTAATTTTTTGAGGATCCTCCATATTGTTTTCCATAATAGTTGTACTGATTTACAGTTTCTACCAAGTAAGTGCACAAGGACTCCCTTTTCTCCACATCCTTGTTGATTCTTGTCTTTTTTTATACTAGCCATTATGATAGATGGGAGGTTATCTCATTGTGGTTTTGATTTGCATTTCCCTGATTATGAGTGATGTTGAGCATCTTTTCATGTGTCTGTTGGCTTTCTGTATGTTATTGAAGGCTTTTGAACAGAGAACTGATATGAGGGGAAACAGTCCTAGGGCACTTCATCTGCCCATGGCATAAATTGTGGAGTGATGGAGGGAGAGAGGGAGAGTTGCCTCACATCTCTAGAATGTTTACCCGTCTGTGAGAATGATGGTAGGAGGGGTAGGGATGTCCTGGCTGAGGTGGACTGGGTGTGTCAGCTCTACTTTGACTTGGATATATTATGGTCCTGACAGTGAGGAAAACAGCTGTGTGTGCTAGACCAGGGCATGTGTGTGACCACATTTAAAGAAGGGTTACATTAAAGAATGGTTGGCATGCATGTGTGCATGCAAGCATTCATTTAACAATTATTTATTGAGTGTCTACCTTTGCACTTAAGCTAGGTTTATGGTAGTGAGCAAAACAGACACGATCCCCTCCTTGGGTCTGGCTTTGAAGGTAAATGTCATGTGAGAGAAAAAGAAAAAAAAAGGACAGAAAAAACATCTGAGCTGCTCTAAGGAAACAATTTACTCCATAGCCTGTTTGTTCCACTAGGGTGAAAACATCGCTTCTCACTACAGATGAGATCTTATAGAGGAAATTCCAGGACAGAGCTTTACTGGAGGGGTGGGGTTTTAGAAGCATCTAGTCCAACCCCCTTAATTTAGAGATGAGTTAAACAATGGGACCTTTCAGAGGTTGGGGGAATTCCTATGAGCTGCACAGCACATTCCTGTAAATCTCTGTGCTTCTCAGTGCTCCTGCCCCACACCATGCTGGCTCCTCTCCCTGGATCGGCCAGTCTTTCCAGCCTGGTTTCTGCCCCTTAGCTAGGAGAAGGGGCTGGAGGAGAAGAGGGGGATAGGGAGGACATTAGAAATGGAACAGGGAAAACGTTTCAAACAGAGCAAGCCACAGAAGAGCACCTTTGCTTCCTCTGTGGGTCAATTGAGATCAGAAGTTCAAAGAGGCTTTGGCTGGGCTCAGATCTTTACCAGTTGCCCAAGGTTTGACAGCTTATTTTCAGGGCTTGTTTCTGAAGGCTCAGGTGGTGGGGACCAAAATCTCACTCACTTCAGAAGACCACACATCCAGAGAAACTCCAGTGGCTTTCCTTTGAACCTTGGGGCTTGGGCCAAACAGCCCCTGGTATAGCTGCGGCCTCAGGTCTCTTTTTAAGTGCCTTAAGGACAAGACCCAATCTCAGAGGTGCAGGACCTCTGGCTCAGCGAGGGGAGGTAACTTCTTGGAGTCTTTCAGTCAGTATGCCTCACTTTGTCTGCTTGTGAGCCAGCCCACCCCCCTCAGGCAGGGGCTGCATGCATGCCTGCCTCCCTGGGCCTGAGTGGCCCAGCCCTTGTGGGGACTCACCCAGAGGAGCAAGGCCTTGACTGTTTGATACTCACAGTGGTTGGGGAGGAAGACTCTGGTTGAGTAACTAGAGGGCAGAGCACCAACATGGGAAGGCTTGGACTTTGGAGGCAGACAGAGTGGGCTGCAGCCCCAGCCATACCCTTTACTGGCTGTGAGACTCCAAGAAGTCACTTAACTTCGCTGAGCCTCAAGTCCTTACCTGGAAGATGGGACTGGGGAATATTAACACCACGGGATCGTTGGGAGGAGGAAACATGAGTTTGTTCAAAGCACAACAACGCACAGGGCCTGGCATAAGGTGCTCAGTGTAAGTTCCAGGACAGATGTGCCCATTAGTCCAGCACACAGGCTGTAGGTGAGAACCTTCTGTTCTGCTTCCATTCAGAGCGGAACCTCTCTCTTTTCACTGCTAGTCCACAGTCCACTTTTGTCCCACAGACCCATTGAGGTCCCTGGATTTGCTAGAGGCCTTGGGGTCTATGCCTCTTTGGGAAACCGTTTGTTTTATTACAGCAAGGTGTATGGTTACTGGCCAGAAGGTTTCTAATTTTTCAGGCATTTATGAAAATTAGCTGCTTAGTGACAGCACATGTGTATTGGTATGTTAATGTCCATTCATCACAGTGCTTGGGGGTGTTTGGAAAACAAGGAGGCCAGATTTAAAAATATTCCTCTATCTGCATTTTTCCTGGCTTCCAGAGAAACATTTTCAAAAACCTAAAATATTGGGTTGAACTTGGATGTCTCACTGGAACCTGGGTAGTAATAGTAATCGTGAGTATGACAGTAACAACAGCTTACGTTTATTGATTATATTCTATAGTCCTACACTTGGAACACCTAAGCTCAAAGGGTTGCTAAGGAGATTAACTATTTCTATGTCAGAAATCAAACCAAACAAAAAGCTCCTACCACTCACTGGTGATAATAATCATACAGTGAATTACTATGCATCCATTTAAAACAGTGCTGTAAAATATTAACTAATGATATGGAAAGTGTTCCCTGCACCTTAGTAGAGAAAAGAAAATTACGAAGCAGGCTGGCATTTGGAGGTTCTTAATGAATGTTTAAATCTACATTCATACAAAGCAATACTATTACACTCCTCATTTTATTGGGAAGAAAATTGACTTGCCTAGGAGACACATAGGATTTTGAGTTTGTTCTTTTTTGTAAGAATCCAGCATTTTCCTTACTGTCTTCATCTGTTTCTATTTAAAAAATTAGACATTCTATAATCAACTAATTGCTGTGTTTAGAGCTAAAAAGACAAATGTGGAAGGGAGACCTGTTTAAGGGCCACATTGCTTTGTTTCCATAGCTCTTACAATTGGCAAAACACTTTATAGCATTGATAGTATATATAACTTATTCCTGATTTTAACGAGAATATGTATTTGTTGTATAACTGGGAAAATAGAGAAAAGCCCAAAGGAAAAAAAAAATATTTATAATCTTTCAAGGATAGTCATTGTTAACATTTTTTCTTTTTCTTTGCAAATGTATCATAAACTTTTGTAAACTTGGGATTGTGTTGTACATGTGGTATTGATTCTTGTATCTTTCACTGATCTGTTGTAGACCTTTCTCTCATCATTAATTGTTCTTCTATAGGATCTAGTTTTTTACGAATGATCCTCAAATCTTGGACAATAGTTTCCAGTTTTTTTCATTATTATGCATGATGCTGTTATAAACACCCCCCTTCCTTGCCTTTATGAACATCTCTGGTCGTTTCCTTCGGATAAAATCGTGGAAGAGTCATTGATGTGTCCTAGGACATCATTCACTCTCCATTTACATTTTCTCTTTTGTTCCCTGAAATAACTCTCTAAAGCTTGTTTGGGAGAGATTTTTATCTCCATTGTATAGATTGGAAGCTGAGGTTTATAGAAGTTGCAGTTTGTCATAATAAGGAAGTACTTTGGAATGATAAAGGGAATCACTTTAATCCAGTGAGTTAGAGCGAATACAATAGGGGATGGATTCAGGTTTATCAGTTTTGTTGTACTCTTCAGACTTTCCAGAAATTGCACGTTCTGTAACTTCCACCCATGTCATGGGTCTGCTCTCTGGCCCCACACAGAACAAGTTTCTTTCTTAACTATTCAGAGAGGCTCCCATGTGGCCATAAATGTGCCCTTTTCTGAGTTAAATCATCCTTGTTTGCTCATGAAACATGGTTTTTCATTTATTCACTGTCTTTGGTAAATCTCTGGACATATTGTACTTTATCGGCAATCCTCTTAAAGTGTGTATTAATCTGTACTTCAGGTTGGAAGTGACAGAAACCCAGCTCAAAGTAGCTTAAACAGAAAAGGAAATGTATCAGTTCTAGTAACTGGAAACTCCAAGGGTTGATCTGATCTGGCCTTTGCACTGTTGGACCCCAGAGGTCACAGGGACTTTGAGGGCTTTGCTCTTTCTCTATCTTTCAATTCTATTAACACTTTTGTCAAGGAAGAGAGGTGCTTACTCTCCTAGGCTCTGTATATCACTTCTTAGAGAAGATTTTGATTGACCCTAATTGGATCCTGGGCTCCCCCTTGGATGAGTACCCCTTGGGTAGCCGACAGCTGCAACCTGACAATGTGGGGAGTGTCACTGAAGAAAAGTATGTAAACAATGCATGCCTATTATACTGTGATATGTAGGACTGAGCACTGTGTGCTAGGTGGTGTCTGGCCAGCTTAGAAGACAGTAGAATCACCATCTCTGTTTTTCTTGACATTATACTTGTATTCATGTAACCTAAAATCAAAATAAGTTCCCTATTAATGTGTAGTCATGTTATGTCAAATGCTGCTATTCAGCGTCTCTCTCCCCTCTTGTACTATTACTACTGGGATATTTTGGACTGAAATTTACATTTTTAAGCTTATCCCTGTCAGATTTCATATGGTTGTATTGGGTCCAGAGAATCAGCCTTTTGAGACCCTTTAGCCCTAAATCTGTCAGGTGGCATACTGGTCTCCTTCCAGCTCAGTGTACTCTGAAGTCAGGTGATAGACGTGATTGACATTTAGCGAGGAGGGGGAGGGGGAGGAGATGAGGGAATGCTGTATCTCCAGGCCATCAGCTGCATTTAAAGAGCCAGAGTCTTCCCCTACCTCCTTCCACCCCCCCCCCCCAAACCTCTACAGTTTTTGTTGTTGTTGTGACTTATGAGGTCAGCCTTCTGCTTCATGGTAAGTTAGAGCTTGCCAAGAAGGGCATCAGGGAGTCTGCTTTCCTACTGAAGCCCCAGATGGACTTAAGTTGAAGTAGGAAGGATCCAGATTAGATATCAAGAACTTGTGGGTGTGGGTGGGTATGGGAGGTATACTAGAGAAAGCATAAGTCCATTTCCAAAGGCTGCCAGGCACTAGCAGTTTCCTGAGAACTCTTCAGTGGTGTAGGGTGGCAAGCAGGGGATTGGAAGTCCCTGTGAGCCTTGTTGAGGTTATAGGTTGATTGTGCCAGCCTCCTGCATGCAGGCATTCTTGATGGTGAGTGGGTGGCATGCTGAGTGGCTTTTGGCCTCTGTGGCTCTACCGAAAGCTCCACACTATTGTTCAGCTGCAAAAACAGTTTTCTTCCTTTGCAAGCAAGAAACACAAAGCGGCCCTTCAGAGAAGACGGCTGGGCGTGCAGCAGTTCTGGCAGTGTGTTGCACTAATCTGACACAGCATAGGATGAACCACCCCAGATGGCTGGGCAGAAGCAGAGTTGGACAGCAGCATCCGGAGGGACCTGGAGAACAGAGGGCAGTGGGGGGAGCCTTGCCCTAGAAGGTCTTCAGTCCATAGGCAGTGG
Source organism: Leopardus geoffroyi (assembly GCF_018350155.1). Lineage (NCBI taxonomy): Eukaryota > Metazoa > Chordata > Mammalia > Carnivora > Felidae > Leopardus > Leopardus geoffroyi. Next base: position 73,325,301 of record NC_059329.1, on the reverse strand, counting down.
CAGGCAGCGGGCCTAATCTAGTCACTGGCTTGCCTGTGAGTTGGGCAGGAATTACACTGGAAAATGGCCTTTTCTGTGTGGCCCAGCGGGTCTGGTGGGGCCTTTGTGTCTAGATCTGAGTCTGCGAGCAATTCCCCTTTTGGTTGCTAGGAAGAGAGGGAGGCAGGTCTCTCTGAGGGTGAGCATTAGGGGTGCCTTGGGTCTCCTCACCTCAAGGTGGGTTTTCCAAGCCACTCAGTACTTTGGCAGCCTGTCCTCTTGCCATCCAGGTGACTTCCTGTGACTTTCTAGTAGCCCTCTGTCCCACTGCCTGCACCAGATCCCAGCTGGACTTTTGGTTTTGGTGTGGGCTGAGTGGGGTTCTGTCTGTTCATCCTCTCTCTTTCCCTTTGTCTCTGTCTCTCTGTCTCCCTCCCTCTCCTTCCTTGAGGGAGATGCCTTGAGACCCATTTCACCCCAAGGGAAGTGGGAGGTTGGTTAGACCAGGACCAACTTCCTCATATTTGGATGAGCCCCTCTTACAGGTTTAATGAAGGGTCCAGAGTCCGAGGCTGAGGTTGGCTGCTGAGGAGAGGATTGAGGCAGCAAGCTGGCAAGTCTGTGTGTCTAATGGAGGTGCCTAAATCACTCCTGGCACCTGGGGGATGTAAGACAAATGCTTGTCTGGGGCTCGTTCTGGGTTCCTGGCCTGTCACCCCAGAGGAACCTGGTTTGCAGAGCACTTTTGCACTGGAGAAGAGAAATGAGTGGAGGGAGGTGAGGAAGAAGTGACAGCCGGTAGGCTGTACTTTTCTGGATTCAGGGTCCCATGGGCCCCTTGGGCTCCCTGGCAGGAGGTGACTTGTGGGTGGACCTCAGGAATGGAGGGTCTTATGGCATCAGGCAGAGCTGTTTTCTCCCTTCTCCTTCCCCAGCCTGGTGGAGAGCTGTACGTTTAGTGTGTATTTAGCATTTGTCCTTGATCAGCACTGCCCAGACCTCAGATACCCAGCTGAGGGTCTATTTGAATTTTGCTTACCTATCTGCTCCAGGAGAACAGAAGCCAGTTTGAATAATCTGAGTGGGGGAGAGGAGGAAGTTGCTAGTTGAGGTTTGCCCTGATGAAATGCTCTCTGGGCTGTTCGTAGAGTTGCTGGAGAAATTATATGTTAATGGGAATGTTCTTTTCTAAACTTTAACTAGCAAAGCCAAAGAAGTGTTTGCCAGTTAATAATGTACCTGGTAAGCTGTTGAGCTGAACTTTCACAGCCAATTAAAAAAAAAAAAAAAAACAAAAAAAAACAAGGTAAGGAATTTAAAAAATAGGACATCCAGAGCATGCGTGTCCTGGAATGATTTCCATGTTTCTGTTGGAATAAGTGGTTTTGTGCTGACTGGGAGGGTTTCAGGGGCCATGTTCTTGTTGGTGGCCTTTCTAGGAGGCTCTGATGCTGGGCTTCCTGTCCCTGAGAAATAATTTCCTATGCAGTCTATTGTAGATGAACCAGGAAGCCATCTCAGCACTTTGTGAAGCTGTAAGTTGGGGCAGTTTTTCCCATGGTGGGAAAGCCCAGTCGAAGTGGCTGAGGCAGAGCAGTGAGCCCCCAATCCTGTGCAGACAGAAGCTCCAGCCACACAAGAGCAATAAAACCCTCTTGGCCCGACAAGGGTGGGGCTGGCTGAAGGAATAAAGCAGGGAGTGGAGTTTCTGCTCCAGTATCTGCGATGACAAAGTCCTTCTGCAGAGTTTACTCTGGAAAAGAGAACAGGTTAAAAAAAAAAAATCTCTGAATGGAAAATTTAGGGAAATTGAAACAAAGACTCCTCTTGGATTCTGAGTGGTGTGTGTTACTGTAGGAGATTGGTACCTTTTGTTAGCGTCCCTGGATCTCAGTCAGGTCCTCTCTAAGCTTAGGCTCCCAACTTCACTTTCACACCCTGGCTACTGATTCCAGATGTCCTTGTACCTCGCTGTCTCTTTCTGGTGCCCCCGGGGGCTTGTGGGTCACAGTGTGGCACCCGGAAATGAGCTCAAAGAGTGGACTCTGCTTGGCTTGTGCCTGCATCCCTCAAAGTGCCTGACACTAGTGATTGCTCAGTGCATATTTGTGGAATGCATGGGGTGGTTTCTTACAGCTGTATGAAATGTGCGTGCGCACACACACACACACACACACACCCCGTGCCTCCCTCCGCTCCTGCCCCGGACTCTGTCCTAGCTCCCCAGCCTCATGCAGAGTTCTCTTCTTGTGTCTTGTGCATCCTCATGTAATAACATCCTACCTGTGTTATTAAAAGACCTCATATACGCCAAGCAGGCGTTGCCCTAGTGCTTCATGTTGATGGCCTCATTTACTCCCCACAGCCACCTTATGAGGTAGGTGCTAGTATCACAATGATGAGAAAATCAAGGTCAAGAGGGATTAACTAATTTGCACAGAAGTTAATGGTGATACCACCACTTACCCACAAATCTCTCTGATTCAAAAACTGAGTTCTTAACTTCTAGGCTATAAACCTCTCTGTTTTGGGCTTTGAACTGGAATGGAGTAAGTGCCTCAGGGAGGAAAAAAAAATGCTTCCATTCTCCCTCCCCCACGGCTCCACTGTCTAAAGACAGCTGTCTCTCACTTCCTTCTGGTGTAGGAGCCCCTGAAAGATGAGTTGGCATAGAGAAGTGTCAGGCTCTGAGGGGTTTGCAGTGGTGGGTTTTGTGAGTTTGTCCCCCCCCGTTATCATTATCATGACCATCGGTATACTATATAAAAATCAGAAGGGAAAAATGGCAACAAAGGGAGAGGTTGGTCCAAGGTAGGAGTCTCCAAACTTTTTTATCATGTATATCTCACTAATAGATTAGCATGTACCCTAATATATGTATACTTGTTTATAAATTATATACACAAACTGCTGTGCTAATGGACCTATAAGACACACACATACACACTTAAAAGGATGATATAAAAAAAAACAAACCATGAATAGATGTTCTAATATGTTCTTCCTGAACTGCAGTAGGTCATATTGAGCACTTCAATGTTGAGTGCACCCTACTTTGGAGCCCCCTAGTGTCCCTCCCCAGTTATCTGATCAATGCTCTGCTGCTGTGGTGCCCTGTGACAGAGGGCACATCTAGCTGGACCCTGCATTTTTAGGTGCTTTGATTTTCAGAAGCATCCTTGCAGCCCTCATGGTTTTTGGTTAGAATTTTACTAAATTGGAACCAAGGGGAAACCTCTTCTAGCTGCTGCTCTGGCTGTAGTCCTTTGCTGTTACTCCTGAGCCCCTCAGTCAGTCCAACAGCTTGCAGGTCATTCTAGGGTACGAGGGAAAGGCCATTTCCCGGGCTTGGGTACAGCCCAAGGATTGGTGAGGATGTGGAGAAGATGGGATTCTTATGTGCTGCTGGTGGGAAGTAAATGGTGCAGCCACTGTGGAAAACAGTTTGGCGGCTTCTCAAAAATCTAAATGATTAACCACATGATCTAGCAATTCAACTTTCAGGTATATACTCAAAGGAATTGAAAGCAGAGACTTTTCAATAGCCAAAAGGTAGAAGTAACCAAGTATCCATCCACAGATGAATGGATAAACAAAATGTAGTATATACATGCAGTGAAATATTGTTTGGCCATAAGGAAAAGGAAGGAAATTCAGACACATGCTATGACGTGGAGGTACCTCGAAGACATTCTGCTAATTGAAATAAACCAAGCAGAAAAGAACAAATATTATAACATTCCACTTGTATGAGGTACCTAGAGTAGTCAAATACATAGAAACAAAAAGATTAGAAGTTACCAGGGCCTGGGGGGAGGGAGGAATGGGTGTTATTGCTACTAATGGTTATAGTGTTTCTATTTGGGGTAATGAAAAAGTTTTAGAAATAAAGAGTGGTGACAATTGCACAACGTTGTGAATTTAATAAATTAAGAAAAGTTTTAAAAAGGAGAAGGAAGCAAGGAGAGGGGGCTACGGGTTGGAGTAGAAGGACAGGCGGCTGGTTAGTTCCTTTGTCTGAATGTGGTGCAACTGTGGATCAGATGCCAGGCTGTCCCTATCCCTGTGGGCACCTGTGCCAGGCATTAAGGCTGCTAGAATAAGACACCGGTGACCATGCCCTGGCCATTCTGACTGGCTGTACAAATAGCTCTCCAGGCCCCCCAGGGGAATGGTCATCAAGATTTAGGCCACGGAGTAGGTCCATTTGTCCCCCTTCTTGTACCCTCTCCCCAGTCAGCTGATGACAGCTCTGGTACTGCAGCCCGGCACCTGTGATTGAGGACACACCTGTCTGGATGCTCCTTGTCAGAGCTGATTTTCAGAAGTGGGTAATGGTTTCCCTCTGAGGGTTGGAATCATGAAGTAGGGCAGACAGGTTCCTTTGGAGTTAAATTTAGGGCTCAGAATCCAGGGGTGGCTGAGAGAAGCTGTTTAACTCCTACCCCACCACCAAAAAAGAGAAAAAAAAAAAGTCCTAAATTAAGCACGGTACGTGGAACCTGAAGATCCCTCCACCAAATTGGAACACATACCTCTAAAAATAAAAGATGCTGAAATTTGGAAAATACCAAGTATGGCTGCTTGGTCAGGTGCTTGCTTCTCTGCTTTTCTATTTTTGCCACCCCCTGTCCCAGTACTGGAGCTGCACAGGGACAGCATCACCCTCCTCCCAGAGAATAAGGCCTTGTCTTCCATGATGCATGGTCCCTGGGGTGGGGCATGGAGGCTGCCTGTTCTACACATGAGGAACCTGAAGCCAAGAAGTACTGTGATGACTGTCCCTATGGGTCACCGTGTCTGCCCCTGCTCCTCACTACTCGCTTTCCCAAAATGTCTGTTAGCCCTTGGTTCTCCTGGGGATGGGTGCCCTTAACCTCAGGAGCCCCCTTGTTACCACCTAGTTCCCAAGGCTCCGGTGGCCAAGCCCCATATCTTGGGCACTGTGGTTTTTTTCTTGTTGCTCTTGAGCACTGGCTAGACCGGGGGTGCATGAGAGGGTCTCAGAAACACTGGTTCCAGGGACATATCATGGTGCCAGTGTGTAATGGGCAGAATTTGAGCTTGCAGGAGAGAGGGCTTGGAATTATTTTAGGAAGTGAGTGTTGCATGGACAAGATAATAACTGCAGTGAAAGATGGGCATTTACTGCGTATTGGGCCTGTCTCTGAGGGTCTTCATACAGATGTCCTCATGACAACTTTGAGAAGTGTGCACTGTGATCATGCCCATTTCGAGTGAGGAAACTTAGGATAAATATTCCATCCAGGGCCGCCCAGCCAGCAAGAGGTAAAGATGGGATCCGAACCCTGTGTCCCTAGCTATGTGTAAGCCAGTCTTTTCTGCCAAAGCCACAGGGCTGCCTCCTCGCCGGAGGCACAGCATGGGGACTCAGGACCCCAGTGCAAGTCCTGTAACCTCCTGGGGGGTTCGGAAAAAGGACATAATGAAGATTGCCCTGTGCCCCCTCCCCCCACTCATTCCTCTTCTGTAGTGGTGGTTTGTGTCAGCGTGACTTTGGCATGCAGACTTCTGCTTTCCATCTGGTGCGTTTTTGGGGGGGCCCAGAATGACCACATACTATGTGCAGACCCTTTGACAGGTGTTCACTCATATTAACTCACAGGAACCAAGAAGGTAGGTATTACTGTTCCCAATGTACAGGTGAGAAAACTGAGGCTCAGAAAGATAAACAACTTGCCTATGCTAAATAGCTAATTAACGGCAGAAACTTAATGTGATCTCAGGACCATCTGACTCAAAAGTCTGTGGCCTTTTCCCCGTCCTCCACATGCAGTGGGGCTGGCGTGACCTTCCTCACTCTTGGCTCTGCCAAAATCCTCTCTCTGGCTTTGACGATGTCAGGGTAGTTCTGAGCGCCAAGGTTGAAACAACATTGCCCTTTCCAGCAAAGATGCCAGGGTCAGAGACAGGTGAGGAGGGTCCTCATGACCTCCCACAGGTGTCCTGCAGATCCTGTTTTGGGGGAGTAACAGCTAGGATGCCCCCCTCTGGGCGTGGCCAGGGGTGGTGCAGGGCTGAGGGCCTCTTTTCTGGGCCACTTCTCCGGTTGCCTGTGGCCCGTAACTGTAAACTCTTCGGAGTTCTCAGCCAAGGGAAGCAGAGGGAGGGTCAGTGCCGTTGAGGGGCCAGAGGAGCTGTGAGAAGCGGGTGCTCTTCCCTGTCAGAGACGTGTCTGATGAGCTGCATGAAGCCGGCATCAGGATCACCTTGAGCTGGGGGCCGTTCTGCAGCCCTGCCTGGCTGAGTTGCCGAGACTCTGTCATTTCTTCAGGAGCCTTGGTCTTCCTGGTAAGTGGGAGAGAAATAAACTCAGGGCAGGAGTAGTTTGGGAGACTCACTGAGGAAACTTTGCTGAATGACCTGATTTTCCTAGAACTTGAGGGCTTTGTGTTTTGGGTTTGCAGAAAGCTGTAGCCAGAAAACGAGGAGAGAGACGTTTCAGAGAATCAGGCTCTTCAGCCAGAGCTCCCCAGGGCACACTTGACGGTGGGCTTTCTGGAGGGGTGAAAGGGGGAGGTGCTGGCTGGGTTTGTTCTTAGGGAGCATGGACCGGAGACATGGGGGGTGGGGACACAGGTGATGAGAGGAAGACCCAGGCTTGAGGACAAGTTTGGGTTCCCTAAGTTGGCCGGTAACTGGAGTAAGAGCTTCTTTCCCACCCTGGGCTAGCCCCCTGTGTGTCTCAGTGCTCCTGTCTGTATGTTGGGGGTGAAATTCTCTCACGACAGCGTTCCTGCAGTGAGGCATTGGAGGCCTCAGCTGCAGGGTGTAGCTGTTACTCAGTTGTTGTCATTATTTATTATTTAAGCACCTCTCTTGTGGCTGAGCAGGGGCCTGTGGGTGGAGTATCACCTTAGGCTGCGGGTCCCCTTTCTCTGCTGGACCCTGTGATCACCTGTTTGTAGTTAGCACCTACTGCCCGCCAGTTTCTGTGCCAGGTACTCCACAGGGGTCAGTCATAGAGGCCAAGGAGCCTTTCTGGGATTTCCAGGGAAGCTCTTCCCTCCTTTTGCGGGCTCCTGCAGTGTTTGTTTCTGCTGGTGTGGGTGTGCATGTCCCTCTCTCCCCACCCTTGTCCCCCCTCACCAGGGACTGTTTCTCACTCTCATGGTGCCTGGCACACAGGTCCCTGCAACCGTCTAGTGAATCCAGGGGGGAGTGTGGAATCTAGATCTTTAGGGGCTTCTCATTTCATTTATATTTCCTGGCCCAGCTCAGGCCCTGGGCCTCCTGCTCAGGGTGCCAGACACTTGGGGGCTGTGCTGGCCTCTCCTGGTGGGGAGGGGTTGTGCTTGGGGCTGTGATGGCTATGGGAGCAGGGGGCTGCCAGTGCTTAGGCATTTGGGACGAAAAGGAATAGGAGTCAGCATCGGAGAGAAAAGGCCACGGGAAATGAAAGGACGTGTGGCCCAAGGTGGACGGAAGGAAAGCCAGTTCACAGCAAGGGGTATGGTTGGTGGAGCCACGGGAGGATGTGAAGGGGTGTGTGTGTGTATAGTGGCTCGAGTGGCAGCGTGGAGGGCTGCGGTGTGGAGTGCACGGGAGTTGGGGCCATCACCCATCCTTGGGTCATCAGTGGGTTGCTTGGGGCCAGTAGGTTTCAGCTCTGAAAATCTGTTGGTGTCATCTGGGCTCTCTCCCCTGGGTTTGACCTGGGGTGAGCCATTTGGAGGTTCTGGCCTCTGAGGGAACCCTCCACTCCCTCCACCCTGGAGCCACATTTTATGGGAGAGCTCAAGCCAGGAACAGCACGCTGATAAAGAAGTGTTTTCATTCTCGGGGATGTTAATTAACACAGATTAGATTTCTACTGAGTGGGCCTTTTGTTGTAGGACCCTTTCTAACGGAGGTGGTTTCAATACTACTGCGGTTTCAGTGAGCCAATTCAGGTTCATTACTCTGGTCTGTTACCACCTGGGATATTCAGCCCTGATATTATTACTCATGGCCCCACTGGGCCTAGTTTTTCAAACTTGGTTAAACTACTGGCCTGGCATCTCCCCCTAAGACATCACCCTCATGGGGTGCTGAGCCTGGAAAAAGATAACCCAAGCATGTAGACAGGTTTTCTTGGCTCTGTGAATTTTATTAAACATTTACAAACGTGTTTTCTTCGGTTTCCTGAGATAATCTGGCACAAACAAGATGGGCTCTGAATGTTCTTTCCAGTTTTATGTTTATTTATAATTTCTATCAGTTCCCATTGTATTGAGACTGGAAACGAATCAGGCATTGGTGGTAGGGAAGCCAGGCTGAATGTAGGAATGGGTGCAGTGGCTGGTGGCCAGTCCCTGAGTGTAATGACAGGGAGCTCTCGGCTTGGGCACCCACCCACAGCCTTGATATCTCCATTCTTGTAATGGGTACAGCTTATGCTTCTGTGAGCTTTCACACTCTTCCTTTTCCATACTCTTTCTCTGGCTACAGCTGCTGTGTCATTAAGGAATTAGCAACGAAGAAAATAAGTCATCCATAATCCTACCACCGCAAGATAATGGTAGTCAAGATCTTACCGTATTTCATTCTAGATTTTGGGGGGGCATTTAAAAATACTATTGATGTCTTACACTCTCCATATATGTCTATATCTTTCACTTGCAGAATGGTTCTTCTTCTTATTACAGAAACAATGCATATTTGATTGTAGAAAACTTGAAAAATACAGAGGGAAAGCACAGAATGAAAAGTAAAAATTACACTGATTATTCCTCCATCCAGAGCCAACCATTTTGTTTGTGACTGTATACATACATTGGCAGTCTTTTTTTTTTTTTTTTTTTTTTCCTGCAAGGTTGTACACATATCCCTCACCACAAATTGGGATCATGCATATACAGACATCCTTTTTTTTTCACTTTTTACTTAAAAATATCCCACAAATGTGTGTCTTGACACACTGTTTTCCTGAGACATGGTTTTTGAAAAAAATTATTAAAAAATTTTTTTTAATGTTTATTTTTGAGAGACAGAGAGACAGAGTGTGAGCAGGGGAGGAGGGGCAGAGAGAGGGAGACACGGAATCCAGAGGCTCCAGGCTCTGAGCTGTCAGCACAGAGCCCGACGTGGGGCTCGAACCCACGAACTGTGAGATCATGACCTGAGCTGAAGTTGGATGCTTCGACTGAGCTGACTGAGCCACCCAGGTGCCCCTAAAAATAACCATTTTAAAGTGAACAATTCAGTGGTGTTTAGTACATTCACAGTGTTGTGCAACCACCATCTCTGTCTAGTTCCAAAACATTTCCATCTTCCAAAGTAAGACTCCTCACTCATTAGGCAGTTTCTCCCCATTTCCTCCAGCCTCTGGCAACCAACTTATCTGCCTTCTGTCTCTGTAGATATGTCTATTCTGGATATTTCATGTAACTGGAATCATATAGGAGACATGGCTTTCAATGGCTGCATGGTATGCTTTTTATCTATTTGAACAGGCCCCAGGTCTTCCACATTCCAGAGCTGGGATTCTGTCATATGGATGTACCATAATTTATGTAATCCCTTGCTTTTGGACACCGAGGTGGTTTGTAGTTTTTTGATGCCTACAGGCAATAATGTGTTGAACATCATTGTGCGTAAATCTCTTTTTGTATTTCAAATTAGCGAGGACATGTATTCTTGAACATATCCATGTAATTTAATGTGTTGTGAAGTAAAATCTTTCTTCTTTGGGGGGGCGGGTCTCCTTGATTGAAACATTCTTGCCTGTAACCTTTGGGCTCCTCTTTTGCTTTTTGGAAAGTCTTATCTCTCGCATCAAAGCAGTTCCTTAATCAGGGTAACTGCCTTAAACCCTGCAAGGTGATAATGCCTCACGTTGCATGAAGGCAGCACTTAAACCTTCTGTTGGGATCATCTGGGCTGTTTTTGCAGAATCTTTCTGTTCTTCAAGGGAGCATAACTTTTGCAGAGACTGGTTAAACTGCTTTAGATGGCATTGACAGGACTGGCCGGTGCTTGTGGAACTTGTAATCGCCAGAGACCTCAGGTAAAAAAATGATTTGCTGCTGCTTGTCTCTCTAGGGGCAGGAAGTGCCAGGGTAAGGCTGACTGTGAGATGTCCTGTGTAGAGACATTGTGGTAAGGGTACAGCCAGGAACAGGTTCCTGGAGAGGGTTCAGATCTCCTGCAAAATTCAAGACTGGCACAATTTCCTTTATCCTATCACAGACCTGGATTAGGTGTTACTAAAATATGAGCTGCCTTTGACTCCTGCTGTGGCATTGTGAGCCTGGGATCATTGAAGGGTGGTTAGCTGGTTCTGTGGCTCAGGAGAGAGAGTCCCAGAACCAGCTGATAGGGAGGAACACTGACGTGAAGTCTAATCCTTGTTGTGCCATTACTTAGCTGTGTGACTTTGGGCAAGACACTGTTCCTCTCTAGAATCAAGTTGTCTGTACTTAAGTGAGTTCTGACTTGCCTTGGGCATTAGTGCCTACCTCAGAATTGCCATCATTGGGCCATGATTGATGACTACTTTCACCAAGCCTAGCACAGTGCTGGTACAGAGCGAGTATTCAACATGCTTCTGTGTGTGCATGCACACACACATGTACACACTCCTCTGAGCTGCTCTATTATGACTATAGAATATATGTGTTTGCCTGGTCCCTATAGGATATACACAAAAAGAACATGCTTCCACAAACTAGATCACTGGGTATGGTTCCAATGTTTGTTTATTTTTGAGAGAGAGCAAGAGAGCGCACACAAATGAGCATGAACAGGAGAGGGGCAGAGAGAGAGAGAGAGAGTCACAGAATCTGAAGCAGGCTCCAGGCTCTGAGCTGTCAGCACAGAGCCCAATGCAGGGCTCAAACCCATGAACCATGAGATCATGACCTGAGCCGAAGTCGGACGCTCAACCTACTGAGCCACCCAGGCACCCCACTGCCTGCATTGATTTTTAAGTTGCTGTGTATGGTCTCCAAAATCTCCCCTTTTTTTTCCCTCTGTGACTGGCTCTCTAACCATGTCCCAATCATTTTAAATCCCTGTGTGGGCTCACTAAGCCTGTCTTCATTTTAGATAACTAGGAGCAATCCTTAAAATCCATCTTTCCTCCCACCCCCTGCCATTGTAGGGTTTTTTGGAGTAGTCTTTTCTATTCTTTATGGATGTTACGAACTGCTAGCTCATGTTTGACATGGCCTGGAGGAAAAAAAAAACAAAAACAAAAACAAAACAACCTTAGAATTCTATCTAGATTAGTAATTTTCTTTAAGCTTCATTGATTCTGAACTTAAGTGTATATATGTTATCTTCCCTATTAGTCTGTAAACAACTGACTTAATTCAATTAATGCTAGGGAAATCAAAGATGAGTAAATCATGGTCTGTCAAGATGCCACAGTCCAGTAGGGACAAACAGATACACAAACAACTGTAATGTAACAAGTGTCCTCATGAGGATGTGCCTAGAATGCAATAGGAGTGTGGCGGAAGATGTGGGCATGGATCCATTCCATGGGATAGGTTCAGTAGGAAGCAACATTTGAACCAGGCCTTAAACGATGGATGGGTAGGAAGTTGCCATATTGATGGGTACACGAAAAGTATTCTGGGAAAAACTTTCATTCCACTCACTCACTCATCATTCATTCATTCATTCAACAAGTCCCGTGTTTACCTGCTGCAACCTAGGCCCATAGTTAGGAGTTTAGATTTTCCCCTTTGTATTCTCCAGGGTGCTTACTTAGCATAGAGCTTTTATGTACCAGTTATTTGGGAAATATTTAAGTAAATTAAAAAAAAAATGCATCTGATAAGGGAAATAAAAATTATTTTGACATTTGTAGAAACTGACTTTCAAATGAAATAATGTGTATAAAAATAAAGCATTAGGCAATGTAAAGTATGCAGTTAAGATTTAATTCTCTTGTAAGTTGTTTTGTTTCTTTCAAAGAAATTTATTTGGAGGATTCTTGTGCTCTTTCAAGTAACTACAGCATCCTATATTGTTAGTTTTTTATTCTGCACTTTGATAGTGCTAGAGAAGACAACATTTATGGTAATGTTTTTATTTTATTTCATTATTTGTTATTGATTAACAAAATATACAGGTCCGGAAACTCTGCAACTCTCTCTAAATTTGTGGAATTTCCTTTGTCTTAGGTTTGCTTCTTACCCAGTGAAGCTCTGAACTTCTATTCTGACTCCTTGATTCAGTTTAGCTTCCTGTGGGTCTGAGGGGTCAGTGTCTGAACTTTCTATAAGTTTCTGTTTGGTGAGTCAACTTTCTAATCATGATAAAGGCTGAATTATTCTTTTAGAAACCTGGTACAATTTGGCACATTCCTGTCTTACCAGTTTCTTGAGGGGGGAAGGGAAAGAAGAACATAAGCACCTTCTAAATCTGCTTTACATTTTCCTTCAGAGTAAATAGTAGACTTTTCATTTATTTGAACAACAAAAATAAACACAAACTAGAAAAACATTGTCTAATCAGCGAGGTTAATTTTCCTTTGGTCGGTAGCTTAAATCGTAGCCTATAAATGCAGTGCCATTCATTCAAGCATTAAAAAGCTAATTAAGAAAGAGTTCTCATGGAAACTGTCAGTAGAAATTCTTTTACTTCAGTATAAAAGTATGTAGAGCATAAAATGAAATCTTATATTTCAGATGTGTTGCAGGGTCTTAGTGTATTACATTCTGAAAAGCTCTGGTTCTCACCATTTGGTCTAGCTTATTTAATTTTTAAATTGGGATGGTGTACATAATTGTTCTTATATATATATTTTTTGCACAAAATCTTAGAACTTTAAGGCTTCTAGATTACAGTCACATTAGCACTCAAAAAAGAACTTTCTTATAACTTTTTCTGGTTTCTTCAATTTTACTTTCATTCAGTCAATAAACTAAAATAAGGTGTTTATCTGATTAGGTTTAAGACTTGTCTCTGAGACTATATAATGCAGTAGAATCTAGGTGTATCATTTCCTTGCTTTTTCATATGCCTAGAGTGTTCTTTCTTTGTCCTCTCTTGTGCATCTGGCAACTTAATCCTTAGCCTTCAAGGCATAACTCAAGCCTCTGTGAAGCTTTCCCTGATCTCCCTGTGTCTTTCAGGGCAGTGATTGTCCAATCATGGGCACTCAGTAAATGTTATTTAAAAGAGTATAAGGGGCGTCTGATTCTTGTTTTTGGCTCAGGTCATGATCTCATGGTCATGAGCTTGAACCCTGCCTGCTTCAGGCTCTGCACTGGGCATTGAGCCTGCTTAAGATTCTCTCTCTCCCTCTACTCCTCCCTGCTTGCGTGCATGCGCATGCACACACACACACACACACACACACACACACGCTCTCTCGCTCTCTCTCTCTCTCTCTCAAAAAAGAAAAAAATTAGTAATAAAAGGATGCTGGAGTGTAGGTATGACTGGTTCCCTGCCCTCAGGGAGCACACAGTTTTGAGAGGGAGGCAGGCATATAATGGATGATATATACCCAATGTAATGAGTACCAAAATAGAAGGATTCTCTGAGTGTTGTGGGTTCTCAGAGGACAGAGTAGGTAAGGGAAATGTGAATAGGGAGGTGGGGTGAGGGGTGGGCAGGAGACATTTGATGTGGGGGTGCTTAAAGGCCTGGGAGTTAGAGGAGGGTACTCAAGTCAAGGAAATATGTTTGGAAAGATGTTTGCTACTCCATGCAGAATAGCCCTGTGTACATTGATTGGCCTGCTGGTGTGAAAGGCTCAGGTTGAGGGGATGGTTAGATGGTGTGTGTGGCTAAGGTGGGTGAGGCTAAACTGTGGGGACATTGTGGCAGGTCAGGCCAAGTGGATACTTGTGCACTAGATTGGGCCTTGTAGACTGTGCTTAGGAGTTAGGACTTTATTCTGTATCCTGTGGGGCTCGAACCCACAGACTGTGAGATCATCACCTGAGCCAAAACAAGACTTGGACGCTTAACTGACTGAGCCATCCAGGTGCCCCTGGTAGAGGTTTTCTTTTATGGAAAAGAAAAATTGATCTGATCCTCCCAAAGGTCAGGAAAGTAGGGACTGGCTCCTTTCTGGATATGCACAGCCCCTTTGAGCTCTTGATGGCCTGAAACATTTGCACCTCATATCCCCTTCTGTCCAGCTCCCTGGAATATCAGGGGCAGCTTTGTGCCAGGAGGGATGGAATCCCTGGAAGCTTCTCCACAGGGGCATCTTTTCCTATCACTGATGTGGGAACTCTTCTTCCATTCCTTCGAGGGGTTCTCTGCCTTCACCTGAGATTTCATCTGTAATGGTAGTCATGGCCCTGCCCATTGGTTCAACATCATCTCACCTCACAGATTCTAGAGCATGGTCTTTTGCAAGGAGGAAACCTTTCTCAGCTCTCTGCTGGGCCTCCGGCTGACTCCTCTCTTCTCAATGGTCCTCCTCTGCCTCCACAGACTCAGTCACTGTCTCTTTAACCATTTGCTATCTGGTTTGCACCCTCTGCTCTAAGATCTGCTTGGCTTCCTGCTCACAAAGCCCAAAGGCTGCTGTCAGGCCTAGTTCCCTTCACTCTTTGTAGAGTGACTTTATTGACCACTTTTCCTCAAAACCTCATCTTGGCTGTTGTTCTGGTCTCTCCCCTCTGCTCCCCTCTCCTGTCTTGTTTGGTTTCTCTGCCTCTGAGTTCCTGTGGCTTATGATCTCTGTACTCTGATGGCATTTGTTAGTGTCTATATTTTTAAATTTTTATTCTAAGTAGGTTCCATGCTCAACGTGGTGCTCAAACTCACACCCCTGAGATTGAGTCACCTGCTCTATCGACAGAGCCAACCAGGCACCCCATGTTACTGTCTTTCTTGTACAGTACTTTGATATTCTGTGATGTATATTCATGTCTCTTAAGTCCTGTGCTAGGATCTTAGGGCAAGATCCAGTTCTTAATTCTCTTTAGTTCCCCAAAGTCCTAGTACAGGCATATAGTGGGCAGTTGGACATTGGAATACTGGAAGGAGCAAAGACATTTTTGGGATTTGTTGTAAGTTAACTGCTTAGTGGTATTTCTCAAAGTGTTTTCCACAAACACTCTGCATCAGATTCATGTGTGTATGATGTGGTGCTTGTTAAAAACACAAGTTTCAGGGCCCTATCCAGATTTACTGAAGCAGAATCTCTGGGAGTATGACTCTGGAGTCTTCATTTTTAAGCAAGCACCCCCAACCCCTGCCCCAAGTGATCTTATTCACATTGAAATTTGAACTTCTGGTTTAAGGGTCGAGTCAAGCTTATAAATGCATTTCAGCTGCTGACCATCTGTGTCCTGGGAGGTGAGCTGGATCGCTGTCCACCCCTTCTCCCCTGTGGGGCAGATGGGACTTGGATGGAAGTCATGGCTTTTGTGAAGTGGCGAATGGGAGGGGAGCATGGAGGAGAAGGGGCAGGTCACACTGAAATGGGTGGACAGATAAGGCTTGCTAAATAGCGATGGAGACAGTGTAAAGAGACGGGCAGTTGGGAAGCCTTCTGGGAGGGGGAGCCAATATGAGCAAGGCATGGAGGTGAGAAATCCAGAGTGTGGGAATGACAAGGCGTCTGTGTTGGTGAATGGAAGTACATGAGGGGAAACAGAAGAAGACGGACTCAGGTCGTGAGGGCTTGAGCACCATGCTGAGGAATGGTGACTTCCTGCAGTAAAGATGATGCTGAGGAGGCTGAAGTGTGGGCATCCTTGTGCACCTGTTACCTGCTATTCCCTATGTTGAGGGTGTCCCTCAGGAGTGGGGATGGTGGCAAAGGGCTTCTTGGAGAGGGCAGTGGGAACCCTGGTACTCACGATCAAGTTCTAAAACCCTTCCATCCATGTTTGATGTGAGAAAGTATCTATTTTTTAGTTTTGTTTTAAAGTTTATTTGAGAGTGACAGAGATAGCACAAGTGGGGTAGGGGCAGAAAGAGAGGGAAAGGGAGAATCCCAAGCAATCATGACGCAGGGCTTCAACTCATGAAACCATGAGGCCATCACCTGAGTTGAAACCAAGAGTCACATGCTTAACTGACCGAGCCACTCAGGTGCCCCAGAAAGTATCTTCTTGTTCCAAACTTATGTGCTTTAAAAAGTCTTCTCCAGGTCCTGTGAATTTTCTGGAGAACCTGGGATGATGTATGTGTATGTGTCCCTCCTTCATCCTGCCTCACAGCTCCCCCAACCACCTGTATGCATGTGTGTGTGTGTGTGTGTGTGTGTGTACATGAACATGTGTATTTGTGCAGATACTGTTTTACCTGTCCTTTCTTCCTCATTGCTACCACTGCTGTCACCTTCCTGGTGTGAGGGAAATAAAGGGGGAGGTAATGCAGGACATTCTGGTACATTCAAATGTGCTTTTACAATCCACTAGTTGAGAAAACAGTAACCTATTTGGTGGGTCACCAAAGGGGCTTAATAATGCTACAGCTCCCCAGGTGTGGTGGGGCTGGGGTGTCTGTATTCTCTACAAGCTCTCAGGGGCACTTACTGATGCTGAGGTATCATCAGCCCAGATAACCCAATCACCTTGTCCTTTCACCCAGGGATTAGGGGCCTGTGAATTCCTCAGCTGGAACAGGAGTTTTTGAGCTTGAGAATGACTCCTCCTTTCTGCACTTTGATCAGGAGAGAGGAAACTACCTTATAGAGAAGAGAGGTGGCTGAGGGATGTTCCCCTAGGTCTGCAGCGTGTGTTGCCAGAGCTGGAGTCTAACAGAATGCTCATTAAGACCCACAGCAAGTTAGGGCCTGTCAGTAATGAGTACTCTTTGCTGTTTTCTACAGAAATTTCACTTCAAAACCTGATTTGCCTTCAAATACCCTGATTTGCCATTCTAATTAGGCACTGAAGTTGGGCTTTGTGGGCAGACTTGTGGCATCCTCTGTGCATCCTGATTCTGTGAACCTCTTGGGAGACCCTTGAAGTGAAATTCTTTGAACATATCAAAAAAGTCAACACAAACAAAAATTCCAGTGATTCCCAAACCCTAATAATTTGGGGTGTCTGATTTCAGAGTTCCTATCCCCTCTTCACTTTAAGGTTGGTGCAATCCTGCCTTGTGATATGAAGTGAGGAAAGAAGGTTTCACACTTTAAGAGGGGAGGGTCTCAGGGTTGTGGGCTCTGGCAGGTGGGATTGTCTACTCATCTTTAGGGCTGGTAATTCAGTGACTAGACTGTTTGGGAGAGGCACTGGGAGGAAACACAGATGCCTCAGTCTCAGGCTGACTGGACTCTGGCTCACATGGGTGCCAGCTTCCCTGGCCAATTTTGCCCACCTTTCCACGTCTAGCAGCGTGAGGGCTGTTGGAGCCCACAGCAGAAGTGCCTTGTGGGGAGAGAGAGAGAGAGAGAAAGAGAAAGAGGAGAGGGTGGCACCACAGATGGTTCCTGCTGCCCCCGTGAGGAGGACTGGGGAAAGAAAGTGAGGAACTTCCCTGAGGTGGAGGTCTGGGTCCCCCTAAGTGAGGAGGCTGAGGAAACCATAGTGGAGGGAATCTGGCTGGCTCCTGTCTGTGGCTCAGTCATGAGCAGCCTGGGATTGCCAGGGGGGGGAATGCTTTTTTTCCTTAAAAACAAAACCAAAACATGCCTGACCTAAATGAGAGAGCAAAGCAGTGATGCCCTTTGAGGCCAGAGAGTAGGAGATTTTGTAGGACTTTTGTTCCTAGTCAGGTCCTTACTGGGCCCATGGGCCAGACTTTTCCTGGGCCCTGGGATCCCTGTATCCCAGGGATACACCCAGATCCCTGATTCCTTTGAAACTGCCTCTTAATACATCATTTGCATTCTGGTGCTATGCCTTCTTACCTTCAGATCTGCTATCTGTAGGGCCCCCAATTCCCCTCCTACCATGTCCCCTTGCAGCCCCTCACCTCCAGAGAGTGCCAAATACTCCTGACCAAACGTTTTATTCTGTTCCCTGCTTAGAAACCTTATGGAGCTTCTATTTATTTAGCTGATAAGGTCCAATGACCTCTCAGGCTTGTATCCATCCATGTAACACTCAATACTACAGGACTCCATGAAGTTCCTGGGTACAGAGATACATGTGACAGAAAGAGGTATAATTCTCTCTCTCTTTTTTTTTTAAAGTTTATTTATTTAATTTGAGAGAGAGAGTGCACACACACGAATGGGGAAGGGGCAAAGGGAGATTCTCAATCAGGCTCCCTGCTGTCAGCAAAGAGCCCAGTGTGGGGAACTGTGAGATCATGACTTGAGCCGAAATCAAGGGTCAGATGCTTAACTGACTGAGCCACCCAGCTGCCCTGAAAGACGTACAATTCTCTCTCTCTCTCTCTCTCTCTCTCTCTCTCTCTCTCTAAGTTTATTTATTTTGAGAGAGAAAGAGAGAGGAGAAGGGCAGAAAGAGGGAGAGAGAGGATCCCAAGTAGGCTCCACGCTGTCAGCACAAAGCGCAATGCAGGGCTTGAACTCACTAACTGTGAGATCATGACCTGAGTTGAAATCAAGAGTTGGATGCTTAAGCAGCTGAGCCACCCAGGTCCCCCAAGAGGTACAATTCTTAAAGAACTCCCAGGCTTCTGGAAAAGGCAGAAAATAGTCAAGTATAGGAGCAAGTTTGGTGGGCTGTGGGATAACGGAGGAGGGGCACCTATGTATAAAGGTGGGCCAGATCTGTTAATGGTCATCCATAGTGTAAGATGAGAACACATTACATGCTGGAATGAAACCTAGCAATTTTGAGTACTAGGAGGGATAATGATAGTGAAGCTTTTCATACAGACCTACTTCAAATTAAGCTTGCTTAAAGGTGTTGACTCTTCTGAGCCTCAGCATCCTCATCTGAAAATTGGGTAAGGCATAATTATAGTCCCAGCCTTGTAGAGTTGTTGTTAGGGATTAAATGAGATAATGTATATTTGTGGAACATAGTAACTGTTCAATAAATATTGGCTATTGTAATCATTATCAAATCAGGGAAGAAACTTTCTCCAGGAAGTCACTGAAAATGCAGAGAAAAACATCTCCAAAAATTTGCTCAGCATGAATTCTACAAGTCTTATAAACCGGCCTGTTGCAACGTGCTTCAGCATACATGAAAGGAATAACACCAACAGTGCAATTCAGTGAAAGATGTCTGCTGGATGAAGAGTAATACCCTGTTTGTCAAGTGTGAGTTTTTATGTGTTGGTTTTTTTTTTTTTTTTTTTTTTTTTTTTTAGGGAGAGGCATTTTAATACTTGAAGATGGTTTGGTTTGGTACAGTCATTCCCGAAGTGAGGAAACCTCAGAATCACCTGGGAAATGTCTTAAAAATACAGATCCTGGGGTCCTGCCTTTCTCTCCTGCCCCAAACTGATACAGTATATCTGGGCCGGACCTGGAAGTCTGTGATTGATTGATTGACTGATTGATTTAGAGAGAGAGAGAGAGAGACAGAGAGAGAGAATGAATATGAATCCCGAGCAGGTTCCACACTGTCATTGCAGAGCCCTATGTGGGGCTCGAACTCACCAACCGGGAGATCATGACCTGAGCTGAAGTCAAGGGTTGGATGCTTAACCAACTGAACCACCCAGGTGCCCCCAGAAGTCCATGTTTCAGTTTTTTTGTTTTTTCAACGTTTATTTATTTTTGGGACAGAGAGAAACAGAGCATGAATGGGGGAGGGGCAGAGAGAGAGGGAGTCACAGAATCGGAAGCAGGCTCCAGGCTCTGAGCCATCAGCCCAGAGCCTGACGCAGGGCTCGAACTCATGGACCGCGAGATCGTGACCTGGCTGAAGCCGGACGCTTAACCAACTGCGCCACCCAGGCGCCCCCGGAAGTCCATGTTTCAAATAAGTGCCTCCAGACAATTCTGTTTAGTGGCTCAGTTAGGGAACCCGGGACAGAATCCAGGGCTCTGAGGCCAAGCACTGGGCTTAGCTTCTCTTGGTCCTGCCTCTGTCTACCTGAGTGACGTGCTGGTTACCAGGCCCTCTGAGTCCCAGGCTTGTCAGGTATGGGAGTCTGCTGAGAAGATGAGAGCATGTGTATGTGGGCTCCATAAGTGTAAAGGGTTATCATCCCTATTTATTTATTATAACAGACTCTTCCTCCCAGTCCCACTTCTGCCCCTAACAATGAAAAAAAAAATTTTTTTAATGTTTATTTATTTTTGAGAAAGACAGAGACAGAATGTGAGTGGGTTGGGGCAGAGAGAGAGGGAGGCACAGAATCCGAAGCAGGCTCCAGGCTCCCAGCTGTAGCATAGAGCCCGACACGGGGCTGGAACTCACGAACCGTGAGATCATGACCTGAGCTGAAGTTGGATGTTCAACCAACTGAGCCACCCAGGTGCCCTATCTTCCCCTAACAATTTAACCAGAGTTACCAAGGCACACATTTATCTTTTAAGCCTGTGGTTGCTTCTCGTAGGATTTGATGTTGTAAAATAAAGAGCAGGAGCCTCTGCTTTGGCCCAACAGCAATTTTTTTTTTTTTTTTTGCTGTTAAAAGGCCTGTGATTCTGAGGTTAGGTCTGTCTGCATACTTCCTTGTATCAGGCGGAGGGAGGGACTATGCCAGGAGTTTATGATTAAGGATTTGAAAGCTTGAGGTCTGTGCTGTCCTAAAAGGTTGCCGCTAGCTGCACGTAGTTTTTGAGCACTCAAAACTTGGCTAGTCTGGATTGAGATGTGCTTCAAATTTGAAACACATCCCAGATTTAAAAGACTTAATGAAAAGAATATAAAATATATCAATAGTTTTTATGCTGATTGCATGTTGAAAATGATAATATTTTGGAAATATTGAGTTAAACTGTACTATTAAAATTAATCTCACTAGTTTTTACCTTTTTAAAGATATTTATTTTCGGGAGAGTGCAAGTGGGGGAGGGGCAGAGAGCGAGGAAAAGAGGATTTGAAGCAGGCTCTGCACTGACAGGCTGACAGCAGTGAGCCGGACATGGGGCTTGAATTTACAAACTGTGAGATTGTGACCTGAGCCGAAGTCAGAGGCTCAACCCACTGAACCACCCAGGTGCCCCGTTTTTACCTTTTTTTTTTTTTTTAATGTGGCTACTGGAAAACTTAAAATTGCATATGTGGCTTGCATTATATTTCATCAGACAGTGCTGCTTTGGGTTTTATTTTTTATTATTTAAAAAAAATTTTTTTAATGTTTATTTATCTGTGAGAGACACAGAGAGAGCATGAGCAGGGGAGGGGCAGAGAGAGAGGGAGACAAGAATCTGAAGCAGGCTTCAGGCTCTGAGTTGTTAGCACAGAGCCTGACGCGGGGCTTGAACTCACGAACCGTGAGATCATGACCTGAGCTGAAGTCGGACGTTTAACTGACTGAGCCACCCTGGCACCCTGATTTTTTTTTTAATTTGTTTTTTTGCTTTAGGTTTTAATTAAATCTTGGGGACCAGTTCAAAAAGTTTACAATGTTTACTCTGTTGGCCAATTCAAAAGGTGAGTTTTACATCTGAAATGGACATCCAGAGGGACACCTGGGTAGCTCAGTGGGTTAAGTCTCTGACTCTTGATTTTGGCTCCTGTCATGATCTCAGGATTCCTGAGTTCCAGCCCTTCATGGGGCTCCACGCTGGCAGTGTGGAGCCTGTTTGGAATTCTCTCTCTTTCCCTGTCTCTCTGCCCCTCCCCTGCTCGCTCTCCCATACTCTTTCTCCCTCTCAAAATAAACTTAATATAAAAATGGACATCCAATGCAGTTATTCCAAATCATTTAACTTGACCTTGAATGTTTGCAGTACTGTTTTTGCTTTTTTCGAAGTGGGAATTTCATGAAATTCTGTCCAAAGGGCATTTGTGGCTCATCTACTATTTTAAAAGAGAGTCTTTTAACATCTCAAGGAGAGGCAAGAAGAAAGCCTAAGTGGAAAAATGGCTTTGCTCAGATTGGATTTTTATTGCAGAGCTGCAAAGCCCAGAAGACACGGTGGATAGTGGACATTGCAGTTCATTTTTTAACTGTGGGCTTGGGATGCAACTGCTGTGATACAGCAATGAAAGCATGGCTTACCCTTTTCCTAATCATTTTTGGCCTCTCCCTGGCCCTCTGCTTTCTCTCTGTCTTCCCCTGATGTGGTTTTGTGATTACAGTGTGTGAGACCCAGCCAGATGCTCATCGGCAAGGTTGAGAAAAACATATTTAGCAATGGCCAAGTTGGAGTGGGCAGTGGTCACTGATTTTCTCTCTAAATGGCAGCATTCCTGGGAATTCAGAGCATTTTCTTCATCTCTGAAGTGGCAGTGCAAAAAGCTCTTGGGTCTACCTCATGGTGGAATTATGAAAAATAAAAAGGAGAAATAAAAGGCAGGACATCAGGTGCACAAATAGTTGATAGTAAAAGTTCAGCTCCTCTGCCATTAACTATTTCTGTGGCAGTCTCTCTTCTGTAGGCCTCAGATCTTTCTCCTGTTATAAACTAAGGAACTAAAATGGCTCAATACAGTTAAAAGGGCATGAGTTTGACCCCAGATTGAGTTCCAATTCTGCTACCTCCTTGCTGTGTGACCTTGGGAAACCTATATGACCTCTCTGTGCCTCACTTTCCTCATCTGTAAAATGGGGATAATAGAACCTCCTATGAGGTTAATCAAGCTAATAAAAACGATTCTTAGAACAGTGCCTGGAAGATAGTAAACACTCAGTGAACGTTGGATTTATTCAGTCAGCAGTATTTTTTCGAGTGTCTTTTATATGCTAGGTGCTGTTCTAAACACTAGGCACAGTAGTAAAACAGTAACCCCCCCCCCCCCCCCCCCGCCGTGAGAGAGGTGCTTGGTGTAGGGGAACTCAGAATGTATTTATTAATTGTAATTACCAGAATATGCCACTCCCTTTAGGAGCCCTCACAAACAGTACTGCTTCATTTTATTTATTGGATTTTGATGATCAGATCTTTTTTTTTTTTTTTTTTTTTTTTTAAGAGTTCTATTGTTAAAGCAAATACAAAACCTTGGGTTTCATTCCTAGCTCCCCTAGTACCGTGTGACCTTGGACAAGTTCTGTTAACTCCCTGAGGCTTCATTTTCTCACGCATAAAAAAGTTAACAAGTAATATCTTACTCAAAGGAGAGTGTGAGCTTTAAATGTAAAATGTATTAAGTGAGATAATGCCTGTAAAGCTCTTAGCATATGCTTAACTCCTAGTAAGCACTCTATAAATATTAGCTATTATCACCATCACTTCTAGTTGTAGAGATTCTGGAAGTCAGTGGTTCTGAGTTAAAAGTTCCCTAGGCTGGTAGAAAGGGAAATTAAATCATGTTCTCCTGTGTGCCCACAGTATAAGCCAGGTTGTTAGGAATGCCTTGGAAACCATATTCTCTTTCGGAGAAAAACAGTAGAGATCCAGAATTTCATTAGAACTGCCCAAAGATGGAGCGGGTTTCTCTGAGAGGCAGTGAGTCACTTTGTTGGTGTCTAAGCCGGGCCACCAGTAAGCAGGGATGTGTGAAGGGATAGGTCTGTGACTGTGATGACTGCTTCTAGCTCTGAGGTTATGGGGCCTTTGTTTAATCCTTAACGTATGATCCAACTGTGTAAGAAAACCCTAGGGAGGGGCACCTGACCATCCCAACACCTTGGGGTACCCATTACAAGAGGGCAGCTGGTGACCTTAGAACCACTCTGACCCACCCAGCCAGGTGGGGCACTTGCTGTGATAGACATTGCCTCTAATACTTTTCTACTCCTGAGTATAGTTATTTCTTGGAGGCAGACACGAGGGCTGAGTTGGGGAGAGGCAGGTCACTGCTTCACCACACTGTTTATCCAGAGAGTAGAGGGCTCCTGGTCTTGGTACCACACTCATCCTTCAGTCTTCTCTGGGGATGGGGTAGGTAGAGATGACCTTAGAGCCAGGTGGCTAGTGGATGAACATGCCTGTGTCTGGACCACTCAGCCAGCCCTGGGGAGCCCCAGCCAGCTTTTAATTGTGGTCTCAATTATTCCTCCATCTGTTTGCCACCCCGGACTTACCTACAAGGAGTGAAAAAACAAAGGCATTTATTTGCTGGATTCATTTGTTCTTTTTTCTTAAAAAATGATAATTATATTAAAACAAAACAAAACACATACTGGTTATATCAGGCAGTTTATATGGTTTTAAAAGAACTATTTCCTGAGCATTTTCCAATACAAAGTACCTGCTAGCCACCAGAGGGCAGAAGAGAAAAGATGTGACCTTTCTTCTCAAGAGTTCTTCCATTCCCTCAAAGGTCTTACTATGTACCAGGCACTGTGCTAGCCTCTGGAGATACAGGGCTGAGAAGACAAGTGGTCCTTCTCTTAGAAGCTATAGCCCAGCAGGGGAGACAGGTACTGAGTCAGTAATTTTAAGGTCCTGGTTGTTTGTGAAGGGGAGACAGACCCACACAGTCTGATTGGTGGCTCTTCCCGATCCTTCTTGCTCTGGGTCCTGGTGGCCCTCGCTTTGGTTTGGCAAACCCAGCACCATTGTCTAATCTTCTGGATTTCTGACTCACTTCTTGTGGCGATATCTGGGTCTCGGCAGGTCCCGGGTGTCAGTGAAATGCAACTGGTCTTTGTCGCCTCACCCTGGTCGGATACCTTGTTCAGGCAGATCAGGGAAATCCCCTTCACCCCCACACATGTCTGCTCTGCCAGGCAGCCTTTCATCCTTCATAATCTTTGCAGCAAACTAGGAATCCTCTGGCTCATAAGAGTGACATGGGGATGTGTGTTGCCAAGCTAGCTGGTCTGGAGAAACACGAGAAGAGAAAAAGGGGGAGAAAGTGCCATTGAGTGAACTGCTTTATGAGAGGAACTTTAAAAAAATAGATTTTATTTTTTGAGCAGTTTTATGTTCTCAGCAAAAGTGAGCAGAATTTACTCTCCCGTATATCCACAGCCTCCCTCCTTATCAACATCCCCACCAGAGTGGAGCGTTTGTTACAATTGATGAAGCTATAGCCAACATGCCATTATGGTCCCGGGCCTGTAATTTACATTAGGGATCACTCTTGGTGTACATTCTATGGGTTGGATATGTGTATAATGACTTTTAGACTGTATCTGTAGTGTTTAAAACCTACATCCCCTAGATATATCCCCTGTGCAGTGCTCCCTAAACTTTGGGCATTGCCAGCTTTGTGCATTCTTGTTCCTCTTGTGCATTTTTGCAACAGCCATGTACTATTTTTCTTTAAATTGACACACTTAAGACCACTAAGGTGAATTTATTTTTTATTTATTTTTTAAGTTTATTTTTTAATTAAAAAAGATTTTTTAGTGTTTATTTTTGAGAGAGAGACAGACAGACAGACAGATGGAACATGAATGAGGGAGGGGCAGAGAGAGGGAGACACAGAATCTGAAGCAGTCTCCAGGCTCTGAGCTGTCAGCACAGAGCCAGATGCGGGGCTTGAACTCATGAACTGCGAGATCATGACCTGAGCTGAAGTTGGATACCCAACCAACTGAACCACCCAGGCTCCCAAGTTTATTTGTTTTGAGAGAGAGAGAGAGAGAGAGAGAGAGAGAGAGAGAGAGAGAGAGAAACAAGTGGGAAAGGGGCACAGAGAGGAGGAGAGCAAGAGAATCCCAAGCAAATTCCATGCCACCAGCATAGAGCCCCATGTGGGGCTTGAACTCACTAACCATGAGATCATGCTGTGAGCTGAAACCGAGAGTTGGATGCTTAACTGGCTGAGCCATCCAGGCGCCTCGTAAATTTATTTATTTTAATTAATGTATTTATTTTGAGAGACAGTGCAAGTGGGGGAGGGGCAGAGAGGGAGAAGGAGAGAGAGAGAGAGAGAGAGAGAGAGAGAGAGAATCTCAAGCAGACTTTGTACTGTCAGCATAGAGCCCAGTGCAGGGTTCAATCTCCTGAACCATGAGATCATGACCTGAGCTGAAATTAAGAGTCAGATGCTCAGTCAACTGAGCCACCCAGGCACCCCTGAAGTGAATTTAAAGACATAATTTCATATTCATTTTTTATTAACCTTCATAGCTCTTATCGACATTGCATGTAACTATTATTTGTAGTATTTATATATTTTTTTCAAGCATTCTTGCTACATGCCTTCTCAAGCATCTGTAGTATTTGTTCCATTCTCAAGGAGAGTACTCAATAAGTTAATGAGTGGACTTTCAGGAAGCCCTTGAATCCCCTCAAACAGTCCAAAATTGTGTTGTTGTTTTTTTTTCTGAGTAAAATAGTTCAGAGTTTTTATCATACAAAGGGGAGCAGGACCAAAAAGAACAGACTCTCAATTTGCAGTTCTTGGATTATGTCTAATTATCATTTACAAAGATTTTATTTTCCCAGGGAGAAGAATGGAGTTTTCTACAAAAAATGGATCTTTTACTCATAAAACATTCTATTTTTTTAATGGTGCAGATCAGTGGCACACTGAAAATCAGTAACTGCCTGTCTCCCTTCTCCTCATCTCTATTCTGTTTTCAACCTTCAACATGAACATTAATTTATCACAAGAGGACCATGACTGTTTTTTTTTATTTAAAAATCGTGAGGAATGGTCTGTTGAGGGATTTGTTTGTGTATATCATGCCTTTCAGAGGTATAAAGGGAATACTCCAGTTATATATTTAATGAGCTTCCTTTATTAAACAGAAAATTGTAAAAAAAAAAAAAAAAAACAAAACAAAAGCAAAAACAGTGGGGAGGTGGGGAGAAGGGAACTCCTATCCTGGAATATCCAGAATATAGGTACACTATAAATATAGGTCAGTGAATGTTTCAGGGAAAAATGAGCTAAAAGAAAGCTGCTTGTTAGGGCAAAAATATAACATGATAAAGTGGCTCTGGGAAAAAGCACCATTGTGCTAGATCACAGAATCACAAGGAACACACTGCTTGTATAAAAGTGGACCAAGCCACATGTCTTTCTCTGCCTCTGGGGTAACACGCCAGGCAGAGACACAAAGGGCACTCTGTTAATTCTTTCCATCTCAGCCCCTTAGCCTTAGAAAGAGTATTAGTAAGTCTCTGTATCCTGCTTCCTTCCATCCAAGATCCATGAACACTAGATATGATGATAAAGTGCAAATAGGAATTTGAAATCAGGATCAGGGAAAATATAAGGAAGTGGAAGATGACAAACCAAGGAGGGTAGGGAGAATATAAATACTCGTGCGTTAAGGGTTTGTATTATTGTTGAGCTTCACATTTGACTTAGAGCTTCCTGGCAGCCAAAACAAAAAGGGGACAGTGGGTTTTCTGGATTTTACTGTTAGAAAGGAAAAGCATCCTAGTCATTAAGAGGAAGCCAAGAGTTTCCTAGCTTATTCCTTTAAGTTAAATATTTTACGTAGAACCCACTGAGAGTGTGAAGAATGAGACCCTCTTCAGCTTTCTTCTTTGTATTTGCCCTTGTCATCCTACATCTCCTCAGACTGGGCCAATTTCCTCATATTAGGTGGCCATGTTACCTCTCCTTTGTGTACTCATCACAGATGTACATTTACATCTACTCATGTGTTTATTTTGAAAGCTAGTTGTCTTATTAGACGATAAGCCTCGAGAGGTCAGGGCCATATTGTCCTCAGTACTTGGCATAATCCTGGCACACTGTAAGGTCTCAGTAAATACTTGTTTGACCAAGTGAAGAAGGCAAAAGCAGCCAGGGATTTTATGTGACTGATCCTTGTAGGTCTCACAGAAAACTGCGGCCCTTTCAAGGTTGCAATCTATCTTTTGTGCAGAGAGCTTGACCACCATGGTACCCAGCACATCCCCAAGTTCATTTTACTCCAATGTGCCCTTCAGGGATTTTTAATAAGAATAGCTCCAGTGTATTGCACTCTTGCTATGTAAGTCCAGTCCTGTAGTAGCCACCTGGTACATCTTGCTGCCAGTCCTATCAAAAGAGGGCAACTGAGGTTTGGGGAAGGAAACAGCTAGTCCAAGGTCACAGAGTGGGTAAAAGTCAGAATGTTGATCTATCTGACTCCAGAGCGCATGCTCTTTCCTTTCTGTCTGCTGTGTCTGAGTCTAAGCCACAAGTGTCTGTGTGAGTTATGGGTTCTTATCTCTTGGCAATTAGAGCTGCACAGCCAGAGTATTTCTGGCATAGGCCATTGCTGCTTTCTGACAGCTGTTACATTCCAGTCTCTCTTGAGTTTGGGGAAGGAAGGCCTACACCTGGGGTTGGCAAAGGCAGTCTCAGATCTCATTTTCCCTGATTTTTGCACACAGAGAATATGTTTATTGCACTTGTCACATAGTCTCCTGAAGTGCAGGAGCATTAAAGTTGAATATTATTTTCATAAAAGTCACTAGGGAGAAGAGGAGAATAGATGCCTAGTTCGGTTGTCTCCAGGAATAATTGGATTTGCCCAATGATTAGTAGAGTGCAGGTGGGAAATGACAGCATGCCAGGAAAGTACATTTTATGGTGCTTTTGATAACACATTTGTCAGGCATGTGTTTTTAATGACTTTGTGCCTGTTGTCATTATTTTAATAGAGACCTAATTTTTAGAATGGCATTCATTATTACATTAAACTTTCTCTATTCAGCAAGGTTGGCAAATGGAATATTCTCATGGCTCAGTGTTGCCACCTACTGTGTTCTGTGTGGAGTGTCAATCTCCAAAAACCTAGAAGGCAATAAAGCACATTTCAAACTACAACAAGGCATAATTTGATCTGTCTGTTCTTCTACAAGGTTGCAAGTCCTCAGGGTGAACACTGTAAGCATCTGTCATCACTGTGTGCTCTAGAGTGCCAAGACACTGGTTCCAGCAACTTCTGATGATAAAAAAATGTTAGTCAAAAATACCATTTTTCCTTTGCTCCCTTGAGAATGAGCCTCAAAAACATTTGCTGCCTGCACATGGGGATCTGAATAATTGCTACATTCAGGTTTATGTTAGAGAGAGTGTTCAAGAAGAAGGCACTTAAGGGGATGTTTGTAAATGTGATGAGGCTTTTGGTTCTATCTTTGGCCCACTAGTCTCAGTAAGGATTTTGGCTCATGTCAGTGATTTAGAAAACCTAATAATTTTTATGTCTCCAAAGTTGTGTTCCCAGGCTGCTGGCTATTTCATATTCTTGAGCTTATTTCTGCATTTAGGAGAACACCAGAGAATAGCAGTAGGCATTGTCGTGTGTTTACCTCCCCATGCCAAGAAAGGACTGACATTCCAGCTTTGTTTGTGGATAGATTTAAGTTGAGTCTGATTCCAATCTCCTTCAGTGGCTTTGACAGTTTCTTATGTGGAAGATGAAGCATCTCGGTTATTGACCTGGCATCCTGTTCCCAGTTTGAATGGTAAGAGCCACAAAATCAATGGTACCTATGTAGGACATAAGATTTTACTCCTTTTGCCCCATAAATTATTGTTTAGACAATTAGGAACAGAAGAATATGAAAAATACACGTGTTAATTATTACCAGACTCTTTTTTTTAACATAAGGAGATCAAAACATTAAAGTGTTTTACATATTAATTTGGGTGTTTTCTCCCCCTAACCTCCAATTAATATTCACGATAAACAGCCTTTATTGATGATGTGGTTCTGTAAGTTTAACATCCAGGATGGTCAAGACTGTGCACTATTTGTCTATTCATCTACTGCTTTATCCTATTCCACAGTGGATTTGAGGCAGCTTATGAGAAAGGGATAAAATGTGAATAAAAAATAAAACAACAAGGACCAACCAGAGTTGAGTATAAATTATGTTAGGAGATTAAGCCTAAGGATACAAGGAGAATGAGAACAGCCCAGGTCTATTTCTGTTAAACTAAAAAGCCATTTCATTGGACAAGTTGATGTAGCCATTTTTTAAAAGCTCTTGGAAGCTGGTCTCAGTTTTGGAAAGCTCTGTGTAAACATGGGCTGCTTCGTGTTCCTGACATTTCAGCTGAACTTTAAAAACTGCCATTTTTTCTTTCTTCCAACCTCTACCTGACCTCTAGCATACACCCATTTCCTCTGAGCCACGGAGGTGTCAGTACTGAAGGTATTTTATCAAGCGAGGTTGCTGTTTTTCTGGGAATGCTATAGCCTGGATGCCAGCCAGGGATTTGGGAAGCCTGAATGTGGGAGGCTTATTTTGGAAACCCTTTCATTATCATCACACTCAGGCCCTTGTGAGCAGTTCCAGGGACTCACACCCGGATGGGCTTCAATGATAGGAGGACTGAAAAAAAAGTGTTGAAGCAGAAGGGAGGGATTCAGAAGTTCCCTTCTCACAAGCCAGCAGGATGCCCAATAATCTTCCTTCCACGGTTCCTATTTCCAGCCTCTTCTTCTGAACCTCCAGGCTCTGCGTTGCTTCTCAAAGATCTGGTACCCAGGAAGCTGGCTCAGAGAATGGAGCTGGGATGCAGACTTCACTGGACCACAGAGGGTGGGCTGCGTAGGGTGCTTTCAGCCTCAGAGCAAGCTGACATAAGGCTCTGCCCTTGCTTGTTACAACCAACCAGAAAGGTCTGTAACTGGGAGAGTCCTCTTCCCCCATCTTCACCAACACACAGACCCTAAGGAGGCATGTGATGATGAGATTCCCAAGTGGAGATGACCACAACTTACTGCCGTATGGACTTCTCCACTTGGATATCTAATAGACTACTTAGATCTCATGTATCTAAACCAGAGTTCCTGATTCATTTTAATGCCTCCCCTCCCTTTGGATTTGTTCTTCTTACAGGCTTAATCATCTCAGGAAATTGGCACCGGTATCCACTCTGTTGCTCAAACCAAAAACTTGGGAGTCTACTTTGCTTGTCTCTTTCCTTCCCCCCGTTGTAAGTCCTGTCAGTAGTGGAATTGGCTACTGCCACTGAGACATTTTGTACAGCTGAATCTCCCTCAGCATTGACAATGTAGTCATCTTGCCAGCCATCTCCCTCTCTTGCCTGTACTCCTGCAGTGGTGTTTTTACCTAGTCTCCCTGGTTTCCCCCATTTCTTTTCAAGGCTTTGGAGTGGCATTGCAATCAGACCATCTGGGTTTGTATATTGGATCCCCTACTCACTGGGATGGGCAAGTCTACCTAATCTATGACTGTTTTGTCATCTGTAAAATTGGGATAATAATTGTACTCATATTGCAAGTTTTCATGAGGATTAAATATCATACATATAAAGTTCTTTGGACAGTTCAGAGCACATAGTTTAAACACTAAGGAAATATTAGGTTTTTATTTATTGTTCCAGTCCCCAGGCCATTCTCCTTATAAATGCTACAGAAGTCTTTTTTTTTTTTTAATTAAAAAAATTTTTTTTAAATGGAGCCCATTGCAGGGCTTGAACTTACCACCCTGAGATCAAGGC
Source organism: Leopardus geoffroyi (assembly GCF_018350155.1). Lineage (NCBI taxonomy): Eukaryota > Metazoa > Chordata > Mammalia > Carnivora > Felidae > Leopardus > Leopardus geoffroyi. The sequence continues at coordinate 73,294,090 of NC_059329.1, read as the reverse complement.
CTCAGCTGAGATCAAGAGTCAGACACTTAACTGACTGAGCCACCCAGGCACCCCTACAGAAGTCTTTTTAGAAAGAAAATTAGATCATGCCTCTTCCATGGCACGGTCTTTTCTTATAACCCCTCCCATGGCTTCCTATTGCATCTGGAAGAGAATCCAAATTCCTGCCAGGTGTGATATGGCCCTCCATAACTCCTGCTATCTCACTCTTCAGCTTCCCTGTTACTGTCCTCCCCACTGGTCACTGACTTCTAGCCTCACTGCCCTTCCTCCATCCCAGGAATGTACCCACCTGGGTACATTGGTTTGTTCCCACCTGCTCTTGTGCCTGGAATGCTTTTCCCCTAAATCTTAGTTTAAGTGACACATCTTGAGCCCCCATTTCACGCCATCATATTACAGTTTCATTTTCTTCATAGCACACATCAATCTCTGAAACTTTTTATTTACTATCTATATATTTGTCTCTCTGTCTCTCTTATCACTTACTACTGGCCTGACTTGTTAAAGGCCCTAATAAAGGTTTAGCCATTGAATGATTGGTAGCCACTCTTTATTTAGTACCTACTATGTCCCACTTACACAATTCTGTTTTTTCATCCTCATAACAATACTGTGGGGTGGGTATTTTAAATCCCATTTTAGGGCTGAAGAAATAGTGGCTTAGGGAAGACAAAGTGTATCCACGGCCACCTAGCTGGCATGTGGGGTGAGCCCAGATTTTAACTGAGGTCTGGCTGAGTCTGTGGAGTTTTTTTTTTTTTTTTCAACGTTTATTTATTTTTGGGACAGAGAGAGACAGAGCATGAACGGGGGAGGGGCAGAGAGAGAGGGAGACACAGAATCGGAAACAGGCTCCAGGCTCTGAGCCATCAGCCCAGAGCCTGACGCGGGGCTCGAACTCACAGACCGCGAGATCGTGACCTGGCTGAAGTCGGACGCTCAACCGACTGCGCCACCCAGGCGCCCCGAGTCTGTGGAGTTTTTAAGTGATAACACTAGTGAATTCAGAGAGCTCTTACCTGGCTTATGAGTAGAAGGTGAGATGAGACAGGTATCAAAAGTATACTATCCTCATCCTTTATTTTCTAAAAGTTTATTTATTTTGAGAGAGAGAGAGCACAAGCAGGGGAGGGGCAGAGAGAGAGGGAGAGAGAAAATCCCAAGCAGGCTCTATGCTTTCAGTGCAGAGCCCAATGTGGAACTCGATCAGGTCATGATCCCAGAGTCATAGGATGGAGCCCTGCCTTGGGCTCTGTGCTGAGTGTGGAGCCTGCTTAGAATTCTGTCTCTCTTTCCCTCTGCCTCTTTTCCCTACTTGCATTCTCTCTCTTTCTAAAATGCATAAAATAAAAGATAACAGTTTTAGAGCACTTCCTATTGCTAAATGCTTCCGTGTATTATCCCTGTACTGGCATTCTTTATCATGCCCTAGTTTTGTAATTTTGTCGAGGTTTGACAAGAGGTATTAATTGGATTCATTCAGATTCTGTTTTGAATTGATCCAAGCCTACTTGGGTGATGCCCACTAGAAGTCAAGGGGAGACAGGTGTGTTAGGCCCTCCTGGCCCTTTAGCATCAAATATCTCCAAGTGTGAGCTCCAGACTACACACAGCCAGATCACCTGGGTGCTTGCTAAATGCAAATTCCTGGGCTCACCTAGACTTTTTTCATGAGAGTCTCTAGGGGTTGACACCTGAAATCTATTTTTTTAATTTTTTTAATGTTATTTATTTATTTATTTTTAAATTTATTTTTTATGTTTTAAAATTTACATCCAAATTAGCATATAGTGCAACAATGATTTCAGGAGTAGATTCCTTAGTGCCCTTTACCCATTTAGCCCATCCCCCCTCCCACAACCCCTTCAGTAACCCTTAGTTCTCCATATTTATGAGTCGCTTCTGTTTTGTCCCCCTCCCTGTTTTTATATTATTTTTGTTTCCCTTCCCTTATGCTCATCCGTTTTGTCTCTTAAAGTCCCCATATGAGTGAAGTCGTATGATTTTTGTCTTTCTCTAACTAATTTCACTTAGCATAATACCCTCCAGTTCCATCCACGTAGTTGCAAATGGCAAGATTTCATTCTTTTTGATTGCTGAGTAATACTCCATTGTATATATATATACCACATCTTCTTTATTCATTCATCCATCGATGGACATTTGGGCTGTTTCCATACTTTGGCTATTGTCGATAGTGCTGCTATAAACATGGGGGTGCATGTGTCCCTTCAAAACAGCACACCTGTATCCCATGGATAAATGCCTAGTAGTGCAATTGCTGGCTCGTAGGTAGTTCTATTTTTAGTTTTTTGAGGAACCTCCATACTGTTTTCCAGAGTGGCTGCACCAGCTTGCATTCCCATAACGTTTGTTTTTGAGAGAGAGAGAGAGAGAGAGAGTGAGCAAGCATGAGCGAGGGAGACAGAGACAGAATCTGAAACAGGCTCCAGGCTCTGAACTGTCAGCACAGAACCTCATGTGGGGCTCGAACCCTTGAACTGTGAGATCATGACCTGAGCTAAAGTTGGACAGTTAACTGACCGAGTCACCCAGGCACCCCAGGAATCTGGTTTTTTTAAAACAATCACTTGGAGGTTTTACTGATTAAAATGGATGTATGAAGATCACTGGTCATAGACATGTGTTCTAGCTAATTAGCTATTTCATGATTTGGCTTTCTCTATTAAAAAAAATCTATAAAGTTATATGTTTGGTCATTCATTTTATCAAAACTTATTTGGGTGGCTTTGGTCTCTGATCATGGAGCAAGTAGTCTCCCCACCCCCCCAACCCTGTCTTAATGATCCTTAGGCTCCAAGTCCCAGGTCCAAGTTAGCTTCCTTGGTCAGTTTGTTCAATATTTCCCACTTAGGTGAAGTAGAGTGCCTTGTTTCTGAACCTAAGCTGTTGCCTGACTGTGGGGGGCTGGTCTGTTCTCAAGGGGGCTGGATGGTTGTACAGTAGTGGACCTTCTGAAACATTTGTCCCTGTTAGAGTTATTTTTATACGTGGTAGTGACTCAGTCTTTTTTCCTCCCATATTCTTGGGGTTCAAAGTCCTTTGGCTTTAACCCTTCTTTGTTTGAAAGATGCAGGAAGTTCGGATCCCCCTACTTTTCGCCATGTTGGCCCCTCAGGCCAAGAAACAGACTCTTAAGATTAGAGAACAATCTGATAGTACCCTAGAGTTATTTGTAAAAATAGGGTTTATTCTTATTTCTTCTCAGAAACAATTCTGGAATGATCAAAATTCCTAACCCTTGATGTCTATGCTTTCCTCCCCTCTGCTCACTCTCTAAACAAAGGCCCCATGTTTAATAGATACCATAACAGTAAAATTAGCTTTATTAGACTCTAGGTGGATTTAAAATGTAACCTAATGGCAGCTGTCTCTGGCTTGGAAGTCATGTGTTTTATTTTGAGCAAAGACGGAGGGTAGTTACAATGCCTGGTAAGGGATTAAATGATTATTGAATTTAAGTGACCAAATAACACAAGCATCCCTCATCTTTAGATCCTGCCCTGGTGGTTTTTGCCCATTGTGTTTTTGAGGAACCTGGGGTACCACTTACCTTCTGTCCTTGACTTCAGAGTTCCTGAGTTGTGCCCTAGGAGAAGTCAGCACCGTTGTCTTATCCACCTCCACTCCCACATCTAGTGTGTGTGCACCCAGCTTCTTGGAAAGCTTGAATGGTGAGACTAGTTGAACTTTACCAGCCTTGTGTCAAAGGACCCAGAGCTAGCCAGTTCTGTTCTCCCCAACAAAGTCCCAGCATATACTTTCATTAAATAATAACATCCTACACTGAGGCCCTGCTGTTTACTTTGTCCTAATGCTTTTATACCCACCCCCTTAAAAGAAAAGAGCTTTTATTAGGCTATTTAACAGAAGAGAATCTGAGGCACAGATCACCCAACTAGTTACTGGCTGAACCCAGTCTGTATTATGGCTTGTTGTTTTTCTTCTGGTCCTTACCAGTGTGCTTGGTGGCGTCACCAGGTCTGTGAAAAGCAGACTAAACAGCTTTTAGTCCTGAAGACAAAACGTATGTGCTGTACATGTTCTCTGATGATTTATTTGGTAGAGAGTTTCAGGAATAGGGGACAGCTCCATTAGTGGATGGTCATGGCTGCTTCATTTTGGACCCTTTAGTCTAAGCTTCTAAGCATCATTATAAGCACAGCCTAGGAGGTAAATGTAAAAATAATCTTCTTGCCAGGTTTTCCTGCATGGTATCCTAGCGACGATGTACTGTCTGTCCTTGAGTGTTGGGGCACCAACTGGGGCAGTATCGGAGCTTGCAGAGGGGAGGGATATGAAGGGCATAGTCAGAGGCACCCCTCTTAATGTCCAGGCATAGTTTCTTTTTATGTTTTGGAGCGCTTTTAACCCACTTATTTTTAAGAAACATTTTATTTTCTGATTAAAAATATGTTTCTTGTCAGATAACTTGGAAAACAGAAAATCCCAAGGAAGGAAATAAAAACCAACTGAAATTCCAATATTGTTAATATTTTGGTAAATATCCTTCTGGTCATCTTCTTTCTTTCATACCATGATTAGGTTCTAAACTCAGTGTAAGGGAAAAAAAAATCTCATAAAGTCAAAATTACTCTAAACCACCAGGGACAGCACTTTTTATGCACTCTAAAGTTTGGAAACCACTGCACTAGACTCAAGGAAAGGACAACTAAAAAATCTATATGAAATTAGAAGTCTGGGGGAAAAAATCAGTCTGGCTTTAATATTACTATCAAATCCCTGATGATGAGTGGATGGTGGTGGAGAACTGAACTGTGTTCCTGCCTGCCTCATTTCATTCTGTTTTAATATTAAGCTTTTGTAATATTAAGCTTTTGTGAGTTGTGGGTTCATAGATTTACCTGTGAGGATAACATGCCATAGTAGCATGGGGGTAGGTTCTGAGTCAACAAGTAGGAAAAATGAACACAGTGCAACTCCACCATAGATTCCTGCTCCCTCCATCGCTGCCCCAAAATGCACTTGCATGTGTACATACAATTGGATCATTTGTTTTGTAACCTTTGTTTTTGTTTAATTCAGTAAATATTCTATGTATCACTTTTACTTAAGTTTATTTTGAGAGAGTGAGTGTGTGCACATGTATGGGGGAGGGGCAGAAAGAGAGAGGAAGAGAGAGACTCCTAAGCAGGCTCCATACTCAGTGCAGAGTCCAACACAGCTCCATCTCACAAACTGGGATCACGATCTGAGCCAAAATCAAGAGTTGGATGCTTAACCAACTAAGCCACCCAGGTGCCCCTGTGTGTATCATTTTTTAAAGTTGCATATGTAAATGAGAAGGAGTGAAATATGGCCTTTTGTAGCAACGTGGATGGAACTGGAGAGTATTATGCTAAGTGAAATAAGTCATACAGAGAAAGACAGATAGATACCATATGCTTTCACTCTTATGTGGATCCTGAGAAACTTAACAGAGGACCATGGGGGAAGGGATGAAAAAAAAAAGTTAGAGAGGGAGGGAGCCAAACCATAAGAGACTCTTAAAAACTGAGAACAAACTGAGGGTTGATGGTGGGGGGGAGGGAGGGGTGGGTGGGTGATGGGTACTGAGGAGGGCACCTGTTGGGATGAGCACTGGGTGTTGTATGGAAACCAACTTGACAATAAATTTCATATTAAAAAAATAAAAAACCACTAAAAATAAAAAAAATAAAGTTGCATATGTATATTTAGTGGTAAAGATGTTTATTAACCAGTCTCTTGTACATTTAGTTTATTTCCAATTATTTGCTGTTCTAAAAATGGCGAAGTGAACATCCTTGTGGATAAATCTTTGTGTTCATCCATAATTATGTCTTGAGGATAAATTCTTAGCTGTGGAATTGATGGTTCAAAGGATATGAACATTTTTAAGTCTTTTAATTCATATTGCTAAATTGTCCCCAGGAACATTGTATGCTTCTATCAAAGTGTCTATTTCCCAGCATCACTGGAAATTAACATTCAAGAGTCTTTCACAATATGCCTTCTTTTTTGGATGACCTAGGGCTTCTCTTCATTGTGTGGTCAATTTATCCTGGAAGGAATGAACAAAATGAGGCTAGAGATGAAAAGTGCTGGTGGCCAGGTCTATGTGGGAGGGACAGGGACAGATAACAGGAAAGGGGTAAGCTTAGAGACCATTTCTTTACTCCTGCCTCCAGGTCTTCAGCAGGTATCTAAAGATAGAATATTAATATTTAAAGGGCATGTGTAGTTTTAAAAGCATTTTCATATTATAATTTTAGATTTTGAAAATGATTTGATGTCTTTCATTATAGACACTACAGGACAGGAACGACATTTGTATATCTAAAATGGAGTATGTTTAAAAAAAAAATAAATGGAAAAACACTGTCCTAATCCAATACTCATCTTAGAGAAACTGAAACCAGAGAGTAGAGGGATTTCTGTAGAGCTACACAGCAAATTGATGATAGAGTTGAAGCCAGAAGTAAAGGTTGTCAACTGCCTGTTCATAGCTCTTCTGTTGAGTTGGGACATCATGGTTCAGGAGGAGATGAAAAGCAGATATAAGGTCCCCTTTGGATAGATGGCCAGGCTTTCTTCCAGAGCCTGTGAGCTGCCCCATACCCCTCCTGGACAAAGACCCAGGTGTCTCTGGCATGGCAGTTCACTTCTGCTTGAACATTTCCGGAGGGAGCTTGCACTTTAATAACCAGGGCTTTTGCCTGAACTTTCCTTCCCCTTGGATAACTTCTAACTTCTCTTCCTGCCTCAGCATCTTGAATGTCACTTCCTCAGGGAAGTCTTTCCTGACTGCCAAGATAGTTTAGGGTCCCTATGTGCATTCTTATAGCACCTCTTACGTTTAACACCTTGTCACAATTATAATTACTTTGCACTGTATTTAACATCTCTCTCCTGGACTAGACTATATGTTCTATGAGAGTAGGAATGTTGTTTATCTTCTGTTGCTCTTGGCCTAAGCATTAATAAATGCTTGAATGTTTGACTATTTGGATGGATGTTAATGAGTGAATTGGAAGTGTGTGTGGCTGCTGGGCGGTGCTGTTTCCCATTGCCTGCAGAATCAGGAGAGCTGTCCCTCATTGCCAAGGGCGTTGAGAGAGGCGAGAAAGGAGACTCCTTTTTAGGCTGCTAGTATAGAGACAAGCCAGAGGGTATGATCTGCTTTGCTGGGTGCCCCATGGCGGCCTCCTGGGTGATGGGGTCAGCAACCTAATCCAACCAAGCATTCTTTCCTGGCTTGTCAGGATCAGCCCCAGCAATTTAGTAGTGGTGGTTGGAGAGGAGCCTCCTCGATTCATTCTGGGGAAGAGAATTCAAGGTCAGGGCTCTCTTTGGCGGGGAGAAAACAGCAACCCGGGTCACCTGCAGCCTGGTCTTCACAGTAGATGGGCACTTGCAGCAACTGCTGTAAGGTCTGCTTGTGGCTGGCTGGGCGCCAGTGCAGCGCCGCTGTTAGGCGGCAGGTCCTGCCCCCTCTGCCGGTTTCCCTCCCCCTCCTCCGTCTCCTTACCACTCCAGCTTGCTGCATCCTCTGCAAGGAGAGGAATGTGCCGCGCTCGGACGCGCCGTCCTGGCGGCGCGGCGGCACTCCGGGCGCGCTCTGGACCGCCGGGGTCCGCCGTCTGGCGCTGCGCCACGTGCTTTGATCCGCGCTGATGTCAAGTGGGTGTGGGCTCTTAGGGAAGGCCCAGGCGAGGACGAGGAGGGCGCGCGATGCGCCGCGGGCGCGCTGAGGCCACAGCGCGCTCCGCCGCCCAGCGCTGCTGACCGGTGGCCGGCCTGGGCTCAAGGAGCGGGCGCATGGAGCGGCGGCGCTGCCCGGCCGGGGACGCATGCCCCGCCGCCCTGGGGGGCTGGCGGGGACCGCCGCGGGGGGCCTGCAGGTGTGTCCTCGCGCTGTAACTTTCGGGGGGCTGCGGGCCGGCAGGCAGCAGGGGCTGCATCGGGGGTTGCTTTTTGTGGCTGGGCGCTGGCGTGACGGGAGCGGGTTCGTCCCCGGCTGGCCATCCGCGTGGGAGCCGCAGCTCGCCGCGGGAGTTTCAGCGACGGAATTCGTGGGGCGGGCGCCGGGCTAGGGGTTACTCATCGGGAAGGGCGCCGAGGGAGCAGTCTTGTTGTTTTGAGAATTGGGTCTCCAAGTACAGCCTGCGTTCATGGTAACAGGATTAGCTCTCAGCAGACAGCTCTGCTTCCCGAAATCGGCGGTGGTTGGGGGCACTGATCGGTGGGGGTGGGGTGGGGACTGGGCAGAGGCTATCTCTTCTCCCCTTATCTGTCCCCCACCCCCTTCCGGATGGGAGCCAGCTAAGGGGGAGGTAAGGGGGCAGCTTCTTGTCGTTTGACAGGTCTGGTTTCAGACACACCTTCCCGGAGGAATGCGGAGGCTTTGTTACAGGCGTCCGTCCCAGCCCTGAGCCCAGAAGCTTGCGGGCATGGGGCCGGGGCTCCGGTGCCATTACTCATCTTTTATGGCAACACGGGCGGGCTCCCGGGTAGGCAAGTTAATTATTAATGTGTCTAGCTGGAGAGAGGGAATCTGGAGATGAGATTGGTGGGTTGCAGGTTTTTCTTTCCCTTTTTTGGCATTGGCACTCAAGGTTTAAGCCCAAGGTATTGCAGCCAGTTTCCTGAGAAGGATGCTGGTGTTCCCCTAGTGACTGGCACTCTGCGGAAGGGATCCCCTTTCCCTGTCTGTGGGACAGCACCATCACCCCCCACCCCCGCCACCCCCTGGGAGGGCAGAGAGGGACCAACTCTGGGTTTTTATCTACTTTTGAACCAGTCTGTACCTTTCCTCTGCTTTCTGAAAACAAACACACTCCCACCCTTGTCCCAGGGCAGCTTCCCGATGAAGCTTCCAGGCCAGGTGTGTGAGACCTGGGTCTTCCGCTGACCATCTGAAGTTTTCTGGAAAGGGCTGCCCTACCACAGCCCCAGTACCTGAGAATTCTGCACCTGTTCAACAAGTGCCTCTGGGTCTGTTTCAACAATCTGTAGACTGTTGGCCAAGGCAAAAGGGTCTGCCAGGTCGTTATTTGGCCTGTCTATCCCAGTGCCCTCAGTGCCTACTGGAAGGAGGAGGTCAAGGTGGAGAAGAGCTGAAGGCAGAGTGCGGCTCTTCCCTCAGATGGTTTCAGTTTCCCTCCCCCTTGGCTGGGGAAAGGTGGATTCTAAAGCTGGTAGTCTCACAAAGTGTGCTGTATGTGTGCTGGGCATTTCAGGTGTGCCCCTATTGAGCGGGAATGGAAGAACCCAGGTTTAACTCAAGGGCTGTGGATGGGGTTGGCTCTGGGAGAGGTGGGTTGGAGGGGGCCAATTGGAGGCAGGCCTGAGGAGATTTTTGCCCCAGTTGGGGCCTGTGGAGAGTTGCCAAACTCAGTCTTCCAGGCAGCATTGTGCTTTAGAGACCTGAGAAACTGTTTTTCTTGTCAGCTGAGGATAGAGTACTCAGCCTCGTAAACTGAAGGGTTGAGTTAGGGTGAGTAGAAGATGAGCACATCTTGGAAGTTGACACTCGTAGGAGTGCAAGAAGGGCTAGGCTTTCTGGGGACTAGGTGTGGGGAGGGGGATCGCCATAGGAGAGTGGAAAGTGTCTAAAGGGCGGTGGGTTTATTGGGGGTATGCAATGCAGGGAGGGAGATTCTAGCTCTGGTTGTGGGCTGTGCATGGTGTGAGACATGGTGTGCATGGTCTGAGACAGGCTGCTGCAGTACCCCATATCTCTCCCCTCAATTTTCTATCCCCTACGTTGGTGATTTGGCTTGCTGGATTCACCTTGCCCCTGTCTCTGGTCTCCAGGGTGGGATTGTTCTGATGGCTGCCCAGGGACACATAGTCCCCATCTCATTCCAGCCTTTCAGAGAGGCCGCTGACCCTGCTACCTGGGTCACTGGGGAGTCCGTGCCACCTGTCCTTCCACCAGCCTACATACTCAGTGGCACCCTTCCCCCAATATACGTGCTTTTCGAGTGCCACCTTCTCCAGCAGTGCCCTGATCTGCTGCTGATTTGCCGGCACTCTGCAAGTTGAGGGTTTGGAGATGGCCCTGATAAGGAGCAAGTTTTTTCTATCATGGGAAGTCTGCCCATGGATGCCATCTAATGTCTGCTTCCCTTGCAGCCTGCTGGTCATGGCTGAATATTCATTGATAATGGCCTGGCCACTGCCTGGGGAAGCTACTCAAGGTGATACTGTAAAGAGTAGGTGGGTAATACGGTCCCTGGGGCACTGTGAGGTAAATGGGAGATCAAGGGGTTGTGGGGGAAAGTGAAGCAGTTATCAGAAAGGCTGTGGGATTGTGGGGTTAGTAGGCAGGAGCCAGAATCCTCACGGGTTGTAGTTTCAGAGGACTGAGCAGGGCTGGTTTGGAGAGTCCCCTATGTGTCCTGTTCCTAATGTCTGTGCTGGACACAGCAGGTTGTGGTGAGTTCATCAGTAGCTAAGGCCTCTGTCCTGGGGCCCGACTGCCCCTCCAACCTGGAAAAAGAGCCATTTTGTTTATGTATACCAGCTCCTGGGCTTGTCTTCTCCCTTCCCTCTTAAAGGAGGCATTGAGGCTGATGGTGGCTGTGACTGTTCCTCAGCCCCAGCTATAGCAGGGAGCCTTTTCCTTGGCTGGACAGCAGGGAGAAAGTACCCAGGTTAAGAGAGAGGTGTCCTGAAGATTTGTTCTGAGTCAGATATTATCAAGAGGAAAAACAGAATGAAGACCCTGGTAGCCTTTGCAGTCTTGGTTTGCAAAAGTACAAAATTCCTCCCTAGGTTTTATAGTGTCTCTGAAGAGAAAAGAGGCCAGTATTCCAGGCCTGTGCTCTGGGGGTATCCAGGAGCAAGGGTTAATTGAGGCAGGTGGTGTTTGATTTCCTTGCTTGTTAAAGAGGGATAAGGATACCTCTCTTCAATACCCTCTGCCCCCTAAGGATAATTGTGAGGATTATGAGATGTTTGTAAAGGATTTAATACAGTACTTGTTAATTGGTAGCTATTATTATTTTTTTATTAATTAAAGGTAACTGAAGGATCCTTGGAGCAGCAGCTGAGAGAGTATTATGTAGAAAATGGGAATGTCAAAAATGCCTTTTTTTTTTTTTTTTTTTTTTCTGACCTCAGAAGCCATACCCGGGCTCCTAGGGTCAGAAGTGAGACCTGCCCTGGCCTTCACATCAAACCTGTTTTCCAGCCTCAGATCATTCAAAGAGGCCATGGAGACCTGTGAATCCCTGACTACAGGCACAGTTGAACTAGAAAGGTGGCATGCTGAGACTCTTGCTAATGCAGCCATCTCTGGGCCAGCCATGATTATGGAATGTTAGTCCAAAGAGCAACCAGATACCTGGCACTTTTTAGCTATGTCACTCTAGACAAGTCCTCTTATCTCTTTGAGCTAGTGTCCCATGAGAATAGTAAAACCTGCCTCACACAGTTCTTATGACCCAATGGGATCATGTATGCAAAACTGTGATGTGGTATGCAAAGAATTGATAACTTACTGTGTACCAGACACTCTTCTAAGTGCTTTCATGTGTTATCTCATTTAATTTTCACAACAATATATGATGCAGTTAATATATGATGCAACAATATATGATGCAGTTAATATGATGCAGTTAATTGATTAGGAAGTTGATGAAATTGAGCTGTTAGGAATTGTAATTATTGGCTAACCAACCCCCTCTGGAAATCATGCATCTGAAGACCTGTCTCCCACAGTAGGAATAAACCAAAGTTTTTGCAAATGTTTGCACACTACCTTTTTTCCACTGACCTATTCTAACTTCCTAGGCTAATTCTCAATATGTTTCTAAAATGATTAAAAGAGGTCCTTATTGGTCACTTTGGTTTTTTGGTGTCCCTCTCTTGTCCGCTTTGCTCTTCATCCATAAGCTCTGTGGGGCTCATAGACACATCATCTTCTTGGCTTAAAATGACTTTTAAGTGTCATTTGTGTGGGACTATAACCCTCTTGCGCTCATTCACCTAATGGTCCCTTTTAAGAATGAGATTGCTGGTGGATCAGAGTTGATACTAGGTGTGGTAATGCGAGATATATTAAGGAGATTGTACATTAGCTTACCTCAATGCTGGGCAACGCTTAGATGCTAAGGGTCAGTTTAATCTCCTTCTGACTGGAGTGTAATTCATATAAACAAACCAAATGTTTGTGGAGAAAGAAGGAAAGGGGTTGCTAGTTTCATTTGACTTTAGGCAAGAGAAATGTTTGGTTTAGAGTCAACCATTAGACTGCAAGTTTTCAACATCTCATCCTTCTTTCTGATGGTTCTAGTTAGCTGTTTTACCTCCTACCTGCTGCTCCAAACTGTATCTGCTAGTGAGCACTCAAGTTTGAAGTTTTATATGTGTTCAGAAAAAGAGAAAGGAAGAAAGAAACACCCTGTGAAAATAAGGGCTCACGGCTGGTGGTGTTTCCAACATGGGTGGTGCTCATTAACAGAGAGTTATGATCACAGCTTCGAATTCATCCTCCTTACTTTTGTAGCACATTTATAGGATAAGAAAGAGGCTGTCGCTTTGTGGGTTATTCTGTCTTTTTATGACAAGGATAACATTTATGAGGGTATGACACAAATAAAGGAATAAAGATCTGGTTAGGAATGAAAAGTAAAAAGCAACTGGTGGCATTCCAGGCATGCTCAGGAGATTCTAGAGCTCTCATTAGTGGAGGTAGGGTTTTTTGTGGCATGGACCTGAGTGTCCCGGCTCCCACAACAGCCTGGTCATGCTGTCAGAGTGGGTATTGTTACTGTCATTTTACTGGAAAGTGGAGTGACTTGCCTGAGGTCAGGTAGCCAGATTTGTAAGGGCAGATACTGGACGTCATGTCTCTGACTCTCTGACCCCGAGGCTAACAACCTCATTTATCCTTGTAATAAGCTTTTTACTATTATGCATACATTTTGGAATATTTAGAATATTACAAAGGAAGATTGAAGGGGGCAGGGAATCATGACCCAAGGACTGAAGACAGCATTGTTTACATTTCAGTGGCTTTCTCAATTTTTTATTTTTATTATTATTATTATTTTTTTTTAGGAAGAGGGAACATTTGTTTTTGTCAGGGAAGATTTGCTTGTCATCTGTACATCTCTGGGAATATTCAGTTTCCTGTCTTGGAGCAGGAGCTCTTTCTGTAAGAGTTGATCCCTACGTATCCAAGTCGAGTTCTTTCCTTTTGTATACAACACTGCTAGGCACTGTGGGGGAGAAAAAGATGAACAAGGTATTCCTGCCTTCAGAGAGTTTATAATGAAGTGGAGAGGCACATGTGCCCTCAGTCAGTTAGTCCGGGCCTGGTGGCGATAGCAAGTGGTGATATTCTCCAGCTATGTTCCCAGTACCCAGACACGTTACTCACAATCCCCAAACAGCCTCAGGGAGGAGGTATTACCCACTTTACTCATTTTACAACTGTAGAAACTGCAAGTTAAATGACTTGCCTAAAGTGATAAAACTAACAACCACCCAAGCTGAGATTACAACACCAAGTACCCTCTCACGAAGAACTGATGTAAGAAGTTCCATTAAGGAGAAGCACAAAGTCAGAGGCATACAGCCCTTTGTCATTCTCTTTCATCCTTTTCTTCTCTCTGATTTTAAGACAGATGATTCTCATTATATTCCATGGTATTCATTACCTTTAAAAAAATTCCCTGCCCAGATTCTTTTGCTTATTCAGACCACTTGATAATAAATCTCAGAATCTTGGAACTGGAAGGAAATGGAAAGGTGGTCTAGACCATTCTCTTTATTTTCTTATTTGGGAGAAACTGAGTCTCAGAGAAGGGAAATTACCTGGGCGCACACAATTTAGTTAAGCCATGTTTTTTCACCAGAGTTTCCCAAAGTGTGAATGCGTATGAGATAATACAGGGGTGAATGTTTTTAATTTTAATAGCTTTGTACATAAGTGTATAATTTTTCATGTGTATTCGAAGAGAAATATAGTTACAACATCAAAATCATTATTTGACAGCTATTGTTGTCTATGTAGTCCATTTAAAGAAAAAAAGTGGAGATACAGGTTGGGCAGGGCAGAAATCACAGAGGTGGGCATTGTGTGGATAACTGTGCATATACACCAATTTGTACTTTCCTAGAGGAGTTACTTGCCCTGCCAGCTTTATTATTTCAGGGGCAGGAAAAAGGAGGTCATCTGCTAGTGAAAATATACTACCTGCTAAGCATTTTACCTGTGGGTCAGTATTGGTGGTCTCAGTTGTTGTGTATATTGAGAGAGCTCAGAGAGGCTGACTAATAAACCCAGGGTAACACAGGATAGGTTGGAGAGAAAGGATTCAGATCTCAGCTTGGGTTCCTTCCATCGCCAAATCCTAGCCGCCTGTCATATTCTGTAAAGTGGGTGAACCCTCGACCCAGCCTGCTCCTCTTCTCAGGGATCCTAACATCATTTTGTTTAGGTACCAGGCTCATGTGGAAGTACATGTGGTTGGGTTGCTAGGTTGCTACTGTAACCTGCTAATTTAAAGCCTGATTTTGATAGAATTTCAAAGAATGTGCTGTATTTATAATATGTGATATTTATCGAATCTGACTCATGCTGGTAAGAGATAGAACCCTTATCTTGCTGCCTTTTGGCTTTCGTTCACATTGTGATGATGCCATGTGGATTGTGAGCTCTGGAAGCCATCGACTGTGCCTGTCAGTCTATGCAAAGGGCAATTACCAGATGCTTTTTGAGACTGATTCATCCATACTTTCAGGGTTCAGAGAATTAGTTAGTAGATTTTTACCTAGAGTGGAGGTATGGAGATGTCAGTGTGGGCTACTTCCAAGTTAGCTGAAGAAATCTGGAGTTGCAGGTTATGGAGAGAGGGCCCTTTTTGGAGGTTTTGACTAGAACGGAGGGGATGTGTCAGGCTTTGGGACTTTCCCAAACCAGCCGAGAAGATTCCACTTCTCAGTGGTTTAGGACCAGATGGAGCATAGCCTCTTGCATGAGGCAGGCAGTCACTGCCCATTTGCTGTGTCCTAGATGCTATGGTAGTGGGGTAGGCCGAGTGATTCCTCTCCCCACTCCCAAAGATGTCCATGTTCTAATCCCCAGAACCTGGGAATATGTTACCTTAAATGGTAAAAGGGACTTTATAGGTATAATTAAGTGAAGGATCCTGTAATGAGAGATGATTCTGGTTTATCTAGATGGACCCAATGTAATCAGAAGGGTTCTTACAAGAGGGTCCAAGTGAAAGAAGGAAACATGATGAAGGTAACAGGTTGGAGTGATGCAGGGCCATGAGCTGAGGGATGTGGGTGGCCTCTGGGAACTGCAAAAGGTAAGGAATGGATTCTCCCATGGAGGAGGAGTGCAGCTCTCCTGATCAACTTTGACTTTAGCTCAGTGAGACTGATTTTGGACTTCCGACCTCCAGAACTGTGAGACCATACATTTGTGTTTTTTTAAGCCATCAATTTGTGGTAATTCATTACAGTTGCAATAGGAAACCAATACAGATAGGTGCTGAAGATTGAACAGCAAATATAGCCGCAGTCCCTGCCTTCAGTGTAGTGGGGGAGACAGGCAAGTACACAGCCAATGTGGATAATAGTGGTGAGCATCTGGTAGGGCTGTAAGTCCAGGAATCTATAGGACCTAAACCAGTCTGGGCAGATAAGGGAAGACCTCCTGGATGGGCTGATCAGAGGTGCCACTGAAGGAGGGTTGGAATTAGGGCCTGAAGTGGGACAGAGGCTTTATGGGGAGAGAAAAGCGTGTTCAGCATCATCTCAGTAAGACGTCAGAAAGCTAGGTGCAAGCTACTGGCCAGGCCTTGCAAAGCCGAAAGCCGGTTGCATCTAAGTTGGTGTGGGCCCTCATGGCCCTGTTTTCAGACAAAGCCGTTTGGACCTCGCATATTAGGGAGATAAGATGGAAGAGTGTTAGTGCTATGCCTTCAGGGTTATGTGAATATCTACCTGCTAGTTCTTTTACATGTATTATCCCATTTAATCCTCATAACAACTGTGCTAAGTAGGGACTGTTATTTTCTTTATGTTGCAATGGAGCAAAATGAGACTTAGATTTTAAGTAATGAGCCCAAGGTCACACAGTTTGTAGGTAGCAGGGTGGAGATTTGAATCTGGGCCTTCAGGCTTCAGAGCCCAAGTTCTTCGTATTCTCTGTGGTAGAAAGATCACTGGGCCAGAAATCAGACAACCTGGGTTCTAGTGTTAGCTCTGCCGCGTATTAGACTTAGAACAGGTCAGCCTACTTTCCAACCTCAATTTTCCCATCTGCAAAAGGGGACAAGAGCCTGACTTCTTCAGAGATGTTCTGAGCATAAGGGAGATTCTCCTTTATGAATACAGGAATATTCATAAATATTCTCATCAGAGTTTTAGACACCCCTAGAGAGGGCCTTGTTAGTGAGCCTCATCTTGCAGTGCTGGGTCATTCTTAAGGGTCATTTGGCCACAGTAGGTCATTAAAGTGTCCACATGGGGGGCGCCTGGGTGGCTTAGTTGGTTGAGTCCGACTTCGGCTCAGGTCATGATCTCACTGTCCGTGAGTTCGAGCCCCGCGTCGGGCTCTGTGCTGACCGCTCAGAGCCTGGAGCCTGTTGCAGATTCTGTGTCTCCCTCTTTCTCTGCCCCTCTCCCACTCATGCTCTGTCTCTCTGTCTCTCTCTCTCTCTCTCTCTCTCTGTCAAAAGAAATAAACATTAAAAAAATTTTTTTTTAAGTGTCCGCATGGGGCTAGTGTTTGCATCCATAGGTAGTGGTGGGAACAGAAAGTGGCCAAGTAGCCATGAGTGGCCTGTCTCAGCTACCAAGGGTGGGGGTGTAAGACTGCAAGGAAGAAGTGTGTTCTGCATCTTGTTCCCTGCACAGATGCTGATGTTAGAAGTGATTAGGGAAGAAACTTTTCTTGACTTGGAGTTGGGCGAGCAGCATTTAGTCCCAGCCCTGCCACTTACTGTCTATGTGATTTGAGGCAAGTTAATGGAAGTTCTGGAGCCTCAGTCTCTTGTATAAAACAGGGCTAATGATTCCTACTTGGCAAAGTATGTGAAGGCATCCTGTCCAGTTCCTGGCGTATAGTGGACGTTGAGTAAATAGCGGCCATCTCTAAATCTGGCAGTTCAAGACTTCTCAGGGTTAATCCAGTAAATCCCTGTTCTTTGCAGGATTCCACCTTTCTCCCTTGCCTTTCAGACTCACTTAGGTGTGTTGTAATTGGATGTGAAGGGAGGGTCTGGCCTCAGAATGAGAGCCCCATGAATCTTTGAGAGGGAAGACCCCCCCATACTTCCCAGTGGGAAGTGGTGACAAGTGGTTTTCAGGTGGCTGCAGGGGGGATGCTGAGCCATTTTGGAAGCGAGAATGTGTTTGTCTTGCCAAGTACAAGATTGAGTGTCACCGTTTTGCTTTCTGGGAATAATGTCCACGTAGATGAAGTAGATTTATGGCGCTGAGGTACGTCAGAGAACAGTTTTCTTTTCTTTTTTAATGCCTACAGTTTCTGATTATTAAGGTAATGTGCTAATTTTATAATATCTGGAGAATACCAATAGAGGAAATTAAAAACATTTACTTCCACACTCAGAGATGATTACTGCTAACATTTTGGTATATTTCCCTCCATTCTTTTTCAAAGTGCCCATACACTGTTTTTCTAAAATATGCAATTTATTATACTTTATTCCCTTCACATTATATCATGTCATGTGTGTTTCCCAGATTATTACCTATCCCTCAAAAACATTTTTTGCTACATAATAGTCTGTAGAGTACGTGTGCCATAATTTACTTAATTCTCCATTCAGTAGTTGGGCATTTAGGTTGTGTCCACTAAAATACATAAATGCATATTTCCCCTGAAATACACAAAAATATTTGACTAAGGATTTTAACCATTTTCTTAGATTCCTGGAACTGGAATTCCTAGATCAAGTAAGAAGTACATTTAAAATTGCATATTTGTGGGGATTATCAGACTGTTCTATTTATCTTACACTAAAAAGCAAAAAATGATGGCATGTTAGAGGGCTGTGGGTCACTCCAGCGAGGTCCCTGCTTCTGATCACTGTGCACAGAAGGCTCCCTCTTCACACAGCTCACTTGCTTCCTGGCAGACAGTACAATCAGCCTCTTGTGGCTCCCCAGTGAAATTTAAGTAATGGGTCAGTCTTTCCAGCGCTTCCCTCTCTGTCAGGAAGTTCATCTGTGAATCTAACCTAAATCTCAACTGCTGCGTTTTAAATCCTCACCCTCTGCTGGTTCCCCTCAGTGTAGTGGAGCAGAGCGGAACTGTGCAGTCTGCAGGCAGCTCACTCTCTGCCCCCCCCCCCCACCCCCCGCCCCTGCTGCCTGATCATCACGGCTTCGGCCACCAGCCTTATGTTACCCTGGAGGAAACTTGAGGGTCTCTGGCTACTGCTGTCTCGACTGGGAGGGCGGTCCCTGCATCGAGTTGCTGACGATAACGCCAGGTAGGGTTTCCGAACCTGAGAGTGCCCATGCTGTGAAGGCCAGCCTCCAGGCCTCTCCCGTGCCCTCTGCAGAACCTGTGGGGGCAATTAGCATTCAGAGTGGTGCTCCCTTATTGACACTGCGGGTCTATCAGATTCATTCTCTGGGAAAAAAAAAAATGAAATGTGGCTAGAGCAGGGATTAATTATGTTTCGGTCCCAAGCGCATTGGCCTAGTGGTAAATGTGCAGTGAAAAAAGACTGCCAGGCAGAGAGGGGCATTTGAGTGTATTCTGGTGATAGGAAAGCTGGCTGTCGGTGTGGAGGGCTAGGGTCTTACTCTGGGCTTCCCACCCTTGGCATCAAGTAGCTGCTGTGCCCTCTGCCTAAATAGCCTTGGCCACCTTTCTTAGCCAGCACCCTTTGTTGGGAGCTGACAGCTTTATTATGGGGCAGGAGGATGTTAATTTGGAAGGGAAATGAATATAGCTGCAACTTCGCAGGCACTAAGAGGCCCCTTGTGTCCCTCGCTTAGACATTTTAGAGCTGGCTGGCAATAGGCCAGCAGGGTGGACCGAATCATATAGGAAACAGACTGGGAATTGAGTCCTGCAGCACCTGTGGGAGTATCTGAGCATGGCTGGAAGCCCAGAGGAGGCTGGAGCCGGGAGCCCGGAGCCCAAAGTGCCCCTGGGGCCGGGCCCCGGCTGTCTGACCTCCTCCAGCTCCTTGCCCTCTCCTGTAGGTAACACCAGGAGATCCTGCCTTAACATGAGCTGCTTCATGCTTCTAGTTTTACTTCCTCGGAAGGTCTACACTCTTAAGACGAGATGCCTTGTTTCACACTTTGCTGTTTCTTCTTTCAGGGTCTGGTACAGTTCTAGCGCTTGACTGAAATAAACATTTAGGGGTCAAAACCCAGTGGTTTTATGCACTTGGTAAAGAAGCTACTTTTCTGCTGTTTAGCTCCTATTTAAAATTTCCATGTCAGGGGTGCCTGGGTGGCTCAGTCAGTTGAGCGTCCAACTCGGTTTCGGCTCAGGTCGTGGTCCCAAGGTCATGGGATCAAGCCTAGTGTGGGTCTCTGTGCTGAATGTGGAGCCTGCTGGGGATTCTCTGTCCCCCTCTCCCCTCCCCCCTCCTCCCCTCCCCTCTGTCCTTCCCTGCTTATGCTGTCTCTCTCTCTAAAAATAAAATAAAATTTCCATGACAGGTTGCTTTTCTTCCTTTTGAAGAAGGGAAGCTTTTTCTTCTGCCTCCTTTTATTGTTTTTCTTTTAATTTTTTAAATGTTTATTGTAGAGAGAGAGAGAGGACGTAAGCAGGGAGGGGCAGAGAGAGAGGGAGACACAGAATCAGAAGCAAGCTTCAGGCTCTGAGCTGTCAGCACAGAGCCTGATGTGGGGCTCAAACTCAGGAGCTGTGAGATCATGACCTGAGCCGAAGTCAGACCCACAACTGACTGAGCCACCCAGGCGCCCCTGCTTCCTTTTATTGTTATCCTAAACCTACTTTGGGGCTGAATGTCACTGGTACTTTTAGTTGGCAAGTTGGAGCCCAGTGTCCCCACTATGAGACCTTCGCCTGGTGGGTGCCATCTCTGGCCATAGAATCCCTTTGGAGCTTTTAAAAAATATTGATGCCTGGGATCCAGTGCCAGATATTCTGTTTTATTTGGTCTAGGTTGGGACATTGGCATCATGGGTTTTAAAACATTCTACAGGTGATTCTATGTTAATTATTAACGTTCAGAGGCTTTCCCTGAATAAGGAGTGAGATGTGTCTACCCAGTCCTATCAGCAATTTCCCTTTATGAGAAGATCTGTGTTAGAAGCCTGTGATATCTACAGCCGTAGTTTGCTCCACATCCTTGATGGAGGCAGAAAGGCTGAAATGACAAATGAGAGGATTGTGTTACTCCTTTCCTGTGTAGTATTGGCTTGCTGAGAAGTCCCTATGGATGGACCTCACACCCCTGTCTATTACCAGGGTGTACTCTGGCTGTGTCACTCTGCCTGGTAATTAGGCTGGGGACCTGGACAGGATAAGGATGCCTTAGTGAAGGTTCAAGATAGAAATGAACAAACAGGGTATGAATCTGTTTATATTTTGTTCATTAGCCAGGGCCTGGGTTTACTTTTCTCAAACTTGTGAAGGAGATGGCAGGAAGGAGGGCTGGGGAACACGGCTCTGAGTGACTAGCGGAGGATGGCTTTCAGCTTGGGTCTAGAGGGCAAACAGGGCAAAGTAGCAGGTGCTTATAGTGAAAGTTCAACCCTTGTAGGCTGGGATCCCTGAGGCCTCACTTCTGCCAGGTTCTTCTTGAGTGTTGTAGAGATGTCTTCACAGAGGAGTTAATAAGGGACTGAATTATTGCTGTGAGTGAATGAGTCCCTTCTCTAAATGTATTTGGGTTTGCCCTTGTGTTCCTTTATGTGATTTGAGAATGGTTATGTTCCTTGTTGGCTAATGCATTTGTCTTGGTGTTCTAAGTCCTACCATCCCCTTCCCCAGCCTCTCTGGAGTGTGTGTGGCTGGGGCTTTGTTCCATGAGCAGCTTCTCAGGTTGAGGGGCTGTTCTTGTAGTTTCAGCTGCTCCTTAGCTTGTCTCAAGGTGGGCCTGCTTCCCAAGCCCTGGGCCTTAGAGAAGCTGGAGCTCCCTTGAGAGAGCTGCCATAGTTTTCCCACAGGTAAGGAGGCCCCTGGATTAACTCCTGGGGTGCTGGTGGCACCATTCCTCAAACTTATAAATCCTGCTTAGACAAAACCACACACATTTTATTTATTTCATTTTTTAAAATTGTTCTTATGCTATTCAAACTACTTTTTTAACTGTCTATAAGAGATTCCCCTGGGGGTGCTTATTAAAAATGAAGAATCTCTGGGAATGAAATCTAGGAATTTTGCATTTTAGCCAGAATCCCAGGCCATTATCAGGTACAGAAATGCTTGAGAATCAACTTTGTTAAAAAAATGTTCCACCCCTACCTCCTCCTGCCTTGTTTTACAGGGGAAATATGACACAGATTGGTCAAGTGACTTGCCTGGGATCACACAGTGCATTAGGGCTAGAACCCAGCCTGGAAGGAACCCAAAGTCAAGTCCAGAATATTAATACTTCCTGATAGGTGTAAAATGCAGCTCATCTTTCTGTTCCTCTTGTTTGCTAAGATGCAGTGTGTCATCCGTCATCTGTTTTGAAGCAGATTATTCCTTATTGTGGGGGCTGTCCTGTGCATTGTAGGATGTTTAGCAACGTCTCTTGCTTCTATGCCCTGGATGCCAGCAACATCCCCCAGTTGTGATGATCAAAAACGTCTCTAGCCATTGCCACATGTCCCCTGGGGGCAAAATCACCCCAGTTGAGAACCACTGCTTTAGCGGCAGAAGCCGTGTGTCAGGGATGTTCCCTAATGGCATCCTATGACATTTATGTTTGGGGACTTCACTTTTAAATTTTGCATTGTTGGCTTCTCCCCGACTTGGCTCCCAGTGCCGGTTACACACACAAATGAAATCACGCTGAATGTGAGCTCTCCTCCTCTCCATTTTGGCTTGCAGAAGGCAGGCATAAAAAACCTGGAAAGACCACTGAATTTGGACTCCAGGCCATGGTTTGCCTGCCAGCCCTGCACTTCCTAGCTGTGGGATCTTGGGCAAGTCACTTAACCTCCTCAAACCCCTTTCCTCATCTGATTACGATAGAAAGAAATGTTTGTTGTGAATGAGAGTTAAGTGACACCTGAATGTTTGTGTTTATAAAACATTACTCATGTATTAAGTGGTGATGATAAGATTCAGGTCTAATTACCAACACTTGAAGGTTTTCTCAAATTCAAAAGTGCAGAACTCAGCACAGCAATTCTAGACTTGTACTTGGCCGGGTATATTGTCCTTGTCATCTTTCTGCCTGTCATGCTAATCTAACCCACTCTCACTTTAAACTTCACCTCCTCCTCCTTGTTGGCCATCGCAATACCTCTTTTGGGTCATTGTCCCTGCAAGATTGTTTGTTAGTTTATCATCTGTGATTGGTAAGAGCTAGTTTCTTTTTATGGTGAGATTTCTGAAGGTCTGTCAGATATTTTCTGAAAATCAAAACCAGTGCCACCTTCTTTGCCCTCATTGCCAGCACCCAGAGAGATGCATAGTAATGGGTGCATGAGGCTTGAATGCAGGCCATGAAGCCAGCACCGGTCTGCAAAGATGCATGCAGAGGAACTTGGAGATTAAAGGTCTCTGGGGCACACCAAAGCTCGGCTAGTCCAGCACTTGTTTTGCAGACAAGGAAACTGGGCCCACAGGGAGAACATATCAGAGGCGTCACGGTGGCAGAGTGTGATTGCTGCCCAGGCTTTCCAGGTGCCAAGACCATTGGTGTGGTATGCACTCATGTCCCAGCTGCTGCCTCGGCTGGCGCGGAGGGGAGCAGGCTCCACTCCGTATCCAGGGTGCTGTGGCTGCCTTCTGTTTGACTTTAGATGCTGCCTTGTAGGTCTTATGAAATTGTCTTTCTCTGCTCAGTAATTTATGGGTGGAAATTCATCAGAATTCACACAGTGCATGACATGATTTTTACTGATTCTTTATAGCAGGACATCTTGAGGGGAAAAGGCACTGAATATGAAGGGACTCCAGTGACTGTGTGAACATATTGAAGATAAAAAAGACTGAAAAACTGAAGGTCCTTTTGTTTCTTCAGTAATCTTGAACACTGTCTCTTGTTCTCCCACTGTGATATGCTCTTCTATCACTCTAATATTAATTGTTAGTATAATTTATACTTGCTGTTGCCTGTTGAATGGTTACTGTGCACCAGTCCATGTGAAGTGTTTATCATGATGAACATTTCAGTTAATCTATCCAAAAATTCTACAGAGAGGGCACTATAACCATCTTTGTTTTGTAAATGAGGAAACCAGTTAAGTAACTTATTCAAGGTCACAGAGTAGGAAGGGGAGGTGGGATTTAAACCTTTCCAATTTGTGAAGCCTGACTAGGCTTGTTCCTGGTCTGTAGTTCTGGACTCTCATGGGGGCGGTTATTGGAAACCCCAGCAGCCAATCTTCTGTAGCTGGTCAATGCCTCCAAGGACCTGCTGTTTGTTAGATGGCCTATTTGAATGCCTAGGGATGTCCGTACTGGGTGGCACCCAGCTTGCTAGGCCAACACCTTCCCCAGACATGTCCTCTCAGGCTGTGCCAAAAGCCTAAATGAGGACTGTCCCTGACTTCAGAACCTAGATGCCTGCTGTCAAGGGTGGCACAGCCTTTAGAGACTAAGTCCTGGGTTTTGGCTAAATGGATCCACTAACCTTCCAGAGAGTCTCATCTTCCTCAACTAGAGAGTGGGGGCGATTCCAATCTCATGGGTTTTGTTTGTTTGTTTGTTTGTTTGTTTGTTTGTTTTGAGAGTGTCAAATGAAACACTTCATTTTGAAAGTGCTTATAAACTCTGGGTTTAGGTGGAATTTTGAGACTAATGATAGTAGGTTGCAGAGGAGGGGTTGCAGTAGAAGCCTGGGGAAGAATGTTCAGGGGAAGGAAATACAGGGACAGTTGGGGGAAAAGAAGCAAACTAATCTCTGTTGCCAATCATTTCAAAGGCCTCCTTGCCCAGCCTTAACCTTCATGCCGTACCATGACATCATCTATGGATGTGTTTCTGCTTCCCTGCCCCGTCTGGAGGAAGTGCTCTCAGGTGTGGACTGGGGCTTGGGGTTCCTGCAGGCCCCTCCTGGCAGATATTCAGCTGAGGGCTCCAACCTGCCATTCCCTGGGGCTCTGTAGCAAAGAAAGCTGCCTGGGGGGACTCAGTTGTTTAAAGGGAAGTTGCTAATAGATACTTTGGATTATGGTGACTGTGATGAAAGCATAGAATTTTTAACGTTATTTTTTTCATCATCAAGGTAGTGTAACTACATTACTTCCAAAATTGGATGATAGAGAAGAGGGGAAAAAAACATTCATTTCATTTCACCTTAATTTTTCTGGATTTTGGGGGGGGGGCAGGTAGAAGAAGAAGAATTTTCATTTATTTTATTTTATTTTATTTTACTTAAATTTTTTTTTTATTTTTTATTTTAGAGAGAGAACAGAAGCAGGGGAGGGGGGCAGAGGGAGGGAGAGAGAGGATCTTAAGCAGGCTCCATGCTTAGTGTGGAGCCCGACACAGGGCTCAATCCCATCCCATGACCCTGGGACCATGACCTCAGCCAAAATCAAGAGTCAGACACTCAATTGACTGAGCCACTGAGGTGTCCCTATTTTATTTTTTTAAAGTTTATTTATTTTGAGAGAGAGAGGGTGAGCAGGGGAGGGGCAGAGAGAGAGGAAGAGAGAGAATCCTAAGCAAGTTTCATGCTGTCAGCACAGAGTCCAAAGCAAGGCTCAATTCCACGAATTCTGAGATCGTGACCTGAGCCGAAACCAAGAGCTGGACACTCAACTGACTGAGCCACCCAGGTGCCCCAATTTTCGTTTATTTTGAGTAGCTATACATAACATGGCACAAATCTGACGGTACAAAGCAGTGAAAAATTAGTCTTTACAGAACATGCTTTTAGTCATTTTGTGCATACGATTTTGACTTTTCAGTTAAAATATTCATGTATTATTTCTCCCCATGTTAAAGATTTTTAAAAATTTTGCAAGCATGGGGCGCCTGGGTGGCTCAGTCGGTTGAGCGTCCGACTTCGGCTCAGGTCACGATCTCGCGGTATGTGAGTTCGAGCCCCACGTCAGGCTCTGTGCTGACTGCTCAGAGCCTGGAGCCTGTTTCCGATTCTGTGTCTCCCTCTCTCTCTGACCCTCCCCCGTTCATGCTCTGTCTCTCTCTGTCTCAAAAATAAATAAACGTTAAAAAAAAATTAAAAAAAAAATTTTGCAAGCAATACATGCAAACTATATTTATAAGTTTTTAGTCTTACATAAACAGACAGCAAAATGCCAAATTGGTAACAGTAGTGAAATGTTACAGGTGACTTATTTTTATTTTTTATGCTTTTATTTATTTTCTAAATTTTCCACAGTGAGCAGGGATATTCAAAGAAGCATGCAGAGAAGATATTGTTCATAATCTTTAACATTTTGGCCTATTTTTATCCATTGTTATTCTTTGCATTTCATAAACATAGTTGAGATAATATTTTAAACAGTGTGTGTGGGTCCTGCTTGGTTTTCATTTAACATAAGCACTTATTAAGCTTAGATTTTTCACAGACTTTGTTTTTAATGGCTGGGCAGTATTCTACCAAGTAGAAAACACCGTATTTTGTTTAACTATTTATTCCCTTATGGTTGGACAGTTTGGTTATTTTACTATTAAAAATAATACCATAATGAACTTAGGAAATGAAACATTTAGAAGTATTGACCCTCAAACAATCAGTCTGGTGTTTAGAAGAACTGTATTCTCAAAGGATGCATATACAGCAGGCACTCAGCAGTTGTTCATGCTTAGTGAATCAGGAGACATATGTGAAGGGGTGTTCGGCTGATGACTTCAGTAAATGATAACATGAAGAAATAAAGAATGTTTTACAGCAATGCAGGGCTGTCAAGAGGGACCCCACAAAATGGACCAGAAGGTCCAAACCTGTCATGCTCTGATACTCCCAGGTCTTTGAGAGTATCTTGCAGTTTGGGCCATGAAGGATACTGGGGAAAGATAGTGATTTGCAAAGCTGTACAGCAGGAATGTAGGGCTTGCTCTGTCTTTGCGCCATGTTGGAGAATCCAGTGGCGGTAGTCCTTCTCCAGTCTAAAGGAAAGGAACATGGCAAGGACAGAAGCCTAAGAGGCGGTTTGTTGTCTGTGCACTGCCCCAAATGGCTGCTGAAACCAAATCAATTTGTGGAAGGCTCTGAGGATTTTCTTGGCTTGACTCTGTCTTCCAGAACTGAATAGGAAAATAGATTTTCTCTGAAAAGTGTCTCTCTGTGTTTGTGCCTGGAGCGCTCTGTAATTTGGACCTTGTCAGAACAGCCTGTCTTTATTTTGAATTTGGAACCACTGACTCCCCTTTTCTTTACACTGTGAGCTATTTATATGCCAAAAAGCATAAGTGGAGGCCTTTTCACCTTCTCACTTACGACTTCAAGAAATAAATAAAGGAAAGCAGCATTCTCTAAAATCTATAATCCTTGAGTATTAGCAATAAAGAGCTGAAAAATATTGTAATGTAGACATCTGTGCAGCAGTGATGGGCTCTGGATTGGGCAGTGAGAAGTTTGGCTGCTGGGTCTTAGGTACTGTTTCTCAGCCTTTTTTAGGACTTTTGGGGAAGGAGTCCTCAATCATCCAGCTGAGCATATATCCCAAACACATTCTCTGTCCATTTATTTGCGTACTCATTCTATTTGGTTCACTTTGGTTATTGATCACCTAATGTTCTTTGTCATGCAGTGTACAAGGCCATAGTGATACAGCTGGGATTAAGCCTGCCTTCCAATTTCAGTCAGGGTTAAATGGCAGTAACAGGAAACTAGCTATTCTAAACAGAAATGGATTTAATACTGTGAATTAGATGCTTATATCATTGGAAGGGTGGGAGAACAGGATCAAAGCTGGCTTTTGGCAGTGACTCCTAAAACAAGATTCTGAAAGTGGTCTGCTAGTCACTGTTTTCTTTTTCCTTTTTTCTCCCTCTTTTGAACTCCCCTAGCCTCCTGTTCCCAGGTTCTCTCTCCTAGATCTTAGACTGTCACCTTATGGGAAGAACTGCTTCAAAGAGTTAATGGAATGTAAAGTGTTAATGATCAAGTGTGTTGTTAATAATAATAGCTGTCACTTGCAGATTCTTTACTGAGCGCCCAGCTGTGTGCTAAGTCCTTTACATGCTTTATCTCAATTTTCACATCCTCTATTAGGTACTTAGTAGTAATACAGATAAGGAACTTGGAGCTGGTAAAAGTTAAGCGACTTACCCAAGATAAGTCAGTTAATAAGTAACATTTGAGTTCAAGCAGTATCCCTGTCCAGAGGTTCTTACAGTTTCAAAGAAAAGCTGAGCCAAAGAAGATACACAAACAAATGGCCATGAACCTGTGAAAAGATGCCCAGCATCATTACCCATCAAGGAAATGCAAATTAAAATCATAATGAGATACTACTTCACACACACACACACACACACACACATCTGGATTTAAAAAGATAATGAAAAAGTGCTGGTAAGAATGTGGAGCGATTGGGGGGCACCTGGGTGACTCAGTCGGTTGAGTGTCTGACTTTGGCTTAGGTCGTGATCTCACGGTTCATGAGTTCGAGCCCT
Organism: Leopardus geoffroyi; assembly: GCF_018350155.1. Taxonomy (NCBI): domain Eukaryota; kingdom Metazoa; phylum Chordata; class Mammalia; order Carnivora; family Felidae; genus Leopardus; species Leopardus geoffroyi. The sequence goes on along the minus strand of NC_059329.1, from coordinate 73,266,348 downwards.
GCATCAGGCTCTGTGCTGACACCTCAGAGCCTGGAGCCTGCTTTGGATTCTGTGTCTCCCTCTGTCTCTGCCACCACCACGCCCCCCCCTGCCCCCCACCTTCTTTGGCTGGCTGGCTGGCTGGCTCTCTCTCAAAAATAAACATTAAAAATTACACTTAAAAAAAAGATTGTGGAGAAATTGGAATACTAATGCACTGCTGGTGAGAATATGCAGCCATGTTGGAAACCAGTCTGTAGGTCCTCAGAAGGCTAAACATAGAATTACCATATGATTCATAAATTCCACTCTTAGCACATACCTAAGAGAAATGAAAACACATGTCCACATAAGAACTCATGCATGAATGTTCAAAGCAGCATTATTCATAATATCTCCTAAGTGGAAATAACCCAAATGTCCACCAGCTGATTAGTGGATAAATAAAATGTGATATATCCATATAACAGAATGTTATTTGGCAATAAAAAATGAGGTACATGCTATAAGGATGAACTTTGCAAACATGATACTAAAGGAAAGAAGCCAGTCACAAAAGAAGACAGTGCATGTGAAATGTTCAGAATACAGAAATCTATAGAGATAGAAAATAGATTAGGGTTGGCAGAGGGATGACAGCTAAAAGGGTATGTATGGAGTTTCCTTTTAGGGTGAGGGAAATGTTCTAAAATTGGGGTTATGGTTGCACAACTCTGAGTATATGAAAGCCATTGCATTGTACACTTTAAGTGTGTGAATTGTTTGACATGTGAATTACGCCTCAAAAAAGTTATCAAAGCAAAAAAAGAGAAGAAAGGCTAGGAAGGACAATGCTTACCCAAATAAATAAATGGCTACTGGTGGAATTTAGGGAACAGCACAAAAATCCTATCCAGTTCTCCAAAATTTTTGGCTTATATTAGTTTATCCTGACTAGAATCTGGTTGGTGCCCTTAGAGGTGATTTATTTTTTCTCAGTTGTCTGTTTTTCTAGGTTTTTTTATTTTTCTCTAAGGGGTATGTATTACTTTTTATAAGTAGGGAACCAAAAAAAGACTGTGTCATAAAATATGTATTCCTTTGGGTTATGCAAAAAGATCATGACTTCCACATGTTGTGCCACTTGAACTAGTCTGAGGATTTTTGTCCTAGAAAAGAGATTTTTTTTGGGGGGGGTGGGGAAGAGGTATCACAAGTATTTGTCCCTGAATTGAGCTGGTGTCAGAATCTAGTCACTCCTAGAAACCACCTACCTTTCACCCTTTCATTTCTTACTTACCCTTTTCTAAAGACCACCAAGTTTTTAATGATCACAATTTTGTGCACACCTTTTGTTTTGTTTTGTTTTGCAAGGAAAAGATCATGGAGGGTGGTGGTGGTGGTGATGGGTAGTTACGTCAAATTGAATGAGTAAAGAGAAGAAATGTAGTGGAGTGTCTGTGCCCTTAGGTAATTTGTTCCATTTTATTTATCCAAGTATAATTGCTGATGCCAGTATTTCATAGTCTACTTGTAACCCAGTTAAATACCTCATGAAAGTTATAAGACCTGCACAGGAGGGGAATTCACTGATGTAAGGGCCAGCTGGACCATGGGTATGCTTTTTTTTTTTAAACAGAATTTATGGATGAGTGAAGTGAAATTTATTGAGATTCAACTGTATGTTTGAGGGCAGAATATGCTGTCAGGCAGTCAGAGTAAAGCTGAGGATTTACAACCTGTGAGAGGCTTAAAATACGGAGAGTTCTTTCCCCATTACACAGTACGTTGGCAACTTGGAGCATGACCTGGATTTCTTGGGCTCTGAGGCCTTCTCATTTATTGTGTGCACATGTGTTTGTCTGTTAAGTAAGGTCCAGGTGCCTTCCAGGTAAAAGGGGTATTGGGGAGTGAGGGTTGTGGGAGTATATCTGCTAGATGCCTCTCCTCCCCAACCTTCCCGTGAGCCTGCCAGCACTTTGCTGCACACACCTGGCACCTGGGCTCTCTGTCTCCCTGCTGATACCTGGGACTGCTAAGAACAGGCCTGGAGCAGCTCACAAGTATGGAAGAAAGAGAAATCCCAGAAAGCAAGTTTTGGGTCCTTACTCTACCACTCACAAGAGATCTTTGCCTTTGGGCAAATCACTCTTCTTAAGGGTTTCCTAATCTTTAATAGAAATAATGCTAACCACCTTACCTGCTCATGAGGAATATTAAAGGAAAACACATACATGGTGCTGGAGACACATTAGGTCTTTGGTAACGATCATTACCTCTTTCTCAATCTGCTTTGCTTCTTTGCCTCCCCTTTCCCAGGCTTGATTCCTACACTAGGTTGGCAGAGAAAGTTACCCAGTTTTTTCCACCTCCAGTCAAAGGCCACCTGTCAGTGCTTTCATTAACATATTTTCTCCCCGCCTACCCATTTTTGTGCTAAATTTGTAGTAAACACATTTCTCCAAAATCAAACCCATTGAAACAAAAAATTGTTTCCTCTAGAATAATCTTGCCCAGTAGAATTTTTCTATGGAGATGAAATGTCCTTGGCTTTTCTTGTCCCTTTGCTCTTTAACTTAGATTTAAGATGGGTTTGTGAAGCTACATGAAAGCCCCATGAGACTTTGATTGGTTTCACATTGAATTTATAGATTAATTTAGGGGAAGAATCAACATCATTACAACATTAGGGTTTTCTAGTTCTCCTTTCATTTAGGCCTTTTAAAATATTTTTCAGTAATGCCATATTTTTCTCCATGAAAGTTTTGTCAGAGGTTCATACAGAGCAAAGTGACCAGCATAGTTCTGGATTTTAGAATATCAGCTGGGTGTCCATGAGGACAGTGGACCAGAGAGAGTGGCATCTAGAAACAGGGAGATCAGTGAGGAGGCTGTTGAGAGAAGATGAAGTTTGGATTTAGGCCTGTGTGAAGGGAGAGGATCCAACACATGCCAGAGATGTTTCCTAGGAAGAGGGGATAGGGCCACCTTAATTCTCCCGGGGCAAAATAAGGCAGAGTGATTGATTACACTTGTTGCCATTTACGGATAGCTCACTGCTACTGGCCAATGAACATGCCATCATGTTATGGCCATCATTGCTTCAAGGTAGCCATTATTACTTCTGTCCTCCAGACGAGGAAGCTAAATCTCAGAGAGGTTAAGTAACTAACCCAAGTCACCCAGCGGAACAAAGCATATGTTTAAATCTAGATCTACTCCTGCTCAAAGGCCACTGAACACCCGTCTAATCTTGGGTCCTTTCAGAGTTTATTGGAAGTACTTTATGAAAATATCCCAGACCTTTTGAATTTTATGACTGAAATAAAAATGACTAAAATCCTGTTCTCAATCATAGTCAGAAAATTAAATTTGAATGTTTACCTAGTTTTATAATGTTTGATAAAAGATCTAGACACGTCTGGATTTATGAGATCTATAAAATTTGAGTTGTGGAAGGGGCAGGAGGGAGGGCTTTGGGGGACGTAGATCATGTGACTCAGTGGAAAGCAGCAGAAGTATTTTTGAATTCTGAAAGTGTTTCTGGTCATGTATTTCTGGGTAACATTTTGTTGATGTTTTTCTTCCATTGGTCAGACCAAAAAAATGAATAGCCTTAATTAAAATTTCTATTGTCTTTGCCACAGAGGAAGGAAGCCTTTCCGTGGTTGTCATGGTGATGTCTGAATGACACCGTTGAAGTGGGTAGTGATTGCCATCCAGAGCCCTGAAATGAGCATTTATCATTTTCCTTGCCCACTGAGAGGCTTGCGGGACGAAACTGCACATTTCCTTAATCGCCTCTTAAATTCACATTTGAGCCAAATGCATGTGTGTGCGTGTGCCGGGGAATACACTCTGCTGCAGCCATGGTTAGAATCATCAAGTCTGAGACCCCATTTCTATTTGCTTTGTGCTTCTGAAGCAAAATGGCATATGTGAGGTGCTCATGAAAACTCTCAGAAAGTAGTTAGGAACTACCAGCCTTTTGCGTGGCACAGCGGGACAGCTCATGAGGGAGGCCTCCTCCCTGTCCCAGCTCTCTTGCCCGGCTCCCAGGCACTCAACAGTTTTGCCTGACACACCTTCTCTGTAGGCAGCCCATTTAAAGGGGCTTGCACTTAACGCCTGGCAACTTAAATGCTGCCACTTAACCACCCATCCTCCGCTGTCCCTCCCTGCCCCCAGCAGCCTCACTGGAGCCATCATGCTGCATGCAGCCACAGTGCAGCTGTTTCTGACAGTGAAACCAGGCTCTTTTGCTGGTTTTGGGATTTCTGCACAGTGTGTTTGGAGTATAGAAAGGGGAATGGGAGAAGAGTGATGTACAGCTGGATAATCTGGATGGGTTTTTTGGTTCTGTATGTGAGGTTGCCCTCTACCCAGGGCTGAGAGGATGGAACAATGACTCCCTTCCTCCCCAATGATGCCATGCAGCTGCATATAATGTAATTGGATTTTCCAGAGCTCTGTCTGTAGGTGAGATTTCCCGCAGGTCTAAAGAAAACAGGCCTATGACACCTCCCACCCGCAATTAGATATCTGTGCTATAACCTTTCACTTAGAGTGGTGTTGTGACAGAGAGTAAAGAATTTGCCATCAGAGAAGCTGGTGCAAGTCTTCACTCCACTTCCTGGCTAGCCATGTGAACCTGGACAAGAACATAACCTCTCAGAGCCTTAGTCTCTTCTGTAAAATGTAAAATGATAACAATGACAGTAACTATCTTTCCAGGCCACTGTGTCTCACGAGATGATGCTTTGTCAGCTGTAAGTGCTGTATAAGCTGTAAATTCTAATTCATAATGCTTATATTGTATACTAGGCTGTGTGCTGTAGAGTCAGAGCAACTGACAGGCAGAGTGAGAACAATCAGAATAAGATGGTAAATGTGTGATCCCAATATTGTGATCCAATATGCACCCAGCAGGCACTTAACTCTGCCTGGTGTGAGGGAGGGCTTTTAGGAGGAGATGACCCTTGTGCTAACTTGAAGGAAAGATAGAAGTTAGCCAGAAAGAGAGACAGCCTTCAAGAAAAGGGAATGGTGTTTGCAAAGACACTGAGGTACCATTGGAACCTAGGTATCCTCAAGAGAGAGTGGTAAACCATGAGGCAGGAAACAGGAGAGTGATGCTTGCCTTTATCCAGAAGGTGAGGAGAGCCATTGGATAATTTTGAGACAAGGAGTGACATACCTTGTAGGTTTAGAGATATGTGTGGAGGATTGTTGAAAGTTAGTAAGGAATAGGTGGGTGAGTACAGAGAATGATGACCTTAGAGGCTGCTGTAGTTATCTCAGTGAGAGTGCTACGGGGATGGAGAAGATGGACTAGTTGGTGATATGGAAGTAGAGTTGACTAATCTCTGACAGGGAATGAGGGAAAGAGGTAGGATAATTTCTGGCATTTCTAAATAGTGACCCTATTGGCATTTGGAGAGGGACAGATTTTCATTATGCAGGACACTGCTATTTAGCAGCCTGGGTCCCACTAAATGTCACATAATTATTGTCACAACAAAAATGTTGCTGCCATTTTTCCAAATGCCCCTGGTTAAAAACCACAAAGGTGGTGGTTTACCACCATGGGTATGGTAGGAAGGGCTCCATTTTGAAATATGTGGATTTAATGGTACCCATTGTTGTACAGCTGGATAATCTGGATGGGTTTTTCGGTTCTGTATGTGAGGTTCTATATGTGAGGGGACATCTTGGTAGAGGTGTCCTATAAGCAGTCGGAGGTAGAGATCCAAGGCTCAAGAGAGTGGACAGCACTGGAGATAAAGCTTCAGGAGTCATACCGATGGCAGTGAATGAGATTTCCCAGGGAAGATAGCATGAGAAGTGGGAGGTGAGTGGCAGAACCTTGGGGACCATCATGTATCTTGCTTGATCTTGTGAGCTGGAGGGGGAGTGAGTATTCCAGGACCCATAGGGAAGGGGAAACTGAAGTTCAGTGAGAGCAAATGACTTTTCCTAGTTTCTCTTTTAATCAGTTTTGGCACAGTGTCCAGATGAGGCTGAGGAGAAGTGGATTTTGCCCCTTCAGTTGAGGGCTCTTTTAACGTCTTACTTTATAGCCAGTTGGACCAAGCGTCTCAATGACTGGGCTGTTCGTATCACTGTCTCACCTTGGGTTTAGAAGTCTTTGTGTCTTAGTAAGGAGGCTTCTCAAGATTTGTTTTTTTCCCTGCAATGGCGAATTTTTCTTTGGCACCCTCTGTTTCTTGGTTCACTGATTAATAGACACTTGAGGAATTGCAGGGAGGCCTTTAACATGCGTTAGATACCATCACTAGCAGAGAAAGTGATTCACTGAACTCTCTCTCCGCTGTCTGCATCTCTCCCCGCCGACAGAGTTTGACGTTGGGAAATTGAGTCTGGACCCGGAAAAGCACAGTATAAACCTGTGATTCAGCCAGCGGACATGCAGCTGTGGCCCAAGTAGGGGCTGCTGGGGAGAGCTGGATGGTGAGGAGGCTTCTACTCCCATGTCCTTCACGTTACCCTCCTCACAGGTGGGAGTCATGCTGGGTTAAAGATCACTACAAGCAAGTTCTGGGCTCTGACTTCCAGGCTTTCCACCAGTTTCCATATTTTCAGCCAGAGTGTTGGGACTTCTGGACAGGGATGTAGAGGGCTGGTGGTTTATTTTTCAGAGATTCTAATAAGAATGACTTCTTCTATTAAGCCCTTATCCAGTGGCAAAGTTTTCTTCTTGCCATGGAAAAGTAAGAGCCGATTTTGCTGTTCGTCTTCATGGGAAATGGTCTACCCTTTGACTCCAGCTCTGCAGTTAAAGACCTACGCTTGAAACTTGGCTCTGTCCCTACTTAGCTGTGTCATGTTGCACAAACCCCTTAAGTTTTCTGATCTGTAAAATGGAGATAATAGTACCCACCTCCTAGGATTATACTGAAGAATGAGATCATGCCTGCAGAGTGCCTAGAATATAATATGCTCATGGAAGTTACAGTTTGGGTTGTCTCTTTGATGTGGTTCTTTGTCCGCCACTTCTCCTTGCTGCACGTATTTTTGGCTCTCTGCAGAAATCTGGCACTCCGGTGCAGTGGCCCACTATTTAGGGATGTAGAGAGCTAGTAGGTTTTCTTTAAGGAGAAGAGACCTCTCCAAGACCAGCTACCCTTATTGTTTGTCTCCTTGATACCAGGAGCCTTGTAGAAGGTCTTCCACAAAGCTGTGGGGCTGCAACTGGAGCCCAGCTCTGGCTCCAAACCCACACTCTCCTACTGTCTCCCCTCTCTCAGTCCTGCTTTACCCCCTGCCCTAAAAAGTCAAAAAGAAATAACTAGAATAAAGCCAGAAAAATCTGTCAGGATATTCCGTCTGGGTTCAGTGGTTCACTGGAACCACTGAAACTGGTTTCAGTTTGTTCACTGGAAAGTCCGGGTACTCTGGGTCCTGTGGGTCAGGCGCCTTCTTCCTGCTGTGTTTCTTGACCTGAGGCTCCCTTCCTGAATGGGCATCACTAGGAAATTAAGAAGGAAACTGGTTTGGGTGGGGGGTTTCCGAAATCATCCCATTTTGTCCTTTTCTAGAAGTGACATAGGCAGAGAGAGCCCCTCCCTGACCGGATGTCTGGAGTCCTTCTCCTTCCCTCTACCCCCTGCACTGTGGGTGGAATGGTCCCCCTGTGTAGGGTCATGGAGGGATGGAGGGATGCTGTGTGTTTGGGCCTCCAGAGCCCCTTTGGTCCCGTAACACCACTGCTAACAGACCCTTAAAGGGGCAGGAGTGGCCAAGTGAGAAAGCAGCCCTGGAGGCTGGAAGGGTGCCCTAACCAGGACAGCTACACGAGGCTCCTCCCACTGGAATGTGGCTGGACTACTTTACCTCTCACAACCCACCAACAGCTTTATCTTTTCCAAACAAAGATCCTGTGCTTTAATTCCTCATGGACATCCCCTGGGCTCTGGGCACAGCTAGCCCTCAGATCTGTGTGCTGATACTTTACAGCACAACCCTGGTTTATGGAGTAAAGTACTAAGTGTCCAGATTTATGTGGGTCATTCTGTGCTGCGCACCTGTGAGTGAGCTCATATGGATGACTTTGTGCCTGTTCTTGGTTTCCTCCTTTCGTTACTGCCCTGACCTGAAGGTAGCATGGGAAAAGTTGCTAGCTGGGTCCATTACCAGAGAATTACCACTTCCCTGTCACCACTTGCTCAGCCTTACCAGTGTGGAGGTGACAAGGAAAAAGGGAATCTAGTAGAGCAGCACCTAGGGCTCTCTGTGTTAATCACCTCCTAGCTTTACCCATTTTACAGATGAGGTGACTGCCAACCATACAGAGTCTGGTACAGAGTCATGTTTCTTTGTTTTCCCACCAAAATATCTCCTAATGCTTAGGATCTCTTCATCTTACCCATGTACTTCAGATTTCACATAATTGCTAAATGGAATGTTTCATGGGTTTATAGATTCATAGAGCAGGGAAGGAGCATAAGGCCATCTTGGCAGATTACAGACCTGGGGTTTGTGTTCTTTCTTTAGCAATCATGGCAGATGGTTTTTGGCCTAGGCTTGAGAACTTCCACCAACAGGAGGCAGCCAGTCAGTCTGATGTTCAGAAGCCACTCTGACTTTGACATCGTTAGACACATAATTCCTAGAAAAATATGCTTCCCAGTGATTCCACCCACTGATCCTTGTTTTAACATGTTGACCCTCAGGGGACAAATCAAATTACTCCTTATGATAGCTCTTCAGAGATGATGACAACAGTCCTGTGCCCTGAATCTTCACAGACCATAAAACTCCTGCTCCTTCAGTGATGTGGCTTTTGACCCATTATGCCCTTCACAGTTCTGGCTTGTCTCTCCTGGACAAGCTCCAGCTTTTTACTCTGGCCTGTATGTGTGGTTACCAGAAGTGAACCCAATATTCAGGTGGGATCTGATCAGTTCAAGCTAGAACATTTTTACCCCTCTTATTTTGGACTCTGTACTATTGAGTCCCAAGGTCCTAGTAGCTTTGTGACAGCTTTCCACACTCTCGACTAGTTGGGTTTGTAGTAGATCAAAGCCACTAAACTAACACAGATTCTGTATTGTTTCCTAGGGCAACCATAACAAGTTAGAGCATCAACAGTATTGGTTGGAAGCTCTGAGGGAGCATTTGTTCCCTGCTTCTCTCTTTGCTTCTGGTGGCTGCTGAGAATTCTTGGCATTCTTTGGCTTATAGATGCTTCACTCCAATCTTTGCCTCTGTCTCCACATGGCGTCCCCCACCCCTCCCTGTGTGTGTTCTATATGCCACTTGAATCCAGACCAACAGCTCTGAATTTCTGTGTAAGATCTTTTTACCAGATACAAGGATTCCCAGCAAATGTATTTTTCATGTTTGTTAGTAGATATTAGTCACTGAAAAGATGGATTTTGTGTAAGGCCTGAAATTAATTTTAAAACAATGTATGATGCTTTTTCATAATTCTTATTGCCTTGTTTTCAGGAAGCTAGTGTTAATTTCCAATAAGTAATAACTATGACCTTGAGCAATTCCTTGACCTCCTCAGACCTCAGTTTTCTCATTTGTAAAACAAAGAGATTGGGTGACGCAAGCTCTGTGTCATTTTTAGCACTAAAACTCAATACTGTGATTTCTGGAAAGCAAGGGTTACCCTTTGTGATAAAAGGTTTCAACCTGGCTTAATAAACTGAAATTTTACAGCTCTTGACTAAGCAGGCAGATTATGATTCATGAATCTGAAAATCTGAAAAACTCTACCCTTTTGTTCACCTTTGACAGGATGCAGAGACTAAGTTATTTATTACATGTTTCCACTCTCTTCTTGATTACTCACATAGTATAATATGGGATTGGCATGTATTTGCCTCTCAAATATTTGTTACATGAATGAATGAATATCCTTATGTCACATACCATTAGTGGGAGCAAGTAAGGCAGTATCATTCTGGTCTCATCTAGTAAGTGTGGGCCTTTTAAGATTCCGGATGATGATTAAAGGCTCCATGCCCAACCTGGGGCTTGAGCTCATGACCCTGAGATTAAGAGTTGCATGTTCTACTGACGGAGCCAGCCAGGCACCCCCTGAATGTTATTTTTATTTTTATTTTTTATTTATTTTATTTTTTTATTTTTTTTAAATTTTTAAAAAAAAATTTTTTTTTCAACGTTTATTTATTTTTGGGACAGAGAGAGACAAAGCATGAACGGGGGAGGGGCAGAGAGAGAGGGAGACACAGAATCAGAAACAGGCTCCAGGCTCTGAGCCATCAGCCCAGAGCCTGACGCGGGGCTCAAACTCACGGACCGCGAGATCGTGACCTGGCTGAAGTCGGACGCTTAACCGACTGCGCCACCCAGGCGCCCCTGAATGTTATTTTTAAAAGACGGTGGCAATGTTTCAAAGTTGCTTTCTGGAGCAGTTTCCTTATCTGTGATATGGGTGACTATTGAGGTCTGGACTCCAGGGCTTATGCTCTAAACACCACAGCAGAATGTGCATTTTTCAGGTTGAAAGAGATCTGTGACCTTGTCCCAGACATCACTTGGTCAGATGCTTTTCTGTTGCAGGAGCCCCACCTGCTATCATTGGCCCTGTGGGTCTCCATAAGCAGTTGCGGCCACTGGTACCTCTCTTCTTTTGGATTCTTTAGGGACCTTTATTGACAGTGCCTCTTTGGGTTCTTCACTCTGTGGAAAAAAATAGTCTGTTGGCTATCTTGGGTCTTACTTTTTTCAGGAGACCCTACAGGGAAGGCTAAGGACAAGTTCACTTGCCATTATTGTTAGGAAGAATCTTCTTCTAAAACCTTTTTTTTTTCTTTTCTTTTTAATGTGAGAGGGACATTTTGTGGCCTCTGTTTGCCATCTTCTTTCAGTTCTCACTCTTATGCAAGCAATCTTCATTCTTTAAAACAGGTCTCCTAGGGGCGCCTGGGTGGCTCAGTTGGTTGAGCGTCTGACTTCAGCTCAGGTCATGATCTCGCAGTCTGTGAGGTCGGGCTCTGTGCTGACAGCTCAGAGCCTGGAGCCTGTTTCAGATTCTGTGTCTCCCTCTCTCTCTCTGCCCCTCCCCTGCTCATGCTCTGTCTGTCTCTCTCTCTCTCTCTCTGTCAAAAATAAATAAACATGAAAAAAAAATTAAAAAATAAATAAATAAAACAGGTCTCCTTCCTCAAAGGAAGAGCTTTTCTAGAATCAGTGGTGGTGGTCCAAAATAGTACAAAAACTCAATGTTTGTAGTGGATAACAAAAAAGTTGATTATGCTCTCCAATTTGTTTTTGGAATACTCAGCCTATTCTGTTTATCTTTGATTTTCTCCATTTTGGTTGAAACATGGGTACAAAGAAATTGCTGTCCTGTAGGTAAATTAGAAATATAGGCGTGGGGCTCCTGAGTGGCTCAGTCAGTTGAGCGTCTGACTCTGGCTTAGGTCATGATCTCACAGTTCCTGAATTTGAGCCCTGCATTGGGCTTTGCACTGATAATGCAGAGCCTGTTTTGGATTCTCTCTCTCCCTCTCTCTCTGCCACTCCCCTGCTTATGCTCTGTCTCTCAAAAATAAATAAACATTAAAAAAAAATACAGGTGTGATGATAAATAGTGCTAGGTGTACAGTCTCAGCATTGAGAAGCAGTAGGGAGTGGTAGGGACTGCACTGAACTAGAAGGGCCATTCCACTTCTCATGGGTGGCCCAAAAAACAATTTTGGTTTTTCCAAAACAAGCTAGATTTTTATATGAAGTGTTCATATTTTTTAATGCCTTTTAAAAACTTTATTTATTTATTTTGAGGGACAGAGACAGAGGGAGAATCCCAATCAGGTTCTGCACTTACAGAGCAGAGCCCAACGCAGGGCTCAATCCTATGACTGGGAGATCATGACCTGAGCTGAAAGTAAGAGTTGAACACTTAGCCAACTGTGCCAACCAGGCACCCTGAAATGTTCCTACTTTTAAACTTTGACTCAATTTAAATAATCTGTAGTGGCTCAAATAAAATTAATTTTGGAGACAAATGGGTTTGCAGGTCATCAATTTGAAACCTCTAATACATGTTTGGGACAAACTGACATATGGATGGGCTCCTAGGTCATCTCCATCTATAGGTTGGGCTGAGCTGGTCTGGTCTCGTGCAGGGTCCTAGGGAAGCTATGGAATAATACATACAATTTGATTCTATGTATGTAATTTTTTTCTAAAAAGACGTGTATGTAAAATTTAAAATGCATTTAAAAGTTTCAGAAAGGCAAAAAAACCAAACGATACTCAAGAAACTAGTCAAGGTATTGCTCCTGAGATTGACACAGAATTGGAGGGAAGAAAGGGAACTTCTGCTTTTTTATATTTATTTATTTATTTATTTATTTATTTAAAACATTTTTTTAATGTTTATTTTTGAGAGAGAGGCAGAGAGAGCAGGGGAGGGGCAGAGGGAGAGGGAGACACAGAATCCGAAGCAGGCTCCAGGCTCCAAACCGTCAGCATGAGCCTGATGCAGGGCTCAAACTCACAAACCACGAGATCATGACCTAAACCGAAGTCAAATACTGAACCGACTGAGCCACCCAGGTGCCCTGAACTTCTGCTTTTTTCAGCCTTCTATAACACAGTAATTTTTGGAAGGTAAAATGGGGAGAGTCATTGGGATGTATAATTGCTTCATAAAGACTGTGAGCCTTCAGTGCTGACGGTGTTGAGGAAGGAAAGAAGTAGCATGGTTCAGAGTGATCAGGAAGGACTGCTGGAAGAAGAAGGGGCCTTGATGGTTGAACAGAATCCACTAGGGAAGACAACAACAGCAGCCAAAGCCCAAGGGTAGCCCAAGGGGACTGGGGAACAGTTGCATCTGGCAGAAGCCGAAGCTAGAGAGAAGTGGTAAGAGGTAAGGAGGCTTTCAAAGTGAGGAGGGTGGTGTCTAGCAGGAGATAATGGAATGTTTGCTGTGCTCCAGCATGATCCATCTGGCAACAAGGACAAGGGAGTCTGTAGGCAGTGCCATAGGGTAGGAGTCTCTCATGAGACCTCTTCTGGCTCCCAGGCAGCTGCCAATGATCCCTTCTAGGGTGTTGCCTGGCGAACGGAGGCTATATCTATATACCTGATGAATAAGCTCATGGCACTTCCTGTTCCTCCACTCCCAAGAGTGTGGACTTTGGAAACTTGCCCATCTCTGGCTGCTGCTTGATGTGGTTCCTCTACCTCTGAAGCCAGCATGTCTCTCCAGACATTTTGGAGATTCTGTGGAGCCACTGGCCATTGATTAAAATGTAGCTGCTGAGAAGAGGCCCATACTTTGGAGTCAGGTAGTTCAGGGCTTGAATTCTGACCTTGCCAGTTACTGGTTATGCGGCTGTGGGATGGCACTTGATCCCTTTGAGCTTCAATATCCTCTGTGCAAAATGGGGATAAAGTGATTTACCTTCTAGGGTTGTTGTAACTTGGCAGCTCAATACCTAGCAAATAGATGTGCCTTCCTTTACTTTTATATTATGGTACCCAGTCTGATCTGTAGTTATAGATTTGTATTATTTACATTTAATATATAAAATATATACTTTTTGTATCTATTTATGACCATATCAGTCTATTCTGTTGGGTTGTAAGCTCCTACTCAGTGGGGGTAATTATGTTCTAATCATTGTTTTACCTCAAAGCACTCAGAGTGCTAAGAACATAGTAGGGCTAAATAAATGCTGGATAAGTGGAGTCTGTGTTCTTTAACCTACTCCAGTCTTTACAGCAATTGACTTGTGATCGATCAGGATGTGTTTGTAGGCTAGGGCATATCTCCCATGTAGTTAAAACAAGTTTTGTCAAGCCAAATGCCCTTGTTAGGATGATGTATCAGGATGGCTTGTGAGTCATTTATTATTTCATTCCACTGTGGCACATCTATAGTTTGTGGGCCTTGATGTTCATATAATTTAGAAAGTCTTCTTTTAAAATATTTAAAACCTCAGGGGTGCCTGGGTGGTTCAGTCAGTTGAGTGCCTGACTCTAGATTTCGGCTCAGGTTCATTGAGACTGAGCCCCATGTGGGGCTCCCCACTGTCAGTGTGGGATTCTCTTTCTCCCTCTCTCTCTCTCTCTGCCTCTCTCCTGCTTGTGGCTCTCTCTCTCAAAATACATATTAAAAAATGATTAAAATATATGAAGTTTCAGAAGGCATGTAAACACACTGCTAGGGCCTTTTCCATGGCCTTAGAAGGGACTTGTGGAAGTGAGGGGTGCTAATGCTTGAGCTTCATTAGTTTCAAGGAAACCATCTCTTCATTTAAAGGTTCATAGAACACTCACTGTAGGCAATAGTAGGAATTATGAAGGATAAGGAGATTTCTAAAAGGGAAAAAATGGTGGTAATGATTACAGATTTTAGTAAAAATGTAGACATCCAAGTAGACTCAGAAGAAAATCCCCTGTATGTATTTGATATATATTCAACATATATCAAGCACCTGCTGTGTGCTAGGCACTATGTAGTCATTGGAACATAGCTATGAAAACAGTCCTTGTCCCATGGGGCTTATATTTCATGTGGTCACCTGCATCATAACTTGTAGACCTACTTAGGCTGCAGTGAAGAGCCAGTCTTGATCTGAGGCTATGGCACTAAAGCCACAGGCAGTAAAAGCACTTTAATGTCCTAGTTTCCCTTTCTGACTTTTCTCCATTCTCCTCTCCAAGCCTCTTCTGAGAGGGAGAGCCACATGGTTAAATCTGTGCTCAGAGGAGTTCAGCCATCCCAAGCTGTGATGAAAGAATCCTAGACTGTTACCAGGGGGAATGGGTATGATGGCTTGTAACCACTCAGCCCCTTCCCTGCCCTGACCATGGGATATAGTGATAAGGGAGCCATCATTTCTCCACCAAAGGTTCTGTGTTGGGCCTGATTTTAGCCCCAAAAGGTAGCAGATCAAAACTGAGTGAGCAATTCATTCAGACTCCAAAACTCCCGTGTGGAGGTGTTTCTTATGTCCTGCTTCTAGAGGAGCAGCCAACCCCACAGTATCCAAGAAGGAAAGAAGAATCAGGAGACATGAAGTGCCTGCCTCCCTGTTTACCCCCAGCCGGTGCTCCGCTTGGCCAAAGCGGGGTGGTGACTCAGAGCTGGAACAGTGTTCCTGTGTTGTTGCCAGATACTGCGTGGGGGCTGGGGAGGAAGGAGAATGAATGAGTAGGAGCAAGTGGCTGCTGGATTTGTAACACCTTGGGAAGCAGCTGCTCCAGAACTGAAATTGAGAGTAGGCGGGCTGTGAGCCTCCGCCTCACCTCTGCAGGCAGCTGGGCCCTCCTTCCCTGTCTGACCGAAACCCGGGTTTTCATAAGGCTGAGGCTGGGGAAGAAGACACAATCCTTCTGAACATGGAGCTCAAGGAGAGAGTGAATGTCTCTGCCACCTTTCCCGACGAGATTGGGAGAGCAGGTTAGTCCTGTACGGATTCCACAGGGACTCAATTCACTGCGGTGTTTTCTGATTCATGGAAGTCCAGTAATGACTGAAAGGGAGTTTTTGATGGCTTGGTTGGGAGTGCCTGCAGTTAAAAAGAAACCCCCAAAACCAAACAGTCCAATTTAATTGAGAATTAATAGGACAGAAGTATCATTAAGTACACCTCCTTGATGTCATTACAAAGGCTTTTCTGTTGGCAAGTCAGATTGGGGAGGATAGCTGTTCTGCCTCGTTCTTTTGTGTTTCAATTCTGTGTAGTATTGTTTCAGTTCAGTCTGTTGTCTCCGGCAGTAGTCAGAGATGAACCTCAGCATCTGAGGATGTTACAGTTGGAAGATCTCTATAATATCACCTGGTTCATCCTTCTCATTTTACACTTGAACCCGACATACTGAAGAATATTAAACAGAAGCATAGAGCTGGGTGTTCTCTGAGGTCAAAAATGTTTCCAGTGAAGTTTTAAAACTTCTGTCAGTGTGTCCCTGACTCAGTGCATCTTGCTGGGGAGGTGGTTTTTCTTGGGCTGTGCTTTCTGAACCTTGGGACTTGACCCCAGTGAGGGACAGAAGTGGGGCTGAAGGCAGGTGCCTACTGATCTTAAAGTACTTTGCCTGGCAGGCAAGTTCTTTAAATAGAAGTTTAAACTGGAGGCCGGGTAGTGTGCCTTAATTCGAAAGGAAGATGTGTTCTGGAGCCGCTGTCCTATGGCAGGCTAATAATGCTGGAGTTTGCAACATGGAAAAAGGCAAAACAACTCTATCAGTGTGGAGTTTTAGAGCTAGCAAATGAAAACTACAACAGAAACTAAACAGTGAGTGCTGCAGGCCAGGTCCATTATCAGTACTCTTCACAACAGTCTTGCAGAGTTGGAATTGTCTTCTCTTTTTTTGCAGATAAGGAAACCGACACTCAGAAAGGTCACTAATTCACTCAAGGTTGTGCCCTCCCAAGTGTGCAGAGGAGCTGGGATTTGAACCACAGTCTGTAATGACTCTGAACAGCAGCCTGGGGTTCATGCTTGGCAGGCCCCATGTGGCCTCTGCAGATGCAGAGTCTAACCTTATTGGACAGATGAGGAAACCAAGACCTAGAGAGGCTGAGTGTTTGCTGGGGGGTATGGAACTGTTTGGTAGTAACAAAGCTGGTACCTCAGCTTCTATTACGTTGCTTCTTTGCCATATTTCTTTAAAAATAGAGCAGGAGGCTATCTGGGTTTGATTTCCTCATTCTGTCAGGAGTTTGGCTTTAATATTTTCATGGTTATTGATGTCCTGTGAAGTCAAAATTAAAACTCCCTATTAACCAAGTAGCAACCCTAAGTACAGGGGCCCCATGTGGGAGCTCAGGAAGAAGGCAGGTCTTCAGCATGGGCTACTGGGTCAGAAGAGGTAATTTATGGAATGAGTTGACCACTGAGTGGATCTGAGAACATCTGGAGAGTCTAATGAAATACAGAGCATTTCAAATCATGCTGGAAGACTTCAGTCTGTTAAATCCAGAGTTTGGAAACGATAGCTCTTTTTGCAAGATACGTGAGCTTTGAGTTTGCTCGGTTGTTTTGTGACTCCTTTTATGCCCAACTCTGTCTGTGCCAGGCTCTGCTCCTTTAGCACTTTTGGATGGGGAGAGCAGGTACTGACTGCTCCTTCAGGTGGTAGGTCTGGTGTTTATCTGGATTTCAGTGTCTGTGCTTAGTTGGGTATGTGAATAAAAGTCAGGTATGGACATTGTGGGAGTGGGGAAGGCTGTTGCTTGGTCGCCATGCTCCCCAGAGCTGGTGAAGTCTATCAGCCTGGCTGTAGGGGTTTTTATCAGGGCCTGCAGACCCCTATCTCCCCCACTCTCTCTGGGAGAGCCATGATGGGTTGGGCTGCTGCAATCAGAAAATGAGGTGGGTTTTTGCACAGCCTCTCCCTGAAAGTACTGTGTTTGTGCTGAGGCTGTTGAGATAAAGGAGTTCAAGTGCCTGCTCCATGGGTATTACTGTTCTGTGCTGCAAGAGATACACAAAAAAATAAGTGAATGATGGCCCCCAGCCCTCCAGGAACTTAGGATCTCACTGGAGGTAGGGGGAGAGGGAGGAGAACAAATACACATGAAGTAAGTAGAGAGCAATATAAGAGATAGCATATAATCAGTCACCAAATTGTAGGTTTCATACCAAATACTCTCCCAGTTCACAAAAGGGAGATACAGGTGATGTTTGTATTATCCTCCTGTGTGTTTTTAATCACTCAGTAATTTCCTCTCGGGTGTTTGCATTCCGTTCTTTGATTCTCTCTGTTGAGTGTATTAACCTCCTTTGCGGGGGTGGGGAGGGGTTGCAAGGGAGGGCTAATTTCTCCAAATTATATTGTAACATGTTGGGAGAGAGCCAAGGATGAAGCGTTCTTGGCATGTTGGTGTCTCATCTTTCTTTCCTCTGTCACCAAGAGCAGAAGCCACTGCCCTCTGATGGCTACTGATCCTTTAGATTCTTGTCTCTTTGTTACTTTCGTCCCGACTCCTGTAGGTTTACCTGGCCTATTTGGAGGCATGGTTTCACTTTAAGGTAGGACTCTCCTTAGTCATTTCTCATTCATTCATTCAGCAAATATAACAGTGCCAGATGCTGTTATAGGTCAATAAGGGCAGTGAAAAGACAGACAAGGTCCGTGCTCTCCTGGAATACACAAATTAGTCAGGGAGACTGACAGTTGTCAAAACATATAAGTAAAAAAATGACAATAATTAAAATAGGGTGACTTGATATGAAGTGACTGGGAGCATACCCCAGTGGGTGGTTGGGAAGGGCTTTGAGAGAGTGATAATTCTGCCAATGTCTGAATGACAAGGAGGCGGTTAGGAGAGTATGAGGGAAAGAGCTTCCAGGCTGAAAGGATAGCTAATACAAAGGTTGTTAAGTCAGGAAGAGCTTGGTGTTCAAGGGGCAGAAAGGGGGCCAGTGTGGCTGGGGCGGGATGGGGAAGGAGGAGAGAAGACATATGTTGTACAAGATGATGATGCAGCTTGTCAGGGGTCAGGTCACCTAGGGTCAAGCCAAGGTAGAGAGCTTGAATTTTAGTCTGTGATGTGGAGCCATTGTAGGGTTTAAAGGGGAAGTGTGACATGATTTAACTTGCATTTGAAAAGACCCATCTGGCTTCCAGTGAGGAGAGTGGGTGGTCCAGAGGCCAGGATGGAAGCAGAAAGAGCAGTTAGGCTGTTGCAGTATCTTATCTAGAGATGAAGAGGTGTTGGCTGTAGAGCTGGGGAGAAGTGGGTGCATTCAGAGATGTCTTGTACATTGAGGACACGGGGCTTGTAATGTAGTGTGTGTGCAGGTTAAGGTAGAGCAAGAAATGGAGAGTGACTCCTAGGTTGCTGGATAGTGATGATGCTGTTAATAAAAATAGGGCAGCCTGGAGAAGTACCCGGTTTGCTGGGGTGGGGAGAGGAGGCTCATTCTGGTTGTGCCCTGTTAAAATTTGGTTGCCTGTTAGTTGTTGCCATAGTCAAGGCACATGTTCAGGGCCAGCAAAGTTAACTGAGAACCTTCTGTATGCCATTCATTTTGCGAGGCTCTTTCGTATATGTCCCTCATTTATCCTCACCACAACTTTTTGGAAGGATATTATTACTATTCCCTATTTTCAAAAAAAAATGTTTTTTAATGTTTATTTATTTCTGAGACAGAGACAGAGCATGAGTTGGGGAGGGGCAGAGAGAGAGGGAGACACAGAATCAGAAGCAGGCTCCAGGCTCCGAGCTGTCAGCACAGAGCCCGACGCGGGGCTCGAAATCACAAACCATGAGATCATGACCTGAGCCAAAGTTGGTCACTCAACCGACTGAGCCACCCAGGCGCCCCATTATTCCCTATTTTCAAAGGGAAGAACTCAGGCTCGGAGAGGTGAAGTGGCCTGCTCTGGTTTGAACCCAGATCTTCTGACCCTGGGGCTCAGGGTGGACATTGAAGGAGGCTGGTTAGTGCAGTGTTGATGGCTTTCATTTGGAGAGAGGTTATGTTGGCTCATCAAGGCCTGATTCCCACGATTCTCAAAGAAGGGCCTATCAGAGTAATGCCCATGTGTAACGAGCTGTTGAAAATCTTGACATTTTCAAAATAGTGCAAGCTCTAAAGACCATTTGAATAAGATTCCCAGTCCCCTTAGGAAATGCCACTTTGTACTAAACGAGCACGTGACACTTTGTACTAAACGAGCAATTTTATAAAAGTGTTAAAAGGAACTTAGAAATGTTGAGGGGATGTAAGGATGCTGTTTCAGCCTTTGGTTGCCACCTCTTTACTCTGTGGCCCCAGGAGGAACTGAAGAAGACGAGGAGGCAATTTCTTGTGTTCTTGGAGTTTTGGTTACCAGTTTTAGGACTTAAGTAGGAGCATTATTAGGTTACCGACGGTCCTTGGTTTTCTTGAGACATTGGGACTTAGAACAAAGATACTAAGTGCCTTAACAAGCCTGGAGGCCACGCTGCTTGTGGCATCAGACCTGCAAGGTGATACTCTTACAGTATTGGGGGAGCCACACTGACGAGCCAGAGGGGCCAGAGTGGCAAATGCTGCTAGCATACCAATGAGAAGAGCCTTTGATAGAGTCCCTCCTTAAGCTTTGAGACTGGATACTTTCTCACATTTTAAGGTGTTTCTTCTCTTTATATCTGGGTCAGATCAGAGCCCATGCTGACAGTGCAGATTTGTCCCACACTCAGCGTATCAATCCCACCACTATCAGAAAACCAGATTGATCAGGGTGCTTTGAGCACCAGTCACATAACTCCAGAACTTCCTGCTATGCCAAAAGTAATTGCCATGCTAAGTAGTTGGAACCTTCATATTTAACGGACCAGAGTCTTGCTGCTCACATTATAGTAAAAAACTATATGAATAGAAAATTAATCTTGCAAGAAACTATAGGACCTGTTTACATTTTACTAGTCCTGTCTGTGATTGGAGGCAGGTTCTTCCTTATATTGAGCTCAAATCGTTTTCCAGCTCTCTCTGGTCCTCACTCTGTCCTCTTGTCAAATCTCTCGTGTTTGCTGTTGGACTTCTTTGGGGCCTACCCTAACTCCTTTCAGGTCCAGGGCTTGTGAAGACGTGCTTATTTATGTGGATGGTTACCTATGGCCTGCCTTCAGGGGGATCATCCTTCCCTGAAACCTTCTGTGCTCCCTGGTCCTCTCCCAGGTGAGACTGGCTGCCATCCAACTTGGAGGGGCTGTTCCTGGGAGGATGAGCAGGGTCTGAGAATGAAGCCTAGCTTATGTTTTACCTCATTTGCCAAGTTACTTACTTTCTCAGTAGCCTGAAGAGAGATAGAAGCCCTTGAATGGAGGAAAGGGCTCCCTTTTTGTGCTCCCTTGAAACCAGCCACCTGGCTCCCAGCCGGGCCATCTCCATCACTACGAAAGAGCAAGGTGGCAATTCAGGTTTAAGAACAGGTATTTCAGGGGATTTGTCTGTGCCTGCTAAATGTGTCTTGAGACAGGATGATAGGACATGAGATTCTTCATGGATTTTAGAAAATCAGGAAATGGAGCAGGGTGAGGGCTTTTGGGCTGAGGTTGGGGACAGCAGGTAAAGTCAAAGGACTTTGCAATCTCCAAATGGGTGTAAGGACCCAGCATTGAGCAACCTTTGTTTGGTGAGGGTGAGCCTGGGTCAGCAGAAGGAGACCAGAAGGGTGGTGGTGTGCAGGAACACAGGAGTTGGCTGCCGTTGTGGGCAGGTCATCCTCCCTTTCTGAGCCTCACTTCCTCACCTGTGGTCTGGTGTGATGAAACACAGCCTGCCTCGCTGGGTATTTGGGAAGATTAAATAACCCAAGAACCTAACACTTCTTTCGCTCAAAAAGTGCTGAACCAGAAGCTCTGCCATTAGCAAGCTGGGCGAGTTTGATCAGAAATAATCATATTTTAAGACCTCAGTATTCAGGAGGTATTACTCTGGTTTATCTCTTTTCTCAGTGTCTGAGCCCCTTTTTTTCCCTTTAATTCAGTGTTCCAATAACAACATATAACCCAGATCCTCAGTTCCCTTATGTGTAGCATGGGAATAAAAATATCTTCCTTGCCCACCTCAGTGGGAGGTGGGAGGGTGAGATATGATGAATATGACCATACTTAAAGCTTTATGGAAATTCAGGAAATGGTAGTGGTGACGCTGTGGTTGATAACTTTTTTTTTTACAAAAAGGGCAGCATCTATATCAGGGAAGAAAGGTTGGGGAACTGCTTCCAGATCTGATCAAATAACAGCTCTATTTTTGTCCACTTTAAAAATCTATCTTTCTTCTAATGTTGGAATGTAAAGTTCATCTTAGTGTCTAAACCTTTCAGCTCCAGATTCACTCACCTGAAACTCTGGGCTTATTTAAGCTAGTACAGGTTGGGTGTGGGGAGCCCAGGAGTTGCTATTAAGGTCATGCAGCATATATGAAGTGGTTGCTGGATGCTGGATGCTGCTCCAGGCATATGGGAGATTCGCTCTTTGTGTGTTTATCAGAGATCCACCTCTCGGACCTTGAAGTAGGACCACACAGGTGCTGTCATTCAGAAATTTGGTCCTGGGCACAACAGAAGGAGGGAAGTGCAGAAGAAGAGGGGGAGGGAATAGCAGTGGATGGTACTGTTTTTCTGATGCTTTGTCTTTAGGGATTTTTGGTCTGCCCATAGACTCCTAAGGGAAGGGGACAGCAGGTTATCATGCAAAGAATATCAAATCTAGAAATCGAAGACTGGGATTTATGTCCCAGTCTTATCACTTATTGATGAAGCTATCTTTTTTTTATTTTTAAATTGAACTTTATTGAGGTATAATTTACATGTAATAAAATGCACCATTGTAATTTTAGAGTTGGATGAGTTTTGGTAACTGTGCATTTCATGTTAGCACCATCAAAAGCAAAACACAAAACATTTCTGTCACCTCTGAAAGTTTCTACTCCATTCCACTCAACCCCCACCTTTCACCACTAGTCCCAGACAATCACTGATCTTTCTTCTATACCTGTAATTTAGATTTATCTTCCTGGAGTTTTATAAAAATGAAATTATACAATAGTAGTTATTCTTGTTGACCTTCATTTGCTCAGCATAAATTTTTTGGTGGTTCAGCAACAAAGCAGTTCATTTCTTTTCATCCCTTTGTAGCATTACACTGCATGAATAGTTTGCATAACATGTATTTCTATTTACTTTTTGGTGGACATTTGGGTTGTTTCCAGTTTTTTGCTCTTGCATATAAGGCTGCTATGCATATTGAAGACAATGCTTTGTGTGGACCTATATTTTCACTTCTCTTAGATACCTCAGAGAAGGTATACAAGTGGGTGTTTATAAGAAAATGTCAGGTTGTTTCCAAAGTATTGGCACCATTTTCTATTCCAGCCATTAATGTATGAGATTTCCAATAGATCCATACCCTTGCTAACAACTTTTTAAAATTTTAGCCACTCAAGTATATGTATTGTGATATCTCATTGTGGTTTTCATTTGTATTTTCTTGATGACTGATAATGTTTGGTCATTTGTGAATCTTCTTTTGTGACGTGTTGAAATGTTTTTTCTATTTTGAAAACCAATAGTCTGTCTTAATATTACTGAGTTGTAGGAACTCTTTCTATATTCTGGATACAAATCCTCTGGTATTTGTATGTATTGAGACTATTTTCTCCCAAGCTGTGCCTTGCCTTTCATATTTTTAATAGGTAAGAGACTATAGATGAGTAAGGTTCCCAAAGTATAAGAGGCCATGAAATAATTTGAATGAAACAGAAAATGTTAAATGTATATATAAAATGAGTAAGTTTTATATGCCAATCATAATTTCGTCCAGTACAAGGCTATTTCTTTTTTTTAAATTTTATTTTTAATTTTTAAAAATTTACATTCAAATTAGCATATAGTGCAACAATGATTTCAGGAGTAGATTCCTTAGTGCCGCTTACCCATTTAGCCCATCCCCCCTTCCACAACCCCTCCAGTAACCCTCAATTCTCCATATTTATGAATCTCTTCTGTTTTGTCCCCCTCCCTGTTTTTATATTATTTTTGTTTCCCTTCCCTTATGTTCATCTGTTTTGTCTCTTAAAGTCCTCATATGAGTGAAGTCATATAATTTTTGTCTTTCTCTGACTGACCAGTTTCACTTAGCATAATACCCTCCAGTTCCATCCACATAGGTGCAAATGGCAAGATTTCATTCTTTTTGATTGCTGAGTAATACTCCAGTGTGTGTGTGTGTGTGTGTGTGTGTGTGTGTGTGTGTGTGTGTGTGTATACACACACCACATTTTCTTTATCCATTCATCCATTGATGGACATTTGGGCTCTTTCCAGACTTTGTCTATTGTTGATAGTACTGCTATAAACATGGGGGTGCATGTGTCCCTTCAAAACAGCACACCTGTATCTTGTGGATAAATGCCTAGTAGTGAAATTGCTGGGTCGTAGGGTAGTTCTATTTTTAGTTTTTTGAGGAACCTCCATACTGTTTCCAGAGTGGCTGCACCAGCTTGTATTCCCATTGATGAAGCTAACTTGAACAAGTCACTTAACCTCTCTGAGCCCTTTCCCATTCATAAAATGGGGGTCGATGGTGTTAATAGATAAGAGGTATAAGGAAAGGTTTTGTAGACTGGGGAATCCTTGAAAAGTAATAGTGGATAGTGCTGTTGTTGCTTTATTATTACTCCCATTGTGAACAGAGCATTTTTTTTCTTCCAGGTGGCAATGAAGCAGGGAATTTAAAATTCCCTGGTGAATGGAAGTGACTCTCTAAAAGAACCTGGATATTTAAAAAAAGGGAGGGGGGGTATTAAGCCAAACCCTTGAACATGGTGCAAGTGTTTATTTAAGTTTTTTTAAATGTTTATTTATTTTTGAGACAGAGACAGAACATGAATAGGGAAGGGTCAGAGAGACAGGGAGACACAGAATCTGAAGCAGGCTCCAGGCTCCGAGCTGTCAGCACAGAGCCCGATGTGGGGCTTGAACTCACGGACCGTGAGATCATGACCTGAGCTGAAGTCCGACGCTCAACCGACTGAGCCACTCAGGCGCCCCAAGTTTATTTTTTTAAGTTTATTTATTTAGAGAGAGTGCATGCATGTGAGCGGGGGAAGGGCAGAGAGAGAGGGAGAATCCCAAGGAGGCTCTGCACTGTCACTGTAGAGCCAGAGCCTGATATGGGGCTCAAATTCACCAAACCATGAGATCATAACCTGAGGCGAAATCAAGAGTCGGACAGTTAACTGACTGAGGCACCCCATTTTATTTAAAATTGGTGCAAGGATTTCTGAACCAGGTGTTGCCGGGGCCTGCTTCTCATCCTTCTCTAGATGCTCATGCCTTAATTCTGCTTTTTTGTGAAGATCTGAATGTTTTCTGCCAGAGAGAGCCCTAGGATTCCCAAAGACTTGCTTCAAACCAAGAGCTGGGAATTTGGAAGCTGGAGTGGTTGGGAGGGGTGAAAGTGTGCAGGCAGTAGTACACAATCACAGGGCCAAGGAGCAACCTGTCCTGATGGCTTTGACCACTTCACATTTGGCTTATTAGAATTCGCGAGGCTCTGAACTCAATGCCAGCTTACCCCAGACACCAGAACACAGGACACTCTGGCCGGCCGCCAGGGCAGAGTAAGAAAATCTTTGTAGGTGTAGAGACTTTTCCCCCCCCTTTTTAACCTTTATACTATGCTCATTAAATCTACTAATCTCTGGGTAGCCCCATGCTCAGTTTGGAGATGGGGCTAATACCTTAACACTAATAAACTGAGATGATATATTGACTCTGACAGTGAAAGCATTTTAATCATTTGTATTAGGAGCCTTAAAAAATGACCATGCCCTTTGATTAAGTAATTTTACCTGTGGAACCTTAACCCAAGGAAATAATTTGAATTGCAGGAAAAGCCTGTACTAAAAGATGTATAGTGCACCTAATATGTCCAGCAGAAGAATGTAAATCTTTCTAGAATGTAAGCACCATGGGGGGAAGAGCTTTTTGTTCACTCCATCTCCAGCACTTAAAGCAGTGTCTGGCACACAGATGGCCAATGAACATTTTTTAATGGTTATAGAAAAAAAATTTACATCCATATAATGAAACTATTTTACAGGTTTAACGTATCTGGCAGTAGAGCATTCCTATGAAACTTTGTGTGTGTGTGTGTGTGTGTGTGTGTGTGTGTGTGTGTGTGTGTGTGTTTGTGTGTGTATTTGTCAAATTGGTTTCCATACAACACCCAGTGCTCGTCCCAACAGGTGCCCTCCTCAATGCCCATCACCCACTTTCCCCTCTCCCCCACTCCTCCATCAACCCTCAGCTTGTTCTCAGTATTTTAGAGTCCCTTATGGTTTGCCTCCTTCCCTCTCTGTAACTTTTTCCCCCCTTTCCCCTCACCCCCAGTCTTCTGTTTCTCAGGATGAGTGAGATGAGTTTCACATATGAGTGAAAACATATGGTATCTTTCTTTCTCTGTATGGCTTATTTCACTTAGCATAACACTCTCCAGTTCCATCCACGTTGCTACAGAGGGCCATATTTCATTCTTTCTCATTGCCACGTAATACTCCATTGTGTATATAAACCACAATTTCTTTTTTTTCCAATATATGAAGTTTATTGTCAAATTGGTTTCCATACAACACCCAGTGCTCATCCCAAAAGGTGCCCTCCTCAATACCCATCACCCATCCTCCCCTCCCTCCCACCCCCCATCAACCCTCGGTTTGTTCTCAGTTTTTAAGAGTCTCTTATGCTTTGGCTCTCTTCCACTCTAACCTCTTTTTTTTTTTTTTTCCTTCCCCTCCCCCATGGTCTTCTGTTAAGTTTCTCAGAATCCACATAAGAGTGAAAACATATGGTATCTGTCTTTCTCTGTATGGCTTATTTCACTTAGCATAACACTCTCCAGTTCCATCCATGTTGCTACAAAGGGCCATATTTCATTCTTTCTCATTGCCACATAGTACTGCATTGTACATATAAACCACAATTTCTTTACCCATTCATCAGTTGATGGACATTTAGGCTCTTTCCATAATTTGGCTATTGTTGAGAGTGCTGCTATAAACATTGGGGTACAGGTGCCCCTATGCATCAGTACTCCTGTATCCCTTGGATAAATTCCTAGCACTGCTACTGCTAGGTCATAGGGTAGGTCTATTTTTGATTTTTTGAGGAACCTCCACACTGTTTTCCAGAGCGGCTGTACCAGTTTGCATTCCCACCAACAGTGCAAGAGGGTTCCCGTGTCTCCACATCCTCTCCAGCATCTATAGTCTCCTGATTTGTTCATTTTGGCCACCCTGACTGGCATGAGGTGATATCTGAGTGTGGTTTTGATTTGTATTTCCCTGATGAGGAGCGACGTTGAGCATCTTTTCATGTGCCTGTTGGCCATCCGGATGTCTTCTTTAGAGAAATGTCTATTCATGTTTTCTGCCCATTTCTTCACTGGGTTATTTGTTTTTCGGGTGTGGAGTTTGGTGAGCTCTTTATAGCTTTTGGATACTAGCCCTTTGCCCGATATGTCATTTGCAAATATCTTTTCCCATTCCGTTGGTTGCCTTTTAGTTTTTAGTTTTGTTGATTATTTCCTTTGCTGTGCAGAAGCTTTTTATCTTCATGAGGTCCCAATAGTTCATTTTTGCTTTTAATTCCCTTGCCTTTGGGGGTGTGTCAAGTAAGAAATTGCTACGGCTGAGGTCAGAGAGGTCTTTTCCTGCTTTCTCCTCTAGGGTTTTGATGGTTTCCTGTCTCACATTCAGGTCCTTTATCCATTTTGAGCTAATTTTTGTGAATGGTGTAAGAAAGTGGTCTAGTTTCATCCTTCTGCATGTTGCTGTCCAGTTCTCCCAGCACCATTTGTTAAAGAGACTGTCTTTTTCCATTGGATATTCTTTCCTGCTTTGCCAAAGATTAGTTGGCCATACTTTTGTGGGTCTAGTTCTGGGGTTTCTATTCTATTCCATTGGTCTATGTGTCTGTTTTTGTGCCAATACCATACTGTCTTGATGATTACAGCTTTGTAAGGCTAAAGTCTGGGATTGTGATGCCTCCCGCTTTGGTTTTCTTCTTCAATATTACTTTGGCTATTGGGGGTCTTTTGTGGTTCCATGCAAATTTTAGGATTGCTTATTCTAGCTTCAAGAAGAATGCTGGTGCAATTTTGATTGGGATTGCATTGAATGTGTAGATTGGGTTGTATTGACATTTTAATAATATTTATTCTCCCAATCCATGAGCATGGAATGTTTTTCCATTTCTTTGTATCTTCTTCAATTTCCACCTATGAAACTTTTTGTAAGATATAATGGTGTAAAGTAAAGCAGCAAGTATAAATTATATGGAAAAAAATTTGAGCATTCCCAGATCCCCAAAATAACCTCTTGGGCTTTTCTTTCTTTCTTTCTTTCTTTCTTTCTTTCTTTCTTTCTTTCTTTCTTTCTTTCTTTCTTTCTTTCTTTCTTTTAATGTTTATTCATTTTTGAGAAAAAGAGAGAGAAGGAGGGAGGGAGAAAAAACACAAGTGGGGGAGGGACAGAGAGAAAGAGACAGAATGTGAAGCAGGCTCCAGGCTCTGAGCTGTTAGCACAGAGCCCATCTCTGGGGCTCGAACTCACTCACCACAAAATCATATCTGAGCCAACGTTGGATGCTTAACTGACTGAGCCACCCAATTTCCCTTTTTAGGCTTTTCTGATACCTTAGGACACACCTTGTTAATAGATGCACAAAATAAATCGAGCTAAAACACAGATGCTCACAGACACAGTTCAGAGCTGTGGCAGTTTCATGCTGAGATGCTGAGTATAGTTCCCAGATAGGGAGCTTGGTGGTGCCACTCACTGCTCGGGTGTTTGCTGCCTCCGTGAGGGCTCCCTGCAAAACAAACAAACACTGAATGCTATTTTTGCTTTTCAGCTTTTTTTTTTTTTTTTGTAAAAGCAAAAATTCTTCTCATATTTCTTTCTGTTAGCGAAAACAGGTACAGTGTAGGTCTTTCCTAAGTGAAGTGGTATAACGTGAACTTTCAAAAAGCAGGGGACACCTGGACTCAGCTATTTCAAATGAAGACGTCTTAAGGACATAGGAAATTTCTATGTTAATAGGATGTGAGCAAAGCAGGATACAGATTTCTAAATACAGCAAACTCACAATTTATTTTGTAATAGAAAAAACTAGGGAAGGAGAAGGTAGCCGGGTTTATCTCTAGGTTGGTGAGATCATGGATGGCATTTTTTCTTTTTATATTTCTAAAATTTCTAAAAGAACAGTGATGTTTTGATTAGGGAAACTTTTAAAAGTAAATCATATTCTTTGAAAAAGCAGGACATTGGGTTAGTTTATTCATTGAGCAAACCAGCACACTATAGAGCCAGCTCCTCCTCCCTTACAAAGAACCAGGCAGCCTTTGTGAATACACAAAACACCTACACACTTTGGTTGTGACTGTCAGCCTGGTGTGGAAGCTGATCCCTCCTAACTTCAAAAGGGTGATAGAAACTCTTCAGTGTTGAAAATTGTGCAGGCCATGTTGCAGAGACATGCCCATGCATTTATATCCTATCATTGAGGTGAAGGCATTTTATATTAGGGAGAAGAATTTTAAGAAGATAGTTTTTCTGGGTGGGTGGTTAATTCTTGGAATTCTTTCCCTGGTTGATGGTTTCGGGAAGCTGTTGAAAGTACTGTCTGCTTTCCTTCATTCTTGTTTTAGCTCGTGCCATCTAAAAGTAACTTTTTGCTCAACAGTTCGGTTTGTTGGAGTACGTACTTTGGGGAATGTCTCTCGAAAATGCAGTGTTCTCTTGGAGCCAAGACTTTCCTAGAGTTTAAATCCCTGCGTCTTAGGTGGGCTTTGACACCTGAGCTGGAAAAGTTCGTGTTTTTTTAATGCAATGGAATTCTGACAGATCAAATGCGTCTCAAAAGAAAGGCTCACTCTCTCAATGTGGGAGGAATCTGTAATGATCCAGGGGTCCTCAGACATTACTGACTTGTTGTTGTGTATGTAATCCTTTCCATTCACATGACTTCTCATTCATTATCTCTCTTTCTTTCTCTCTAGCCATAACCAACAGACCACAGCATTCAGGCACCCTGTGAGTGGGCAGTTTTCTCCAGAAAATAGCGAATTTATTCTTCAAGAAGAGTAAGTACTTCTATATATTCTACTTTTCCAAGCAGAGTTTTGAGAGTTTAAAGGCATTTGCTCAAAACAAAACTTGTTGGACTATTTTCTCGCCCAGATAGAGGGGCTTGGAGTGGGTTGGTTGATACGAGGTGGAATGCAAGAATTTTGTTTTTTAATCTCTGGACGTCTCTAAGTGGGAAGATGTGGAAGTGGGGAGATGATACGGGCTTGTGCCATGATTGGTACTGTCAGAGCCTGTTACAAACTCTTTTCCCCCTGAATGAACCCTCCCCCATCAAGTATCCTCTAACATACTACTGTGCTCTGAGAGGACCCACTCATCTAGAGTGAAGTTGCCTTAAATACAGCCTCACACCAAGCTGAACCAGCCTCCCATAGACCCCTCAAATAAGAGTCCAAAGCCAGGGCTTAGAAGGGAGGAGGGCTGTGGCATCCATTGTCCCTGAACATCTGGAGTTCTTTCTGCTTGCTTTTTCCAACGTGGGGACTTTCTTGCTCCTCAGTCCTATTTCAGCAGGGCCCCAGGGTGCTCTGAGGTAGGTTCTACCACCCAGGGCTTGTCTACTTAAAAACACATGTACAGCCCAAGCAAGATGTGTTCTCCCAAAAATGAAGGAAGAGCAATGTATGCAAGTGGCTTTGTTCCCTTCTGCTCATCTGAGACCATTCTGTTTGAAGAAAATGATACTGTTTGAGAAATTCATAGAGATGTTCGCTTCCCCCCTTTATATTATTTTTCTGTTCAATCTCTAGACCAACTATGATCTTAAATTATGAGTATTTTTACAGCATTTCCCTCCCTCAGTACTTACACCTTTAAACTTTGGGTTATGGAAACTTTCAAGCCTATGCAAAAGGAGAGAGAGTATTATCTCCCATCTTCAATTTCCAAAACATGGCTGATTTTATTTATTTCATCTATAGCCTCCCCCTCACTACCTGGATTATTTTGAAGCAAATTTCAAACACATCATTTAATTCCTTCAGTATTTTCAGCTTACAGTCATTATCTTACAGAAATTTTAAAACTAGAAATCTATAATTATGATACGACATTCCTTACATGTGTACTCTATGCTGAGGGTTTTACATATTTAACACAATAGTCCTGAGAAGTAGACCATCATCATCGTTTTAAAGATGAAGATGCCAAGACTCAAAGAAGTTAAGTCACTTGCTCAAAGTTGCATGACTGGAAGTAGAAAGAGCTAGGATGTCACCCCCGTTTGATCTCTTTAGTCAGGGCTAACCCTTGGTACTAGTCAGAGGCTACTTACTAAATTATTATCATCATTATTTTAAGCAGACTTCATGCCCAGTGGGGAGCCCAATGTGGGCCTTGAACTCATGACCCAGAGATCAAGACCTGAGCTGAAATCAAGAGTTGGATGCTGAACCGAATGAGCACTCCAGGCGCCCCTACTTGCTAAATTATTTTGATGCTGGTGGCCCATGGGTCCTGATGGCCAGTCTGGAGTTGGGGTCTGACTTTGAAAGCATTGATACTATTAGTGGATGGAAGATAAAGATGGTCTTGTCTCCGGCATGGAGATAGAACTGCTATGTAAAGACAGAACCAGAATGTGGATTCTCCACATTCCAATCAGAATGAGTTTGTTTATAGAATCCTGAAGGTCAGAAGCTCTTGGGAGGTCAGCTCAGCCCCCCTTAGGCATCCTAGAGACACAGGTGCTTGTCATTTTTAAAGGTCTGGATGGAGAGTCCATTAGAACACCTAACTTGGGAAGTTACCAACTTTAATAAAAGCTTCTGGAGAAATGCAGACTTCCCATCACTAAACACCCTTGCCCCCCTCCCCCCCCCCACTTCCTTTTCCTCACTGTTACAATTTTGTCCACTTTTGCGACGGTAGTCTCTTTTCTCCTCCCAAAATATCTCTGTAGCTAATCTCAATTCCATCCACTTTTCAAGGAAAAGATACTCATTTTTTTCAAGGGTCACTTTCCCCCTCTGTAGATAGCATTTTCTGGATGTCCTAAGGACTGCTTGCTTGTCTTAAGTGGTGGGTGCAATGTCGGGGTGGCCGGACGTTCCTGGAAGCAGGCACAATGTGCTTTAGGCATTGAGAGGAAGCGAGGATTCCTATGAACCAATGTGGTGATTCCTACACTTATTAAATACTTACTAAGTGTCTATATTGTGTCAGAGGCCGTGACAGACTGCAGTTACAGCGGCAAGCAAGACAAATGTGGTCCTGTTTGTGAAGAGCTTATGGTTGAGTAGGGAAGATAATTAAACAAGAGCTTACAAATGTGATAAATGTTCATGGTAGAAAAAACATAGGGTTCAATGGGAGTTGATAAAAGAGGGTTCTAACCTGGCTTAGGGATTGTGGGAGGCCTCTTCATCCTGGGAAGGGATGTTGTTTAAATTGTCTCAGTTGTCCAGTCAAGGTGCCCCCACCTGAGCAAAGACCTGGGGGTGGGGGGGTAGAGTGTGGAGGATCTATACTAGTTGAGTTAGAAAGAAAAATGAAGCACACCAGATGGATTCTGGAGATACTTGGGAGGTAAAATTGACCGGACTTGGTGATTGATTGACTGTGTTGGGGATGAAAGAAAGGGAAGACTTTCCTGAGGTGTCTGGTCCTAAATTGGAGGAAGGGGGGATTTAGATAAGTGTAGATAAGTGTGCACGTGCGTGCCATCAGTCACAGCTGAGGGAAGGGTGATGAGCTTTGGTGGGGTCGGAGGGCAAGAGGGACTGACTTTTAGCAGAGGTTTATGAAGGGGAGTGTGGAGATAAGGTGGGAGAGGGAGTTGCAGCCAAGTATCTAAATTGCTTCCTCCTGAAATACACCCAGATTTACCATCTGGTGGAGCTCTCAAGGGTGAGTGAGGCACAATTTCACCTCACAGAAACCCAGTTTTAAAGATGCCAACAAATAAGATTCCTGATTTGTTCCCTTAGGGGAGCTTAATTTTGTTGTGTAGTGTGTTATGTGGTGAAGAAAAAAGACTGAGATGACCATTTGTGTGTCCTTTACACATCAGCTCTCAGATTAATGTGGGTGGAAAAAGGAAAACTGGCTCTTTTCTTTTTCTTCTCGAAAGAGTGTCTGTTAAGGCGTCATTGACTCCTTTCACCAGAGCTTCCACTCTGGGTTCTTTTTTTTTTTTTTTTAATGTTTATTTATTTTGAGAAAGAGAGTGAGCATGTGAGCAGGGGAGGGGCAGAAAGAGAGGGAGAGAGAGAGAATTCTAAGCAGGCTCCACACTGCCAGTGTGGAGCCCAATGCAGGGCTTGATCCCATGACACTGGGATCATGACGTGAGCCAATATCAAGAGTCAGATGCTTAACTAAGCCACTTAGGTTCCCCCCCCCCCCC
Source organism: Leopardus geoffroyi (assembly GCF_018350155.1). Lineage (NCBI taxonomy): Eukaryota > Metazoa > Chordata > Mammalia > Carnivora > Felidae > Leopardus > Leopardus geoffroyi. The sequence continues at coordinate 73,233,438 of NC_059329.1, read as the reverse complement.
CCCCGCCCCGCCAACTCTGGCTTCTTGAATTGAATTGAATCCTTCCAGAGCAGTGGTTTTCAGGGTGGTCTCTCCACCAGCATCACCTGGGAACTTGTTAGAGATGCAAATTCTTGAGCGCTACTCCAGACCTACTAAATCAGAGTCTCTGGAGGTAGCACTCCATAACCTGTATTTTAGCAGGCCTTCAGGTGCTTCTGATTCAGGTAAAAGTTTAAGAACCACTGAACAACTTGCTAATTTACCTCCTAAATTACTCCCAGATTCTTCCTTTCATCCTTAAATCTCCTCCAGATACCTGTCATTCTCTGGGCCGTGGTGACAATCTTAGATGGATTTTAGTCAAATAATTGTGGGCTCCTTCTTGTATGGGAAGAAAAACAAACAGGTCCCCATGGTAGCTTCCTTTAGAGCATTACTGTGTGAACAGGTAACACCTCTCCTCCAGTGTTGGCAGGTGGGGTTTACCAAAGCTGCTTGGTGTAACAGGTGCATGCCCATCAAAAGATGATTTCCCGGGGCGCCTGGGTGGCGCAGTCGGTTAAGCGTCCGACTTCAGCCAGGTCACGATCTCGCGGTCCGTGAGTTCAAGCCCCGCGTCGGGCTCTGGGCTGATGGCTCAGAGCCTGGAGCCTGTTTCCGATTCTGTGTCTCCCTCTCTCTCTGCCCCTCCCCCGTTCATGCTCTGTCTCTCTCTGTCCCAAAAATAAATAAACGTTGAAAAAAAAATTAAAAAAAAAAAAAAGATGATTTCCCGCCTTACATATTGGAAGCAGGGAGAAGAGAAATAACGTGAAAGCTATGATCAGTGGATCCAGAGGGCATGAACTCTGAGCATTCTAGTTTCTGTGTCAGTAATACAGGATGGGCTAGGGTCTGCTGTGGTAACAACAACAAACAATCTCAGTGATGTGAGACAATTAAGGTTTATTTCTCGCTTGTGCTCCATGTCCATCACAGGTCCCCTGAGGGATTCTGCTCTATCATCTTTACTGAGGGAAGCTCCATCTCTGTGCTTCCATGATTGGCAAAGGCAAGAAGAGGGGAACTTGGTGAATTGTGCACTGCTCTTTCACATTTCATTGGCTAAAGCAAGTCAAATGGCCACTTTAAGGGGCCAAGAAAGTACATTTCTATCATGTACCTGGGAAGAGTATCAGAAATATTTCTTGGCCATCACTAATGACTACACTTAATGATCCACACAGTTCAGATTTATTAAGGGAATCAGGACCTTTTGAGTCTGTCACTGACAAGCTTATTTTGCTGCATGATTAGAGGGTTTGATTTCTCATTTCACCTTTTCTGTTGTCAGAACCCCCAAGGCAGGTGGGTATCAGCCAACAGGTCCTACACGCTTGTTCCCCAGGGGACACTTCTATACACCAAAGCCACCAGGCACATGGAAATCTCACTTGGAAGAGCTAATATGAGCTCAGGCTGCATTAATAAAAGTACAAGATATAGAGAAAGGAAGACAATACTTCTGGTATACTATGGTGATTGTGGACTACTTCACTCATTCATTCCAAGTTTACAGAGCATCAAAGACATGCCAAACCCCAAATATTTTGATCTGGGTACTAAATTTTAAGAGGGATGTTGAACAATTGAGATTGCCCTGGGGAAGGGGACCATTATGGTGAGGGGTCTGGAAACCCTGTCCTGTGACCTCTCATATTTAGTCTGCATGAGAGAAGATGAAGGAGGATGTACTGTAAGTCTTCAAGAAGGGCTGGCACGCAGAGATGAGGTCCATTTGTTGCACGGCTGCAGAGGCAGGCATCAGGTCAATGAGAAGAATTATAGGCGGGCAAATTTTAGCTCAGTTCATAATTTTCTAAGAAAGAGATTTTTCAACAGCCCTTGTTTCAGTATCTAGAGTTTCATCTTTAACTTTAAATGAGATAAGCTACCTCCTAGAATAAGACTTGACTTTTTCCATTAATAATAATATTATTATTTTTACAACGAACACTTAGAGCCCTTATTATTTACTGCCAGGTACATTTCTAAGTACATTTCCCCAACAGCCCTTATTATTTATTGCTAGGTACATTTCTTTTTTTTTTTTTAATATATGAAATTTATTGTCAAATTGGTTTCCATACAGCACCTAGTGCTCATCCCAAAAGATGCCCTCTTCAATACCCATCACCCACCCTCCCCTCCCTCTCACTCCCCATCAACTCTCAGTTTGTTCTCAGTTTGTTTTTTTTGGGGGGGGGTATTGACCTATATTTTTATTTTTTTTTTATTATTTTTTTCTTTGTTCATGAGTTTATTTATTTATTTTGTTAATATATGAAATTTATTGTCAAATTGTTTTCCATACAACACCCAGTGCTCATCCCAAAAGATGCCCTCTTCAATGCCTGTCACCTACCCTTCCCTCCCTCCACGCCCCCCCCCCCCATCAACTCTCAGTTTGTTCTCAGTTTTTAAGAGTCTCTTATGCTTTGGCTGTCTCCCACTCTAACCTCTTTTTTTTTTTTTCCTACCCCTCCCCCATGGGTTTCTGTTAAGTTTCTCAGGATCCACATAAGAGTGAAAACATATGGTATCTGTCTTTCTCTGTATGGCTTATTTCACTTAACATAATACTCTCCATTTCCACCCACGTTGCTACAAAGGGCCAGATTTCATTCTTTCTCATTGCCACGTAGTACTCCATTGTGTATATAAACCACAATTTCTTTATCCATTGATCAGTTGATGGACATTTAGGCTCTTTTCCATAATTTGGCTATTGTTGAGAGTGCTGCTATAAACCTATAAACATTGGGGTACAGGTGCCCCTATGCATCAGTACTCCTGTATCCCGTGGGTAAATTCCTAGCAGTGCTACTGCTAGGTCATAGGGTAGGTCTATTTTTAATTTTTTGAGGAACCTCCACACTGTTTTCCAGAGCAGCTGCATTGCCAGGTACATTTCTAAGTACATTTCCACAACAGTCTTATGAGGAAGATACCATTATAGTCATGGATACTGAGGCACAGAGAGGTTAAGAGTCTTGCCAAAAGTCACACAGCTAGTAAGTGGCAGTTAGGATTTGAATCCAAATGGTTTGGCCCCAGATGCTGTGCCTCCAACCACTCCAATACTGCCTGTCATTTGAGTGGTTTTCAAGAGATAGTCCTCTTCCTTGGCTGTACTTAAGTGTTGTTGTGCCAAATAGGCTAGAGATTTTAATTGTATCTGCAGTAATGACATTTGATCTTGTAACTTCATGCTTGCTTGAAAGACGCCAGGCCTCCTTAGTAGTCTTTTCTCCAGAAAATGTTCTCGAGCCTTTCTACAGGGCCTCATTTCCAGTGATTGGAGCATTTGAGCTCCTCCTCTTCAGTCTCTTTTCCTGATTCTCTGTGGTTTTCTTGAATTGGAGCTTGTGGTTGGCCTTTGCGGCTTCACGGGACACAGGCGGGAGCCCTCCTAAAGAGGTAGCCTTGGCACAAGGAACTTCCAGGCTGCGGTTCTGGTGGTTGGTGCTATGCACAGGAGCGTTTTCTCCTCAGAGCCGGGCTGTCCAGGAAGCCGCTGACAGCCGCCTCCGCTGCTCTTGGGGAAGAGGAGAGAAGCATTCCGGAGCCGTGACGCTGGCAGCTGACTGACAGCAGGCTGTGTACACTGATCCCCAGGCTCTGTCAAGCGTTTGATGTTGAGGTGGGGCCTAGTTGAGAGAGAGTATGTGCTCTGGAAGTTCAGAAGCCTGCTGCCACGCTCAGAAGCCAGCTGTAAGGCACCCAAAATCTCCCAGATTCCTTAACCCCAAGGGGACCCGTGCCTGGTCTGCTTCTCCTGGCATCCTAGTGAGGTTAGCTTGTTCCTTCCGTTGGAGTCTGAGCAGCCCCCTGTTTTCTCATTGGATTGTTTGGAAAAGAAACCGTAAGTTGGAATTGCCTGGAATGTCATGAGTGGTGTTTGGAGGATACCACTCCAAAAGATATCTTGCTGAAGGTAAGAATTACCTTCAGCGGTTCATTTTGCAGTTGCAGGGCAATACTCTTCAAGGCATGTGCGGACTGGGGGTGGGCTATCTCCTGCTGCTAGGAGACGAGAGGCTGACTCCTGTTCCTCCTGCGGTTTCAAGTTGGTAAGAATTTGCAGTGAGAGATAAAGAGCACAGGATAAGGGTGGGGGCACACTACAACTCTGAGCTTGGAGGAGTCTGTCCTGTTGTTCATCTGCTGAGCCCCGGACTGTGTGGCTGATATAACCAGCACCTTGTCTCTCCAGAGTGGCAGTCTTGGGCTAGCTTTGCCTGTTGCATTTGGTTGCCATGGCAGCAGAAAAAAATGATGAAAAATGGAAACACCTGGCAAGCAGATGCAGAAACTCAACTGTTCAGTTTTCCTTCCTGGTCTAGGAGTCGGCATTTGTGACAGTCACAGGTAGGGGAAGAGGTGGTGATGGTGTTCTTAGTTCATTCAGACACCTGGTTTTTGACTTGGCTTTTGGTGTCGAAGTTCCCAAGGGCATTAGCACTGGGGATGCAGTCATTACCAGGCAGCAGTCACATCTCAGGCTCTGTCTGTGGGGGATGAAAATGCTGCAGTGGTGGCTTGGCTGTGTGTGGAGGGTAAGCTGCTGCTTGCAAACAGTCATTTTGTTTCTTCCCGCGAGTACCCTTCTTGTCCTCCTCTTTTATTTCCCGAGTCTGGAAAGTGCCAAGATCTCCATTAGAAAGGGCTGTTTTCTAGTGAGGGTCGTGGCTGCCTGGTAAATCAAGAGAAGCTGATGTAGGCTAGAGGAGGGCTTGCCAGTGTCTTGGGTTAGAATTGTAGTATCTCTGAAATAGCAAAGCAAAAGTGGAAGGAACAGTAGAGGTCAAGGTCTGGTTCTTCCCCAGCACAGATAGAAGCATGGAACCTGGACAGTAGACAGCCCAAGAAACTGGTCCAAGGTCACACGGCTGAGCAGGACTCAGGCTGAGTTCAGAACAGTGTTTGGGTTTGGGGATGGGGAGGGGAGCCCATGAGGCTCACTAAGTTATTTTCATCCCAGGTGAGGGGTGCTCTTTGGGCTGGTTTCCAGCTCCTGAGGTGGGGTGGGATGAGGGTGTGTTCCAGAGGGGAGTTGCAGGGAGGGGAAAGAACACAGAAAGCCATAGTTGAGTAACAAGGCAACAGTTGCTGAATGAAAACCCGTGTCAGACAGCCTCCCCCAGGGTGTTGGGAGTATACAGTGAGCGTTGGCGGTCTGTGTGTGTCTCTTTCTCTGAGAAGAGGGGGTGTGGAGGTGTCTGCCTGCTTGGGACAAGAACTTTCTTTTATTACTGCTTTTCATTGTGCATTGCTTTCCCCAAACCCCTTAGGTGGTGGGTGTGAGCACTTTAAAAAATTTGCTGGTTGTTAGTGAGTATGCCTCTTCTCATACACCCTGCTCTCATAGCATTAATTTTAGCTGAGCTCTCTGTGTGGAATACTTGAGGACAGAACATGAATTTGGGGACCTATTTTCCCCCCAAAGAATTGATGGGATACAAGTGACATCTAATAACATCTTCTCAATAAAGGATTCCCAATTCCCAATAGCTTTCTAACCTCCTGGGGAAAGAATAGGAGCCCAGTTCCCCACAAGTTTATTGTACTTTAAAGGAGCCCCACGTGGATAAGGTGCTCATAGAGGTGTTTATAGGAAATGATTGTTTAGAAGTTAATTGTTTGGCACTTTGAATTTTCTGGAGAGAAGTGCCTTGGAAATAAAAATAGAATGTACCTGAGATTTAAGTTCTGGCGTGTCCACTGGTAAAGCCATGACGGTGCTTTTCATTTAGTGCTGCGCTCATAGTTTTTAAGATGTTCTTTCACTCCACACAACCACCTTGTGAGATGAGAGTAGTTTTCACCCTATTTTGTAAAAATGGAAACTGAGGCCCAGAGAAATGATGTGACTTGTGAAGGAGTGACTAAGCTGCGGAGCTTTGTTGAGACCCAATTATTCCGGGCTCCTGGGCTTTCCACCACTCCAGGATCCTCTTGGTTTGGGGATTGGTCCTTGGGGCTGAGAAGAGCAAAAGCCTGCTTCTGTCAGACCCTGGGACTTGCCATGGGGTGGTGTCTCTTGTGAAGACCAGGTTTTGGAGTCCAGCTTCTGTCTTGGGCAGTTATTAATCTGTCGTAGCCTCAGTTTACCTCACCTGCAAAATGGAGATGGTAAAACTGGCTTTTCAGGGTTAAGTGCAATAATGTAGTCTAACTCCCTGGCACACAGTAGGTGGTGGGCAAGTACAGCTCCGTCCCTCTGCTTGCTTGACTTTGTGTACTCACATTAAGGGTTGGTGATTCTTGGCTTGGTGACATACTTATTATGACAGCAATAGGGTAGAAAAGGGTCTTGCTGTGATCCCACTTCAGCTTGCTCCTATTCATAATGTTAACCAAGAGGCAGCCAAGGATCCCACTAACCAAACTCACCTAAATTCAGACCCAACAGAAAAAAAAATTCTGAATTTATAACCTCCCTCTTACTACATGTGTCAGTGTTCTATGCATTTACTCCTGGATTGCAGGTAGCAGAAGCAGTTCCTTTTAGAAAGGGGGAAATTGAGGGACATGGAAAGTGATTTCCTGTCCAGGCTCACTTGACACATCCTTGAGGAAGTTTGGAGTAGAATGAAGTCACTTTCCTACTGGCTTTCTCCAGACTGATTTTTGTCTAGTCCTAACTTCTTTTTTTGTTCATTTCGGCTGAGAGGCAGTTAAGACTCTAGCTCACTGTTTTGAACTTCAGCCCACACCCCTCCAGCAAAATAATCAGCATTCATGTAGCCCAAGCCAAGGAAAGAGATGTCTTTGTTCAGATCGTTCCACTGTACTTTGGGAATCCAGATAGTACAGAAACCTGGCAAACAGGCTTTTAAGTTAATAGATTTTATTTAATGACACCAAGAGTCTGTCTTCCCATAGCGTGTGCAGGTTTTTCGGTCTCCTCTCTTGGGATCTGTGTGACTCATGTGCCTGAGGGCATGCTGTTAACTGAACCACCTTTCACAGCGGCTCAGCTCAGGGGCACAGGCTCTTTTCTGGGGGAGGGGAAGGTTCTTGAGTGAAACCTGTCAGGAGACATACCTCAGTCTGAGGAATTGAGGACAAGTCAGTGTCTGCCCCACCAGGCTTTTAAGTGGGGAACACACCTATAAGGTGATTCTTTTAGTATCTCTCTTCAGGAGGCTATACACATAACACTATTTATATTCCCACTTCTCAAAACAGTGTGGTAAACAACCTCCAGAACTTTCCATCAGAGCCAGCTTTTCAGCCAAGTCAGAAAATTGTTTTTGAGACTTTTTTAAAAAGTTTATTTATTTTTAGAGGCGGTAGGGAGCAGGGGCAGAGAGAGAAGGAGAGAGAGAATCCCAAACAGGCTCTGTGCTGCCAGTGCAGAGCCTGATGCAGGGTTCAAACTCATGAACTGTGAGGTCATTACCTAAGCTGAAACCAAGTGTCAGACTAAGCCACCCAGGCACCCCAAGACTTTTTTATATCCTTGTTTTTGGGTACCAAATGGTGTCCCAAGCATGACCACCACCTGTTTTTGTTTTCTTTTTTTCTTTTTTTTTTTTTTAACTAGTTGTAATTCCAGATAACATCTAGTTATTTCCAAAAGTCGTATTCACCTTTGGAAGAGACCTGGGAGATCATTACCGACACTGAGGAGATTCAGAGGAACATCCTCTGAAGGCAGATCTTGCCACTTGACTGAGTGAGTAGCTGTGTGCACCTTGTTCTTTCAGAGAGCAAGGTCAGGGACTGCCAGCTAGAGATGGAGACTGTTGCTCCAGCTGGGAGCTGTCCCTGCCCATGGTGAGCCCTGATGAAGACACTGTTTATAGAGACAACATGGTTCCCTCTCTGGGGCAGATTTAGTTTGGGCTATTTCTCCTAACAAGCCAGCTTTCTCTGAGTGTGGCTGAGTAGAGGTCTCTATAGAAGAATGGAATTGTCTTCATGGTTTTCCTCCTCCTCCTCTTGTACTCTGCCCCCCCCCAACCCCCCCCCCCCCACTGTGGTCCACTGTCCCTCACTAATGTTCAGTGTTGGGACCACAGCCAGTCCTTCTCCAGCTGAAATCTGTTCATAATTGGCTTCCTAGGTGGTGATTGTAACCCTTTCCTCATCCACCCAAGTCTGTAGGACAGCACTGTTGTCTGGAAGAGCTTCCTGGCCAGCCAGCATCCCCGAATGGGATTGGGGACATGAGACTAGAAAGCAGGAGGTGATTAGAGTCAGAGCTCAAGATTGTACAGAAGTTGTGCAAATGGCTGTCCATCCTGGATTTTCTGGACCAGTCACACATCCAGATAGTCTTTCCTTTGTCTCACAGAGGAGGAACATATGACTCTTGATCTCGGGGTTGTGAGTTCAAGCCTTATGTTGGGCATAGAGTTTATTTAAAAAGAAATAAAAATAAAGAAAAAATAAAATGATGTGGATGTTTTTAAAATAATGGAGAAAATGTTTGCATTATGTTTTAAAAATCAAAATGCGAAATCATAAACACAGTGTGATCACAGTTATATAAAAAGAAAAAAACACTCTTCTCTCCCCTACCCCCCAAAACCCAGACGTATAAAAAAGAATGGAAGTATATATACCAAGTGTTAAAAATGGTTTTCCTTTGGGTAGCCAGACTATGGTAATTTTTTTTTCTTTTTGTTTAGCTTTTTTTCTTATATTTCCCAAATATTCTATAATAATCCTCTATCAGTATTTTAAGTGGGAGCAAATTAAACTTGATAAAATCTCAAACAAATATTGTCGGACTTTGTGTCCTGAATTCTGGCTCCAAGATACAACTGCCATAACTGATGCAACCCAAGAAGTCATCTTTGTCTCAACCTCTGGACATCTGAAAGTCAGGCAAGACTAGGTTCCAGGCCGACGTTTTGGGCATAGTTCTGCCTGGAGGCAGGGACTGGACAAGGCAGCCTCTCAGGGCCCTTCTCACCCCCGGTTGGCGATTATCTTTTTGCTGCATGCAGCCTCTGCCAGCAGTGAGCTGAGTGCGGTGACATTCTCTGAGTGGGGAGCAGTAACAAAAGTCTGGCTGAGATGGAGGCCGGGGGCGGGGAATCTGGGGTGAGTGCCTGAGTGGATAAGGAGCCAGTGATCTTTCTGCCTGGTGAGACTTGCACCCCGAGCTGCCAAGCATCCAGCAGAGCTCAGCCCTTTGGAAAGCCAGTCCCACTGCAGTGGTCCTGCCGCTGGCACAGTGTGGAGAGCACGGTGGTTACGGCTACTTCTGTGAAGAAGTAGAGGTGCAGGGTTTCGGGGCTCTGTCTTGGGGTGCAGGAAGGATCACTTATCCTTCGAGCAGTAATGGTTTTGAAGGAGGCAGCACATCTCCAAGGTGGAAACTAGGACTTTCCCTGGTGGCACCTGTGTAAAAGTGAGCCTGGTGAACGGACAGCCAGAGGGCTGCTTCCTGTCTGGATCCTCCTTCCTCTCAGGCTCCTAGCCCCGGCCTTCAAGTCAGATTGTCTCCGCTCCTCAGGGAAGAGAGCCTCAGTTTACTGCAGCTGCCTGGGTCCTGTTGCCTGTAGAGAACCCAGCCACAGAACAATGAGACGTATGCTTTGAGGACGGCTTGCTGATCCTGGAGTTAGAGTTTGGGAAGCAGGCATCAAGCTGTTTGAGGATAGGCATTGAATTTGTTGCAGGCATTTGCTGCTACCCGGGCTTTGAAAGACTCTGGCAAATGCTGGGGATCTGTGGAGGCAGGTGAGAGGGGTTCTCTGTAGTGTCTCTTGAATGTCATATGGAGATGTTCCCAGAGATCTGGCTCTCCCAGGGCAGGTGGAGCTTCTCAATGGGAAGCATGGTGTCACCCGGTGCTGTTGGGGATGCACTGAGGGGGATCTTCATTGGGGACCCAGGCATGTCTCATTGCTTCCTGTTTCCAGGCATGGCACAAGGGGTTAATATCTCTGATGGTTCTATTTTGGGGTAAAAGAGTGTTCCTAGAATAGGACTCTTTGTTGAGTGATCTATTTTGGGAGGCAAGCCCCACTGGCGTTTATGTAAGTGATTTTCTGTGTGTATCTAGGGGTGTGGATGTGTGCGCAAGTGATTTCTTGTTACTAATTATAAACAGCTTCTTTTGGGAGCCAGGGAAATGGAGGGGTGTGTGTGCGTGTGTATGTAAGGAGTATGGGTTGTTTGTGTAAAAAGTGGTACAACTGTTGGTGCCCATCTGATGGGGCAGTTGCCACAGATAACCCGAGTAAGAGCGTAAATGTGGGGACCTTAGGACAGCAGGCAGGAATGATGGCCTTGGCCCCTTGGTGGGTTGTCAGGCCATGGAGGTGGACCATCTGTTATCCTCTAGACTCCCTGAAGCACATGGACATTGTGGTCTTCTGGATGCAGTCTAGACTCAGGTGGTCTCCAAAAGATCAGTCGTGGGTTGTCTGAGGCATATCAACTGGTTCTTGTCTGTGATAAATCTCAGATTCCACTTTCAGTGCAGCCTGGTACTTACTGGACTTTCCCGTGTTTTCCCACAGGCCACATCCACATATGTCGAAGCAAGAGAGAAACCAAAGACCGTCCAGCATGGTCAGTGAAACATCCACAGCTGGAACCACGTCGACCGTGGAGGCCAAACCTGGCCCCAAGGTGAGCTCCTGGCCACTCATTCCTTCCTTCCACCCTTACTATTTTGCAGATGCCCACGGACTGTCACTATTATTTTGTGAGGGAGGCTTGTAAGAAGTATCCTCCCCAAATGACAGATCAGGAAATGGAAACCAGTTGGGGTTATGTCACTTGTCCAAGAAAACAGGTGATTGCTGGCAGAACCAGGATTGACACCTAGGTCCCCGTGTGCAGTCTTCATTTTTCTGGCTTGTCTTGGGAGGGCTGTGCCTCTGTTCACAGGTGTGTTAGAGACTGCCTGGTGAGATTTGTGACAGGTGGTCCTGAGGAAAGGTGAGATGTGGGAGCATTGAGGAACAGGGAAGAGAACCGGCATTGCAGAGAAGGGGTGAGTGCTAAGGACTGAACCCAGATAGGAAGGGGTAGATGTCTGGAAATTGGCAAAATTTGTGACTGAAAAGTAGCTTTGCTCCAGAAAGACTAGGACATATTAGGACCAATAGCTGCTGGTGAAAGTTGATTGAAAAATCCCTTTAAATGTTTTTTTCTCTGTGAGCTGGATGGGAAGCTTGCTAGGTCTTGGATTTGCCTTTTAATTGAAATGCTGTGGCCATGTGCCCACCTATTCCAGTCTCTTTCGATCAAGGTGCTGCTGCTTGGAATAAGGCGGAGGAGCCCGCAGCTCTCTTATCATGCAGGTGCTTTTTGTGACTCCATAATTTCCCCTGCTGCTAGAATTCAAGTCTGCTTTTTCCTAGATCATGAAGTCCAGCAATAAAGTCCACAGCTTTGGGAAGAGGGACCAGGCCATCCGGAGGAACCCCAATGTTCCAGTGGTGGTGAGGGGGTGGCTGCACAAGCAGGTGAGGAGACTGGGAAGGGAGAGTGAGGGAGGGGAATGACTCTTGCTGATTGTCTTCCTTATTCTGGCTCCTGGGAGCTGCAAATAGACTCCTAATAAGCTCTCTCTTCCTGAGTTCATCTGAGGCAGGTTTGTCTGCTCAGTGGTTACACCTTGCCTCCCCAAACCCACTTGACCACATGGGCCCCCAGTGCTACTGGCTGCCCTGGGACCCAAGCACTAGTGTGGGTGGGTCACACAAATCTAGCCTTCCTGCCAATCCCCTGCCGGCACTTGCCTTTGTTATCATTTGGCTGAAAAACCCCATCTTTTCCTCTCCCCTAGTCTAGCACACATATCTAGCTCCCCTAGCCCCTCGGATTCCAAATCAGCCAAATCCAGCTCATTGCCTCCTCACCCCAAAACAGACACATCTCTCACCTGTCCTATTATTGCCCTCAGTCTCTCACATATCATACCATCCGAAAAACACACATCAAACACCAAGGGCAATGATGTGGATTTTTACTAAAGGCTCTACAAGAAGACAGAGGAGGGCATTATGTTGCACGCCACACAGAAGATATCCCTAGAAGTCCCCTTGAAATCTGTCTCCCTCAGTCTCCCCTTGGTAACTCCCATAGCTCTCCAGCCACCTCTGTCAGACACTGTGCTGATACCTCTCTCAATGGTACCCTTTTCCCTAATGGCTGTGTCTCTTTCCTTGCCTCTCTGCCCATCTCTTTTACCTGAGTAACCTGGCTTTCCCATCTGCATCCTCATCCCCATTAAACAAAAGCATGCTCCTTTGAAATGTGGAGGGAGAGGGAAAGGGCTATAAGTAATTCTTCTCCCCAGCCCCCACTGTGGCTGTGCTGGAACTCTAACAGCAACCTGTGTGGAGTACTATGGACACACGGCACAGAGAATGTAGCTCTCTTTGGGGGGAGTCCTGAAAGGCTTCCCGGAGGAGGTGACATTTGTGCTAGGTGTGGAAGGATGGAGAGGAGTTTTCCAAATAAAGCAAGATCTTAGAGATAATGTGGTTAGTACAGAAGATATAACCAAGAAATGTATGAATTCAGCAAGTTAAATTTGTTTTTAGCACTTTAGTAAGTAGAGAATGAACAAACTTCATCTTGTGCTTAGGTTTAGAAACTGTAATAACTTTGTTATTTTTTTAAAATTTAAACTTGTTGAAAACTTTTGCAGAAGGAAAACAGTTTTAACAGCTAAAAGCAAGTTCTGGAATTTTCCTAGATTTGGGAGAAAAACGGACCTTGCAACACTACTATTTTCCTGCTCTGGCCTAGTTTTTTTAGAATTTTCACAATCACCTAAAATATTTTTAATAAATGTATTTTTTAATTTTATTTTAAAGTTTATTTTGGGAGAGAGAGAGGGCATGAGAATGTGTGTGAGTAGGGGCAGGGCAGAGAGGGAGACAAAATCCCAAGAGAATCTCTGTGCTATCAGTGCAGATCCTGATACAGGGCTCAAACCCATGAACTGTGAGATCATGACCTGAGCCGAAACCAAGAGTCAGATGCTTAACCAACTGAGCCACCCAGGTGCCCCTTGATTTAGATTTTAGATGAGTAAAAATAGATTCACAGTATGAGACTATTAGATAGCAAGATAATCCAAGTCTTTTTACACTGAGTGGAAGGCAAATCCATGACAAAATCAGCCCCTTATGATCGAGAATTGAACTCCATCAAATGAGAACTTTGCCTCAATGATTAATTGGCTAACTTAAATTCCTTTGTTCCATACTATGTAAATAAATTTTCTCATCAGCATAAATATTTTTACAGAATAGCACCCAAGTAAATAAATAGCTTCCTTTTTGTTAAAAGCTGATTTCTTTTGGTTTTTAATTATTATTATTATTTTTTTTTTTTAACATTTATTTATTTTTGAGACAGAGAGCATGAACAGGGGAGGGTCAGAGAAAGAGGTAGACACAGAATCTGAAACAGGCTCCAGGCTCTGAGCTGTCAGCACAGAGCCCGACGCGGGGCCCGAACCCACGGACCGCGAGATCATGACCTGAGCTGAAGTCAGACGCTTAACCGACTAAGCCACCCAGGCGCCCCTAATTATTATTATTTTTAATGTTTATTTGCTTTTGAGAGAGAGAGAGAGAGAGAGAGAGACAAAGTGCGAGTGGGAGAGGGGCAGAGAGAGGAGACACAGAATCCGAGGCAGCTCCAGGCTCTGAGCTCTCAGCACAAAGCCTGGCACGGGGACTCGAACCCACGAACCTTGAGATGGTGACCTGAGCTGAAGTCAGATGCTTAATGGACTGAGCCACCCAGGCTCCCCAAAAGCTTATTTCTTTCATGGAAGAACTGTATTTTTGAATCCATATCTTCCTTTCTAAAAGAAGGATACTTACATTAATCTGTTTCCAGGACATACATAAAACTTCCTTGGGATAAACCATCATTGAATCTAAATTTTCATGTCCTATAAAAAAATGGCCATGCAATAAAAATTCATTAATTCATTAATTTATTGGATGAAAGAGTGGATATGGGTAAGTCTCGGTTGCAGCATCATGTCGTGCATGATTGGGAAGGGGGAATAGTGTGCTTACATATTGTCTGAGTAGTTTTCTTTGCTTTGCAGGACAGTTCTGGGATGAGGCTGTGGAAAAGGAGATGGTTTGTGCTTGCCGATTATTGCTTGTTTTACTATAAAGGTGAGCTGCAGCTCAGGCCACCAAGGGCTCTTTGTGCTGGAGGGGGTGGTGAGGTGATAACAGGTGGTTATGTTCTCAAATCCAGTGAGTGGACCAGTGGCCTGAGCTAATTTAGAACCTATTTACTTGCCCAAGTGTTCACTTTTACATATGTGGGTGGTTGGTCACTTCATTTTCTACCAGTCCCTGCACTGGAAGTGCCATTTGTTGAGTTAAAATAAATAGGATCCAGTTTGTCTGCTACTTAGGGTCTCCAAGTCTGGAGTTGTCTTGGCTTCTACCCTTTTGAGGACATAGGTATACCTTTGACACAATCTGGAGAGGTGGGAAGTACAGATAAATCATTGTATTTTGTAACCCCTCTGGATCTATCCCCTACTATATTTACATTGGATGGACAGCTGGTGAGTTGAGTTGACCACATGAACATTTATGGAGCCCCAGCACATAGAGTTAGGGGCTGTGCAATAGTGAGAAAGAAGTAAGGCTCGAAACATGGAGGAAGAGAGAGTTTACTTTTAAGACAGACTAGTCTGTGTTAGGTGCTTTAGAAGGCATTCAGTGTGCTTAAGCAATTCAGGGGGAGCAAGAAATTCCATATTGGAGAATTTAAGGAGGGTTTTTAGAACAGATGGGATTTGAGTTGGGCTTGTAAAGATGGGTAGAGCTTTGCTTTTGCGTATGGGGGAGATGGACATTTCAAGGAGAGGAGACAAGTTGAATAAAGTTCTAGAAGCAGAAGAAGGTGGAATGACAGACCTGTGAAGCCCGAGTGAATTTTGCATGCAGGGCATACTAGGAAAGAAGGCTCAGGATGTGAGTAAGGACCAAAATGCAAGAGGGCTGTGACACCAGGCAGAGGAAGTTGGGTTTCATTTTGCATCCAGTGAGCAGGCAGCAAGTGCTTTTGAGTAGGAGAACGACAGGACCAACTCTATCATTAGGAAGTTACCTCTATAATGAAGATGGTTTAGAAGAGGAAGAAAATAGATGTAGAAGGTAGGATGTTTTGCACGTGCTCTAACTTTGCCTGTGAGGTTTGCTCCTCACAGAAGGCCCTTCCCCATCCTTTAAAACACTCTAAATGTTGCCTTCTGAAGCCTTCTCCACTTCCCCAGACTGTGTGCCACTTCTGCCTCTGTGTTCCCACAGCATTTTGTAAACTATTGTATTTCAGGAGTTAGCAGGTGGTGCTGAGCACGTTTACATGCCTGCCTCTGCCTCTGTCTGTTTCACCTGTGTCGTTCCAGCATTAGCACAAAGGTCTCCAGGGGGCACCTGAGTGGACAGTCAGTAATTGCAGTAGTCCTGGGAAGACATTTGGAGTCCTGAACTGGGGCAGTGGGATGGACCAACCCAAGGAAGGTGCCACAGCAGGTTATTCTGATGTGTTTTTTTTTCCATTCAAAGACAGCCGAGAAGAAGCTGTCCTTGGGAGCATCCCTCTGCCCAGCTATGTGATCTCGCCTGTGGCCCCTGAGGACCGTATAAGTCGCAAGTATTCCTTTAAGGTACTGCCCCTTCCCATCTAGTGCAGCAATTCCACTCTAAGAAACTTTGTGTTCCCAAAAATGGCTTCATAAAAGCAGTTGTTTTCTGTGGGGAGAAAGGAGAAGTTAAGAAGCTAGAGCACTTCAGGTGCATGTTAACAAAGTTATAAATTCTTTAAACAAGAATAGCATCACAAGTGCTTTCATTTGTATCTGAGCTTCTGAGTCCCCCACCCTTGCTCAAGTGTTCAGACCCCTCTTTTCCTCTCACTACTAGTCCTGTGATTGCATATGGGTTCCTCCTCATGTGTTCTTATCACTGTAATCAGCCAGTCTAACTAGTATCCAGCCACTTAGTGCAAGTGATGGTCCCTCATAATGGACTTACGTCAATTATATTATGAAGACCTATATTAAGGGTCAGTGGCTCATGTTGAAGGGTTTTTGAGTTTGTCCACTTTATCTTGTTGAAAAGCAAGTAGAATCAAATTTGGTTTATTTTCTGGATCCCGGAAAAATCCCTCTGGATCCCAAGGGAAATCCCTTCAACAGTAGAACCCCCCTTTCTACTTTGTCACCATGCCATGTGGAGTGAGTGCGGCCATGATAATTGATGGCAGTCCTTTACACCCTCTAGCATCTTCCGAGCCAGGTGTGGAGGCACCAGGAAGGTGGTGGTCAGGCCCAAATTTGGGGAATCCTGAGGCCATCTCCTTTAGCGACCTCCACACATTCCTTCACTGATGCTGTTTCTTGGGTCCTCCAGGGATGGTGAGGATGGGGGAGTGTTGAAGTTATACTTTACTGACAGCTGAGTGGAAGTCTCAGCACTGAAGCAGCAGCCTTTGGTGCTAGTGGCCACGGGGAACGCCCTCTCACACTGCTCAGGATGCAGGGCAATGATGAGCCTTTCAAGTGGGGTAGCGGCTCCTGCCCCCACTACTCATGTAGCTTAGCTATTCCCATGTTGAAGGTATAAGATGAGTACTAGATGGTGGGTACTAAAGCAGAGGTGGAACAGAGGTCAAGTTTGCCAGCCAGAGATAGTTGAAGGATCATGGAAAAGCACATGATAACACAGCCACTGTTCTCTGTAAGGGTTAAAGAAAGCATTGGTATATGGTGTCTATGGTATCACTGGAAGGTGATAATCTGCATCAGTGTCTTGACTGGGAGTCCATTGTGGGGGTGGTGGTTGGAAAATCAGTCTCATCTTTTACCTTTCTTTTCCGGGCTGATGCTTCAGCTTTGTCCATTGCCAGGTTTGAGCTGTCCCTCTCTTTCCCTTGACTGTCACTATCCCTGATGACTCCAGAGTTGCTGTGGGTTGAAGCTCATTTAATGTTGTGGAGAGCCAATGGGTGAGGCCAGTATTATTAGCTTCATTTTATAGCTTAGGAACATGAGGATTAGAGTGCTTAAGAAACTTGCTCAAAGTCACAAAGCTGGGAGATGATGGTGACAGAACTTGAACATGAACTCTATTCTCTTTCAATTGCATTGTAAAGGGAGGGAGGACAATTTCTTTTTCTTTCTCTCTGCTTTTCTTCCACGTCTGATTTTGGTCACCTCCTGCACACACATTGCAGGAGGTGGAAGGTGATTTGAACTAATGTTCATTGTTGTCATTTTAGGAATACTCTTCTCTTTAATAGTTCAGAAGCCTCTCCTGCTGATGACTGGCTTTGAAAACATTGTGTTCGGTGGGTTTCAGACTGGTCCTTTGCAGCCTAAAAGTCTTCCTCAGAAAGCCTTCCTTTCTGGGGTTCAGTGTTTTTGCTACTAGGCCAACAGTCAGGATAATGTATGTAATTTTTTAGGACAGCTTTTGAAATATGGTCAAAGTAACTGATTGTAACTATATATATTTCATCTTACCACTTCACTGGGAGGTGTGAAAACAGATTTAGAAAAACATCCTTAATGTGTCATAGATTCTTCTCTTTTTGAAAAAAAATTTTTCTTAGAAAGACTTCACCAAGAGTGTTCCCTAAATCTTTTGTCTCAGAGATAGAAGGCATGTGTGTGTTTGGTCCGGGGTGGGGTGGGATTTCCCTGTTGTGGGGATCCTCAGGGTCTGAGAGCAGAGAAAAGCTACTGCAGACAAGTCTAGTGGTTTTCAGCTGGTTCTCCACAGAAGGTTGTGGTTTCCTTCGTGCGAAAGAGTTCCCTTTCCTTTGGGTTGAAGCATTGTTCTTTTAGGGGCCAGAAAGTGGACCCCTTGGGCAGTACAGCATCCATGTTACTGGGCATACTGAAGAATGCATAGTGTTTTGTGCTCTGGGCCTTACACCTGTCTCTGATGTGAGTTCTTTCCAGATCTGAAATTCTCTGACTGTTGCTAGGGCACCTTGCTTGAGATTGTTGAGAGTATCTGTAATGGTAGATAGGCACCGCCAGAAAGGTTATATGGACCTTTCCTTGTCTTTCTTTTTCGACTGTGCCTGCAGCCTGGCAGCCCCTGTGCATTACCAGGAAGGCTGGTGCTAGATGGACACAGGCCTTTTATGCTCTGTTAGCTCACCTGGGGCTCCTCCCCAAACAGCTCCTATTGGATGTACAGCCACCCTTCACCTCCTGGTCACCTCTGAGCAGGCTTGCCCCTCGGATCAGGATCTGGAGCAAAAAACATCCCTGTGCAGCCAAGGGTCCAAGGATTTTCAATGGGGAGAAAAGCCTTTATTACTCCCTTTGAGCCATTCTTCCTCCCTCAAGACCAAGGTTTCCTGACCTGAGCTCTACAGACCCCCAAGGGTCAATGGATAAATCACATCTTTTTTTTAACCTACAATGTTTTCTTTGATTAAGAAAGCAGGCAACAACAGGTATCCATAGCATCTATGCCTTGGTCACCCTAGTAACCAGAGAGATCTTCATATCACATTACGACTGTTGTAAATATCTTGAAATAGCATTATGCTCATTGCCACTTTGAAATGACAATAATTATTACTACATTTCTTATATAATGAATTATTAAAGAAGCACCTATATCACTATACCACATTTAAGAAAATTTTGGTAACTGTATTTCAGTATAGCATATTTATGAATACTTAGAAACATTCTGAGAAGGGTTCTTAGGATTTATGAAACTGTCCAAAGGGTTCATGCCCCCCAAAAGATTAAGACCCCCACTTTAGATTCTGGCTAAAGGCCAGCCAAGATGTGGTTTTTCACTTATTTATATTCACCCAACTTTCACTGAACTCCACTGTTCTACCTGGTAGGATATAGATGCTAGGGATAGAACAATGAGAAGGACAAAATACTTGCCTTCGTGGAGCTTATATTCGAATTGTTTTAAATGTTTATTTCTGAGAGAGAGAGAGAGAGAGAGAGAGATAGAGAGAGAGAGAGAGAGAGAGAGAATGAGCAGGGGAGGGGCAGAGAGGGAGGGAGACACAGAATCCGAAGCAGGCTCCAGGCTTTGTCTGAGCTGTCAGCCCAGAGCCTGACACGGGGCTCCAACTGGTGAACTGTGAGATCTTGACCTGAGGGCAGAGTTAGAGAGGGCAGAAAAGGGTCTTTCAAAGTTTCTAGAAAATTCATTCAGTCAGTCACCTTAGATTACTCAAGTGACTAGTCCTATAATAACATCAATTAACATCTTTTGAGCCTTAAAAATGGTAGGCTGTGCTGTAAGTTCCATATGTGCATTATCTCATTTAGTGCTCACACAGCCTTAAAAGGTAAGTACCATCATCACCCACCCATTTTAAAGATGAGGAAATGGAGGCCTGGAGAGATTGAGCAGCTTGCCCAAGGTTGCTCTGGGGTAAGAAGCCAGGCCCACCATGCACGTCAGGCTAACTCCAGGGCCTGAGCTCTCACCCAGTTCACTGTGCTGCTCATAGCTCAAAGGTTGGCCACCAGGAGTTCCTTCTTAATGTCAATAAATGTGCACCACAGTCTGCGTAAGTCAGAAACCTGACAGTCTTATCCTTGACAGTTGCGGTTCTCAGCTCTCCTGTCCAGTTCATCACCAGGTCCTGCCGATATTACCTGCTAGTTTTTTCCAGACACTGGGCGCTCCTCTCCTTCTCAGCCTCCACCACCATCTCTCACCTATACTTCTGTAGTGGTGTCCTGCCCCCTATCCCCTCATCGGCCCCAGCTCAACTCTGACCTCTTCAGACTGCAGCCAGAGTGGTTTTTCCAGACAAAAATCTGATCTTGCCACTCCCCAGCTCGAACTCTTTAATTGCTTCTCCTTGTTCTTGAAAATGAGACAAAACCCTAACATGACCACGTGGCCCCGGTGACCTGGCCCTGCCAGCTCCAGTGGTCTCATTTCATCCTGCTCTCTCCTTTTCTCTGTGCCAGGCATGCCGGCCTCATCTTTGAATATATCATACTCTTGTCTGTCTTGGGGTCCCACATATCCCACTGTGCTACTTTTACTAACATATCTGCTTACTATGTAGAAGGAAGCTTAAATGTCACTTCCATAGGTAATTCCTTCTCCAGGTCAGGCCAGGTTCCCCTGATGTTCTCTCTCATAGCATCCTGAACTTCTTGACGATGCTTATAACAATTGTAGTTATTTGTCCGTAGTCTTTCTCTTCTTATGTGATTGTAAACTATCTTGACATTGATTAAGGCTGTTGCTTCAATTTCTGGTACAGTACCTTTCACATAAATAATCAATGATAAATTATTGTTGAATGAATGAGTTAGAGAATGAGTCAGTTGATGGGGCCTGGCCTTTGGAGTGCTCCTACATTTCCTCATCTAGGCCTCTGTGTTCTAAAGGCTGATGCTGGGGGCTTGGAGAGTGAGCATTCTAGCTTTTATCTCTAGTGCCAGATCAAGACCAAGGTCCTAAGGGCCAGGAGAACAGTCCTATCCCAGGGGGATTAAGTTTTTGAGGTAAAATCGTCCTTGCATACATCTTCATTTCCTTTAGCTATAGCCTAAAGTTTTCCATTCGGTCATGCAAAGTTGCCTAATAGGACTGTTGTTTGGAAAGTGAAGAGCAGAGGGGAAGGGAACATCTTTGAGATAAGACTAGGAAGGGGTGAGAAGGCTTCTCATCATCTTGGTTTTGGCATCTTCCTCTGGCTCAGGGCACTTTGGACTTGGGTCACATGGCCAACTCCCTGCACTTCTCACTTTTGCAGTAAATACATCGTTTATGCCCAATCACAGGCAGAATGTGGCTAAGAACCTGTTGGTTAGAACCAAGGGCAGCTGGATACAGCACATATTGGCAGTTTGATTAGTGACTGAGGTTGTTTGTGATCATGTTAGCTCCTCTGTAATGCTGGATCTAACTCCCAAGGTCCATTTGTGAACACACACGCCAAGTCCCCCTGTTTGAAGGGTGTCCCGTGTTGATTTCCTAGACAAGGCTGGCTCCACAAACACTAGTATAGCAGGAACATGCTCTATCTATCATACCCTTGAGGGCTAGCTATGCTTGTGGGTGGCCTTGTGTCTGGTGGGGTGGGTGCCTGTCCCACCTGTGACTGGGCAGAAAGTCTGGGAGGAGGTATCAGAGATCTTATAGGGTCATTGCATGGGGGAGCTTTTCCAAGAATTTCTGCTGATTGACAGACACAACAAGTTCCTTTTCATTCTGTTCTCACTGCCACGTGTCCACCTGCTAAAACAGGAGGAATCTGGGACAGTGGATAATCCCTTAAACATGCAAGGAAGGAAATCAGGTTTGCTTTGGTCACTGTAGGGACCCTTACCTGCAGGCTAATTTGCCTGTACTCTCTTGGAACTAGCTGGATAGATTCAAGTATGTCAGTATTAGTAGCAGATCCATAATTAATATGCATTTTGGACCTAGATGTTAGGGTGGGTCACAGAAGCAAATGTCGACAGTTTATCAGAGAGTTTTCATCTGTGACCATTAGTGGTTCTAGAAGCATGTCATTTTTTAGCTCCTAATTGGTTCTTTCATTTTGTTTTCTCTGGCTTATCCTTTCATGGGGTCTGCCTTTCTTTCTGGATCCACATTTTTGGACCAGTGATCTGTGTAATCATGCTAATATCTGGGCAGGACCTAGGAGCATTATATAGAGAAGCTTGGGCTTGGAGTCAGATAGACTTATGTACAAATCCTGGTTCCAACTCTTCGTTTATTCCACAAACAATTATTAAGTACCTACTAGGTGCCAGGCACTGTTCCTGGGGATACCGTAGTGACAGACAAAGTCCTTGCTGTAATGGAGTTTATATTCTGGAGGGAAGAGACAGATGATAAGCAAACTAGTGTATAAAATAAATGATGCCAGGTAATATTAAATACTATGAGGAATCCATTACTGGGCATGGAGATCTGGGAAAGTTACTTAACATCTCAGACCTTCATCTGCCACATTTGTGAAATACAAATTCTGTCACTACCTCTCAGAGCTATTGGAATTAAAATGAGATTAAAGTCCTGGAAGTAACCAGGAGACACATAACAGGCACTGATCAGATTTGCCGATCTTCCTCTATTTTTTTTTTTTTTTTGGTCTTTCTTTTTATACCATCTTCCTATGTAGATTTGATGAGGTTTTTCATTACAACTTTAAGAACACAGTGGGGAGAAACTGGTGTTTCCTCTTGTTTGTACCCATCCTGGTTACTTTTCAGTGATCATTTCCATTACCTCTTCACGGACTCTTTGCAAGGATACATGTGAAAGCACTTTGAGGCTTCCTAGCACACAGTAGGTGTGCAAGGATTTTCAGTCAAATGTTAGCTCTGTCAAACCTTGTAGTGCCTCTTTGGAGAGCCAGAAGAGCAGCAGCGTTGATGGGCACTCATCACATGTCATGCCCGAGTGGTGAGGCACAGTGAATATCTGCACCAAGCCACTTGCTGTTATTGCTAATTTTTGGCTCAATTCCAGTAATTGCGTGCTTCAGAAGAGCCAAGACAAGGATTCCAGAGAGTCTGCTTCTACAGAATGAGGGTTTTGAAAAACTCTTTCTCATACAAGCCTTGACTGTGTGGCCCTCCCTAAGCAGGAGTAAGATAAGTAGGAATAGGTGCAGCTGCCTGGCTTTGACCATGGGGACTAGACACAGCTATCACTGGGTCTGATTGTACCAGGAAAAGGGAATCCAGCTGTGATGTTTTCTAGGTGTGGGAACAAGCTGGGTGGTACTTGGGCTTTTAATATGGAAGAGGGAAGAACATGGCCAGAGTGTCTTCTTGTTTTTGCTCCCAGAAGTGAAATGTGCACTGACCTCTCTGACCTTTGTTTCTGCCTCATGTTTACAGGCTGTGCACACGGGGATGCGAGCACTCATCTATAATAGCTCCACAGGGGGTTCTCAGGCCGAGCAGTCAGGCATGAGGACCTACTACTTCAGTGCCGACACCCAGGAGGACATGAACGCTTGGGTCCGGGCCATGAACCAGGCCGCACAGGTGCTGTCTCGATCATCACTAAAGAGGTCAGTCCCAATGGAGGGTCCCTGTCAGAGCACTTCTCACACTAGGATGGGGATCCAGATAAGAACTCTTAGGTGCCCCAAATTCCACCATTCATTCACTTGTATTAAGCCCTGCCCTTTCTTTGAAGTCCTATTTAACAATGAATTCTGTTGGAAAGATAATGCATACATGGTAAGGTCTCGCAGAAGTTATCTGGACCTCTCTTTGTTGAACAGAGAAATGCCAAGGCCTGGGGGCGGGAAGTGACTGCTTGGGATATGGAGCCTTGGAACCTGGTGCGTGTGTATTTCTCATTTTTCCTTCTCTGATGTGTGGTGAGATGGACAGCCTTGGGGCACCAGATTGGGAAAGGGAGAGACGGACAAGAAAGACCTTATAAACTGAAAATGTGCCAAAGAGTGACCACCATGTTGCTGAGGCTAGCTGGGAAGCTATTGTCCAGTCACCCCTTTCCTCAAGTGGACAAACCAAGGGTACAATCAGGGATCTTGAAATTCCTGAGTCTTTTGGCTGTGGGTGATTCCCTGAGAGAAAGCACAGGAGGACTATGAGTGGAGTCAGGGGCTCAGAGAAATAAGGTAACCCTAGAAAAGTCAGGATGTGCCTTTAGCGAGTCCTCATCTGACATGGGCCCATTTTTTTCTTTTCTTTTTTAATGTTTGTTTATTTTTGAGAAAGAATATGAGCAGTGGAAGGGCAGAGAGAGGGAATGAAAGGGTCTGAAATGGGCTCCATGCTGACAGCACAGATCCCAATGTAGGGCTCAAACTCACAAACTGCAAGATCATGACCTCAGCTGAAGTTGGATGCTTAGCCGACTGAGCCACTCATGTGCCCCCCATTTTCCACTATCTGAACACGTTGCTGTGTTCAGAGGCCTCTTTGAGTATGGTCTTTCAGTGAGGCCTCAAAACAAAAGGTTATTCTCCAGCAGCCTAAAGGTGGGATTTTTTTAGTGACTGTAAATGGATTTCACATGGTATATTATAGCTTGTCAACCTTTTCCAACTCACGTGTATGTGACTTTTGGTATTAGTGGTACTTCCTAGCTTCATGCCGTCTTTCTTGAAGCAAACAGAGGGTGTAGTGTGACCTCCTTCAAGGGGCCAGCCTGGGGTCTGGCCCTACTCTTGAAGCTTCCATAATACCTCAGTCAAGCATTTCCCACGCTGTTTTTTTTTTTTTTTTTTTCCCACCTTCTGTATACTTCTCAGTATCCTAGACTTCAGGGAGGGATTGTCTTTGTATCTTCTGCACACTTGACACAGAGTAAGCCGTTAAATGTCTGTTGAGTGAATAAGCGAGTGAAAGAATGAATGAATGTGTTAGATAGGACAGGAAGAATGACTATGCTGGAAGTTCCCACATAGACCCTGAATCAGTAACTGCAGGTGTTCAGTCAAATCTGACTCTACCTCCTAGCATTGTCATGCAGCCTGCATTTGTCTATTGTGTCCATGATGATGATGTGAAAGCATCTGCTATTAGCCTGTGGGCACTCTGTTTAGAGTGACATCGGTATTTCTTTTTAGTTTTTTCCGGTTTTTTTTTTTCTTAAGTTTTATTTATTTATTTTGAGAGAGAGACAGGGCGAGTAGGGGAGGGGCAGAGAGGGAGGGAGACACAGAATCCTAAGTAGGCTCTGCACTGTCAGCACGAAGCCCAGTGCGGGGCTTGAACTCAAGAACTGTGAGATCATGACCTTAGCTGAAACCAGGAGCCAGATGCTTAACCAACTGAGCCACCCAGGTGCCCCAACATTGGTGTTGCTTTGATACGTCTTATTCCTAGTGCATATGCTGGTTCCTAATGCTGTTTCTTAGTTTTTGTTTTTCATCCTTAAAGAAACCATATGTGTATGTATGTATATACATATACATATGTGTATGTATATACACACATTTTAAATAAAATACAATAAATGACATTTTTATTAAAAAAAATGCAAAGAGTAAAGACAAAATATCCTTAATCGCCTTCCTAGGGTAATCTCTGTTATCAAGTTAATGGGCATCCTTTTTAACTTCACTTAAATTCATTTATATACATATGTGCACTTAAAGAAATATGTGTTTCTTTTGTGTTTTTTTAAAGCACGAATGATAAAATCTTGAAAATCTTTATCAGTGTATGTGGATCAGCTTTACTTTGGACTGTTGTATATGGTGTTTTATAAGACCATAATGCTCCAAACCTTAATGGTTTATTTTTTCTCATCTTTTACTATTATAAATAGGCCTGCAATGAAAAACCTTCTACAAGCGTCTGCATGTGTGAGTCTTTCAAATTGCGGGGTCAAAATACAATGTATTTTTAATTTTAATTGATACACCAAGATGCAGTTTAAAGGAAGCTGTATAGTCCACTACCCACATCTTTGCCAGTAGTTGATATTATCGAGATTTAAAATATTTTGCTGAGCTGCTGTGTAGTTAAATAGTATTTCAGTGTATGTCTCCACGATGCTGGGGATCTTTTCTGTTTTTTGGCTACTTGTATTTCCCCTCCACTGAACTGCCTCTACCTTTCCTCTGCCCATTTTTCTGCTGAGTTGTTTGCCTTCTCTCGGTGCTTCCTTCCCTGCGTGCTGTGAGATCTCCTCAGGTTAGGATGTGGCTTAGTCCCTTGCAGAGGTTGCTTGCAGGCTGTCCACTCTTGGGGTTAATGGAACAGGATGCTGTTTGCCAGTCTTTAATATTCTGGCCTTTTTCCTGTTCTCTTTGATTTCTCAGACATCACCTGAGAGATTTCCTGAGCCTGTTTCTGAGTTCCCTGAGGCCCTGGGGTCCTGATGGCTGGGTCTTTCCCATTTTCTTCTCCATCTTGGACTTTTAGTCTCTTTTAACTAAGGTTGTTTTCTTTTTCATGAAGAAGATCATTCTTCTTGATAAAGTTATGGAACTCAATCTAGAACTTAAAGAATTTGCCTTTATTTATACTACATCATCTGCCCCAGGCAGAGATACTTACATCTAATCATATTCTTTTAAAGCCCTCCCCTTCTTCATTTTAATTCTTTTTTTTTTTTTTTTGGTATGATCTTATTTATTTATTTATTTATTTATTTATTTTTAAAATTTACATCCAAGTTAGCATATAGTGCAATAATGATTTCAGGAGTAGAATCCAGTGATTCATCCCCTACATATAACACCCAGTGCTCATCCCAACAAGTGTCTTGCTTAATGCCCCTTGCCCATTTAGCCATCCCCCCACCCACAATCCCTGCAGCAACCCTCAGTTTGTTCTCTGTATTTAAGAGTCTCTTATGTTTTGTCCCCCTTCCTGTTTTTATATTATTTTTGCTTCCCTTCCCTTATGTTCATCTATTTTGTATCTTAAATTCCACATATGAGTGAAGTCATATATTTGTCTTTCTCTAATTTCACTTAGCATAACACAGTCTAGTTCCATCCATGTTGTTGCAAATGGCAAGATTTCATTCTTTTTGATTGCTGAGTAATACTCCATTGCATATATAAACCACATCTTTATCCATTCATCTGTTGATGGACATTTGGGCTCTTTCCATACTTTGGCTATTGTCGGTAGTGTTGCTATAAACATTGGGGTGCATGGGCCCCTTCAAAACAGCACACCTGTATCCTTTGGATAAATACCTAGTAGTCCAATTGCTGGGTTGAGGGTAATTATACTTTTAATATTTTGAGGAACCTCCATACTATTTTCCAGAGTGAATGCACCAAGTTGCATTCCCACTGGCATGCAAAAGGGTTCCTCTTTCTCTGCATCCTTGCCAACATCTGCCGTTGCCTGAGTTGTTAATTGTAGCCATTCTGACTGGTGTGAGGTGGTATTTCATTGTGGTTTTGATTTGTATTTCCCTGATGATGAGTGATGTTGAGCATCTTCTTATGTGTCTGTTAGCCATCTAGATGTCTTCTTTGGAAAAGTGTCTATTCATGTCTTCTGCCCATTTCTTCACTGGATTATTTGTTTTTTGGGTGCTGAGTTTGATAAGTTCTTTATAGATTTTGGATACTAACCCTTTATTGATATGTTGTTTGTAAATATCTTCTCCCATTCTGTTGGTTGCCTTTGAGTTTTGCTGATTGTTTCCTTTGCCGTGCAGAAGCTTTTTATCTTGATGAGGTCCCAATAGTTCATTTTTGCTTTTGTTTCCCTTACCTCTGGAGACATGTTGAGTAAGAAGTTGCTGCGGCCGAGGTCACAGAGGTTGTTGCCTGATTTTTCCTCTAGGATTTTGATAGCTTCCTATCTTATGTTTAGGTCTTTCATACCTTTTGAGTTTGTTTTTGTGTATGGTGTAAGAAAGTGGTCCAGGTTAATTTTTCTACATGTCGCTGTCCAGTTTTCCCAGCACCACTTGCTGAAGGGACTCTATTCCATTGGATATTCTTCTGTGCTTTGTCAAAGATTAGTTGGCTATGCATTTGTGGGTCCATTTCTGGGTTCTCTATTCTGTTCCATTGATCTAAGTGTCTTTTTTGGTGACAGTACCATATTGTGTTGATGATTATAGCTTTGTAATATGTCTTTAAGTCCAGAATTGTGATTCCAGGAGAGAGAGAATCTTGAGCAGGGTTCACGCCCACCACAGAGCCTGATGTGCAGCTTGATCTTATAACTGTGAGATCATGACCTGACTCGAAATCAAGAGTTAGACACTTAAATGACTGAGCCACCCAAGTGCCCCTCATTTTAATTTTAAGAAAAAGAAAAAGTTTGTTTTTGTTTTGCTTTAAATAAACCATCTTCAGCTCCTTCCAGACTCTGCCCTTTTTGCCATCATTCCTGTGGGCCCATTCCACTATAGATCTCTGCTTGATTTTTGTGCGCCAGCTTCCATTTCTTGTGCATGTCCTTTTATAACTTGAGCTCTGAGAGATGCCTGTGTTGTTATACTGGCTTCTTTATTATTAAAAAAAATTTTTTTTAATGTTTATTTTTGAGGGGGGTGAGGGGTATAAAGCGAAAGACGCAGAATCTGAAGCAGGCTCCAGGCTCTTAGCTGTTAGCACAGAGCCTGATGGCAGGGGTCAAACGCACGAACCGTGTGATCATGACCTGAGCTGAAGTCAAACGTTTAGCTGACTGAGCCACCCAGGCACCCCTGTACTGGCTTCTTTAGACCAGCAATGGCAAATGAGTTCTTTCTTGTGTTCCATCTTTGTTCAGTTCATCAAGACTGACTAGGGCACTGGGTCAAAGATAACCTGAGAATGAAACCAAGTTTAACAGGAAGAAGTGTTGTGATTGAAAAGTGATGTCTTGCTTGAACCATTCAGGATTAATTTGCTACCTGAGATTTGGCCTTTTTTTTTTTTTTTTAACTTTTTCCTACCTAAAGATTTTATAATTAACTATCAGATTCTGGTTTGTGAGGGGCTCCATCCTTTATCTGTTGGGCTGCCTTCCTTCCCTTTTAGGGTCTCAGGTCATTGTATTGTCCCTAGTTTTTCTCTGAACTTGTAACATTTTTCTTATTCTCTTGATAAACTCTTAAAATCCCATAATCATGTTTGCCTAAGTTTCCTTCCTTAAAAAACAAAACAAGCCAAAAAATTTGTCCTACCTTCTGAGTCAGAATAAAGGCAGAATAATATTTCCTCTTAACTTTCTGAGAGATTATCAGCTAAGCAAATCCAGACTCACTAAATGTTCTTTCCCCAGAATAAGATGTTCAGACATTTGGTTAGTTAGAATTATTCATTAGGCAGTACTTAATCTTCCCTTTCCTTCAGTTTTGTGATCTGCATTGGAAAATCTCCATCTGTGTTAAGTGAGGGGCCCCGGTGGTCGTGTAACGGTCTTGGTCTCTCCCCAACTTGATTCTCATCAGATGCTTCTGTCATTATCCATATAGGCGGATGCTTACATATGTGGTATGGTAGGACTCCTGATTGCGGGCAGCAGAAAATGCAGACAAATTTACCTTAGAAAGGGAGGAATTCGTTGGTTGCTTCACTGAAAAGTTCAGGATAGATCTAGCTTTAGAAATGCTGGGTTCAAGGCTCAGACAGTATCATTACAAGTCATTCTCTCAGGCTCTGGGGCCTGGCCACCCTTGGGTTGGATTCATTCTTCAGCTCCATGTGGAGGTTCCTGGCAGATCTAAGAAAGATCTGGTGGCAAAATAGCTGCAGTAGCCCTGGACTGCTGTCGTCTGGCTGAAAAAAGTCCAGCAGGAAAGAGCCAGAGTCTTGTCCAGAAACTCTTGTCCAGAGAGAGGCATTCTGATTAGACAGGCTTAGATAATATTTGAACCTTAAATCATGTACTGTGGACAGGGAATATACATGCTGATTGGCACCGATCCAGGATACATTCTTCACTTCTGAGAACCAGGCCACAGGGACTGCGGGCAAGGTAAGGGTGGATACCCAAGAAATGTTAGGGCTATGGGCAGAGGAAGGAGAAGTGACCTATTGGAATGGGGTAAAGATGGTGCAAGCAGCTAATGTTCAGACCAGCTGATTGATTCACCCCCTCACTTCCTACTGTATTGGTTTCTTTTACCTTATGTTCTCCTCCCAGAGCTTAGTGTCTGAAGTCAGATAAACATGGGTTCAAATCCTATCTCTACTACTTTCTAGCTGTGTCACTTGTACAGATTGAGAATGCTTTTTAAACTTTTTCTTAACATTTATTTTTGAGAGACAGACCACAAGTGGGGGAGGGACAGAGAGAGAGAGACAGAATCTAAAACAGGCTCCGAGCTGTCAGCACAGAGTTTGATGTGGGGCTCGAACCCACAGAACATGAGATCATGACCTGAGCTGAAGTCAGACACTTAATTGACTGAGCCACCCAGGTGCCCTGGGAATGCTTTTTAAACCTCAGTTCAGTGGGTGGTGGGTATTGAGGAGGGCACCTTTTGGGATGAGCACTGGGTGTTGTATGGAAACCAATTTGACAATAAATTTCATATGTTGAAAAAAAAATAAACCTCAGTTCATAGGGCTATTACAAGTGTTAAGTTAAATAAATGAATGTATAACGTGCTTACTTAATAGGATGCCTAAGATACTTTGTATTGGGTATGCTGCCTTCCATAGGGTTTGGTTTGACAATGTCATTGGCCCTTTTTTCTTTACAACCACCCAGTTTCATCAACCATCCCCTGGATCACATTGATGATGAGTCTTCTGTGAGCAAAATGCACTCTTCCTTGTCAGGATGTGCTCATCCCCTAGCAGGGTCATGGTGGTTCTGCTCTGCTCAGGCTCCTGCAGCACCATCCATCCACCTGCCTCTCACCTCCTTCCTCCTCCAGCCTCTTCCTACATCATTACTCTGACCCAGGAGCAGAGTTGAGCACCCTTGCTTCAACTCCTTTCTTTATCCTTTTGTTTCCTACACAGGCTTCAGAGATCTTTGATAGAAATTCATTCATGTATTCTTTTTTTTTTTTTTTAACGTTTATTCATTTTTTTAGAGACAGAGCGTGAATGGGGGAGGGGCAGAGAGAGAGGGAGGCGTAGAATCCAAAGCAAGCTTCAGGCTCAACTGACAGCACAGAGCCTGACGCGGGGCTCAAACTCACAAACCATGATATCATGACCTGAGCCGAAGTTGGACGCTTAACCGACTGAGCCACCCAGGCGCCCGATCATTCATGTGTTCTTAAGATCCCATCCCATACACTGTAAGGGGCACCAAGCAGTGCTGCCCAATCCTGCTCTCTATCTCCTTCTGTTCATAATTTCTACCCTCCATTTCCATGTTCTCCCACTTGCCAGACTTTGGACTGGTTTTTGATTCCCTACAGCCTCCTTGAAATCTGTCTTCCCAACTCTGCCATTGGACTGCTTTTTGTCTGTTGTCTAAGAATGTCTTGTCCTCTCCAATAAGCTAAAACACTAAGCAAGCAAGAGGTCAGCTTGCTTTCACAGCTCACAAAACTGACAAGCAGCTCAAATAGGAGGGCCTATCAGAAGACAACTTATCTCTTTTCTCAGTTTCCAAATTTCTCTGGTCTCTGTGTAACTGGTAATCCTGTCTTTGGACTGTAGAAACTTATTGTCTAATCACCTTTGGAGTAAAAACCATTTTCCTTAGGGCATTTGAGCACTGTATGGGTCTAGTCCCTATTACACCTTTGGGCTCATGTCTCACCATTCCCCATTCTCTATGCCCCAGCCATACTGAACTTCTTCAACTGGGTGCATTTGTACTCATGCATTCATCTATTTAGTCTTTTATTCTACAAGTATTTATTGAGGGCATACTGTGCAGCAGATACTGTTAAAGATGCTGTGTTCAAAGAAAGAGGCAAAGTCCCATGCATTCTTGTGTAGGAGAGGTGGACATAGACCATAAACAGGTAAACAACAAGACAATTTTCTATCATGATCTATGCATGAAGGCAGTAAAATAGGGTGATGGGATGGGAGGGGAGAGGGGGCAGAGAGTAGCCACTTTTGTTTGGATGGTCAGGGAAGGCCTCTGTGGGAAGTATATGGAAGTGAGGCCTGATTGATATATGAAGGTTAAGGATGCAAAACTGAGGTGGAGTGCTTAAAACAGAAGGAATGGGCCCTTACAAACACCTTGTGGCAAGAAGGAGCTTGGTTTGTTGGGGAAACAGAAAGCTAGGGAGTGTGGCTGAATCTAAGGGAGCGAGGGGGAGAGTAGACTGTGATGGGATCCAGGTGAGAGATGGAGGTCCATCTCATGAGGCACCAGGATCCATCTGGGCCTTGCTCATCTGCCTCTCCAGTCCTCACCCTTACTAGGAGAACTTCAGCACATACTTCAAGCCTTAGCCTAAATATTCCTTAACCCTTCAGTGTGTTAGATACCCCAGTTTGTAGAACTGTGTCATTCCTTTTGCATAGGACTTTCATGTTCAAGCTATGTTGGCATGCTTTTTCTTTTTTTTTTTTTTTTAAATGTTTTATTTATTTTTGAGACAGAGAGAGACAGAGCATGAGCAGGGGAGGGGCAGAGAGAGAAGGAAACACAGAATCTGAAGCAGGCTCCAGGCTCTGAGCTGTCAGCACAGAGCCCGACGCAGGGCTTGAACTCACAAACTGCAAGATCAAGGCATGCTTTTTCATTGTCACCCCTACTAGTCTGTAAGCTTCTTGAAAATGGAACATAGTAAGCAGTTCGTTAATGAATGGGTGCACGGATGTTTAGCTGGCTGGGCAGGTGGGTGGAAGGATGGATGGATGGATGAACAAAACAGTTACAAAAACTCTACCTGTAAATTGTTCAAATAAAGATTTGGGATGTCAGGGGGGAGTTGGACAACTGTCGTGGGATTGGTGTGTGGGGAACCAGCCCGCTCAGAAATAGCCCATACATTGCTGGCTGTTGGTAGTCTCTTCAGAGAACTAAATATTTGGCTTTCCAAACGCTGATCACTTTGAGTAAAGTGTAGCAGGAACACCTAAGGTTGGACAAGCCCCTTGGATCCTGAGCAGAAGTAATTTGTGGAGACGTTTTCAGTCAGGTGCAGGGCTTTGGGGTCAGATCAGATGGGATTTGAATCCTGTGTATGTCACGGGTTGCATGATTCAAGGCAAGTTGGTTAACCTCTTTCAGCTTCACTTTTATTACCTGTAATGAGAGAATAATAATATCCCTAGCCTTGGAGGATTTTACAATGAGAAGAAGAGGTAATCTATTTAATTTGCTTAGCTCAGGGGTTTGCATTTAGTTAGTGCTCAGTGATCACTGTTGCTGCCATCGTTCCTATTCTTCAGTAGAGAAACTTATTGTAGGTAATCTGGTACTTACTGACTGCACTCAGCCTCTCTGGGCTTGACAGTACTGGCCTTGCAGGATTGTTGTAGGGATTAGGGATGGTCTAATCTCTAATTCCTGGCACATATGAGGACCATACCAGCATATGGTAATAATAACCAAGCATTAGCCACAAAAAAATGAATGACCCAAAACTGTGGCTGCCATAGGGAGATGGAAGGTGAGTGAACTTGGCCAGAACTCCAGACTGGGTTGGGTTGAACTGTGATGGTTGAGTATGACTTACTCAGTAGAAAGGAGAAGGAAGGATTCTCTAGGCAGAAATGAACAAAGTGAGGGGACCCAGAGTAACCAGACTTCCTTTGGTTTGTCAATCCTTAAAACTTCACAAGGGACTTTGCCAGTAGCCACCTCTTTGAGGCAAGAGGCATCCCAGCTTGGCAGTCTGGTGTTGCCTTTTTTTTTCTTTAGCTTTGCTCTTCTTTAGGGTGGGACAGTGTGGAGAATTGGAGAGTGTGTCTTCAGAGCTGTCAGGCCCTCTATTGTTAATTTAGAGCAGAGCCTGAGAGGGAGCCAGATATCTGCCCCACCCTGCCCTCCCAGGGGGACTGCCCTAGTTAACTCTGGGGGAAAGAAGAAACAGACTCCTGTCTGCCATTTCTCTCCAGCCATTTCCTTCCTCAAATGTTAGGAATTTAAGTGAGCAAGCCTGCCATAGGCTCCCAACATACTTTGTGCCCCTTTCTCTTCAGTCTTTTGTACAAATCTATGGAGAGTGCCTAGGGTCAGTTCTGACTTTGAGCCCACTGCCCTCCTGAGACTGGGGTCAGTGCTCAGGGTTTAGCATCAGTCAACACAGGCTGCACTGGTTTCTTTATCCAGGGCAGGACTTCTGCCACCTGACCTGGCTCAGACTAAACTCTCTAAGAATATCGGTGGCCTGGCCCTTGTTCTTGGGCTCCTGGTTGGGTCATTTAGGTGTGGTGAGTAGGGAGATATCCTCCAATGGAATTGTGACAGAATGGCTGTATCTGCCCCTGGACCAAAGTCCAACCAAGGCCCTACAAGCTGTCATTCCTTTTCCCACCCAAGTCTTTGAGATTTAATGTGTGTGGTGTGTGCGTGTATTTAGCATTAAGACAGAGGGAAATGTTAGTTCTTATTTCCAGGTGAGATAAAAGGGTTTAGAGGCAGAATAAAATAATAATTAGTCCTTGGTGTGATCTGTTAACTTCCAAGTTCTTGTGAAGAAAAGGAATAAGAAAGAAGTATCCCCAGACTGAGGTGAGTGCTTTTCCCACTTGCAGGAGGAAACAAGAATTT
Organism: Leopardus geoffroyi; assembly: GCF_018350155.1. NCBI lineage: Eukaryota > Metazoa > Chordata > Mammalia > Carnivora > Felidae > Leopardus > Leopardus geoffroyi. Next base: position 73,199,378 of record NC_059329.1, on the reverse strand, counting down.
GCTCTAAACAGACAAGTAGCATTGCTGTGATGTGCTGAAAATGGAGGGACCCAATCCCTGCTAATGATGTTTAGCCCCTTCTAACAGTTAGGGATTGTGTTTGGTGGCTAGTGACAGAACGGCCTAACTTAGGATGGCAAAATCAAGTTGGGTTTTACATAACGGGAATCCAGAGGTAGTTAGTCTAGGCTGGTATAATAGCTCCCTGGTACCATCAGGGACCTGGGCTCTTTCTCACTTTCTACCCAGATTTTAGCAGGTGGCTTTTATTCTTATTTTTGTCACCTTCCAATGCAACATAGAGTCTAAGTTCCAGGCAGGAAGAAGGGAAGGGTTAGCTAAGTCAGCTAAGTGTGACTTTTTAAAAAGACTTTCCCGGAAGACCCACCCAGCAATTTCTGTGTACATCTTTTAACATCTTATTGGCTACATCTAAGTCACATGATCACCCTTAGCTCCAAGGGAGGTTGGGAAATGGGAGTTTTTTCCTAGATACATTACCACTTAGAAAAAATTGAGTCAGGGACGAGGGAGAGAATAGATGTAGTCAACAGATTTGTATTTGAGGGCATGCTGTTTGCCAGGCACTATGCTGTGCTCTTTCTGTGCATTCTCTCCTTTAGTCCTCACAACAGCCCAGAGAAGCAGTAGTTGTTGTCCCCATTTTACAGATAAGAAACTAGAAACCAGAGAGGTCACAGACTTGCTCAAGGTCACCCAGCTTGCATTGGGTGGAACCACCTCTTGAATCTGGGTCTGACTGGCTCTTAACCTTATGCTCTCTGGCTTTGACGCATTTGGCCAAAATGGTCACTGAATGCCAAGAATTCCGTTTTTGAATAGTCACTGAGTCTGGGTACTCACAATGATAGTAATGACCTGCACTGGAAAGGCTTGTGTCATCTTAGCTAAACCTGTGTGCCCTGTATGGCCATCTTGTCTGAGTGACACAGTCATTGAGGGCTGAGGGGTGCTTCATTCTTTCCCATCATTGTGCTAACTGAGCATTGCAAATCTATTTTGTGACAGGTCTCCTGATTTGAGAAGTTGTGGGTTAAATTGTAGGGAATATAGGGAGACAGGGAGAAAACAAGAAAACATTTTTGCCTTAAATCCTATAACTTCATTAAGTTAACTGTTTAATAAGTCAGTTATGGTGGGGGAGTAGAGGACATTACCTTCACCTTTCTTACCTGCAGCCATAGCCTGAATATTTGGGGCACAAAGCATCTTATGTAAGTCCTAGCAGTTAGAGGCCAGGAGCTGTTCATAATCCCAAGTTTGAGGGTCTAGAAGGCTGCCAGGTAGCTAGCAGACGTCCATTCTTTTAGCCACCCTCTTAAGGTTTGTTTTGCAGTAAATGGTGGTATTATTCTGAGAAAAGGATTTGTCATTGTCTATCAACTTTATTATCAGGAAGTACTGGCATATGTCAGGGTGTGCCCATCATATGTGCACACACAGTAAAGACTAAAGTTTATAGTTATAAATTGAGCTCCAAGGTTAAAAAGACTGGAAACCTCTGTGGTTTTGGGTCAGTTAATGAGAACAGGATTAAATGTGGTTACCATGATTAAATTGGGCTTTAGGGTTGTCTGGCTTTGATGGCAGAGACTGTTTTTTGTGCTATTTTCTTATCTCTCCAAGTGCCTGCCCCAGTGGAGATAGATAGTTGCTTAGTAAATACATGGAGGTTGATAAAGAAAGGAAAATCCCCCTGCCGTTTGGTTGGGCTGAGGCATCATACCCACAGTCTTTGGTTTCTGGAGTTGAGAAAACCCTCTTTTCCTTTCGGTTCTAATATCATAACATATAGGTGGCATGTTTGTTTTACAGCCTGGTTTTTGTGACAAAGTACTGTTATCTTTGGGGTGGAAATAACAAGGGGGTACAGTTACTTAGATCTCACAGCTAGAGTGACCAGGTTATCAAGCTTCGGTGACTTGTCTGGGGTCTGACCCAGAGGACGGCCAGAGCTCTCGTCCTCTAGGCAGCAGCCTTAGCAAAGCCTGCATGGGTGGTTTCCCGAGTTTGAGAAACAGTAAAGAAGATAAAGACCAACTCAGGCAACCCAAAGGCTACTGGCTGGAGTTACACTGATGCAGTTATGGAGGATTAGAGGAAGAAAGGAAAGACAGAGTTAAAGCCTATAATGTACCCTGTAGAACACAGTGGTCCCTGAATGAATGCAGAGTAAGAATTGCTTTTTCTTAAAGAGTAATCCCCAAATATTTCCCATGTATTCCTACTACTGGAGCTTACAGACCAACTGAACGTTAGGAATGGAAGGGCCCTCAGAGATCACAATCTAAATATGTCATTATAAAGTGATGTAATAGGACTTCTTCGGCAAAGAGTAACAGAGACCAAACTCATACTGGCTTGAGTGAGAAAGAGAATTTATGGGTTCACAACCAGAAAGTCCAAGGATTTATCTGGTTTAGTTATGGTTAAAACTCAGAGCTCAGGTTAAATTTTTAGGATTGTTTCTCTCCATCTGCTTTCCTTGGTGTTGGTTTCATTCTCAAATAGCTGATTCCCATATAGTTATAGCAGCTCAAGACCAGCTCCAACCAAAGTCCCAGAACTAACTCTGACAGGCCTGGAATAGTGTCAACCCCTGAACTGATTACTGAGACTTGGAGCCTCAGCTGGATAGGGACTAGTAGAGTCAGTAACACCGAAACCACATGGATCAAAAGTGGGGAAGGTAGTCCCCAAATGGAAATTGAAATGCTGAAATTGATTTTTATTTTTAAACAAAGCTTTGTGTCTTCATGGTTAAGTCAGGAGAGTGCCTGGGCAGTAAGATTTGTGATTGCTTTTCTTAGTTACTTTACATTGACATTTTAACTGTCTCCCAGACTGGATCGATTCTGCCCTGAGTCTGTGCTGGTAATTGGTAGCTGAGGTTCTTAGGTCATTGCAAGGATGCCTGGGGTCTGGTCACCAAGATGTAAATGCAGCAGCATTTCACTGTATGCTTTCAGGTGAAAATGAGAGAGCCCTCAGGCTTGGTCATTTGAGGAGTGATGGATCTCCTGGCCAGGACTTTTTTTTACTTTCCTTTTTTTAAAAAACAATTTTTTTGAGAAAGAGAGAGAGAGAGAGAGAGAGAGCGAGCAAGCACATGAGTAGGGGAGGGGCAGAGGGAGAGGGAGAGAGAGAGAATCTTAAGCAGGCTCACACCCAGCATGGAGCCCGACATGGGACTCCATCTCACAACTGTGAGATCATGACCTAAGCCAAAATCAAGAGTTAGACACTTGAACCACCTAGGTGTCCCTCTTTTTCAAATTTTTATTTAAATTCTTGTTAGTTAACATACAGTGTAAAATTGGTTTCAGCAGTAGAATTCAGTGATTCGTTAGTTAAATACAACACCTAGCACTCATCACAAGTGTCCACAAGTACATCAACAAGTGTCCTCCCTAATCCCCATCACTCATCTAACCCATCCACCCACCCTCCTCTCCTCTGGCAACCCTCACTTTGTTCTCTATCATTAAGAGTCTCTTGTGGTTACTTCTCTTTCTTCTCCTTCCCTGCCTTCCCATATGTTCATCTCTTTTGTTTCTTAACTTCCACACATGACTGAAATCATATAGTATTTGTCTTTCTCTGACTTACTTATTTTGCTTAGCATAATACACTCTCTGTGCACATTGTTGGAAGTGGCAAGGTTTCATTCTTTTTGATGGCTGAGTAATATTCCATTGTATATATACCACATCTTCTTTATCCATCCATCAGTCCATGAACATTTCGGCTCTCTCCAAAGCTTGGCTATTATTCATAATGCTGCTGTAAACACTGGGGTGCATGTACCCCTTCGAATCTGTATTTTTGTATCCTTTGGGTAAATACCTAGTCGTGCAAATGCTGGATCCTAGGGTAGTTCTATTTCTAACTCTTTGAGGAATCCCCATACTGTTCTCCTGAGTGGACGCACCAGTTTACATTTCTACCAACAGTACAACAGTGCACGACTAGGGGAGGGGCAGAGGGAGAGAGAGAATCTTAAGCAGGCTGTCCTGCTTAAGGAGGGGGTTCCTCTTTCTCACATCACCAACACCTGTTGTTCCTTGTGTTGTTAATTTTAGCCATTCTGACAGGTACAAGGTAGTATCTCATCATTGTTTATATTTGTATTTCCCTGATGATGAGTGATGTTGAGCATCTTTTCATGTGTCTGTTAGCCATCTGGATATCTTCTTTGGAAAAGTGTCTATTCATGTCTTTAAGGCTGGGATCTTTTTTCCAGGGATACTGGCTGCCCCATCCAAGGGTCCTTGGCAATTTTTTGGTCCTGCTGGGCTGGGGTGTGTTCTCCATTCTCCCTAATCTAAATTCTGCAAAGCTTATGGAGCTGCTGCTGTGTCCCTGGTACCAGGTAATTGGGATGCAGACATAACTAGGATCCTGACCCAAGGAAGGCAGGGAGAAAGGCAGCTTGCAATAGGAGACAGGCCATGAAACGGGAGTCCTTCTCTGTGCCTCAGAAGTTCTTCCTGTAGACTCTGTTCATGTCCTGACCTATGGCCCCCAGCCCATTCTCCTTTATAGTTTCTAGGTCTGCACATATGTAGGCCATGGACATACATATGGAGAGGCATTAGAAAGCACATGGGCTCTGCAGCCTGGTTGGGATTAAGCCCTGGCTCCACTCTTTCCCAGCAGTATGGTCTTGGACAAATCATTTATCTTCTCTGTGCCTTAGTTTCCTTGTCTCTAAAATTTGACTGTTTAGAGGATTGTTAGGTCAGCATTCTTATGGGTTCCTGTTTGAGAAATAGGTAAGAGATTACATAAAGAGGTTGCTGTGCCTATTTACTCACCATCTTGGAAGAATGTTAATTATGCTGCTAATTGTCCTTTGGGCTGTGCTAGATGCCAGTGGGAGAGATACTGGGCTTAAAAGCCTTCTATCCAAGCTGGACTGCTCCAGACAGATAAATGGACAAAGAGCAAAAGAGAAAAGAAATAAGATCATTTATTTGTTCAGTAGTATTTATAAAGCATCTACTCTACACCAGTCATTGGACAGAAGTTCTAGGCATATCATAATTGGCCAGATGGGCCTCTGGCCTGAGGGACCTCATAGTCCACTTGGGTGTTAGATGAGTGAACATACAATTATGGTCCAGTGTATTAGTATGACATGGAATCAGCAAAGGTCCCAGTCTAGACTGGGGATATGTGTCTGGGGTGGCTTCCTGGAGGAAGTGACATGTAGTCCAGGTCCCAAAGCACTAGAAGTCAGGCAGGAAGAATGAAGGACTAGGTGTGAAAGATGTTCCAGGCAGAGGGAATAGTCTATGCAAAGGCCTGGAGGAAATTTGAGTGTAAAGTATACTGTTCTTTGGGGAGTCTTGGCTGCCACTGGTGCTGTCTGGAATGGGCTGAATGTGCCTCTTTCATTGCAGGGACATGGAGAAGGTGGAGCGGCAGGCGGTCCCCCAGGCCAATCACACAGAGTCCTGTCGAGAGTGTGGCCGTGTGGGACCTGGACATGCAAGGGATTGTCCTCACCGCAGCCATGAGGATTCCTTTGGCTTCGAGAGGCGGGAGCAAGAGGAAGAACGCTACCGTTCCCAGAGGGACCCACTGGAGGGCAAGCGGGACAGGAGCAAGGCCAGGTCCCCATACTCACCAGCTGAGGAGGATGCCTTGTTCGTGGATTTACCTGGTGGCCTGAGAGGCCAGCAAGCACAGCCCCAGCGGGCAGAGAAGAACGGAGTGCTGCCCACCACATATGGCCCAGGGGAGCAGAATGGGACCAGCGGGTATCAGCGAGCCTTTCCTCCCAGGAACAACCCTGAAAAGCACAGCCAGAGGAAGAGCAGCCTGGCCCAGGTGGAGCACTGGGCAAAAGCCCAGAAGGGGGACGGCAGGAGGTCAGTAATAGATTCAGGATGGCTGCTACTAATGAGTGTAATAATGTAATAACGGTAGCCATCATTTACCCAGCACGTGCTGGGTAAATGCTGGCCTTAAACTCTCCACCTCCATTAGCTCCATAAATTCCTGTAACAACCCTGCAAGGAGGGGATGATGTCCCCAGTTTATACTGGGGACAAAGAAACTGGGGCTTGGAGAAGTGAAGGAGCCTGCCCAGGGCACATGGATAAGTGGCAGAGCCAGAGTGCAGACCCGGGTCTATGAACCTGCCAAGTCTGTATGAGATTATATCAGGTGGCTTCTCTGTTCCCTAACAAGTGTGTCTGGAGACAGCATGTAGATAGTAACTGATCTCTTACTCTGCTACTTCTCTACATCCGGGAAATATTTGTAGAGTAAATACAGATCCATTTTTAATTGCAGGCACACAGAGAAGTGCTTAGGCACTGTTGACAGGAGGCTTTATCATACCTATTCCTTCAAGAAGCAGTTTTAATGATTCAGAGGGCATGCATCTTTTGCTATTTGCAAAGCACTGTTTGTATTTTATTATAATTTTAGATTAATAAGGGCACTTTTCTGAATGTGAAAAATTCAGGGTGACCTGGCTTCCCCATTTTGTCCTCCTTATGAAGACAGTAAATTGTGTCACCATCCCCAGGCTTCAAAAACAAACCACTGACTGCAGAAGAGTTAGCGAGGCCCTCATGCATTCAGAAAGCTCCTCAGGGACTAGAGGGGCTGCAGTGATGTGTCACAGCTCAGGCCAAGTCTGCCACAGACTTATCTGCCTGTGATAAACATGCTCTAAAATGCCACACTGCATTCTCCCTGTTGGTGGGGCCCAGACTTTCCCCTGTGGACTGTTGTGGCAGGAGTGCTCCCGAGGGAATAGCTTAGGCCTCCTTCTAGGTGTGTGGGTGTTGTGTGCATGTGTAGGTAGCATAACCTCTTTAATCTGGTCTCGGTGGGCAGTTTGTGAGGGTAGATGGTGGAGAAATTACAATGGAAATCCCCCAAGGAATTGGTAGACATTATTGTGGAACAGACTAGGAAAAGGAAGTCCTTTTGTGTTGTAGCTCTCTTCTCATTCCCACCTGGGACTGGCCAGGTGTCAGTTCCATTTGTTCAAATTTTGTGTCTTATTAAAAACAGAAAGCTACTTCCCAAGGACACAGAGGTGGGAAGCTTCTATTCTTGGTGCTGGGCTAGATAGACGCCCCCCTGGGAGGTGATTTTAAGTGCCCTCCCTGCTGAGCGAGGTTGGAAAGTTAGCAGGCATTGCATCGTCCAGGTCCTCCTACTCTTTGGTAAAAAAAAAAATTGGATTTTATTTGAAACAGCAGTAGGGGAGCCACTGGAAGGTTTAAAACAGGTAACTGATGTGATCTGATTAATGATTCAGAAAGAAGAGCCCAGGAAAGATGCTGTTGTAATGGTCTAGGATGGTAACAGTGGAAATAGAAAGAAAGAGAATGATTTGAGATACATTTTGGAGGTTGAAACAGCAAAGCTTGTCAGTGATTTGGATGCTCAGGATGAGAAAAAAGGAGGAATAAGGATGATCCCTAGAGTTTTGACTTGAACAGCCAGGTGGTTACTGAGATGGGGAAGGCTTAGGAGCAAGATCAGGGAGGTGTCAGTGTTCCCATTTTGGTAACCCTGTTTGAGAAGCCTATTAGCTATCCAGAGGGAGATGTCAGGTAGGCAGTTCGGTATGGATTGTGGTGTTGAAACCTGGTTGGGAGTAGTCAGCACATAAATGGTACCTCAACACTAAGAAGTTAGCAGCAGAAGGGGGATCCGGCAGAGGCAACAGGTGTGGTTAGAGAGAAGCTACTCATGGTAAGTTAGCTATTTCCTCTTGCATGCTGCAACTGCTAAGAACTGAAGTAAATATGGGGCAGGTTAGGGGAGGTAAAGGCAGGAGAAGCTAGAGATAGTGGCAGATAGGAAAGATAAGGATTTAGCCCAGATGAGCCTGTATATCTTGCTAAAGATTTTGGGTTTAGTCTTGGAGGCCTGTGAAAGCCATCAATGGTTTGAAGAGTACTGGCAAGAAAGAGGCATCAGGATCACCAGGGGAGATTTTCTAGCTTAGATGGTCCTTACTACATCCCAGTTCTAATACAGCAGGTCCATATATATGGTGAAGAAATCAGCCACGTGATTCTGATATGCCCCAATCAAAGTGAGAATGGTAGTTTTAGTTTCCCCTTACTCTTATAATATTTTTTTATTAAAGCAGTATATGCACATAGTTTAAGGATTTAAGTAGTATGACCCCCATCCATCCCTACTTCTGATTTTTGTCCCTTTGAGGCAACCACTTTCAGTTCTTTCAGTAGTTTTCCCAATTTACCTGAAATCAAATAAGATACTTACATTGCTCTTTCTTGATTTTTCAATTTTAGTTATCAACCGACATTCTACTCTAGAAGATAAAGATTGAAGTGTCTTATACCCCACTCTGCCTTTCCAGTAGACATACACTTACCTGTATCCTAGCTTCGCAATATAGCATAATTTTTCTAGTCAGTTTTTATATTATGACAATATAAATATTCACAGCTGGGCCATATAGTATACTATTATTTCATTTGTACAATTTTTGTTTTCTGGTGTTGATAATTTTCATGCTTATAGTTTGCTGTGTTTTTTTTTTTAAGTGTGTTTATTTATTTTGAGAGAGAAAGTGTGAGTGGGGAAGGAGCAGAGAGAGAGGGACAGAGAGAGAGAGAGAGAATCCCAAAGCAGCCTCTATACTGCCAGTACAGAGCCTGATGTGGGGCTCAAACTCATGAACTGTGAAATCATGACCTGAGCTGTAGTCGGACGCTTAACCAACTGAGCCATCCAAGCATCTCAAGTTTTCCTCATTTTCTTTGCACCAGTTACTAATTCATCACCAAATTCATAGTTAGTTCCATGTGTAAATCTCCCTTTGTTCAGTACCTCCAAATCAGTAAACCACTCACAAAAAAAAAAAAAAAAAAAAAAAAAAATTCAAATACCAAAGGATAAATAATGAAAGATAAGTGTCCTTCTACTTTATTTCAGAAACCTACTTTCAGTCCCTAAAGACCAACCACTGTATTAAGAAAAAGAAACCCTGTCCTTCACCTTGCTTTTTTCACTTAATGTGTCAGTGTATGTGCAAGTCTATATGTAGATATTTGAATATCTCTTTCCATATCAGCACATATAGACATATATCATTAATTTGGAGTAAGCAGAGTATTCAATTGTATGGATCTGCAGTGATATTTATACCATCTCCTACTGATGGACAGTGAGGTTGGTTACAAACATTTGCTGTTATAAACTATGCTGCAGTGCATATCCCTGTCCATTGTCTCTGCATATCAGTGCATGTGTACTTAAAGAACAGATGACTTTCAGTGGAGTGACTGGGTCAAAGGATACATGCCATTTTAATTATGGTAGTTATTACAAAATTGTCCTCCAACAATGCTGTTTCAGTTTATACCTCACCCAAAGTGTCCTTGTCTGTCCATCCCCATACTGGCACTGAGAACTACTATTTCAAGTTAACTCCTTGCTCTGATGACACTATGGCAGCGTTTAGATGGAGAAGAGCCTGAAAGAGGAAATGATTGAGTGTAAGCTGGTCCTACCTTGGGTAGGAGACGGGGAGGACCCAAACCGAAGCAGTGAAGATGCTGAGGATTGTGAAGAGGGTTGGGAGGATACACAGATGTTGAGGTTGGGTAGGTATAAGAGTTGGTAAACTGCTTCATTGAGGCCTGGAAGGTGAGGAAGGCCACAGGTAGAGTTAACGTTAACAAGTTTGGCTTGGCAAGTCAGTAGATGTGGTACAGCCTGGATGTGAGGTGTTGTAACAACACTCCCCTCCTCACCCATACCCCTGTGTGACTCTAATGTACAGCCAGGCTTGAGAACCCTAGCTCAGAGTGAGCCATAGCAGAGGGCCAAAGGCAGAATGAGGAGGACTTCCAGCCTAAGGGGTGGACAAAAGCAGTCTCCATGAAGGAGGTGAGCAGGAGACAGGTGATGAAGGGAGTTTCATTTTGAAGGAGTCTGGTTTGTGCTGTGAATGAGGACTTCTCCTTGGTGGGTGGTGCCTTCCCACAAAGCTGGGAGGCACTGAAAGAGTATCTGGAACCTAAGGTCTCTGATCAGTCACTGGGGCTTTTGATTCCACTGAGATTCCTTTTATTTTATTTTATTTTATTTTATCTTATTTTATTTTATTTTATTTTATTATTTTATTTTATTTATTTTATTATTTGAGAGAGAGAGGATACAAGTGAGTGAGGGGCAGAGAGAGAGGGAGAAGAAGCAGGACTCACCCTAGGAAAGGCTTGAACTCACAAACCTTGAGATCATGACCTAAGCTGAAGTCAGTTACTTAAGTGACTGAGCCACCCAGGCTGAGCCCCTCCACTGAGCTTCTGGATGAGCTTGCATGGGCAGACCTGATCTGCCCTTCTCAGTGGAGCTAGGACCTTCAAGTTAGGTCAGGAGGCAGAATACTATGAGAGGAAGACAGGAAGAACCCAGAAATGTGGCCTGGCCAGCAAGAAACTCTTTGTGGCAGGGGCACAGAAAGGACTTTCAAAAGCTGTGTGACTGATATGCAGTTGTAAGTTGTTGGTTGACCTGTCTCTACATAACTGCTTCTGGCAGCCCACAAACCTATGTTATTCTGCTACACGCAATGGCCTGTACTTGGGGCCGGAGGGGCACACAGGAGAGCTAAAAAATAAGTGAGTTGCAAGGAGATGACAGGGTTGGGGAAAGCGTCGAACTGTCCTTAGATATGAGCTGGGAGTTTGAGCCTTTCTTATCTATGGGGCAAGGTGACATCAGGTCTGTAGATGAAAACAATTCATTGGCCTTGAAGGTCATTGAGCACACAGCGAGAGAAACTTCAGTCTAGTGATGGAAGTGGATCTCAATGGGCTGAAAGGTGAAAAGTGAGGAATTGAAGACACCCTTTTGAGAAGAAAGCTGTTAGTCTCTGAGCACGTGAAGTGCACAGTCTCTGATCATTCACTTGTATCTGGAAAGGACTGCATCTTGCATTCCCCGAGTTGTTTTCCTTAAAGGTATATTTGTAATCTCTTACAGTCAAGTGATAAGTAGATCTGGCTGCTTAATAAAAAAGCCTCCTCCATTTGAAAATATAGAAGAGGGATGTCTGTGCTTTATATGATTCAGACTGTACTAATCTTGTTAGATTGAGCACGTTAGACATTGCAAGGAGGGTTATTTGGACTGTAATATGATCTCATATTTGTGCTCTAGACCACACAAGAAATTATTTCTAACTGTTCTTTTAGTACTTGGAGATACGTATTATTGTGTTTCACATCATTGAACTCCTTTAGAATGATGTCTTTCGAGGATAAGCTGATGTACCCTTAGAATTCTACATTCTAAGAGATTGTTGTGAAATTCTAGCCTTGCATTTTTTTCTGGGTATTTAAAGTAATTTACATACCCATAAAATAAAAAGGCAGGGGTGGGGGTGGTATCAGGGACTCAGATATTACAATAAGGAACAGAGTCGAAAGTGAAAGTCTTGCACAATCGATATGGAGGTTAGGGCGAGGAATGTCTGTTGCATAAGTAATTGGTTATGAAAAGTGATTTTACATTTCGATATTACCACTTTGTAGTGGCTGTATCAGAATATCCTCTTTAGTGCCTTTTGGAACAGGGAGGCCCCATGGCACAGAGCAGGGTAATGAGGGCAGGAGACCTTGAGCTTTCTTTTTGGGTAAGGCTGGGGTTGGGGGCCGGCAAATGGATCTGCTGTTGGGGGCAGCGCTGATCTGGGTGCACTTGCCTATTTCAGGCAGGATCTTTACCTTTCCTTAAAAACCTACCTCCTGCAACCCTCACTCCACCCTTGGTTAGTTACCTTGATTTGGCCTCCGGAGCTCACCATTGCACTGAGGTCTTTGGGGTTGCCCCCAAATGGCCAACCCTGGGGAGTGGGGGTAGGGGGATAATAGTGCATAAGCAGAGCCCATAGGCTAGAGGACCAGCTGAGGGATTTGGGGGTACAGCGGTGTGGGGGTACTCTGGGTGACATAGGCACTGGGAGCAGGCTGCAGAACCAGACCAAAGGCTTGTGCAGGTGTGAGCACAGCAAGGACATACTTTGCATAGTCTGAGTTTTGCTTCAGTCAGAGTGAACAGTGGTTGATGGAGTCATGAACTCCCCAGTGGAAGCCCCTAGCCTGGTTTCTGCCACCAATGCTGTTTGAGGATTCAGCCACTGCTCCCTGCTCAGAGACACATTCCCCTCTGACTTTGGGAAATCAGTAGCAAACCTGCCACCTAGTGGAAGCAGACACACTAGATGGACACACTAGACAGGTCCGAAGAGATCTTAAAATTACCTTCTGTAATTGCAAAGGTAACGATGAAAAGAGAAGAAAGCTACCATTTTTGAATGACAGCTATTTCTGATCCCTGCAACAATCTATTACATTCTTAGTATTCCCATTTTATAGTAGGGAGAGTGAGGACATAAAAGACAAGAAGGAAGTGCTTAAACAAGTTGAATTTAAGATGAATTTAAGAACAACTAGAATGGCACTCTTCAAACTTTGGCCACCCAGAGGGCTTGTTAGAACACAGGAGGTCTGGCTCTAACCCCAGGGTTTCTGATTTGGCAGGTCTGGGTGGGGCTCCGTAACCTGCATTTCTAACAAGTTCCCAGGTGCTGATGCTGCCTGCCCATCCATGACCATACTTTGAGTAGCACTGGCTTAGAACAATATCTGGCTGGTTATGCATCAGGACTTTCTCAACCCTGGACAGTACCACAGAATGTGAGACATAGTTCCTGCCTTCCGAGGATTTACAGCTTGGCTGGGGAGGAGATGCCTTATGAGGATGAAAAGGTTACATCAATAAAAAGACCTTGGACAAGTTTCCTACCACATAGTCACTAGGTCAGAGCAGAGCAGGAGCCCTGAGAGCTGCAGTATTGCTGACGGCCTCCGTGTAAAGGTCATGGGACTGTGTTGTGGAGAATGAGTGAGATTTGGATGAATAGGGCAAGGGGAGCCCATACAGATAGGGGAGGCAAGAACAATAATATGAGAATAAGGAAAAGTTTCTGCAAGGAGGAAGCTGAGGCTCAGAGCAGTCCGGTAAGCTGCCTAGGGTCATATAGCCAGTGGATGGTAGAGCCAGCATCCAAACCCGGGTCAAGCTATCTTTGCTTTTTCCACTCTGAGAAGCTGCCCGGGTGTGTAGGAGGCCAGATGGGATTAGGGTGAGGCTCTTAGTCCCAGGTTCCAGCAAGTGCAGGGATGCATCTATGCATCTGAGCGGAAGTACCTCTAGCTATTGGGCTCTAGATGCCTGACCTGCCCCAGCCCATTCCTGGTCCTGGTTGGAGAAGCAAGCAGTGAGAAAACAGCAGGACTGCAAGGTGGGTTGGGATCAGGTGCTAGAGAGTGGTGACTACTAAAGGGTTTGGGTTTTATTTTGTAAGCAGTGGGGAGCCATTGAACTTTTTGGAGCATGACAGTAATTGGACCCAAGCAATTGACTGTCTACAGTGTGGACACTGGTTAGGAACGTCTGAGTTGTCTGGGGGAAGATGATTAATCAGTATCTGGACTAGAGTAGTAGAAAAAGAAAAGAACTGGTACCAGCCACTTCCTTTAAGAACCTCCAGAACTTGATGTGAGGATACCAGCAGAGGGCAAGTCTTTATGACCCAGAGAATTAGGAGGCATTTCCTAGTAATAGGCACGCCTGTTTGGAAGAGCTGATGAGCAGCAGGAGGGAGAGGAGGAGGCAGGTTCCCTCTTGCACTTGAAGTGATGGATGTGGGGCAGCCGGGTTGCTTGGAAGGGGGTTGATATTCCAAGGTTGTTGGAGAACAATAGTTTTGGAGTCCTCTGCAAAGGGAGGGAGTGACTGAGGTCCTGGGGCCTGCATTGATTGTTCTTTGGGGTTCTTCGCGGGCTCCCTCGTGTGCCTGGCATTGTGGATTTACTTAACTATGTTTCCAAACACCTGGCAGATGTCATGCTGTTCATCTTATCCATTTTTCTCCTTTTTCCTTTCTCCTCAGCCTGCCGCCGGACCAGACCCTTCCCCACCAGGGCCCCAGCCAGTCCCTGTCCTTCCCGGAAAACTACCAGACCCTTCCTAAGAGTACCCGACACCCCTCAGGGGGCTCCTCGCCCCCTCCCCGCAACCTGCCGAGTGACTACAAGTATGCGCAGGACCGAGCCAGCCACCTGAAGATGTCAAGCGAGGAGCGCAGGGCACACCGGGACGGCACCGTGTGGCAGCTCTACGAGTGGCAGCAGCGCCAGCAGTTCCGGCACGGCAGCCCCACGGCGCCCATCTGTGCTGGCTCGCCAGAGTTCCCCGACCAGGGCCGGAGTAGGAGCATGCTGGAGGTGCCCCGCTCCATCTCTGTGCCTCCATCTCCCTCGGACATCCCTCCTCCGGGCCCCCCGAGGGCCTTCCCACCCAGACGGCCACACACGCCGGCAGAGAGGGTCACCGTGAAGCCGCCGGACCAGCGGAGGAGTGTGGACATCTCGCTGGGGGGTTCTCCCAGCAAGGCCCGGGGCCACACCACCAAGGTGAGACTCTGGAGGGCTGCCCTGCAGCTGGGGTTCAGCCCTAATGCTCAGTTTGAACCCTCATGTGGTTTAAACACAAATTTGAGCGATTTTGAATAATGATAGGTGATACCTGTGCAGTACTTTTAGGACCAGGTGTAGTACTAAAGGCCTGACTTTAATGCTTACAAGAACCCTGTGATGTAGGTGCTCTTATCATGCCCACTTCACAGATGCGAATAAGAGATGAAGGACCATACAACTGGAAGTCTGCTTCCTTGCAGCTTGGAAGGCAGAAAAGATACCTGTGTTCAGTTGGTTCAATAATTTTTAATAACCCCAACTTCAGCTTTATCTCTCCAAGGGGCTTTCCCAGTTTACACTGTTATATCCTGGTGAGAAAGATGTGGAGCCCCATTTCACAGATGAAGAGGGATAGTGCTGTGTGGTAGCCTGTTCTGGTGGAGAGGGGCAGAGGTTCCGGACCGCAGGGTGACTGCCTATCTCTCCACCGTAGAACTCTTCTCATGTGGACCGACGCTCCATGCCCTCCATGGGCTACATGACCCACACTGTCAGCGCTCCCAGTTTACATGGAAAATCGGTAAGCCGCTCCTCCTCTCCCCGCCACCCCCACCCCTACGAACGCGATGCAGCCTGCGAAGTACCACCTCACTGAGTTTGCTCTCCCCACCCCCACCCCACGCCAGTTAAATGCAGTGTGCAGGGCAGCTTTCAACCCCCACTTTAGAAATGAGGAAACCGAGGGGCGCCTGTGGGTGGCTCAGAGGGTTAAGTGTCCTACTTTGGCTTGAGTCATGACCTTATGGTTCGTGGGTTCAAGCTCCACATTGGGCTCTCTGCTCTCAGGGTAGAGCCTGCTTCAGATCCTCCGACCCTTCTGTCTGCCCCTCCCCTGTGTGTGCGCGCGTGCGCTCGCGCGCGCTCTCTCTCTCTCTCTCAAAAATAAATATTAAAAAAAGAAGAAGAAATGAGGAAACTGAGACTCAGAGAAATTGAATGACTGGCTCCGTGTTACCCAGTTGGCATGGGTCCCCAGATCAGAGGAAGAGCTTGGGGGAAGTGGAGGAAAACGTGGGCTTTTCCTTTCTTTCAGGCAGCATTTTTTTTGCCTGCAGCATTTTCCAGCCACCCGACTTTCTCCCATTAGCTCCTCTCCTCTCGTCCAAGTCTTTGCTTTGCTTAGTTAACTTTGTCTTCAAAGCTTGAGTCTGGGTGAGGTTTCACTGTTGGTTGCTGTTTCCTGAAAAGAAAAAAAACAACAAAAAAACCCCGCTTCCTGCAGCTCTTTTCTGCCAGTGCCTTTGTTTGTCCTGATGACAGAATTAATGCAATAATTACTTCATGGTGTCACATCAGTGCTGTCCCGGCACCGGGGTGAAGAGTAATTATAGCGTCGTGCTCCTGCGGTGGCTAATTTCCTCATGATGTGTCTACACACCTGCAGCTGGAGGAGCTCTCACTGCTTCTCACCCGGTTACGGCGGCACCAGGCCAGGCTGGCCAGCGTGCGAAATCTTGCCGTCGGCCAGTTACTGCAGCACCAGCTGACCTTTCCCACCTGCCAGGTCAGCGCCGGTGGGCTCTCTCAGGGCCGGGGCCCCCCTGGGGGCAAGGGAGTGACATGCTGGCTCGTGTTGTTTCGTGCCCACACTCTAGTCTGTATTTGCTGTCTGGCTCTTTCCCTTGCTCCCTGCCTGTTTGCTTCTGGATGCTACTGGCACACACTGTGCAGTGGTGGTGGGGCCCACACCTCTGGTGCTGGGGAGGAGACTGCATGTGGTGTGAAGGACCCGAACTGTGGCTCCTCTGGCTCTGAGTAGTTAATGCCAGGCTGGTGTGCTGGTCATGTCCAAAGAGCTGTGCTGACTGTCATTCTTGTTGCCACCTTGGGCACTCCTTGGGATGCTGAAAGGTGTGCTTCGTTGGTGTCAACCTGGAGGGGAAAAGGCAGAGTGTCTTCTCTCATCCTGGCAGTGCCCTGACGACTGATAAAGCATCCTCACATCTCTTATCCTAGTGAACCTCACAGTAAGTTGGGAGAGGTTAGGCAGGACAGGAGTTACTACCACATACGAGGCACTCGATCTAGAAGGGAAAATGACTTGCCTGGGATCCCTCAGCCAGAGGCCTGCAGGCTGGAGCCAAAACTCAGGTCCTATCTGGCATAGTGTTATAAACCTTCCAGGACATGGAGGTTTGCAGGCAAGCTTCTAAAGGGGGGACCAGAGAATTGCTCTCCCAGGCATCTTGAGCAACTTAAAGAAGATGTTCACACGAGGCTGGTCCCTCTGGGCTACAGAAAAGTAGAGGACAGATGAGGGAAGTGACAGGATTGTCACCTTCCTTAACTGTCCTGTTTTAGTGAAACCTGAGGGACTCAGGACACGTACTTGGAAAAATGAATGTAAGGGAACACAGGCAAGACCCCTAAGTTGTGAATTTGGGTGATTTTAAATAATATTCAGTCCTCTTACTGCTGTTCAAAGTGTATAGGGACTGGGCTGAAGGGGAAGTAGGGATGGGTAAGGGGACAGTTTAGGGATAGAAATAGCATCTTGGAAGTCACTTAGTGTCCCTGACAATGGTACTTCAGGTCTTCTCATGCTTAAAAGCACAGCCTGAACATCTCACATTGCTTACTTGTGTTACATCAGAGATGTAAACAGGGCCCTCCCCCAGCCCTGACTTGCCTTGGTTTGCTGGGAGGCCTCTTATCCTGCTGAGAAAGTGGTACTCAAGCCATTTTTCTTAAGCCTTTACAGCCCCTCTGCCTAACAGCTTCTGTGATCTGTTACATGGGAAACACAAGTTCTCGAAAATCAGAGTCTTTTGCTTATTCTCACTGTTCCTGGTAATTACACCGAAGAACTCAACAGATTGTCAGAGACAATGCAAGCAGCCAGGTGTGACCCTGGAACTTCCTCAACTCCTGACATGGCCCCATGCTGAGCAAAGGGAGCCAAAACTTCCAGCAGCTGCTGGTGCTTAACATCATGGAACCCAAGGTCATGTCAGTCAGGACCTACCTGTGTCCCCACATCCTCTCCCTGCCCTTCTAGGCATTTAGCTGCACTAATGAGAGGGTCATTTTTGATGACAAGGATTGGAGCATTGGTGATTCATGGGACCCTAACTCAGATATTGCATGCTCTTCTAGCTAGACTGTCTAGTTTTGTCTCAGGAGCTCACCACTGGCCTCAGCTGCACTGCTGTCTTAGTGGTGTGTGTGCTGTCTCCCTCTTCCCCCCGAACTGTCCCTCAGCTAACTGATAGACCAGCTGGCTTTCTCCACAGTGACCTGCAAGGTCCACCATGCTGAAAGAGGGCTTTGAGCTACACTGAGATATTTGTGCTTCCTTTGTGGCCCCGGATGTGTTGGCCTGCTGTAGTTCTTTGACCCTGAATCTGTGCAGTGTAAATGGTTCACACATGAAGCCCTGAGTTTTAGAAACCCTTGGTGTTCATAACTGGCTTTTTTCTCTGTGTGCTTCCATTGAAGGCTGACGACACCTACCTCCAGCTGAAGAAAGACCTGGAGTACCTGGACCTAAAGGTGAGTGACGACGTGAGGACATGCACCGCATGTGCATGCCTCCCTTGGACGTGAGGCATGCCTCCCTTGGACATGCACCTTTCTGAGCGTGTCAGCCTCATTGAAGCCAAGCTCAAAGGCCAAGGCTGTGCGGGTCTTATCAAATCTGGATCCCAAATGAAGACGTCTCTTGTCTGAATGAGAAGAGTTTTATTTCTTATTGCCTCAAACCCTGGGTGCAGTTCCTTGATAATTCTGCCGTAAGATTTCTGGCTTATGGGATGAGGGCATAAGATCTTGATCTCTTCCTATCCTTGGTAAGGACCCAAAAGTGCTTTTAGATAATAACTGGTTGCTTCCTCAGAGCCTCCAGTGTGAGTGGAATTGGGTTTGGTTCATAGGGTGCCACTGATGTGTGTCATCAGCTGTGAGTAGTTTGGTAGGTTGTTTTTTTTTTTGTTTGTTTGTTTTTGGTTTTTTTGGTTTTGTTGCTAAGGGAGTGGGTTCCACCTGGAATTGTGCAGCTCTGAGGCCTACATGGTCTCCCATATGGATAGTCTCCCATCCACATTCAGGAGATGAGCGCTGGGCCCCTCCCTGTAGGTGATGAAGCTTCAGGCTCTAAATTAGCCTTCATAGCGCAGAGAACCAAGAAAGCTGGTGTACAAGTGTGAGAGGCATTCTGCGTGAAAGAGAGCTGCTATTGTGTCATTCCCACAGCTCTCTGAAAGCTCCCACTGTGAAAAGCACTTCTTATGCCTAAACCATGAAATAGACTCAAGGAATGTGACCTTTAATTAACTGTGGGTGTGAGAGAGTGGGAGGGCCTG
Organism: Leopardus geoffroyi; assembly: GCF_018350155.1. Taxonomy (NCBI): domain Eukaryota; kingdom Metazoa; phylum Chordata; class Mammalia; order Carnivora; family Felidae; genus Leopardus; species Leopardus geoffroyi. The sequence continues at coordinate 73,180,501 of NC_059329.1, read as the reverse complement.
GAGGAGGACACCCAGGCGACTGCCACTGGGCAGGCCCCACCCCCCAGCACCCCTGTGTACCTGGCTTGAGATATTTTTAACATGGGGTTTGTCATCAGCCTTGGAGAAGCAAGAGTGTGAACACTATGCCCCGCGGCAGCCGATGGCGGACCTCCCTACACTGAGACAAGATCAGAGCCTTTGTTTAGGAATAACTTTTGTATCTGTGGAGTATGTGCTGTGTAATCAGCTCTGGAGAAGCCTAAGGGAGATGCAAAAGAAAAATTGAAACTCTCTGGCCCTGAGAATCTCCCAAATGATCTGGGTTAGAAAAGGAAAGTCTCCCAAAATAACACAGGCTTGTTTACAATGAACTTACAAAGATCTGTCTGGCCTAGTGCTCAGAGTTGAGGTAGTGAAGATCACTGTGGGCTGCGATTCTGGGAAGGCTTCTGGAGGAGGTGGCGTGTGTGTGTAGCCTTGAAGAGCCAGAGGGTTTGAGTTGGTTGAAATTAAAGGGACGGGAACAGTGGGAGTCAAGGAGAGCCAGGGTGAGGGTGGTGTGGCTAGGGCTGGAGGAGGCAGACTGTCCATGTTCCTAATTCTTCACACAGGAAGGTGCAGTGAACAAGAGGCAGACTTGGCTTTCTGACATGAGTAAAACCAAAAGGGTTCTCTCAAAACCAGGACATTTTCTAGCTTATGTGTCAGGTCACACAGAGCATGAGCGAGTATTTTAAGTATGGTTGTAGTGCCTCAGGATGCTCAATGTGCAGTCCAGCCTATCCTGCTGTGCCCTGATCCTGGGCAGGGTCCTTCCACCATGCCCACCACCCCCACCTGACCTGGAGAGAGGTCCACCCACCTTCACCTGCTCTGTGTACCACCTCGTCTCCATTCCCTGGCCTCCCAGATAGCCAGTCACCATGCCATCTGCTTGGCTCTTCTCGCCCCTTCCTGGGGGCCAGGCAGTCAGCCAGAAGTATCTGTGGAGTATTCACAATGTACCTTGCATGGGTGGACCCCGAAGCGTTCCTCAGAGTTCTTGGTGCACAGTGCAAGAGAGAGCTTAACGTGCCTGAGCTGAAGGAATAGGAAATACCTGTGTCCTGATTCCTGTTTGTACTGGATAGCAGAAACTCACAGTTGGTCCTGGAGGGAAGATTCAGTTCAGGTCGATTTTATTTCAAGATCATAGAATTGGAGTTAAAAGGGATTTAAAGAGAGAAGCTGAGGCACAGGGTGGCAGAGCAGAGCCAGGAGTCCTTGGATGTCCTGACTCCAAACAGAAGTTTAATAACAATAGAGGGTACCATGTATGACAGTCACTGTGTTTTACTTCTGTTAACTTATGTAACTCCCAGAGTGGCCCTGGAAGGAAGGTGGTTCTTATCTTTTTTTCACTGACTGAGGCTCAGAGAAGAAAATGACTTTCCCAAGGCCACATAAGTAGTTCCTGAGGAGTTGGTATTTAGGTATAGCTCGGAATCTGAAACTTGTGCTCTTTATCACCTTGCCTCCTAGCCTCTCTTAAAATGCTGCTTCTATCACTGTGGACCCAAAGGCATTCAGTTTCTGATGGAACTGAGCTGGGGTCATTTTCCCAAGAAATGTATTTGATGTGATAGAGGCAAGATGTATCCTTGGGGTGTTTCACTAGCTAGGCGCTGCCTATGCCCAGAACATTAGTCTTTCTGGAAGTTGTCATGTGATAGAAAACAGCTGTGTTGATACCAGAGTTCTCCAGTCTTATAGTTGTTACTCCAGTTGCTAAGTTCCTCTCAGAGAACTTTCACCCCAGATGAGCTGCACTTGCAGCAGGGAGGTGCTGGGGTTTGTGCTGTGTGTGAGTTGTCTATCTGGCATAGCTGCCAGAAAGGTACAGGGTACTCCCATCAGGGAGGCAGTGGGCCTGCTCTGCTCTGCTCAAACCCAGCTGGGGTATAGGGTTCCCTCATTTCAGGATCCGGACGAGGAAAGTGCTGGAAGCAAAGCAGAGGTGTTGAGGGCCTATAGAACCATGGCTGAGGAGTGTATTAGGTAGGATTCTTTTGTTTGCAGGCGTCTGAAACCCAAATCAACCTGCGAATAAGCCAAAAAGGGAATATACCGGTTCTTTTAGCCAAGGGCTATATCCCAGGGGCTCAGGCCACATCATCACTGTTCTACTTTCCCTGGTGTGTGGGCTGCTTCCATATGGCCAGGGAAGGTGGCTACCTGCAAACCCAGGTTCACTTCCTTCCAGCTTAATGTCCCCATGGGTGGCCAGTTGCAAACCTAAGACTCCCTGTGGAATGAGGGAGGGGTTCCCTAACGGGAAGTCTTGCTAGGAAGAAATAAGAAACACAGCAGCAGTTAGCACAGCTGCAGTGCGGAGTGGTGGAAAGAGTTCTGGGTAATTCAGGAGACATAGAGACAGTCTACAAAGCTCTAAAACATTACCATGTGTCTTCTGTGGCTGTAAGACACAGAAGGCTAGGAATTAAGACAAATCAACTGTACTTCAATTAAAAAAGAGAGAGAGAGGTGGATAGCAGCTACAAGTAGAGGGATTTCTAAAAGGGTCTGCTCAAGTTGTGGTGAAACACTCCCCCCTCCGTCTCTAGGGTGCAACTGAAGCTAGATGAACACTGCGGGACAAGAGGGATGCGTGATTATATCAGGAAAACCCTAAGTCCCATTGGCTCTTGAGATTGAGACATACTAGACAAAATGAGCTGATGCTGAGCTCAGCTGGGGTCCCTGAGATAAGGACCTTTATGGGCAGAGTTGAATGGGCCCTGTAGCCCAGCCTGGGTGTGGGGACAGCAATGAGCACAGCCCCACTGTGACCAGCTGCTTGTGAGAGGTCCTTGCGGGGAGAGGAAGGAGGTGAGCCCATCTCGAGAAAAACAGCCTCCCTATCCCCACATGGTTGTCCTAGGCTCCCCCATGGCCCTGTTCCAAAGGCCACAGGCTTAAGGATCCAAAGCTCCTGCCATCACCAATCAGCTGATGCTCAGCTTTCAGAATCAGTATTTGCTTCCCCACATGTTGTGGAACTTTTTCTCCCTAAAATGAGCATTTCTGCTGTTGTACCAAGTGCTCAAACAAGGGTGTATTCTAGTCTTTTAGAAGATGCTCTGTATCAATGCTCTTTTTGGAAAATGTTTACTCTTCTGGCATTTTACTTGGTGGTGCCAGGGTGGAAAGGACTCCACCTTGATTAAGCATCTGTTCCTGCCTGGCAGTGTTTGGGCACATGTTCATTATCTCACTTAATCCTCTAAGCAGCCTTGAGAGATAGGAATTATTACCCCCGCCCACATTACTAACCAAGAACCCAAGTATCAAGAGAAGTCACTTCCACAGTAATGTGTGTGGAATTTGAACCCAGTGTCTAACTTTACACCTGCCTTCTTTCTTCTGTGTACCATGTACTTTGCCCACCCTAAAGTTGTATTCACTGAATTGTATTTCTGGCATCATAGTTCTGTTTTTCAGCACCCTATACCCTTGCTAGGTCTGAAGAAGCAGGTATGGTGGTCACTGTTATTGACAGCTTAGATTGTTTTTATGCAGCTGTGAAGCACACCTGGGAAGGGGAGGTGGAAGGGAGGGTATCTGCTGCTGGTCAGGTGGTGTCGTTGTAGGTAGAGCAGGTTGCAGTCAACCCCACAGAGACTGTTTGTTGTTCCTGGTTGAGGGATGTGTCATCAGTGGCTCCGGGCAGTTGGCCTCCAGACTCTTCCTGACTGAGCTTGAGATCAGGGCTTCTCTGTTAAGGGTTTATTTCCTAAGTTAGCTTCTAGAGCAAAGTTTCTTAAGTTGTGGTCTAGATACCACCTACCTCAGGATCACCTAGGAGCTTGATTTTTTTTTTTTTGAAGTACAGATCTTGGGGGTTCTGTTGAATTAGAACTTCTGGAAATGGTGCCCAGAATTCTGCATTTTTTAAATCAAGCTCTGGGATGATTCTTGTGCACAAAGAAGTTTGAAGTCTGTTGTTCTGGAGCAGAGATTATTAATCCTGGCCATGAACTAGAATAACCAGGAGAGCTTTTAAAATGAGTATCAGTGCTTTGATCCTACCCCTTAGAGATTCTGATCTAATTGGTAATACTCCGGTATCATTCTTTAAAAACAAATAAACAACTCTGTAGGTGTTTCTAATATATGGCCCATATGGTTGAGAAACATTATTGGCCAGGGTTGAGAAACATTATTTCAAAGCAGTGGTTCTGAACATGTAATTCCAGACCAACAGCATCAGTAATACCTGGGAATTTGTTAGAAAGGCGAAATCTTGGATCTCACCCCAGACCTGCTCAGTGAGAACCTCTGAACACAGGGCCCAGCAAATCTGTATACAGTTGACCCTTCAACAGTGTGGGAGTTAGGGGCATCAACTCCTATGCAGTTGAAAATCCAGGTAAAACTTAACTCCCCAAAACTCAACTATTAATAGTCTACTTTAATATAAACAATCGATTAACACATATTTTGTATGATATATGTATTACCTACTGTATTCTTATAATCAAGGAAGCTTGAGAAAAGAAAATGTTAAGAAAATCATAGAAAAGAGAAAATTTATAGGGCTATACTGTTTTTGTTGAAAAACAAAAATCCATGTATAAGTGGGCCTTCATAGTTTAAACCCATAGTTCAAGGGTCAGCTGTATTAACAAGCCCCCTCCAGGTGATTCTGAAGCATGCTGAAGTTTGAGAACCACTTTTTACAGTAGTGGTTCCCAGTCTTGGCTTGCACATCAGTATCACCCAGGGGGCCTTTTAAGGACCCACTCCAACGAATTATATCTGAGTCTCTTGGAGTAGGACTCGGGTATCAGTTTTTTTAAAGCCACTTGGGTGATTCCAGTGTTCACCCAGGGTTGAGATCCACTGTTTTGGTGGGTAAGGACAGTGTTCCCTCAAAGGAGCTCTAAGCATTTGGGATCGTTGGTAAGACATCATTATTTAGATGAACATAGGTGTGGAGATGAGGGTCTGGGGCACTGAAGGTGGAAAATGTGGGGCAGGGATGAGACTAACGCATGGCACCACCCTAGTGATTTGATGTCTTGCAATGTAAGGTGAGGGAGGACGAAGGAAGAAGCAAAGTCCCTTCTTGTCTTCTGCAGGAGAAACAGGAAGGAAATGGGCACCGACATTGGCCCTCTCATGTAGACTAGCCTGCACTAAGATCCTTCAGGCAGAACTTATTTTCCCCCATTTTATAGGTGAGGGATCTGAAATCTGGAAAGGCTCAGCAGCTGGGAAGCAGCACAGCCAGACTGAGACTCAGTCATTTGAACTGCACAGCACGCGTCCTCCTTAAAGTTTCCCCTTACCGATTCCCCAAATTCTGGCTCCTTCAAGTGTCTTTTGATGTCTCACCTGTTACGTTTTGTTATATTTGCCTTTTTGTTTGGAACAGATAAAAAATAATGAACCTTTGATCAACGTGCTTTACAAAGTGCTGAAGAAGTCAGCACGGGGCTGTCGGCCCAGGAGAAGCGTAAGACGATCTGATCTGTGTCTCCAAGCGGGGCCATTCCATTGCTTTTGGCTCAGTGCCGACTTCATCACTTGCTTAACCAGGGGCTCTCCTGACCGCCCCCAGGCTTCCTGCAAGTCATCTCAGTTTATTTTTTTCTCCTGTTGAAGCTCCCTTCAGCATTTTGGCTGGTGCACCAAGCTGAACCTCTCACATGCGGTGTTCTGTGATTCCCATCTTTTGTGCTGCCGCGGGGGTGGGAGGGGCTTGCCTGGCTTGCCACCAGCTTGTGTTGTGTTCCCATTCTCTCTCTGCCTCCATGGCGAGGACTGACCTAGACAGAGACCAGTGTGGTCTATGGAGTCAAGCATGAGTTCTTAGGAAGGAGTTAGCAGTTCCTGGTCACCTTGGAGCCTCTGGCATATCCTGAGATTCTACCATGGCCTTGGGATTAGGCTGGCTCTTCTTCAGGGCAGGGTGTTGATATTGAAAACAGTCTAGAGCTGGACTAGAACAAAATGGGCCACCCCCTTTCCCAAGTTCCCCCTTTGACTGATGCAGAAGTAGTGCCTGAAATGTAGCCAACTTTTGTAGCATTCCAAGGGAGGCTACAGGTTGGGAGGCAGGTGCTATGTGCAGTCATCCCGAGCCCTGAAAAAAGGTGTGTCGAGATGTGGTGGAAGGGAGGTAAAATGCCTGAGTGGCCTTCAGTTCCTTTCTGGTGCACAGACTCTTTCAAATGGATGAGTGCCCACTGAATTTCTCTTTTTTCTGGTGACAGAAATGCTGGAGACACATAGTTGATATTTCAAATGGATTTAAACATTGCTATCACAAAACACAGTTTTAAAAGGAAAATTACATGTAATATACTACTTGTAGATATTTCATAGCAGCCTTGACTCCAGAACAAAGCTAAATTCAGAAGTTTAAAGGGCCTTTGAGCTGTGTAAGTACTTTCATGAAGCCCACGGTCTAAAGCCTATAGGAGTAGGAGCCAACTCACATGATTTTGATACGGTCACAGGTTCATCAGGCAAACACTTCCCAAATATCCTCAATGTGGTGGGCCCTGGCTGGACTTTGAGGATACAGAGAAAATATGTCATAGTCCCTACAACCACCTCTCATCAGGTTACTATCTTTTGAGGGGAGAGAGAGCACATCATCTAATGTACTAAGGCCCATAGTTGTGGGAGACATCAGGTGTGGGAGGACCTCCCCTGAGGGGCACCAGACCCAGTTGGAGGTGAGGGAGTTAGGGAAAAGCAGCAACTGTCCCTCTGTTGAGTCTCCAGTCCTAACAGACTCAGTCATTTCAATTCCTAACTCACAGCACCTTAACCGCAGCCATTAAAAGGGGACAAGAGAGAGTTACTTCTTAGAAAAGAGGGAGTAACCTAATGTCCTGAGAGAGAAAAGAAACATTATGTGTCAATCTAAAATGGAAATGAAAGCACAGAAATTTAGAAGAATTTAATCCAGAGGCAAATGGTCCTAATACACTTAACTTCTAAGAAATTCCATATTACTGATTTTTATAATGACTGATTCATCCCCGAAAAGGTTGAATTTATATTCAGTTCTGTGAAGGCAGTGTAGGATTTACTTCTAGAAACCTTTCCATCAAAAAGTTTAAAAGGTTCAGCTTTCTGAAAATGCTTTTTTTTGTGTCGAATACGTCATTCCTCATGGCGCTGGATAAATGAGGCATTGCTCAATTAGATTCTCTGCCTTGCTATTTCAGTATCAAAAAGATATCATCTGTTAAAAGCTTCAGTGAAATCAGGGGAAGAGTTTTGCTAGGAGGAAAAATCCCCACAGCATATCTCAATTTGAAAATGATTTCTTCCTGGGAAGTGAGCCAAGGGTCAGCCCTTTGGAGAGTAGACCAGCTCATTGTCCTCTGCTTTAATGGAGGACTGTGACACAGAGTGACCTCCCTACCTTTACCTGCTGGGTTCCCCTGAGTTTGGCCCAAGTCCTGCCTGGAAGGTCCAGCTGTTCGTGGTTCACCAGGTTCATTCCACCCCTCCTCCTCCTCCCTATCCTTATTCTCCCCACCTTTCCTGCCCCTCTGTCCTTGCAGGAGCCAGCAGTTTGTTTGTGGATTGTGGCAGTAGTCCATGTGTTCCGTGACTGTGTGTATACATGTATGTACACATAATCTGCCAGTCTGAAGAGCAGAATTTGGCTGGAGTTCTATTTTTTCCAGGATGCTGCAGCACTGACCCACATGTGTTTTACCTTTGACCTACCTGCAATGCAATAAGCATTTTCCCAGTGCCTTCCAGTGTGCCAGGCTTTATGTTCAGGGCTGACTTGACCAAGATAAATAAGACATCTGTCCCTGCCATCTACTGTGTGACCAAAAGGAGCATAGGAATGGATGGGGGTGTGTCTGCAGCCAGACTCAGTCCTCAGCTCAAGGCCTAGAGATGGCATTGTCCCTTGACCTTGACCTTCGCATTTGCCAATGATTATAAGAAGAAGGAGTGTAGGACAGTTGGGCACATGAGTGGCTTGAGTTCTAAGGAGGATGTTTGCCAATATATTTTTGCTTCTTATTTACACTCACAAACTTAGTGGACCTCTCAGATGGAGTAGGGAGAAAGTGAGGGCCATCTCTCCAGCAATTGTCTATCCATCCACACCGGAACCCTCTGCATAGTATACACATCACCTATCTCAGCTATGATTGACTCCACCCTGTTTCCTTGGTCATATCTGCAAAATGGAGTTCAGCAAGATGGTCTTCCTTGCTGCATGGGGCATATTTGACCTGTCTCCCTGACCATGACTTGGCCAGGGGGGTGCATCTGTGGAAAAGTTCCCCCACCCCCACCCCATACAGCTTTTGGCATGAAGGAGATTAGGGGGTAGTGAAAACATGGGCTAAAGAGTTGGGTTTAGCTTTGTAGGGGTTAGTGGGAGATGGCAGCATGGTGCCCACATGGGGTCAAGGGAAGGATGGACAATGTTATGAATGCCCACTGGCTCATAAGGTTGGGTGATTTTTGTCTACTGCTTCTTGGTTTCCTTTCTTGAGAGGACAGGGTAACTTGTGACTTACACAAGTATGACCTAGCCTCAGTTCTTTAGGGATCAATTGAAAACCCCAGCCATCCGGGTTCCTTCATCCCTTGACCAGATTCTCTTCCCAAATGGTATAGGATGAGATAGGCTGACCTTGCTCATGGGGAAGTAAGCTGCTAAGAGGCTTCCTTAAACTAAGGCTTGACAGTGCCCCAGGGGCTCACTGGTTCCTCCTGGTTCACCTCACTGCCCTGGCTGGGGGGTCACATTTTCGATAGCTAAACTGTGTCTTTTAAATCTTCCAGGATTCATACTGGATTCACTTTGGGCAAATTAAGCTTCCACAGTCAATGAGACTATATCTTGGATGCCTATTTTTTCTTTAGTTTGAGGAATTTACAAGTGCTTCTTGAATCACAAAAAGGCTTTGGTTTTTCCCTAAAATGAAACAGGCATACAAATGAGGTAGCATCTGAGTTTTTGCCCCTTTCATGCGATGACCCTACCTGTAAAGACTTCCACACTTGTCCATTGTGGGGCTAACTCTCCTTCTCTAAGTCTAATCCTGAACCTTGAGGTTAATCTGCTTCAAATTGTTCACCTCCCAGATGACAGGCAGGGATCTTGTCAAGGATCGAAGTCTGAAGCCAGTGAAGATCGCGGAGAGTGACATTGACGTGAGTAAACAGGGTGACAGGCTGACCCCCCCGGCTGCCTGCTGCCCCTAGACCCAGGGGGGGCGGGCAGCTTCAGGCGGGGTTTGGAGGGATTGGAAGGCCAAAGACCTTCTGATCACACTTCAAGGTTGTGCCCTTTTCTCATCATCCCAGGCCTTCTCCCCACCTGTTCTTGCTCACAGGTCAAACTGAGCATCTTCTGTGAACAAGACAGGATCCTCCAGGACTTGGAAGACAAGATCCGAGCCCTCAAGGAGAACAAAGTATGCATCAGTTTCACATAATCTTGGGCTGGCTGGCAGGGGGTTTTGTCATTCTGTATTTTCCACAGATACAGATTGGACTGTCATGTCACAGGTATTCATTTAGCCAGAACAGGTACTTGTTTATCTAGAACAATGTGTGGGTTTAAAGGGTGCTTCCAGGAGGGTTTCTGCCTAAACCTGAAGGAAATCTTTTGGGGAGACTTCAGACTGCTTATTCCGAGTGCCACCTACCCCTCCCCCACCTTAATTCTGCTCTGACTTAACTCTCCTGAGAGGCACCATGAGGTTAGCCTGGGAGAGGAGGGCTCCACTGGCTTGTGTGTGATGACCCCAGGCCCCTGAATTCCATGCAAGGGGACTGCCTTGGAGAAAGTGGCCATACTTATAATAGGACAGAGGCTATCACTTTCTAGAGCTCCTTTCCTCCTAGGATCTGGGCTATGGAGGAAGCAAGTCTAGATGAGGGAGGAGGAACAGGCCAGGGGCTGCAGTGTTTGGTTTCTTGGACCCTTAGTGTGATATTTTTTTTTTTTTGCACTTTAATAAGGCATTGTATTTGTGATGCTGAAGGTTTATAACATGTGCTGATAAAACTTAAGAGAATTTTCCATCTACTCTTTGATGTATCCTTATAGTTTATCCCATAAAGAGTGGATGATCTTATACCCACTTCACAGATGAGGAAGCTGAGGCACAGAGCTGTTAGGTGACTTGTCCTAGGAGGCCACCCAGTGGGCAGAGTTAGAGCTGGAATCAGAGGCCCTGACTCAGGCTACAGCTGGGCAGTAGGTCCTTCAGCCTTAGATCCAGCAGATTTATTTAGTTCCTAGCATGGTATGGGGAGGCCTTCAGGGACTGTCCTGCTTTCCTCTTGCTCTTTGGCCCTTGCCCGATGTAGGACCAGCTAGAGTCCGTCCTGGAGGTATTGCACAGACAGATGGAGCAGTACCGAGACCAGCCCCAGCACCTGGAGAAGATTGCTTACCAGCAGAGGTTGCTGCAGGAGGACCTTGTCCACATCCGGGCGGAGATCTCCAGAGAGTCCACTGTGTGTAGAGGGTGTGGAGGGTGGCAGACACTCTCCCGCCCCCATTCCTCCACCCAACCTCCCACGATGGGCTGGGCAGGGGGCTGCTTCTCCTATCTCACAGCTGTAGTTGAGTTGGTGGCCGGGGACAAGAGTCTTGATATAGTGACTCCTGTATGGCTACAGTGAAACACCAAGGGGACCACATTTCTCAGAGCAGCCTGCAAGGCCCTTCCCCTGAACTGTGTACAGTTAATTCCAGCGTGTCAGAATTTCTCCTTTTTTATTTGTCCATCTCGTGTGGTGCAGGTGCTTTCTGCCGGGGTGGGGGACCAAAGCATCTCCAAGTGTGGGAGAGGGAACGGTGCAGGTGGCCTGGGTCAGAGCAGGAATGAGAAGACAAGCCCTGTCTCTCTCGTACCAGGCCTGCCTGAGACCCTCTGGGACCCCCCTTTCCTCTTCCCCTGGCTGGGTCAGCAGTGGTCAAGAGCACAGGTGCTCATGGGCCCATCTTGGGGTCAGGGGATAACTAAGAATCAGAAGCATTTTCTTGGCCCACAGGAGATGGAAAATGCCTGGAATGAATACCTGAAGTTAGAGAGTGATGTGGAGCAGCTGAAGCAGACCCTGCAAGAACAACACAGAAGAGCCTTTTTTTTCCAGGTGACCCAAGGGCTCTTCATCCCTTCTGAACTCTGATCTCTTCTGAGAGCCTTCACCTGTGGGGCTGTGAGCCCTACCCAGGGGCTTTTTCCTCCCCCACCAGGACTCAGCCTGCCTGTCCCCCCCCCCAACCCCCCCCTCCGGCCAGGCTGTGATGAGAGAACTCACCTCAGCACCCCCTGCCTCTTGGGCATTTTTGCAAGCATTTTGCTACGGATCATTTGGAGGAAATGGCCCTGAGGGGAGAGAAATACTGAGCTTGAGAACCTTACAGACACTTGAGAATAATCTGTTCCTGTGATTCTTGGTTCCATTTTGGGGCTACTCACTTAGACAGCAGCAGAAAGCCCCACCTCCTTCCTTCCTTCCTAACTTCCTTCCTAACTTCCTTCCTTCCTTCCTTCCTTCCTTCCTTCCTTCCTTCCTTCCTCTGATTCCTGAAGATAGGTGTTATCAGTCCTTCACCTGAGGAGGCAGTGTGACTCCAGGTCCATCTAGGTGCCTCTGGTCTCCAGGCAGTCATTTGCATTTCTGGAGCCAGGCTGGGAGATACCCATCACTGTGGCCACTTCTCTACTCAGGAAAGGCAGCCTTAGAGCCCTGCTTCCTCTACCTTTAAAACCAGGCCACTCCATTGATGGCTGCCTCTGCCCCCAAAGGTGAGAGAAGAAAGGCCCTATGTGGTCTTTATTCTTCCAGGCTGGGTCCTCCAGCTGCCCAGTGTTTCCCCATTGTGGTGCCCGATCAGGCTTCTGCCCACCCTCAAATTTTTAAAAATGGAAAATAACCTGCCTTTGAACCCAACTTCAGATCTACTGTATCTCTTCCATCAGTTCCCTGACATCAATTCAATTTATTTGAAATCAGCAAGCATTCATTGAGACATCTTGTGCATGAAGCACCATGCTAGGCCAATTTTGACGCTAAGCTTTCTAATCGATGGACTGGTTCTAGCCAAGGCTCTTCCTTAAAGTGACTTCGTATACATACTGACTTTGGATGTCAGTGAAGGAATACAAGAGGTGAACTGGGTTTGTGGCCCTGGAGATGCCTGCTATCTCTCCACTCACCATTGGGGGCCAATTCCCAGAAACCTCGTCCAAGACCATGTGGAGAAGACTCTTGCCTGTAGCTCAGGGCTGGGCTGGCCTGCTAGGTCTCCCAGAAGTTGTCTGTCTCTTGCTGTTGTTTCTTTCCCCCATAATTTCCCTGAACCCAAGCTAACCTTTTCCTCTTCTTTTTTGGTACCACAGCACTTGGCATAGTGGCTTGAAAATACTAGTGAATACTTTGACAAAGTCCTTCAAGTGATTATTTCTAGTTACTAGTTCCTTAAAGTGTTCTGTCTCATTATACTTATCTTCTTGGATCTTTTTCAATGATCTACATTAATTTTAGCAGTAATGTTTTTTAGCTTTTCATTCCTTGTGTTTCTATAATTATAAAAATAATACATGAATGCATCTCTCTGTAAAGGCCAAACAATAAGAAGAAAAAGCAAAACATGAAATAAAAGCCCCTCTTCCCTCCCTTCTCTTTCTGCTCCAGTCTGTCACCTTCTCTGTATGTAATCAGTGCCATCAGTGGGTGGTATTGTCTTCCATACCATTTTCTGTGCATTTTCAGACATGTGCCCATACATAAAATAATTTATTTGGGGGTGTGAGTTGGGTGTACTTAGGAGAGGAATCATACTTACACGTTCGGTTACTTGCTTTTTTGTCAGAACTTTATGTTATAGAAATCTTTCCAGGAAAAATACCCCCAAGTTTATGTTGCCTGATACAGTAGCTATTTAAGTGTAAACATAAATTAATTGAAATTAACTAAAATTAAAAATATATTCCTCAGTCACACTAGAATCATTTCAAATGCTCAGTAGTAGCTCACGTGTGGCTGGTAGATACTGTATTGAACGGCACAGATTATAGAAGATTTCTATAATCTCAGAAGGCCGTGTAAAGTAAAAGAAATTAGTTCTTAAGAGCTGCATAGTTTTCATAGTCTAGATATTCTATACTTTAGCCATTCCTTTCTGATGGGCATTTAAGTTATTTGCAGTGTTTTGCTTTTATAATGGTACCACAAAAAACATCTGTGTAACTGCCTTTTCAAGCCCATTTGTAAGCGTTTATCTAAGATAGGCTTTTAGGAGTGGCCTTGCTCTGTTGAAATGAGTGTACATCTTAAATGTTGATGGATGCTGCCCAGTCACCCTCTAAAAGGCTGCACTCATTTGCCCTCCCACCCACAGTGAATGAGGGTGCTGAACCCTGTTTACCTACAGCTCCTCCAGCACTTGATGTTATCAGTCTTTTTAGCTTTTGCCATTCTGCTGGCTGAAAAGGACATCTTGTTTTAATTTGCATCAATTTAATCACTAGTAGTATTAAAACATATAAAACATATAAAAGTAAACATCTTTTTATATGATCATTGGCCATTTGTGTTTCTACCGTGCCTTATTTCATGGTGATTTAACTTGCAGCAGTCCCAGAATCCCTTTCTCTGCTCTAAAAAACAAATGAGTACAATGTATAAGTCTTGTCACAGACTCCCTGGAGAACTTAACCATGTAAGTTATAAAGAGCTAGGCTAGATTGAAGCCTAGGCCCTGCAGCTTGATGTCTACCTAGGCTGGAGGCATTGCTCATGCTTTCCCTGAGTGCCAAAGTGACCTCGGAAGCTCACAAAGCCCTTCTTTGAACAGCCTTTGTGCTAACTTCTTTGGTGTAATTCTAGACCAGACAAGCTGTTAGAGTCCTGATATTAGACTCCAGAGTCATTAACACTGGAGATACGCTTGTAGCCACATATGCAAATTCTCAGCAGTGGAACTTGCTTGGAAACTTGCCTCCCTTTAGCCAGGTTTGGCTGTGAGAAAATTTGTAGGCTTTTCAGTGAAGATGAGTGGATTTGTTTATAAAGATCCTCATGACCACCTGTGCAGGGAAGCCAGAGAATAAAGAACATCCAGGTAACTGTGTGAAAACTATGTGATAAGTGAGGCTACCTGTATGTGTTCTTACTTCTGGACAATAAATTCAAGCCTTTGCTGAATGCAGTACATAGTAGCCTTCCCTGCCCAGCATGGTGTGAGGATGCAGGAATGAAAACCACCCCGTGCTCCCCAAAAGCTTCCTGACTTTGTCATTAAGTTCTGAAATTCCATTATCCTTGGAGAACCTTAGAGATTCTCTGGCTTTCGCTTGTTGTTGCTCTTTTCTTACATACGAGGGGGGCAGAAAGGCAAAATGGGGGCAGGACTGTAACCTGACAGGTATGTATGCCAGGTAGACTGCCAGAGGAGAGGGGAAAGGGTTGATTTTAATCTGATACTCCTCCTTTACCTTTTCCCAGCATTCTGCTTAGTCTGCTCCAGAGATAATCTTGTTAGCTTACACACCCACTCTGGGCTCAATAACATGTCTGTTTTAGGGCACTCGTGCTTTGGTGTAGCGCTAAGCATCAAGCCCATTCCTTGTTTATCAGCCCTGAGGGATGTGCGTTGGTGTTGGAAGGATGGAGAGAGTATGAGAATGTGAGCTCCTTTAGGAGACATCTGTTGTCTCAGCTGTTGGACTTCATTTGATCAAGGAACTTTATGTGATTGGTCCTTTTTTCACTCAACATACATGTACTGAGAGCCTGCTGGGTCCCCAGCCCTGTGGGGATATACCAAGGAGCACATAGTCTACTTGCAGAATCAGGCAAGTCCTTAAGTATCACACATGCAAGAATCCTTCCACTTGAGGGTGACTGGGTGCCTCGAGAGCAGATGTGGTATGAGGACTTTGCTTTTAAGCCCATGGAGGAATGATCACAGCTAAGTTCTCCCATGATAGTTTAAAACTTAAAAGAATACTGGGACGCCTGGGTGGCTCAGTCGGTTAAGTGTCTGAGTCTTGGTTTCAGCTCAGGTCACGATCTCACGGTTTGTTAGATTGAGGCGGACATTGAGCTCTGCACTGACAGCACAAAGCCTGCTTGGGATTCTGTGTCTCCTTCTCTCTCTGCCCCTCCCCTGCTCCTGTTTTCTCTCTCTCTCTCTCTCTCTCTCTCTCTCTCTCTCTCTCTCTCTCAAAATTAAACAAACATTAAAAAAATTAAAAGAATACTTTCATGTTCAAACAACTCTATTAAAAGTTGCCCGCAGGTTAATATCCAGAATATATAAAGAACTTACAACCCAACGCCAAAAAAAAAACAAACTTTTTTTTTTTTTGAAAGAAGCCATACAGTATCACCTTATACTTCTCAGAATGGCTACAATAAAAAAGACAAGAAATAAATGTTGGTGAGGATGTGGAGAAAAAGGAACCCTTGTGTTCTGTTGGTGGGAGTGTAAATTGGTATAGCCACTGTAGAAAACAGAATTGAGGTTCCTCAAAAAATTAGAAATACTGTATGATCCAGTAACTCCTCTATTGGGTATTCACCTGAAGAAAACAAAAACACTAATTTTAAAAGATACATGCACCCCTATATTTATTGTAGCATTATTTACAATAGCCACAATATGGAAGCAACCTAAATGTCCATCTGTAGACAAATGAATAAAGAAGATGTGTTATACACACACACAATGGAATATTACATAGTTATAAAAAAGATGAGCTCATGCCTTTTGCAGCAACACGGATGGTATTTATGCTAGGCGAAATAAGTCAGACTGAGAAAAACAAATACCATATGATTTCACTCATGTGGAATCTCAAAATACAAAAGAATAAACAAAAAAGCAGACTCAGACCTGTAAATACAGAGAACAAACTGATGGTTGCCAGAAGGGAAGGGGTTGAGGGGGATGCACAAAACAGGTAAAGGGGAGCGGGGGGAGGTATTGGCTTCTAGTCAATAAAAGAATAAATCATTGGATTAAAAGGCACAGCATAGGGAACATAGTGATATTGTAATAGCATTCTATGGTGGTATCTTGACAGACAGTAGCTACACTTGTGGTGAGCATAGTGTAACATATAGAGAAGTTGAATCACTATGTTACCTGAAACTAACGTAACATTGTGTGTCAACGACACTCCATAAAATGCCCACAGTCCCTTAATCCTGATAAAGTCTGCTCACCTCTTTTTAGTATCTCTCCCCGTCCGATTTCTATTGTAACTTGTCAGAGTATGCATATGGTTGGGTAGCCTGGCCCTTTTCCCATTGTACTTTAAAAAAAAAAAATAAGTTTGTCACATAATTCACATACCATAAAATTCACCTTTTTAAGGTATACAATTCAGTGGTATTTAGAATATTTAGAATTGTGCAACTGTCACCACAGTTTTGTAACATTTTCATCATTCCCCCAAAAGAAGCCCTCTATCCATTAAGAGTCACTCCCCATCCACACCCCCACCTCATCTACTTTGTGTCTCTGTAGCTTTATCTCTTCTGGACATTTTGTATAAGTGACATAACACATGGCCTTTTGTGTCTAGCTTCTTTCACTTTGCATAAATGTTTTCAAGGTTCATCCATGTTATAACATGTATTAATACTTCATTTCTCCTTATTGCCAAATACTCACTGCCCATTGTACTCTTAACCCCAAATCCCAGGATGCAGCTCTGTCTTTTAAAAGATGTTCTTTATGGGGCACCAGTCTGGCTCAGTCAGTAGGGCATGAAACTATTGATCTTGGGATCATGAGTTCACACCCCACGTTGGGTGTAGAGCCTACTTTAAAAAAATATAAATAGTTTTTTAAAAGATGCTCTTTATATTCTGGGGATAGTGTAACCTCTAGTCCTTGCCTTCTCTTCCCTTTTGCCATGGTTGCCTAAAACAGTCTATTTTTTTTTAACTGTGATAAAATATATATAACAAAGTTTATTACCTTAGCCATTTTTAACATATGGTTGAGTAGTGTGAACTACATTCACGTTGTGCAACCCATCTGCAGAATTTTCTTCATCTTGCAAAACTGGATCTCTGTACCCATTAAACGACAATCCTCATTCCCCTCTCCACCCCAGCTTCTGGTAACCACCCTTCTATCTCTGTCTTTGATTACTCTAGATACCTTATAAGTGGAAGCATATAGTATTTAAGGCAATCTTTTAAATTTGGGAGAAATAGGCAAGGTGAATATGTGAAAGATCCTCTGAATTTCTCCCCTAGATCTTGGGCGTTTTCCATGTGTGTGGTACCCTATGAAGCTTCGAGGCAGGCTTGGCTCTAGCCCTGGTGGGGTTTCCAAAGGGGATGCTGCCCCACCCAGGGTGAGGTGCTGTGTCTGAAATGATAGCATAAGTCCTAATGAGAAACTTCTGGTGAGGATCTGGGAGGGAAATGAACCACCACCTTGCCTTTCTCAGGAGAAATCGCAGATACAGAAGGATCTCTGGAGGATTGAAGACGTCATTGCAGGCCTGAGTGCAAATAAAGAGAACTTTAGAATCCTGGTGGAATCAGTCAAAAATCCAGGTGAGCAGGCCATCTTCCTGGAGTCAGGGGGTTGGAGGCCAACACCCAGGTATGTGGGCTGGCCCTTGCAGAGGTCAGATCTTTATGGCGTAAGCCCCTCCCCTTGTCCTCCAGAGACGAGGGTCTTTGTTCCATTCCATCCTTTGTTTGCCTCCACATGCTTTAGAGAGAAAAACGGTGCCTTTGTTTCCTCATCCGCCTGTGCCTTCACTCTCAACTTCTGAGAGCAAGCCACCCCCACAGTCCAGCCCTCCCACCAGCCCCGTGCGGACCCCTCTGGAGGTTCGACTCTTCCCCCAGCTGCAAACCTATGTGCCGTACCGACCTCATCCACCCCAGCTGAGGAAAGTGACATCCCCTCTTCAGTCACCAACCAAGACGAAGCCCAAAGTTGTAAGTATCGATGGCCAGTTGCTGAGCGCTGTTGTCCCTCTCTCTCCTCAGGTCAGCTTCTGTTGGGAGAGAAGCTTTTGGGAAAACCTGGGAAGACAGAACCAGCCAGAGTCCTGAGCTATGAATAGTTAAGGAGTGGTAGGGCCTTGCTGTTGTGCTTTAGACTCCCAGAACTGGAAAGGGCCTTAGAGAGGATCTAGCCCAACCTTCCCATTTTGCAGTTGGGAAAACCGAGGTCCAGCAAGAAGAAGTGATTGTGTTAAGTAGGGTGGAATTTGTGATATGCATCATGCAGAGGTAGGTAGCCCCACACAGGACTCCTTGCAAACCTGGAGTTACACAAGCCTGTGGGTGATGAATTCCTCTCAGCAAGAGTATTTTGTCTTCATCGGCAGCTGAGCACTCTGTGGGTTGTAGAATACAGTTGATCTTCACAATAACCTCATGGAGTATAGACAGGAAGGTCTGTATCCCATTCTACACATATGAGAACTGAGGCCCAAAGGTGTTAACGTTTGCTTGAGATCTCCATATTAGTGGATCCAGTCCACATCTCCTGACTCTTCTTTGTGCCACCTGCCATCTAACTGGACATTCAGCCCACCTCCTCAGATCAGTTTTGTGGCCATGTGGTTGCCTGAGCCAACACCTTGGCTTGACTGGCAAAGAGAAGGGCCAAGCTTTTGACAGAATCTGGGAGCAGACTTTAAGGAAATAGAAGATGTGGTCAGGTACTGTGATGGTTCGTGTCTCCAGGGCCAGGCCAGCCTTGGCTGGAGAATACGAGGGATCTAGCCTAAGTGACAGGGAAGCCATAGTAGAGGGGACCTTGAGATGGGGACCTTCAGGTTTTGCCAACAAAGGCTTAGAGGAGCTTTGCCTGGGCACTGGGTGTGCCTAGGGCCTGTGACAAGGTTGGTGTGCAATGCTGGCTAAAACACACAAATTCCCATTCCCTAGTCCTCACTGTCCACCTGCTTCCTGCCGTAGCCCAGGGCCCAGAGCTGGAACGACAGGTGCTGGGACTGAGTTGCTGTGAGTTTCTTCATGTTGAGGTCTCTTTCCCAATTTTATATCTAAAAGGCAATGGAGGTACCAGCCACAGAACAGAAAATAGCAAAACAAACAGCAGGAATGGCTGGGGCAGAGAGCTCCTGACTTAAGGTGAGACGCCTGCTAGCCAGGATGGGGAGCAGAAGGAGGAGGTGGTGGCCGGGGATCTGTGCTGGATTCCAGTTCTTGTTCTCTCACTGGGTTTTTGGGCAAGGCCCACTCCTTCTCTGGGCTTCTTCAGTTTCAGTACAGAACAAGCTTGTTCAGTACAGAACAAGCAGCTTGGGATAGATGGTCACAGAGGCTCTTCACAGCTTGGTCCTCTGTGGCTTGCAGACAGGGCTTTTCAACCTGATTGAGCATCAGGGTCACTGCCTGGGGGTGGTCTTCTTTCCTTTAATTTACCAGGTTTACCATATTTTATTGTCGTTTGCTTGTTTTATATTTATATTTGTGAAACAATGATATCCTGAAATGGACATAAAACCTAAATATATGGTTTAACAAATGATAAAGAGGCCACCTGTTTGTACCAACACCCAAACCAAGAAATAGAACTTTGTCAGCAACTGGAGCCCTCAGGACTATGAGTCCTTTTGTGCCACTATCACTATCTTGACTCGGACAATTTCCTTGCCTCTTTTCTCTTTTTAAAATGTTGCTACCTGTGTCTAAACACTTTAATTTTACCTGTGGGTGATACTGTATTCTTTTGTATCTTGCACTTTTTCATTAACATTGTATTTGTGAGACTTATATTGTTGTGTGTAGCTATAGTTCTTTCATTTTTATTTGGCTTATTTTCTTGAATTTAACATCATTTACTTTTTTTATTAGGTAATACTCTCACAGGACACAAAATCAGAATATACCAAAAAAAGTATATAATAAAGTGTCTGCTCCCACCCTCCATCTCCAGACATTCTATTCCCTTTGATCAAAGGCAGTTTTGTGTTCGCGTCAGTGTTTTGCGTTTTTTTCCAGGGAGCTTTTTAGAAATTGGTGATTCCAAGACCTTGTCAGGGTTGGAAGCCACTGATGCTCAGAGGGCTTACGGGGATCTGGGACAGGCAGCTTAGTTTTCACACAACAGTGAGCTGTGTCACTTTTCTAGAATGCTGATAAACCTTTGTAGAGCAAGCTTCAGTACCCTTTTCTGACCTCTCCCAAATCCTGAAAAACAAAGCAAAATTAAGCTAAGAAAGGGGGCGTTTAGGAAGGAGCCCCGGTGGTCATTGATTCCAGAGGTGGGTGTTTATGACAGTCAGGGGCCAGGCTGTTGGTCTGTGCAAAAGCCACAGCTCTCAAAGAACATTGTTGGGGGGTGTGGGGGTCCATTTCAAGAAAAATAGTTACATTCATCACCGCCAGGGAGTGGGCTGATGGGAAGGCAGTGAGTCACCCATGCTGACTACTTATTCATGCCTGAGTCAGGAAGGAGGAAATATTTTGTAACCACGCACATTTCTGATAGAAAGGGCAGGACGATGTAGACTGTCCTTGCTCAGATCCCAATCTGTTGAAGGGTCCAGAGACCATGTGGGGACAGCTAGTCAGCTCAGTGTGAGCACCAGGGAGTGGGGTAGATGTGGTGGTGGGGGGGGGGGGTTCTGTCAAACATACAAATAAGCATGGAGTTACCAGCCTCTCCCCCCATGGTGCTCTTCTGGCAAGTGAAGTAAGACCATGGACACAGGAAACCTGAGTTCTGGATCTTGTACAGGTTATG
The DNA here is from genome assembly GCF_018350155.1 of Leopardus geoffroyi. NCBI lineage: Eukaryota > Metazoa > Chordata > Mammalia > Carnivora > Felidae > Leopardus > Leopardus geoffroyi. Next base: position 73,159,764 of record NC_059329.1, on the reverse strand, counting down.
CTTTGAAGAATGGAAAAGGAGTGAATGGAAGGGAAGAACAGGATCAGAGCAGAGGCATTCCCCTTCTTCACAGCTCATCCAGGGGAAATGTTGGCATCCCTGGGCCGAAGCAGTCATGCTCTGCAGGCCTCGTGTGGCCTGCTCTATGCCTGACGGGGAGGCATCCTCCCTCCAGCTCCCTCTCACTGGGCACTGATTCTGGTTCTTTTTCTGAGCAGGAAGACGAGGCACCTCCCAGGCCCCCACTCCCCGAGCTCTACAGTCCAGAGGACCAGCCCCCGGCCGTGCCACCTCTGCCAAAGGAGGCCACCATCATCCGGCACACTTCAGTGAGGGGCCTTAAGCGGCAGTCAGATGAGAGGAAGCGAGACCGGGAGCAGGGGCTGTGTGTGAATGGGGACTCCAGGGTGAGCAGGGAGGACCCCTGGGGCTGTCCCATTGTGAGCGAGGGGAGGGAAGGTGGTATGACACTGGGCAGGTATGACAGCCTCAGACTCTGCCCACAGGTAGAGCTCCGGTCGTACGTTAGTGAACCTGAGCTGGCGACTTTCAGTGGGGACATGGCCCAGCCCTCCCTGGGACTTGTGGGCCCTGACAGCAGGTACCAGACCCTGCCAGGCAGAGGTAAGGCAAAACTCCATGGAGGCTTTTTGGGAACCCCCACTTCTACCATACCACTTGTTCCCTAGCCCTCACCTGGTACCTCACACCCTTCTGCCTGCAGCCTTGGGCCTCAGCATGGGCAGCAGCTGTCGGGGAGACTCTGGGCTGCAGGGAGGGCCTGTCCTTCCTTCCTCTGGCTCACATCCGGATTCTCTTTTATTACATCTGCCCCCAGAAATAATGGTAATAGCAATTACTATGAAGTACAGCCCTGTTTTAAGCACTTCATATTCTTTTAGTTAATATTTGTAATAATCCTATGAAGGAAGTACCATTATTATACCCATTTTAGAGACAAGAAGACTACGTCTCAGAGAAATTAACTGACTTACCAAATAGTAAATACATGAGGGGCCAGAATGCAATCCCAGTGTTGTGGCTTCAGACCATTGTACCCTGCAGGCAGGGATGCTGGATGACTGACTCCAGTATGGCCATACTAGGCCTTCCAGGGGGATTTTGCTCTTCTGTGTCACTCTGAGACTCCACGAGTTCTTTCTTTAAACAATTGGGCATTGTCCTCACTGTCCTCTCCTAGCTCTTTACGACGGAGATGGGAACATACTTAGGCCCTTAGGCTCACCCATCCCCCATTTTCCCCGTAGCCAGACCCTCTCCTCAGAAATCCGCTTCAAGGGAGGTCTCTCCACCTTTTTGCATCTGGGTCTCCTGGAATCCCTGAGCAGGCTGACCATGCACCTTCATCTGTTCCTCCCCTGATCCCCTCCTATCTGCTCCCCATGGTGGGCAGTCAAGTGCTTTCCCTCTCTGGCAAGATGCAGAAGCAGAGAGAGACACAGCTATGGTTCTAGCACTTGTGGGGTTATGGGACTCCTGGCCCACCATGCTTCCTAGGCATGCTATGGCCGGAGCTGGTTCTGGAGGGCATAGGCTCTGGATTTCGCTGAGTGTGGGCCACAGCAACCCTTGGCACTGTGCCCAGGGGCACTGTTCCCTTAATTCGTTGTGGCCTAGAGATGTTTATCAGTGGCACTTAGGGCAGGACATTTCTTTGTTGCTCAGGATTCTTTTTGCATTGCAGGACATTAATCATTCTTTTCCCTACATGCTAAATGCTAGCAGTGTCCTCAGTCAGTGTGATGTCCATTTCCACATGTCAGGGACCACCCCTGATAAGAATTGGTGTTAGTGGATAAAGCATAGGTGGTGGCTCCAGCCAGCCAGGGTGAGATGATTTCTGTAAGCTCTAGGACCCTAAACATGGGAAGCACATGGCCGATGATATTCCTACCATGTGACCTTGGACAAGTTCCTTGACCTCTCTGAGTCTTAGATTGTGCATCTCTACAATGGTCAGGTAATGCTTACATAGTAAGGCCAGTGGAACAAAATCTATATAAAACACCTAGCACAGTGCCTGCCTGTTACATAGTTAAGAGCTCAACAAATACCTGGTGCTGCTACTTTCCGTTCATTCATTTATTCAGTCAGTCAGTCAGTCATTCAACCAACCAGGCATTGTTGAATTTGCAGTCTAGTTGAACAGGTATGTTGACATTGTGGTCAGTGCAGTAACCAAGGAATATACTGAAGGATATAGAGGATAATAGATTCTGCTGGGGCATTTGAGAAGGCTTCACAGAGGCAGGGCATCCAAGTTGGGCCATGTAGTGCATCAGGAAGAAAGGATGAAGGACATTCCTTCCCCTTCATCCTTTCTACCTGCCAAGCTGTCCAGGTCTTCTGCATGTGAGGGAAGACTAGGGTAGTCTGCAGGTCTCCAGGGACATTGTTCCCTATTGGGGACAGAGAGCACTCCTGGGCTGGCCTCTATCTGGGCCTGCTCTTCCTCACCCTAGGGAAGAAGAATGGGTTGTTGGCTAGGTCCTCATGGCCCCCCTCACAGGAGTGGGAGGTGATTAGGGAGGGGCTGGTGACCTGTCCACCCCATCACAAATACACTTGCTCTTCTGTTTCCTCACCAAGGCCTCTCAGGGTCCACGTCAAGGCTCCAGCAGTCGTCCACCATTGCTCCCTACGTCACACTCCGGAGGGGTCTCAATGCCGAAAGCAGCAAGGTGACCTTCCCTGTGAGTGACCTTGAGAAGTTCTCAGGGAGCGCACTGCTCCCTCACCCACAGAGGGAAGGGCTCTGAGGTGGATGGACTGGCAATCCTGTGAGCGCCAGGGATGGCCTCTGAGATGACCTCAGCTGAGCTCAGGGTCCCTGTCATCATGTGCTCAGTGATACCTTTTCCACTGCCCACCTAGAAGAGCATCATACAGCTCTCTCCATTTCCTATGGACCCTCCACATTTCTCTGCATCCTCTCAGGCTCCCAGGAGGGTACCCAGGAAGTCTGCACCCTGAGTTCTGGTCCCATCACGTGCTGTATGTGTGCCCAGCTGGACGAACCTGGGCCTCCGTGTCTGCATGTGCAGAATGTGGTGCTCCCCAGAGAGCCTGTGAGAGTCAGGGATATTGTGTCCATGAGTATGCTTAGAGAAAGGGGTTCTCTATGGCTAAGAGGAGCCCAACTAGTGTGTGTGTGTGTGTGTGTGTGTGTGTGTGTGAGAGAGAGAGAGAGAGAGAGAGAGAGAGAGAATGGGAGTGAGAAGCCACAGGGTGGCTGTCCTCTGTGTCCCAGCCTAGCTGCCCTGTCTCTCACCCTCCTGCTCCTCAGAGACCCAAGAGTGCCTTGGAGCGTCTGTACTCAGGGGACCATCAGCGGGGCAAGATGAGTGCGGAGGAGCAGCTGGAGCGCATGAAGCGGCACCAGAAGGCCCTGGTCCGGGAGCGCAAGAGGACGCTGAGCCAAGGAGAGAGGACGGGCCTGCCCTCGTCCCGCTACCTCAGCCAACCTCTCCCCGGAGATCTCGGCTCAGTATGTTAGGAGGGTCCAGGCAGGAGGGGCTGGGACAGGAGCAAAGCTTCCCTGAGTTCCCCGAACATAAGAACGTCACACCCTGGAGAGAGTAGGCCTTCGACTGGGATGGTTCAGAAAACACCCCACAAGGCTGTTTGTCCACAACCCAGGCCACATGTGTCACCTGGTCAGAGGGTGATCCAGAATCAGAGAAGGAGTGAGGATGTCACGGCAGGAGCCTGGGAACCAGAGAAAATGTCCCAAGTTTGTTCTCCAAGCCGAGCTTGAGAGAGGCCATGGTAACATTTGGAGTCTCAGCTGAATCAAGGACTTGGGTGTACAGAGTTCAAGAATGGAGGAGGAAGATGATGATATGATTTGATGAGGGGGAGCCCAAGCCAACTTGCCTCCCAAACCTCTAAGTGATGCCCTGTGGAGCAACTGAGCACAGGGTGGTGCTCCACAACCCTGAGAGCACGTGGTCTCCCACAGCTTGTGGTGCTGGCAGGCCTCATGGTGTCCCTAGAGAGCTGGGGACTCTGTGCTGCCTCCTGGTGGTGCTTCCAGGAACTGCACCCTGCCCTCAGTCCCCTTCAGTCCTTTTGGGAAACGTTCCATTTGACTTTTCCCTGTTGTTTGAAATCACGTGTTTCCCTAGACCTCTAGCCAGACTGTTCTTTCCCTAATTCATTGCACAAGCTCTTTTGCTTTTAGTGTTACCGCTCATTGCCTCTCTAATCCTGCCTGATTGTGTTTACAGAAGCTTCTAATTTGCATTGAACATTCTCTAACTGGCCTGTGCTCTTTGTTACCAGGCTTGTAATAGCAGCTCTTGTCTCCATAGCCTAGCTAGCACTCCCATGTGTCACTCACCTTTCTGCTGCCCCCTTTATGTAGGCCTACTGACTCATAATTCACTTAACCCAAAAGCTGCCCCGTAAGGCTGAGCCAACCCCGCTGCCTGAGGGCCATGATCATGGGCAGAGGTCTGGGCATTATGAATTTATCCAAGTCCATGCCTTACACCTGGACAGCAGACACAAACTTCAGAGATCACACGATTAAATAAATTCTACCAATCCTAAAGTGGTTCAGTTTTAATTCCTCCAGTCCTATCGCACAATTTCTTATGGAAAACTTTCTGTGTTTCTAGTATTTAATAGTTTGAATGGATGGCGAGATATATTATGTTCTGTATTCAGAGGACCTCTCTGCAGCTGTTAGCACAGACACCAAAGGGGTAAGACCCAGGACACTCCTAGCTTCAAAAGCTGCAAAGCCGGTAACTTTTAAACTTTATAAGCAAATGTCATTTGGGGGTAACACTGACCTTTTACAACCTGATGTCTCAAATGTAGAAAGATTATCTAAAAATCGTAACTTGAATATCTTGTAATTTTTCTCTTAAAAAAGACTTGTGTAAGTCTCTGCATCAACGCCAATAAACGTGTTGCTTAATGATAATGGATTGGCGTGGTTCTTCCCCAGGATACATCATAGAATCTAGTGAACTTTTTCTGTGAACTTCAGTGAACTTTTTCTGTTTGTGGAAACAATCAGGCTGGGTTTAAATGAGGACTTGTCTCTATTTGGGGCACTTGTGAGCGTGTAAGAAAATGTGAATTTTCTTTGTGAATCATTAAATTAATTTTTCATCCTTGAAACTTCAAATGCCTAATCCTTTCATACTGTAATTGGAAATCATCACCTAAGAGCAATTACACTGGCTTGGAGTCCATATTGAGAGCTTGTGCAAGAATGGGTGAAATGTGCTGGTATAGCAATGGGTTTGGGGTTTTGGGGAGGACTTGAGGAGGCATCAAAGATAATCATGACCATTTGGGGCTCTGTGAGATGTATAGGGTGGGAGGGAGGAGGTGACCTGGGATGGAGAAGCATGTGCTTGGTGTCTGCTCAAGAAAAAAAGAGCCTTTGAACCTGTTTCCTCCTCTCAACAACCTGCTCAGGGTCAAAGGCAGTGCGTAGGCCGCAGGGATGATTTGAAAGGCCCCTGCAGAGTTGCGTAGTTGTGCTTGAATCTTAAAATGGCCAGTTTAGTTTTCCCTCTGAAGAGATGATTTGTTACATAGCTGATACTGAGGAATAGCCTTGGATATGTTGCATTTGATTTAGCATTTCAGTTTTACACAGTTTCTTTTTTTTTTTTTTTTTTAACTTAAAATATCTGCCCCAAATAGATGCCTGGGTAAATAGCAGTTTAGCTATTCCTGCTTGGACCTTCCTGGCCCTGCTGAGGGTGCGATATCCTCCACCCCTAAGTGTATCCTCTTGGGAGTACCTGTTAGAGAGGGTCTTGGCTATTCTACTCACTTACCAGGGCCTCACAGGGCTTGTTTTTCCATCATTTCTGGCTGCTGAACCAAAAAGCCTTCCACAAGCTATGTGGCAGCAGAAAGGGCAGTCCCTTCTCTGGAGCTGTATCCCAAGTTCTGTTTTGGGGTCACCTTCTTGGACCTGGAAGCCTCCTGTATCCCTGGAGACCATTATGGGTCTAAAGCCATGGGTCTTAGAACTGGGCCCTGGAGGTACATGTGTGAATTTTCTAGGGGCCCAGATCAAAGAGAAATCAGCAGTCTGGAATCAGGCCATATAAAAGGGGTAGAGGCCTCATTCTCCATTACACAGGGTTATAGCACCCAGCAAGGTGTCCATGGTCACCTTGGACCAAGCTTTTCCGTAATGGGTCACAGGCCCTCTTCCCAAGGACCCCAATGCCTGCAAGCCCCATCCAAAAGGGCACAAGCATGGCTCTTTTAGCAGTCAGGAAGGGACTACATTTAACCTTCTTGTTCTATTGCCAGTGGAAGCGTGAGCAGGACTTTGACCTGCAGTTGCTGGAACGGGCCATGCAAGGGGAAAGAAAGGACAAGGAGGAGAATGGCTGGTTGAAAGTACAGGCCATGCCAGTCACTGAGTTGGACCTGGAACCTCAAGACTATGACTTGGACATCAGCAGAGAGGTGAGGGCAGGGGCTTCCTTTATGTTCCCCCAGGAGAACTGGCCTTTGGGCTTGCAGCCTGACCAACCCTTCCAGTGGCACTGGGGGGTGTTGTCCTGAATGGGGACAGGGGTTCAGCTTCAGAGTGGTCAGGAGAATGTATAAATAGCAGCTCGAGGCAATAAAAGGAGCCAGGTATTTTGATGATGCAGATTCAAAATCTGTCTCTCTCTCTCTATACTTTACAGCAAGTCATTTAACTTCTCTGGGCCTCAGCTTCCTCAACGATGAAATGGGTTGTGGTGAGGAGTAAAGTGACTCAGCATGTTACCTGGAGGATTAGCAACGGTCAGAAAGCTGTGAGCACAGGGCCTGGCACATAGTAGGCATGTGATGAGGTAGTTGTTATTGTTGGGAAATGTTTCCTGGAAAACTAGGAGTTGGCCTTGCACTGGCCAGTTTGGCCAACTTGAGCAATTAGACTTGGTGTGTGGGTGGGGGGTGGGAGGCGAGCAGGTCTGAAAATCACAAGTGAAATTTCCAGCCATGGCAGAGCTTAGGAGACCTGCATAGCTTTGGTCTGAGTTCTTCTATTGCCCTCTGGTGGCACAAATGCATCATGACTGGCCAGGCCTAGGAAAGCAAGAAACCCCCCTGGGTCTTCTATAAGTCAGGACTATCTCTTACCCAAGGAAAGAGCAAGGAATCAGAGGGTGACAGACTCAGGGTCTTCAAGACATGGGGCGGTCTTCTGTGGCCTATATTGTGCCATTTGTAAGCTCTGTAGAATGGTGTCTATGGCTGTTTGGTTCACCTCTGTGCACTTAGTACCTAGCACAGGGCCTGGCACATAGTAGGTGCTCTGTAAATATTTCCTGAATGACAATTCTGTTGAATGAAGTGCACAGTGGCCCACAGATACCCCACAAATATTTGTATGAGGACTTGGCCTGCACTGAAACTGCACAAGAGGAAATGTTCTCCCCACAGGAAAGACAGATTTAGCAGGGTATGGACAAATTGACACCTGTGGAGTTGCTGAGTTCTGGGGTCAGCTGGAGCTCCAGGGATTAATGTAGCCAGTCCCCTGCCCTCAGACCTTTTCCCTTTGGCACCTCTGAAACAGCCAAAGGTCTGTGCTTTCTCAGATTCACACAAGAAGCTTCTGCATGTTGCTTTGGCAATGGAAGTATGCTTCATGGTGTCCTAATTGGCCTGCCAGCCAGGGGAAAAAGTCTTTTCTTATCTCTAACCTAAATCCCTCCTGCTACAATGTAATCTACTTCCTTCCTCTGGATCTGTCCTCATTGGAAATAACAGAGAAGAGCTTATTTCTTACCGTCTTTCACCAGAATGAAAGGTCTGCATGGGTTTTAATTCAAGTCCAGATTTACCCTGGGATTGGATTTAGCTTTTTAGAAGCTTCAACCAACCCCATTTTAGTGTTCCTTTGTAGTTCGAGGACGGAGAAATTCCCTGGGATGCAAAAGTTGCCTTTAGCATTCTTAGTCTAAGCAAGGTTTCACCAGGCTGAGGTTGCTGCTGGGTTCATGTAAGAGACCGGTGGGAGGGAGTTGGGGGACATTTTCCTCTCACAAGCAGTAGACACCGCATGGCTGCCTCCTGTCTAGATCAGAGGAGCTTTTGTAGGCGCAGAAAGCATTATCACTTTCTTTCATCCATCAATCCATCCACCCATCCAAGGAGTATTTGCTGAAGGGCTGCAGGGTGCCAGGTCCTTGCGCTAGACAGCAGAGAGAGAAACAGAAAACAGGAGGGGGTATCAGGGGCCGGGGTAAGGGGGAGGGTAAGGAACAGGGGAGACTTCTGGAGGTGAGGTCCAAAAGGTCAGAAAGCATGGAGCAAATGGAAGAGCATCCCACGCAGAGGAAAGAGCAGGGGAAGAGGCCGCATGGTGGATCAGTGTGGCTGTGGAGGTAGGCAGGGATCAGCTCATATTGAAGGCGGCACTGAGAATGATCATTTTTAAATCTGGAGCGCTTCCAGTCTAGCTGTTTTGCCTTCCCCTTCCCTTCCCTTGGCCTGTAGGAGGTTGTCTGGTGTGGTAGAAAGAACACAGGCTTTGGAGTCAGATCCAGGTTCAGATCCCGACTCCACAGTGGACTGTCGTTGATCTCAGCAAGTTGCTTAACTCTGTGGGCTCCGTGTTCCTCCTTGAGCTAGGGGACAGGGCGAAAGGAGCAAGTCCCAAACCCGATATCTGAGACCCCCACCACCGCTGCCCGGTCATTTCCTCAGCTGTCCAAACCAGAGAAGGTCTCCATCCCCGAGCGTTACGTGGAGCTGGACCCTGAAGAGCCGCCCAGCCTTGAGGAGCTGCAGGCGCGGTATCGCAAAGCCGAGAAGATCCGCAACATCCTTGCTCGCTCCAGGTCAGCTCTTACGATGCCCGAGTCCTGACAGCCTGCTAGACCGACCCCAGGGGTGTCTCAACTGCAGGGGCCCTGGGCCAGGCTAACTAGGGTGCGTGTTTTGCCAGGCCTCTGACTCAGGTAAGCCCTGTTTATTGCGAAGGGCAGGCTGGCTCTCAGCACGGCACTGATGGATCTGTGAGGAAGCTTGCTAGGTCGTCTGGGAAGTCCTGAAATCCTCAATAGAGGGCCATCCTCGCACTTTGCCCCCAGATCTATGTCTTGTGATGTTGGCAAAGGTAGGAAGTGGAGCCAAGTGTGACAGTGAGGTGGACACAGTTGAAGATCAGCCCCAAGGGTGGCCCTCTCAGTTCCTCACACAGAGCCCCAGACCAGAGCCAACCTTGTTCTGAGGTGCCAGATGCATTGCCTACTTTCCTGGAGGCCAGGACAGAAGGCTTTCCTGTCCCCTCAGCCCCTGGAGCTTCAGAAACGTAAACCTGGTATTTGATAGCCTCTCTTTCAGAGCTAGCTTAGCCTTTTCACTTCAGGATTTAAGAGGAACCCAGTGCTGTAACTCTTCTTAAGGTCCATGATCCCCCCCAAAGGAGGGACAAAGCTGTGACGGGGTGTTTGGGAGAAGCACATATACCTTTGTCTGGAGAGAAAGTACTCTGTGTTTATCTGATGCCCCCTCAAAGGGTGAGAGTCTCCAGGCCAGGGAGACCCTCCTCTCCTGTGGCAGATGCCAGGGATGGTGGGGGCCCATAGCTTGCTTTCTGGCCCTCCTGCAGCATGTGCAACCTGCAGCCGACATCAGGCCAGGACCGGAACAGCGTGGCCGACCTGGACTCACAGCTGCAGGAGCAGGAGCGCATCATCAACATCTCCTACGCTCTGGCCTCTGAGGCCTCCCAGCGCAGCAAGCAGGTGGCAGGTGAGGCCATGGATGCCAGCCTCCAAGTCCGGCTCCCCCTCACTGCTTCCTGGGCTCAGAGTCCAGCATGGCTTGTCAGGGAGTCTGCAGAAAACCAGGTGTCAGGCTTGGTAGTTGAGAGCCAGTTGGAATGTTCTCCTGTCCCTCAGGGCTTGGGAGGTGAGATGGGGCAGCACAGGTGGTAGAGAGAACCAGAGCTCAGGAGGGTCAGAGGAAAGAGGCCCAGGAGAGGATGTCTTTAGCTCATTCTTAAATCTGGGAGTGGTGCTGCTATTCAGCTTTCTCTGCAAATGTGGGTTAAAAACAGGTTTTTCAAGCCCCTGAGCCAGGGGGCCCAAGGCTAAGGTTTCTGGCCTCACAAAGGGGCAGGAAAGCAGTGGTGCTTGAATTTCTTGCTGGGGTGAGGCAAAGGGAGCCCCTGCTTTGTTCCCCAAATCAAAGCCACTGTCCACTTTATCAGGGTGGCCTATGCCAGTGACCAGGACTTGGGAAGTGGACTTTGCTGGCCAGTGGGGAAAAAACACGGTGGGATGGGAAGGCGTGTGTGTGCACATGCACACATGTGCGTGTCTGTGTGTGTAAAAGGCTTTCTCTCTCAGCCAGGAAAGAGGCTCATGGCTTCTCCCTCCACCCACATCTCCCCTCCCCATGTGTGCCCTCCCGGTTCACTTAGTAAGATTTGTCCCCAGATGCAGAGGGCACTGTGTGTCTTGGCTAAGTGTGCTCCAGGCCTTCTGGGGAAGGAGTGATCATAGAGCATGAAGTGATGTCACAATACACCCCCCCCCCCCCACACACACACACACACTCACCAGCCCTCCAACCCTGGCCAGCGGGTCTAGAAGTGATCAAGGGTTGGGGCTGCTGGGCCCTGAGGTGACTGGCCCTGGGAGTCTGGTCTGGGGACCAGAGATTAAACAGCACCTGAAGAAGCCATGGGAGTGACCTTGGACAAGGGGAGGCCTATTCTCCATCTCCCCCATCCCCATGCTCTGATCCTGCAGAGTCCCTGAATTCCCTGCTGTCTTCTCTCCCTTGAAGACCTGCTCAATGGGCTGAGAGGTGGTTAGTGAGGCATCTGTGGCTGGGGAGACAGTAGATGACTCACCTAGACCCCTCCTCCAAATGATCCTGGGGGCTCCCTGTGGCCCATCTTAGTAATTTTGACTCCTCTCCATGTTGAAGGGTCTAGCATGGAAAGTCTCCCCCAAACCACCATAAGGTGCCCTCCTGTCTGGCCTGTGCTTGCCCTACCCACCTGGATCTCTGCTTCCTCACTGCAGGCAGGCAAGCATGCCCACACACCCTGCAGGCAATTAGCAGGGCTTCCCTCACCTCCGCACCAAGTGACCACCTTGGCCGCAGCCTTTCCATACTCTTGCTCCCTCTCTCCAGCTCAGAAGCATATCTGGGAACTGCAGGCCAGTCCCAGCCAGGCCCCCACAGGCCCCAGGGCACACCACCCAGGCCGTTAGTGGTGGGTGGTGTGGCCCACACTACTCTAGCCCCGCCATGTGTGGGGCGTCTGTTGCTGCAGGAGCAGACAAGGAGCCTAACGCCCCGCTTAATTCCTGTTGCCCGTCTAGCGCAGCAGCTGGCCCTCCTCCCGCCTAAAGCCCCCCTGTCCTCCAGGACGGTGCCACCTTACCCCCCCTTAAGCAACGGACTCCACTACACCTTTGTCTAACACCTTCCAAGTAAGAGCCCTGCCTGGCCTGCCACTCCCCTAGCATCGAGCATGCTCTCCCTGCTCTCTCTGCTGCTGAGCTGATTACAGTGCCGTCTGCTGACACTTCCTTCTGCTGGCAAGGCGGCCGCTGGGGAGACTGACATGGACTGGCAGGTGGGTGGGGGTGGATAGTTTTTAAGAGCTCCGTTCTCAGTGGATTCACCTCAGTTAAGAGTATGTGGTCCAAGCCCCCTGCCTCCCTGAAATAGAAGCCAGAACTGTACCCCTTCCACACGGCTCTCTTTTCCGCAGGGAGCCCAGTGCCCCAAGGGCTCAGTGTAGGCCAGGCTGCAGCTTGAGATTGGGGGTGTTGGAAAGGAAGCGTTAGTCTTGCTCGGCCTTTCAGGGCTTTGGCCGGAGAATTAGAAGAACTGGAAGACTAGAAAAAAAATCCAGGTTTACAGATGAGGAAACTGGGACCCAGTGAGGAGATGGGTTCTCACTCTGGTGTCCCTTTGCCTTTGCCTCACAAAGGGCAAGGACTACGACTGCCCTTTTCATCACTTCAGAAAGGGAGAAGAAGGGAAGCTTCATGGGGAGGCCACCCAGGGTAATGTGAAGTTGGCCCTCAGCTATTCAGAATGTTCTGGCACCACTCTTTCTGGGTCCTGCCCATGAGGGCATTTAGTGACGAGAGGCAGGGAGAGATTTTGGGAAGGGGCACCGGACTGGGAGCCTGGAGGCCCCAGTGTCTGGTTCAGTCTTATGGCGAGTTTGTGGCCTGAGGCCGGTTGCCTGACCTGGACAGGGGAGGGTCCAACCAGAAGTCTCTGCAGTCCCCTTCCTGATGTTCTATATCACTGGCATTTTGTAGGGTTTTCCCTCTCTTTCCTTTGTATGTACTTACAGTTAGTACCTGTTGAGTACCTGCTATGTGCCAGGCATTGTGCTAAGCATCTCCTTCGATCCTCACAACCACCCTGTAAAGATACTCACCCCCATTTTATAGATGAGGAAATGAAGCTCAGAGACCTTGAGGGACTTGCCCAAGGAGTTGAAACTGTAAGTGTCAGAGCCAGAGTTTGAAGTGCAAGTTCAGAGCCTTTGTTTTCCATCACCATGGACTCATCTGGGCCACCTCAAGGCACTCTAGGTGTCTGGAGAAGGGAGGGATGGAGAGTGTGTGCATTGGGTTGGGGTTGTGATTTTCAGCAGGTGTCCCCCAGCCTGGGTGCCCCGCCAGCCTGAGGGTGGAAGGAAGAGATTGGTCTACTTGGGCCAGGTTCTTGGGAAGTGTGCATTGGAGACCCCGTGACTGAAGAACCACAGGAAAATACTTCAGCCATGTCCTTTGTAAAGGCCACAGGGACCTGTTGGGGCCACAGTAGGGTATGTAGATTTCTCCTGGAGATCTGAGTTTGGTGACACCACCCCAGGCCACAGAGAGGCAGGGGAGAGGCTCTGTTCCTCCTGGCTTTTGACACCCCTGTCGTTGTGAGATAGGTCTTTAGCACTTTTTTCGGAGTGCATCCACATTTGTGTTTACCTTCGTGTTAGGGTAAATCCTCATTAGGAAGTGGGTATAACCACTCTGTTTTTAGGTTAAAAAAACAAGACCTATGGAGGCTGAGAGCATTACAGAGTCCCTCAGTGAATGAAGGGCAGGGCCAGAACTGGACCCCAAGGTTTTCTTTACTCCGGCCTTTTGCCCTGTCAGATCAGTGGTCACTATGCATCCGGCAATCCTTCTAGAAGTGGTAAGGGTAGAGAGAGGGTGAGGCCAAGCGCCCATGAATCCTAGAAGCTGAGGGTCCCCCAGCGGCGGCCGTATTGCCCCAGCCCCCTGCTCTTGCTGCTCTGTCTTGTTAGCCTGCCATTCCCTGTCATGTGTGTGTGCAGACATGCCCACTGCCTGCTCCTCAGATGTGGGCTGGGATCCTGCCAGGCTCTCACTGTCTCCTGTGCTTTTTGCCAGCCCAGGCAGTGACTGACCCGTGACCCAACGTGCAAAGGAGAAGTCTGAAGCCAGGGGCCCAGTGGAACCAGTTTCCTCCGAGAAGATTGATCTTCCTTCCCCCAAGGAAACCCCTTCCAGCTCAGCAGGGGTTCTGGCTGGAGGAAGGAGCAGCCACAACTTCACTATAGGGCTGGGTCCTAACCACCACCCGCCCCCCCCCCCCCCCCCCCCACCGACTTTAGTTCAGACTCCTTTTTACATATGACAAAGGCACTTTTGATACACACTGTAAAATACTGATGCTGTATTTTAGAATCAGAATATATTTTCTACTGTTCACCTCAAGGGCTGAGTGGCTGGAAAGGTGAGGATGCAGGATTTTGGAGCTGCACATACAGATTCAGGTACCATTTGGGTGGTAGGTATGGGTAGGGGAGAAGGGCGGGCAGAGGCCAGTCCAGTATCCAGTGAACTCAGGTGAAGGTTGCATTTGAAATGTGCTTCCACGGGAGCCCAGTGTTAGGCTTGTTGGCATGTTATCTGGGGGAAGAGGGGCCCTTAGCTGCAGAGGTCAGCTGTCCCTGACCTGGCCTGGTGACCAGCTCTGGAGGGGGAGATTCCACCAGGGTGGCATGTGGAGCCCAAGTGTCCATACCTTGGCCCTTGGGTTTGGTTTAGGGGCAATAGTGTATTCAAGAGGTTTGGTTCCAGACCTGTCCATGGGTTCTCTCAGCAAAGGGCTCTTCTTGGGAAAAACAGAACAGTTTGCTTTAATTAAAAAAAAAGTTTATATATATATATATATATATATATATATATATATATATATACACACACACACACATATATACACACACACACACACACACACATACATACATACACACACACACACACACACACCTTGAAATACAGAAAAGGTGAGAGGAAGCACCTTTTATTGTATCATAAGCAATAAACTTCACACTGGGTGGCATCTACCTAAAACTCCCTGACTCCACGCTGGGCTGTGATAGGGCTTTGTTGCCTGCCCTGGAGAACCTAGATCAGCTTCCCCAGGATGTGGGTCTGGTGGCCAGAGGGCAGGCAGTGTGCCCCCACCATCCCTGAAGGCCAGCAGCAGGACTTTGACTTGACTTCCAGCCTCTAGTGAGGCTGTGCCAAGCCAGGCACAGTGTTTGTGGCCCTTTATTTAAATCATGAGCTCATGATATTCTGCATACAGAAAATGATGTTTAAAGGAAAAAAAAAAAAACTCCATTGGGTGGGGCCACACTTTAAATGAAAATTTGTCTTTGACTGTGGTCGGAAAAAAAAATCTTAACTATATTTAGAAATTGCCGTCTATTTTTAACTAACTCCATATGCTGCCAGTATCAACTTCATGACATTTGCCAAAATAAGATTTTATTTTTGCCTTTATAAGATTTTGTTGGAAAAATGAAATTAATATTTTGCAAGAAAAAAGTTAATTTAAATAAAGGTGTAATGGTTTGCAAAAAAAAAATGGCGATGAACAGATTAAAATATTAACCCGATATGCTTCCTGCTTCTTGCTGGCTATATATTCTCATGGGTGGCCTGTGTTAGTTTTTTTCCATTTCTTTGGAAAATCCCCAGTGTCCGCTCTCAATCCTGCTTGTGTGACCTATGAAAAGTTTCTCCTGCTGACAGTTCCTTGATACTTGATTGACTTTGGAGGCCCTGGGGGGAAGAAGGCCTGTGTTTGGGGCCCTTGGCTGGGCTTCAGCAGCTGCTCACAGTGGCCTTCCACCCAACCCTGGTCGAGGGGCTGCAGGGCTGTGGATTCCCATGTGGGGTTGGTTTGGCAATCCAAGATAGCAGGAGTGACGCCATGGGCCGCTTTCCAAACCACACGCCTCCAGCTCCTTCCAGTGAGGCGGGTTAGTGACGGACCATTGCAAACTGGATTTGTATTTAATTCGTTCTGACTTGTAATGTAGGCTTAAAACAGAAGCCAAGGGGCCAGTTCAGTTTAGGGATGTGTGTGTTTCCAAGTTTGTTGTTACGGCAGTTTTTCTCTATTGCCAAAGAAGAGCACCCAAGGTTTAGAGTGACTTTCCAACTATTTAAACTGGGGAAAATAGATTCCAAAGCCTTCTGAACAGAGGACACTGCTGCTTTTTAGCTACTGATCTCTTTTTGAATTTTAAAATAAAAAATACTCTGGTTTTAAGCATTACTTGGAGATATCCCCATAACAGATGAAAGAGGTTGGGCAGGGGAGGGGGAGGTGGTGGGGAGAGTGGAGATTCCTCAATAACTGAGTGCAAAAGTTAAAAAAGGTACAGGAGCCAATGCACACAGGGTGGCTGTCTGTAGACATAGACACTTTCTTTTAAATTAGTGTAGCCTTGGCTTCAGGAGTAGAACCCAGTGATTCATCTCTTATGTATAACACCCAGTGCTCATCCTGAAATGTGCCCTCCTTAATGCCCATCACCCATTTAACCCATCCCCCCTCCACCTTCCCTCCAGCAACCCTCAGTTTGTTCTCTGTATTTAAAGGTCTCTTATGGTTTGCCTCCCTCTCTGTTTTTATCTCATTTTTCCTTCTCTTCCCCTATGTTTCTCTGTTGAGTTCCTCAAATTCCACAAATGAGTGAAATCATATGATATCTTTCTCTGACTGACTTATTTCGCTTAGCATAATACCCTCTAGTTCCATCCATGTTGTTGCAAATGGCAAGACTTCATTCCCTTTCATCGCCAAGTAGTATTCCATTGTGTATATATACCACATCTTCTTTAGTCACTCATCAGTTGATGGTCTCAGTTTCTGTCTCACACATATAATCCTGTGTAGGAGTGAACATGGTGACTCTGTTCTCTCCAGCTTCAGCCAGGAGAAGGGGTAGCCTCTTCTCTAAGAATTGTGAACCAAACTTTCATCTACAGAGGGCATGACAGGCCTTCAACTCAGACTTCATGAAGAGCACGTGTGGTTTAGAAAAGGCATGCTCCAACCACAACATGTGTCAGCAGGCTACGTGGCCTGGCCCCTTCTCAACCCCCTCAAGAGGATTCATTATTTGAGGTAAGATGGGGCCATTTGTGCAAGTACGTGCTCACCGGGACCATCCAGGAGGGGACCACTCTGGAAATGATTTGAGCTTTGCTTCTTAACAAGACCACAGGACCTGAGCAGAGTTTTAAACGAGGGCATTGTGATTGACAGTGTGAGTGTGCTGCTCCTGCATCTGTTTGTGACATCTTCTCCTGAGTTGTAACTTTAAACTGGCCCAGGCTGAGCCCAGGATGTCTATCTAATTTTAGCAAGAACCAATGAGAACACTTTGGGGTCTAGTCTGATGAAGCTGAGATGTACGTACATTTATGAGTGCATGTGAAGTAAATGTACCCAGGCTGATATAGATGCTGAAAACCTTTTGTTTGCTTCCCATCATTCACTTTTCTTCCTGCCTTCGTGTCTGGCTGTGAGAATAGAAACTCTGCTTAGCCTATTTGCTTCGCTCTACCCACCTGGCTGTGGTCTTCAGTTAAACTGGGTTCTTTAGGATTTTCCTGGCTATTATAGGTTGCAGCCCAAGGCCAGGAAAGCCTCTATATGCCCTAAGTCAGTTTGGGGATGACAGGGGTGGGGGGTGAATGTGGCCCCTGGCTCAGCTAGATAAGAGCCCATTTTGGGCTTTGGAAGTTTTCCCCTTTTCCCCAACCACAGTCCTTTTGTGTTTGCACCAAGGGTGGGAAAGAAGCAGCAAATTATTTGTCTAATCCACAAATCACATTTCTGAGACATGGTAGGCAAATTCTGGGAGCCCTCTGCTTCTGATTCAGCATCAGACGCTGGGGCGCGTGAGGGACTTTGCCCATGTGGGTTTCAAGCCGTTATGAAAAGAACAAAGAGACAAGGCTGGGGGGCTGTGAAAAATGGCAGCCCCTCCCAGCCCCATAAACACGCCATTGCTTTGCCGCCTCCACTCCAAAGGCTATCACTTTCATTGCTCTCCGAGCAAAGAAACCTTTCTTCAGAGCGAGTGGCAGGGTACAAAGGCAGAGTACAAAATGTGTGCACATCACAGTCCCTGCAATTCTGTTTGAACAAGCATATTGATTGGGTCTGACCCTGTTACATTTTTTCCCTATTATTTGAAAAGGTGCATCTAAGTGTAGTGAATTGAACCCATGGAGCTGAACTTTCCATGAAAACTTCTCGGATATTTCTTTAGTTCAAAGCTTTTGAATTTTAAAGGGCATTTTTAATATGAGTCTGTTGAGTATTCTCTGTCACAGCCCAACAAGGGATGTTAAATGCAGATGAGGCCGGAGCCAGGGCACATGTGGGGTGGACCTGCCCGCACAGCAGAGGGTGCACGTCATGGTCAGAGGGTGCGGATGAGCCCAGGAAGTGCTGTGCTTTGGAGCAGCACCCTAAAAAGGACCTCTCTTGGGCTCACTGGAGACAGCTCAGGGGACAGAGAAGAGGCTTCCCAGCTGAGCTTCTCAAAGACTTTTACATGGAGAGCTAGGAAGCATTTGCTAAAAGCTCCTCCTGATAAATGAGGGTTTGGGCCTCATGAATAAGGGTCTTCTTACTGCTCAGCTGCTAGCTTTCTCCCACACTCTGCTTTAGAACTGAGAAGGAATGAGACACAGTCCTTTGGCTGAGGTCACAGAGTCAGACATGAGGCTGCCATTGTCCTCAGTCCTTGGGGTTGACATCACTAATCAGTCACAGATGCTTTCTCACTGAGCCCTGAGCTGCATCTCAATCCTTAACTGACTTGATATCTTGGGACATTTTGCTAGTTTTGTGGGCTGTAGCAGTGGTCCCTCTTGCCATTTTTGTCCTGGGCCCTGGAAGCTTCAAAGTCTCATTTTCCCTATACATAGCAAGGCTCTCCTGGCCCACTGAAGGCACACAGCCCCCTTTGACTAAGTCCCTGGCTTGTTGTTGGTCCAAGTCCCTGTTTGCCTCTAGAGGTCTCCTGGATCTAGAAAGCACCTCCTTACTAGACCTGAAATCCAGGTTCAGAGGCAAAATTGTCTCTGGAAAGAGCTGGAAAATTGGGTTCTATGTCCAGAGAATGTAGAGTCTGGGCATCTCAGCAAAACTTTTTTTAGTGTCCCTGCCAAATCCCCAGCCATAGAAGACTGCAGCCTGCGGAGTCAGAATCACAGTAGTAAGCAGTTCTTTCAGTATCTTCTCTGCCTACAATCATGGGAATACCAGCTCTCCCCAGATTCCTCTTGCCTAATTCTGGGAGCCCCCGAAGGTGTTTCACGTACACTCTGACAGTTTCTTGGCTATCACTTTCAGGCCTTCTTGCTGGTACCTGTGTTTCCTAGGACCATGCTAGACAGGTGGGCACACATGAGGTCCTGATGACCATAACACCACAGCTTTTGTGGCCTTTGCCCCCTTCTGCCCACAGTGGGGGTCCTCTGCCCAGGTCTTCCCTGGTCATTTCAGAGAGTCCCCAGACATATCTAACATGAGCTCACAATAGTCCTGTCAGGTCAGAGCACTTCCACTTGCAGCTTCTTGATGCCTTTTGGTCCCAAGGCCACCACCCCTGTGCTCTAGGAGAGATGCCTAGCTTGCCGCTCCCTCTCCAGGCTGCAGACCCCCAAAGTGCCAGATGAGTGATTTTCTCTACAGAGTTCTCTCTGGCCAACCCCGGGCCACATTCTATATATGAATGGGAGATCTTATGCTCCTTAATTTTGTGACTCCTGGGCCCCAAAGCAGGGCTGTGCATGCTCTGGTTCACTCTCGGGAGAAGCTGTTTCAGGCATTCTTTATGACTCCTCCCCTGCCTCAGGGACACATTCCCTTCTTTCTATTGGTGTGTAAGTAAACTGGCCCCAGACCATGTCTTATTTCTCCTGATTCTACATTCTGGATTGGACTCAGCTGGGCAGATTTTCTCGAAGTGACTGTAGGCATGGGATGTCCAAGAGGGGTTCTTCACTCAAGTGCCTGGCACCCTAGCTGGGATGGTTAATGAGCTGAGAGCTAGCTGGGCATCTCCATCTTTTCACACAGTCTCTCCAAGTGGCTGCTTGGTCTTTGTTACAGCAAGAAGGTCTCAGGGAAGTTGGACTTTGGATCTGAGCTAGCTTCCAAGGGCAAGAAAGCTTCCAGGCCTTTTGAAGAGTAGGTTTGGGACTGGCATGGCATAAGGTCACTTTCTCCGCATTCTCTTGAGCATGGCAAGGCTCAAGGCTAGTCAGATTAAAGGAGAGGGAAATAGAGTCTGCCTCCTGAAGGGTGGAGTGGCATGCATGTACTAGAAGGGAAGGAATGGACGGTGTCCGTGTTTGGAGACTCTACCATGAGATCCTTTTCTCATTCTCCTACAGCCACACTGAAGCATTTAAGAGCCAATGTGCTCCCTCCAGCTTTCTCTTCCCCTGCAGTGGCCATCTGGGAGTCACATATTCTTTTTTTTTTTTTTTTTTTTTTAATTTTTTTTTTTCAACGTTTATTTATTTTTGGGACAGAGAGAGACAGAGCATGAACGGGGGAGGGACAGAGAGAGAGGGAGACACAGAATGGGAAACGGGCTCCAGGCTCTGAGCCATCAGCCCAGAGCCTGACGCAGGGCTCGAACTCACGGACCGCGAGATCGTGACCTGGCTGAAGTCGGACGCTTAACCGACTGCGCCACCCAGGCGCCCCTGGGAGTCACATATTCTGAATAGTGCAGCCACAAGATGCAAGTCTTGTCCTAAGTCTCCACTTGGGAGGGACTGCCCAGGAGAGGCCACAAGGTCCACAGCTAATTTTGCAGGAGTGAGAAATAAACATTGATTTATCCATCCCCTGAGACTTTAGGCTTTCTTTGATCCTGTCACATAATCTATCCTACCCAGGTTGTAGGTATTATTATTCCCATACTACTGAGAAAACTGAGGCACTGGTTCCAAGACTAGTAAGCAACTAGTAGAAGTTTGAGCTTGTATCTGGCTCCAGAGAGCTTTCAACCACTACATTGACTGCTGTTACCTTGGAAAGAGGAGCTTTTCTGTGGCCCTGGATTCTGGATCACTTGAAATAGAGTTGCCTCTGGTAAGAACGATGAGCTCATGGAAAGCCTGCAGAGAGGCCTACAGGAGGGTGCGTCACACATCGCCTAGTGAGTAATACAGCTCAGCAAGTGGGAGCTGCCATCATGGCTGTGATTTGGCAGTGAGCATCTCCTGGGGATCCCATGGAGAAGTGTTGCTTTGGCATGCATGACCTGGTCATCGGTCCCTGGGTTTTTGGGGGCTTGGAAACCAGATTTTTCAGCATCAAGAGCTGGGCTGCCTCTCGGGGCTATGATCATACTCACTGGGCTCAGAAGCCAGATGGAGAAAATAGGGTGAGAACCCAACTGCCAGGCTGCTGGTGTTCATTCACACACACACACACACACACACACACACACACACACACACACACACTTGTCTCGAGTCCAATTCTTCCTTGGAAGGTTGCCTGGCACAGTCTTGGTACCAGGGCAATCTTGGACAGTCCTCATAGCATTGAGCAGCATCAGCTGAGGTCCTATCTCCGCTGTAGGATGTCCTCATGCTACAGACCTGATGCCCATGTTTCTGGCCAGGGCTTCTTCTCTTGAGACAGAATAAGATGGCTCCACCCCTCAGGTGCTTCCTTTCTATGTGGCCATGACTTAGCCAGTCTCTTATTGGTAGGTTGATACCATGGAAAGGAGGCAGTCAAGAGGCAGAGGTAACAAGCAAAAGCTCTGGAGCCAGGCTGCCTGGAATCTAACCCTGGTTGCTCCATTTTGCCAGCTGTGACCTTGGGCAAATTACTTAATTTTTTCATACCTTAGTTTTCTCACCTGTAAAATAAAGATTTATATTGGCAGTTACCTGAATAGAGTTGTGAGAATCAAATGTTATTACACAGAAAATGCTAAGCACAGTTTGTGGCCACATAGGAAGCACTAGAAAAAAAAATCCATGTTATTTACCTGCATTTAAGTTATAATCATTTAATACATATCATACTTGTATTCTTTACTTGTTTGCTTATTCTCTGTCTTCCTCACAAGAATATGTGCTTCATGAGAGCAAGGGCATTGTCTTGGTCAAATTATCCCTAGGGTCCAGAACAATGTTTGCCATAAGGGGCTAAGAAATGATTTGTTGAATGAATGAGTGAATGAAAGAAGTCAAGGCCTGTTGGCCAGGGAGCCTCCTGTCTTCTTCGGATGACTTTACCTATCTCTGCTGTCTTCTGTTATTTTATACTCTAGCCCCCAGAGAGCCTGCCTCATACCCTCTTTTTAACTTTGAGTAGTAGGTAAGAGTAGGGATGGTAGAACTCAAAGCTATCCTTATTAACTCTGACCTTCAGCAGGTTGCTGAACTTCCTCCCTAAGCTTCTGTTTCTTCCTCTGAAAGATGGGGATGATAGTACTTCCCTTGCATGGGTGATTGTGAGTGCTGAATGAGATCATCCGTAAGCACTGTCGCTGGTGTGGGAGCACTCAGCTAATGCTCACCATGCTGGTTTGCCCTCGTGTATGACTCTTACTGTGAACAGCAGGGCTCTGGGTGGTTCTTCCACATTTCTACTGTCTCCTTTCCCTGATTTGGCAGGATAAACAGGTTTGAGGTCATTTGCCATCCCCAATCTGCTGCCCTCCACTGTTGTCTGCCATTTTAGACAGGTTCCTGCAGCGGGTAAAAATGGCCCAGGGCTTTTGAAGCTGGGATTCACAAGGCTGTGCCACTGCCAGGCTATGTCCCTGAACTCTCCTGGGGCTGAGGACAGGAGAATCCTCTGAGGTCTCCCCCTGCAGCCCTGCGGCTGTCCACCCGACATCAGATCAACTCGTGCCTCCCCCTTTGATGTCAATTCCCAAACTGGAGCCTTGTGCCCTGCTCTGAGGACCTGGGCTTTGAAGTTGGCCTATAAACTGAGCTTTCAGGAAGGAAGTTGTCTGTTGTGCCTCAGAGCACGGCTGGCTGGGCCCTATAAAGGCACTCGGAGTGCCATGAACACCTGATAAATAATTCTTTCTGGGCCCAAGAAAGATTCATTCCATTTAAAGGGGAGGAAAATTCCCTTGACCTTTTCGTTGAAGTTCTGGTGGGGGGAGGTAGATAGGATTTTCACAGCTGCTTGCTGAATTCATGTGGGGCAGGCAGGTTGTCTCTAAGAGCTGAGCCCCAGTGACTGTTGGAAAAGGGTTCCCTATCCCTGACTCCTGACCAGAGGTCCCCTCAACCATTCCTGTTCCCCTTTCCATTTGCTCCCTCCTGCCATGAACTTGTGAGAGACTGGACCCTCTCGGGAGGAGAGGCCAAATGCAGCAAACGGCAGACCTTCCTTTCCTTCCAGTGCCTGTGAGGCAGACAGGATTTCCCGCCTGTGGCAGTTCTGAAATGGTCCTGGCTCATATACATGGAGCACTTAGACCAGGCGCCTTTTCTGGGCCCCCTCTGGTGCACGGCTGGATAAGAGGATGTGTGTGGTTTTGTGAAAGCTTTCTTTAGGGTAAGGTATAGCACACGTATATAAGGTACACAAAATAACAACGTACAGTGCAGTAATGATCAGAAAACAAACTGCTACTTCAGTCAAGAAATCAAGGTTTGCTAGAAGACCCTCCCACTCTCCTTCCCACTCCATAGGCCTTTCCTCTCCCATGAAAGACTACTTTTGTGGTAATCACTTACCTGCTTTTTCATTATAGTTTTGCTATCTAGGCAGTCATCCACCAAATTCTTTTTTTTTTTTTTTTTTTTAATTTCCATCCTAGTTATCATATAGTGCAACAATGATTTCAGGAGTAGATTCCTTAATGCCCCTTACCCATTTAGCCTATAACCTCTCCCACAACCCCTCCAGCAACCTTCTGTTTGTTCTCTATATTTAAGAGTCTCTTATGTTTTGTCTCCCTCCCTGTTTTTATATTATTTTTGCTTCCCTTCCCTTATGTTCATCTGTTTTGTATCTTAAATTCCTTATATGAGTGAAGTCCTTATATGATATTTGTCTTTCTCTGACTAATTTCGCTTAAGATAATACCTCTAGTTCCATCCACATAGTTGCGAATGGCAAGATTTCATTCTTTTTGATCACTGCATAATATTCCACTGTATGTATATGTGGAATACATATATCTTTATCCATTCTTCTGTTGATGGACATTTGGGCTCTTTCCATACTTTGGCTATTGTTGATAGTGCTGCTATAAACATTGGGGTGCATGTGTCCCTTCGAAACAGCACACCTGTATCCCTTGGATAAATACCTAGTAGTGCAATTTCTGGGTCGTAGGGTAGTTCTATTTTTAATTTTTTGAGGAACCTCCATACTGTTGTCTGGAGTGGCTGCACCAGCTTGCATTGCCACAACAATGCAAAAGAGATCCTCTTTCTCCACATCCTTGCCAACATCTGTTGTTGCCTGAGTTGATAATGTCAGCCATTCTGACTGGTGTAATGTGGTATCTCATTGTGGTTAGGCATCACCAAATTCTATAGCTTAGTTTTGTTTATTTTCTGAAATGTGTACGAATGAACTAATAAAGAATGTATTCCTTTGTGTCTGGATTTTTTTTCACTAAACATTATGATATTCATCCATGTAACTCTATTTCACTCATTTTGCTGTTGTACAGTATTCATCATGGGAATATTTGACAAATATTTTTCCATTCTACTGTCAAAGGACACTTGGGCATTTCCAGTTGAGAGCTATTACAAATAACATTGCTATAAACATTTTTGTCTGTGTCTCTTGGTGCATGTACATTCATATTTCTTTTGGTGTATACCTAGTGTAGAGTTGCTAGGTTGTAAGATAAGCATATCTTCAACTTAGGTAGGAAATGCCAAAACTGTTTTCCAAAGTAGGAGTACTAACTTATAGTCCTACCATGAATGTATGAGTTCTTCTACATCCTCACTGTGGTGGCAGCCTCTGAGATGGCCCCCAATGATCTCTGCCTTCTAGTATTTGCACCCTGCATAAGCCTCTCCCACTAAGTGTGGCCTGGAACTGGCAATTCCCTTCTAATGAAGAAGATAAAACAGAATACAACAGATGTTACTTCCAAGATGAGGTTACAAGAAGACTAGCTTCCTTCTTGGACATCCTCCCTTGCTTTCTCACTAGCTTACTGTGAGGGAAGCCATGTTGAGAGCTAACCTATGGAGAGGCCTGCAGGGCAAGGAACTGATGTCTGACCAACAGCCAGTAAAGACCTGAAGACTGCAGCAGCCTGGGAAGTGGGTCCTCTCTTCCAGGCAAACCTGGAGATGATTGTGGCCCTAGCTGACATCTTAATTATAGCCTTGTGGGAGACCCGTGGCCAGAGGCACCCAGCTAACTAGATTCCTCCTGACTCATGGAAACTGTGTGATAAATGTTTATTATTATTATTATTATTATTATTATTATTATTAATTTTAGAGAGCGTAAGCAGGGGAGAGGGGCAGAGGGGAAGAGAGAGGATCTTAAGCAAGCCCCAATGTGGGGCTTGATCCTATAACCCGGGGATCATGAGCCAAAATGAAAAGTCAGATGCTCAACCCACTGAGCCACCTAGGTGCCTCTAAATGTTTATTGTTTTAAACTGGTAAGTTTGGGAGTAACTTATGCAACCATAGATAATATATGCAATAGAACTTTCTTTTTAATTTTAGCCATTTTGATGTGTATGAAGTAGGCTTATTAGTATCTCTCTGATTAATAATATTGAGTATCTTTTCAAATGTTCATTGACCATTTGGATTTCCTCTTTTGGTGAAGGACCTATCTGGACTCTTGTCATTATTCTATGGAATTGTATATCTTTTTACTGTTGATTTGTTGATTTTTCTGAATATAAGCCTGTTTTAGCTTGGGTTACCCCTAGAAAGCAGAGCCTGAGGCAAAAGCTTGCAGGAAGATAGTTTATTTGGGAAATGATTCTATGGAGCAGACATGGGAAGGAAAGAGAGGAGACCAATAGAAGTCTTTTCAACCTGGTCACTTTTGTGGGAAACTTGGGCTCAATCTTACTGGGGCCTTCTGAAGAACCATGTAAAATGCACCTCAAAATTATCTGAGATATGAAAGAGAAAGCCATTTATCTTCTAGTACAGGGCTCCCACTGACCAAGGGTTCCCCGACAGGGTGTCCCTCACATCTCCAGATCCCATGTTTCCCATATGAACCCTGTCTTAGGGCAGTCAAGAAGCTGCAAGGTGAGAGGTGAGGCTAGATGAGATCCAACAGCAGTAATAGCTAGAGTAAAATGGTGATGTGCAATGGAGTGCGAGACAGGTACTTCTTATTGATTATATGCATTGCAAATATCTTCTCCCACTCTGTGGCTTGCCATTTCAGTGTCTTTTAATGAACAGACCTGACTAGTTTTAAGAAAATCAAGTTTATGGTTTTTTTTCCTTTGTAGTTTTTTTTTTTTTTTGCATCTTGTTTAAATTCTTCCTATACTAAATCATAAAAATGTTCTCCTATAATTATTTTTTCTATAGTATTTTCTAAGAGCTTTATTGTTTTACCTTTTACAGATCTACAATCCACTGGAATTGTTTTTTAAGATATGAAGTGGACATCAGGTTTCATTTTTCTATGTAGATATTCAAATTATTAAAGAATCTATTATTTCTTACTGCTGTACTGTGCCACCTTTTTCATAAATTTAGTGTTTGTGTGTGTGTGAATCTATTGCTGGGCTCTTTTTTTTTTTTTTTTATTCCACTTTCTATTTGTGAATCATTATATCACACTATTTTAATTACTGGAGCTGCATAGTAAGTGTTGATACTGAGAGAAGCAAGGTGTCTTGTTTATTCTTCACAAATGTCTGTCCTCTTTTTGGTCTTTTGAATTTCCTTATAAATTTTGGAATCAACTTGCCAAGTTTCACCCCCCACCCGCAAATGGATTTTTTTTTCCTATTGAAAATGAATTATTGGGGCGCCTGGGTGGCGCAGTCGGTTAAGCGTCCGACTTCAGCCAGGTCACGATCTTGCGGTCCGGGAGTTTGAGCCCCGCGTCGGGTTCTGGGCTGATGGCTCAGAGCCTGGAGCCTGTTTCCGATTCTGTGTCTCCCTCTCTCTGCCCCTCCCCCGTTCATGCTCTGTCTCTCTCTGTCCCAAAAATAAATAAACGTTGAAAAAAAAAAATTAAAAAAAAAAAAAAAAGAAAATGAATTACACGTAAATTACTTTAGGGAGAATTGTATCATCTTTATAATGTTGAGTATCCTAATCCATGAACATGATATATTCCCTCATTTATTTGGCCTTTAAATTTTTCTTTCCAAATGTTTTATAGACAGAAAGAATTCTGCTTCTAGCAATGGTGGACAAAGTAGATGTGAATCAACTTTCCCTCTGCAAACAAATAGAAAAAGAGGCTAAAGTACTAACAAAACAAAACAAAACATATTTGAAGCACTGGAGAGCTGTTAGATTTCTGTATGGAACCAAGATCCAGAGGAAAGGTAGGAAGCATGAGGTAGGCATTTGGTACCATTTTCCCCTCAAGGTGCATTCCATTTCAATAATTGTGGCTGAGGGGCGCCTGGGTGGCGCAGTCGGTTAGGCATCCGACTTCAGCCAGGTCACGATCTCACGGTCCGTGAGTTCGAGCCCCGCGTCGGGCTCTGGGCTGATGGCTCAGAGCCTGGAGCCTGTTTCCGATTCTGTGTCTCCTTCTCTCTCTGCCCCTCCCCCGTTCATGCTCTGTCTCTCTCTGTCCCAAAAATAAATAAACGTTGAAAAAAAAAAATTAAAAAATAATTGTGGCTGAGAGCCTGACCAGCTCTTTAGCTTTTAGTCTCCAAGCAGTTGTTCTTTGATAGACTCCCTTAGTCTCTCCCTGTTCGTGTGCACTGCAGGAGTCAGCCAAGGACCTAGGGAAATGGCTTTGTATAGATTTGGGGCTCTACAGCTCCCCCATCTCCAATACTCATCCTTCCAAATCCCAATCTCTTTGACAGCCTTGAATGCTGGTCTCTGTTTCTTCCACCCAGTGACTCTGCTACTTCTATTTACGCTCATTTCCTTTACTGTGGTTGGAAAATGACCTCAGGGAGAAAGCGGGGTTGAATATGGAAATCACTGAGTGTGCTTCCTTTCTCTCAATGATCAGAATCCCTGTGTGGGCTTGCCAACACAAATTTCTTTACCTTTACCCTTGAAGGGTATTTTCACTGGGGATAAGATTCTAAGTTGGTGGATTTTTTTTTTTTTTTTTTTGCCAGCGTTTTGAAGGTATCATTACATTGCATTCCAGCTGCTTTTATTTATGTTGAGAAGTCAACTAGCTTATTTTTGGAATCTTAAAGATAATGTGTCTTTTCTTCTCTGTGCTTTTCTTTTTGTCTTTTTGGCTCACAGCACTTTTACTAGAACATGTCTAGATGTGAGTTTGTCTTATCCACTTTGGAATTTAGAGATCTCAAATCTGTGAATGGATATCTTTTGTTAGTTTGGGGAGATTCTTTTATCTCTTTAAAAGTTGATTTTTCCATATTCTATTTTCTCATTAAGGGACTTATACATTTGTATGAATGCTAGCTCTTTTTACTCTTATTTCCCTGCTAGGAAACAATACCTCATTATGCAAGAGAAGGATTTGACAAATCAATAAGTCTTTCTCTTACTGAAATGCTTTTGCCACTCAAATCTCCTGTACTCTGAAGTACAGGACAGCATCTGACATTAGCAGTGGCAAAACCCACAAACCATCATGGAATTTGGACATAGTCATCTTTTGTTTTAAGGACAAAAGGCAAAGTATGTGGAGGGTTTTCTAGTCACAAGGTTAAACATTTAAGGTTTTAGGCTGCACTATGCCAGCCCTCAGTGGCAGATTCTGTGTGATAAAGGCACCTACATGCTCTCTGATAAATATGTATTTGTGATATGCAGGGCCCTCTAAGACATGGCCCCAAGACAGAAGCCCATCTTACCTGGGTTTAAGGGTAGTGTTTCTCCATCTCAACACTGACATTTGGGCCAGATAATTCTTTGTTGTGGAGGTCTGTCCTGTACATTATAAGATGTGTAGCAGCATCCCTAGTCTCTACCCACTAAATACTAGTATCACCTCCCAGTAGCAATAAACAAAAATATCTTTACACATTGCCAAATATTCTGTGGGAGGTAAATCCCTCCTGGTTGAAAACAACTGGTGTAAGGATAATACTCCAGACAAGAAAGACCCACATGGTGAAGTTCCACTTAGAACTTGAGGCACCTGGGTGGCTTGGTTGGTTGGGCAACTGACTCTTGATTTCAGCAGAGGTCATGATCCCAGGGTCATGGAATCGGGCCCTGCTTTGAGTAATGAACTGGGTGTCGAGCCTGCTTGGGATTCTCTCTCTCCATCTGCCCCTTTCCCCTGCTGATGCTCTCTCTCTGTAAAATAATATCTTTTAAAGGATAGAAAATAAATAAAATATAATATAATATAAAGTTCCGTTTGGAACTTAAATACTAGTAGTCTGGTTTATAAAAGCACATAACCAGTTTAACTAGAGACCATGGGTTATAATGAGTTGTGTGTTTTCCTTTGGCGTTGAAAGGAAAGGCTTCCTGTTTGGAAGCTTGAAGCTAAGTTTCATGTTTACTACTTAACTGTAAGCCTCAGTTTCAGGACTGATCTTTTATTTCTAATATAACAATTCTTTTGGAAATGGCTTCACATAATGTGAAGCAGGCAGAGTGTCTCCATTTGAATTCAGCCTTAGGAGACAACATCTTGGTACTGGTAATGGCATAAGAGATACTATTCTCAGCAGAGCAAGTTAGGCTCCTTGAAGCAGCTTTGAGGGCAGTGAGAAACAGTTTGGGGAGATGGAAAGCACAGGGAAGGCATTGTTGGGTATCTGTTGGGGCATACCTTGTGGGCAGCATACAGGTGTTCCTCTGATTTATCCTGTGCCAGAAGTAATTTCTGAGAGTGGGGTAGGGAGCTCAAGTCCTGAAATCAAACTAGGGGGAGAGGGGTTGAAGCAATAATTTGAGTGTGATAAGTTAATGACTTCCAGTTTGGGGTCATTTCTCTCTTCTTTTGGAAATCACCCAAAAGCAATAAGGAGAATGAGAAATGGAACTGCAAACTCCAGCTTCAACAAACCTAGGAGACATCTGAAACTTGTAATTCTCAAATGGGTGAAAGAGTTGAAAAAGTAGTGAATATCGAATGGGAATACAGGAGAATGCTTGCTTCTGAAGGATCCTAGAAACCTAGCTAGTGTCTTCTCCAAGGCAAGGCTATTTGCAGGAGCAGTCTGTTAGAGTGGCAGGAAAGAGAAGAACTCCCTCCTGTAGTATATGATCTTCACTGGCAGGGCTAGAAGGGTTCACACACATATAACTCTGGATCATGAAAAAAAAATCTGCTAGCTTGTCCCCTTGTCCATATGAAAATCCTACAAATACCTGGGAAGAACTTAATTTAAAAATGAGTCATCAGTTTTCCTCATGTAGGTAAACAAATTCCATTCTTCCAGGAAATCATTCTTGACCCGTCTCACATGCTATATCCAGTCTTCTGACAAATACTGATGGCTCTACTTTTGAAATATACCCAGAATTGATTTCTCATTACTTCCACCATTACCACCCTAGTCTAAGTTCCTGTGCACACCTAGAATACTGCAGTGATTTCATAATGTGTTCTCAATTTTAACATTTGACTATAGTATTTCTTTCAAACACAGCTGCCTAAGCTACATTAGATCATGTCACTCTAATCAAAAACTCTCTCCAATATCTTCTCAGATAAAATCCAAAGTTCATACCATGGCCTGATGATCTTATTCCTTACTGCTGTCTTTGAACTCATCCCACAACTCTTTGTGGCCCCTAGCTTATTCAGTTACTTTCACTGCATCCCTTTATCCTGTTTTTTTAAAATATTTATCCCATCTAATATGTTTATTGTGTCACCCCTCCACCAGAATGTAAGCCTCATTAAAGTGGGGACTGATTTTGTTCACCACTGTACTCCCAGTGGCTAGAACAATGCCTGACACATAGTAGGTGGTCAGTAAATATTTGCAGTTGATAAAACAATAAAAAGGAACTAGCACAGGCGTTGTATGAGGATATTACAATAGAGAGGAAAAGATCAAGAAAAATAGACAATAGATGAAGAGCACCAAAAAAAAAAAAAAGAAAAAATTGCCTCAAAGTAGTTGAGAATTATGATCAAAGATTTCATGATAACCTTATCTCTATAAAATAAGAGCAGACATCAGAAATACAAGAGGATATGATGAAACAACAAAGAATGAAATGTGAACTGACAGAACTCAGGAAAAAATTACAATTTCACAAAGATGAATATAAAATTGGAATGATAGAATATACAGTGCTCCACTCACAATAAGGGAGAATACAAAACAGGGATTAAAAATAAAGAAAAATGACGTGGAGATAGGAGATGCAACATGCACATAATTGGGAATTCCTAAAGGAGAAAATTTCTATTTTCTATTTTTATAGATGAAAGCACTGAGAAACCCCGCTCATATGAAGAATCAGTAATGGGTTTTAGAAACTTTTAGAAACTCAATCCTCTGAACTCTTGGAATCTAGGTCAAACATCATGTGATCTTTCATCAAAATGCATTTCTAGTAAATTAGCTGACAATTCACTTTAACTCTCTACTAATTTTATTGAAGGCATAGAACTGGAAACTACCTGACTTCCATTCAGACTTCAGTATCAACAATATTTCAAATTGTCCCTTTGTTTGGAGCCTTGAAAGACTACCCACTAGGAAGATTAAACAGTGTGAGGTTTGGAATGGTGGAGAGGTATGTCCTTTCTTTTCTCTACTGGAAAGTCTACCGTGAAAGGAGAGGTAGATTTCAGGGAGGTCAATTTAGGAACAGGAACATGTGGATGTATAAAAAGTGATTCTGTTGAACCCCTTCATGTACCCCAGAAGTGGATATTCATCTGAAGACTGCTAGTTAACAATGCCAAGTACTGCTAACAGGTCAAGAAAGGAATTAACTGAAAAATACGTTTTAGGAAAATGAGAATTATTGATTTGATGAAAGTAGTTTTCAAAGAAATCGTGCCAAGGTTGGGTAGAAACCACACTGAAATGAATTGAGGAGGGAGAGAATGGCAGGAAGACAGTAAAAGAAGCAAGTTATTAAAATTGGATGTGGAAGGCATGAGATAGGATCACAAAAGCCTATGTATCATCTAGGAACAATTATTTTCAAGATATGTAATACTGGGGGGGGGTACAGATATTGACAAAAAGGGGAAAATTGATTGAAGACTCAAGGAAAATTAAAAGCATTAGGTTCACAAGAAGATGCAAAGAATTAACTATAGCTAGTATTTATTGAGCACTGAATACCTCCCAGTGTGAAAAAGCATTTAATGTGTTTTATCAGATTCTCACAGTAAAATGGAAGGTAGTCGCTATTGCTATCCTCATTTATAACAGACAGGGAAAGGAGATCCAGAGAGGTCTAGTTATGCCCAAGGTCACTCAGCGTATTCACTATGGTGGTAGAGCTAGGCTGTGACCTAAAGGAGTGGACCTTTTCCATGGTTGTGAACTTAGAAGGCGAAACTTCTAGGAATTTTTGCCTGATAAAATCTATTTCTTATGTAAGCTAGAAGGCAAGGAAGGACATGTTAAGAATGAAGGAGAAAAGAGAGGGTCACAAGTTTATGAATAAAGGTTTTAAACAATCATTAAGAAAATGGGAGAAGAGTTGACTGAACAGTATTGATAACATGCAGCGTTGATGCCACTAACGCTTTAGTAATACTCGTTTGTACAGTTGGTCTTCTCCAGAAATAATCCATAGAGGGCTGGGTATATCTAGGGATAGGATTTTCCAGGAAGGTATGACTGGAGATCATTTAGGATACTCTTAACAATGATATTGAATTGATAGACCAATTAAAAATCTAGACAGAGCTTATGAATGACAATGACCTGATTTGAACAAGTGTAAAGGAACAGAACTATCATGATCAGAGGTAATTTCTAAATTAGTGACTTCAGAGGTAAAGTTGTTTATAAATATTGGAAACATCCAGGATATGGTTGTTGTGGAGACAAAGTAATGGAACCAAAGCTCTGTAAGAAGTGGTCATTCAAGGGGCGCCTGGGTGGCGCAGTCGGTTAAGTGTCCGACTTCAGCCAGGTCACGATATCGTGGTCCGTGAGTTCGATCCCCGCGTCGGGCTCTGGGCTGATGGCTCAGAGCCTGGAGCCTGTTTCCGATTCTGTGTCTCCCTCTCTCTCTGCCCCTCCCCCGTTCATGCTCTGTCTCTCTCTGTCCCAAAAATAAATAAACGTTGAAAAAAAAAAATTAAAAAAAAAAAAAGTGGTCATTCAAGTTTAACCAGGTAGTTGAAAACATTTCAAGATTTACTCGAAGAACGTGACCTTTCTGTTCTCAAACTATTGTTTCATCAGAAAAACAATCACTTAAAACTTTCTTCTGTAACTTCCTTTCTTCCAGGTTTAAAAAATTACGGATTTGAGGACTTTTTACCTATTAATACACACAAAATTGGAAATTGTGTTCCTGAAAAACATTTCAATAAAAAGACTAAGTCATTGGCATAATAGGTAAACACTCAGAAGTGTATTTCAGGTAAGAAGTTATGACAGGGCAATTTGTCATTAAACTTTTGAATAGTCTTTCATTGCACAAAAATAATGTTATTTTCCCACCTGATACTTTAGTAGGAATATCAAGATGGCATAGCATCTGTCTTCCTTTAATGTCCCCCGCCCCCCCGAATTTATTAAATTCAGGGGAGAAAAAACACAACCCTGATGTTCATGCTTAAAAGATAGCCACGATGTTTAACGTGCTGCAGGGACACTAGGCCATATGGTGTCCTAAATTTATTCCAACCCTGAATTATGCAAATGTGCAATAATATATGAATTGGAATAAGAACTTCCCTACTTGGACAAGGTCTTCCAGTGTAGTTATTTTAGAAGAAGGTTCTTCTGTTTACATATTAAGAATCACGACTTAACACAGTATATTTAAACAGTAAGGTGATGAAAATACTTTTTAAACCATAATCCTGATTTCTCCCTTTTCCATTCTTAAACATAAGTCAGCCTTCATTTACTACTTTAGTTGTAATAAGCAACCCTAGAAACTAGATATTTGAAAATCTGTGGCAGGGACGCCTGGGTGGTTTAGTTGGTTAAGCATTCGACTCTTGATTTGGCTCAGGTCCTGAGTTCGAGTCCTGCATCAGGCTTTGTGCTCATAGTGTGGAACCTGCTTGGGATTCTCTCTTCCTCTTTCTGCCCCTCCCCCATTCACACGCTCACTCTTGCTCTTGCACTCAAACTTAAAAAATCTGTGGCCAACTGAAATTTGAATAAAGCGAAATGTATTCAAACCAAGTATCTATTAAATGTCATATATCCTCTCCACTACCCACTGACTTGATATTTTACTCTGCAGGGTAGCACCTATTATAAAACAATACAAGAGCTAAGTAAAAGCAAAAGACAAATGTTGGGGATCTGATGTATGAACAGATTATATAAACCAGTTATCACCTGTTCTAGTTGCTTACACTCCCAATATTTTAAATTTCAAAGTGACAAAGGAATTTTTTTTAAATCCAGCACATCCAACACATACTTAAATACCTAGATATATAAAAATTCACCAAACAGATTTTACTCAAGCCTTTGAACATGTTACTTAGAAACATTTTGGACCCAATTATTCAAAGATCATTGACTAGCCCATAATGCAGTTTGTCAGTCTGCTATACAGATCAACCACATAACACCAGTCAGAGGATTCTACTCTTACTCCCACAGAAGCAGCAATAAAATCAGAAAGCAATACTACTTTCCAGTAATTTGATAATCGAGGTAATAGTACTGGGATAAAATGAAGAGAATTTGTTTCAGCTTCTTCAATAAGCCTATTCCTCATTTTTAGATAATGAGGATGAAGGTATCACAAACCAAATATGGGAAACTGCTTTTCTTTATTGAGGGCTTAGGAAGAAAATTAACTTTGGTCACATATTACCATAAAAAAAAAATCCAGTTTTACATATTCCTAAACAGGACCAAATAATCAGAGAAATAATTTCTTCTGTAAAAATTGGCCAAATTTATCAAAAATCTAACATACAATGTAATTCAAATTATATAAAGACTGCTTGGGATCATAGCATTCCAAAATGTATGATAGTTGCAACTCCATCTTAACCAGTGTGAAAGTATTTGCTCTCATGTTGCTTTGGTCCAAAAGAGTAGAGCTGAATCAGGAAGAGTAAACTAAGTACCTAATCTTTTGCAAACAATTTAGACTGTTATTGGCAGCAGAAATATCCATGATGAATAGTTCTACTACAACAAAGTATAATAACTGAATATTTTTCATGAACACATTACAGTATCAGATAAACTTCTTATAAGAGAAAAATATGAAGGAACAAAAAAGATGAAACAGCTACCACAAAAGTGTCTCCCCCATAACTATCTGAAGGGGTAAAAAGGTGAGATTAGAGGTTTGATGATGCTAATATGAAAAGAAATTGAGTATTGTATTTATTTCTTATTTTATACAACTCTTACTCTTTACAAAAATGGTTAATAGTCATGCCCATAAAAGTGTAATCCATGGCATTTGAAAGCAAACACTCTTTGTAATTATTTAAAAGGGCCTTTTTAAAAATTATAATACAAAGGTCTGTGCTCTATAAGCAGTCCTCCACTGTGCATTATAACAATAAGGCTTACTTTTAATACAAAGACTAAGTGTTTGGGAGTTATGAACCACTGGATTTAACAAACATCATTTTATAGTTGCTTTTTGCATCTTTTTTGTTTTTGGGATCCTCCACTTCATCAGGGTGCTCAGTAGCTTGGAGTTCTTCAGCAGATTCTTCTTTCTCTGACTCTGAATCACTTTCAGAGTCATCTGGACTTTCAGGATCAGGTGAATCATCATCATCATCATCATCTCCAGCCACATCACCTTCTCCATCATGATCTTCTACCTATAAACATCAACCAAAAGGCTCTTCTTAAATACGATTACCCAGGACAAAAAACTGGGAAAGACCCTAATTTTTGTCACAGTCTTAAAACAGCTCACTCCCTAGCCATTAAAATCAAGTTTTAAGACTGCTATTATGATCAAGAGCTGCCAAGCGAAGACCTGAGGACTCCAGCATTGTCATGTTTTACATATTAGGACTTAACTAGGATTTTGTTCTAAGAAACAGCTTTGAACGGAGGGCCTGAGTGGCTCAGTGAGTTAAACGTCCAACTATTGATTTTGGCTCAGGTCATCATCTCAGAGTCGGGAGATCAAACCCCGCATTGGGCTCTCCATTGGGCACAGAACCTGCTTGGGCAAGGATTCCTGCTCTCTCTCAAAAAAAAAAAAAAAAAAAAAGAAAAAAAAAAAAGAAAAAAACAGCTCTGAAGACCACTCACCTGCTCCCCTCCCTCTAGTTTGAAAGCTACTATATTATATCTTCCTGAAACAATATATATATATATATATTTTTTTTTTTAATTTTTTTTTTCAATGTTTGTTTATTTTTGGGACAGAGAGAGACAGAGCATGAACGGGGGAGGGGCAGAGAGAGAGGGAGACACAGAATCGGAAACAGGCTCCAGGCTCTGAGCCATCAGCCCAGAGCCTGACGCGGGGCTCGAACTCCCGGACCGCGAGATCGTGACCTGGCTGAAGTCGGACACTTAACCGACTGCGCCACCCAGGCGCCCCACAATATATATTTTTTGAAGTAAATAAGGCAAGTTAACCATTGACTCATGGAAATGTGGAAAAGTTATCAATGTTTTATGTATGATATTACTTTGGAGTAGTTAACCGGTAGTTATATTATGAATAAGGATCATGGAAAATAGAGAAAGAGGGGCACGTGGGTGGCTCAGTTGGTTAAGTGTCCAACTTTGGCTCAGGTCATGATCTCACGGCTTGTGGGTTTAAGCCCTGCGTTGGGCTCTGTGCTGAAAGCTCAGAGCCTGGAGCCTGCTTCATATTCTGTACCTCCCTCTGTCTCTGCCCCTCGCTTGCTCACACTGTGTGTCTCTCTCTCAAAAATGAATAAACATTGAAAAAAAAAAAAAAAAAGAAAAAAAAAAAAAGAGAAAGAATCTCCTAAACTAGTATATACAGGAAATACTTCCCCTAACCTGTATGTTGTTCATGCTTATTAAAGATATGCCCTGATGTATCTAAGTAGAATTTACAGTAAGCTTCTATCAGAAAACATTTGTAAAACTCACAAAAGTATCTCTTCCCATTATCTACAAAGACCTGTTTGGGCATACAGAAAATTAAGTAACTGTATAAAGAAAGCTTTCTACATAGGATTCTTTTTTTTTTTCCAAATTTTTTTTTACACTTATTTATTTTTGAGAGACAGAGAGAGACAGAGCATGAGCAGGGGAGGGGCAAAGAGAGAGGGAGACACAGAATCAGAGGCAGGCTCCAGGCTCCGAGCAGTCAGCACAGAGCCTGACGCGGGGCTCAAATCCACTAACTGTGAGATTATGACCTGAGCTGAAGTCAGACGTTCAACCGACTGAGCCACCCAGCACCCCTCTACATAGGATTCTTAATTGCTAGAGTAACCTAACAGATATAAAGATATCAATTTAGAAATTATCTTCCCATTTAAAGAAAATGTTAATTACTACCTCACTGAAGCCAAGTCCACAATGTCGTCGATATCTTCCTGATAATTTACTGTCCATACTTTGCTGATATTGAGACTCCAGTTCTTCATTAATTTT
This sequence comes from Leopardus geoffroyi, assembly GCF_018350155.1. Lineage (NCBI taxonomy): Eukaryota > Metazoa > Chordata > Mammalia > Carnivora > Felidae > Leopardus > Leopardus geoffroyi. The sequence continues at coordinate 73,122,596 of NC_059329.1, read as the reverse complement.
CTTGTCTTCTTCCCCTGCATGTCCAGTGTACTTTGGTTATGTTTCAGTCAAATTAATAAAAACATTTGATTACACAAAAAACCCATATTACAGATGCTATTATATTCAGGGCTGATTTCTCTGTGACTAATTTTATAATGAATTTTGTGGATAGGTTTCTCTATACCATAGGTAGTTACCTAATAGGCATAAAATAATTGAAAGATGTATTTATGATTACTTCTTTAGTAACCAACCCTCTAAACTACGAGTGTTTATAAAAGATGAAGAACTTGTATTGAACAGAAACAATGAAAAGGCAGGCAACTCTGTTCAGAGAATGGATAAGTAAAATGACACTGTAATGGCTCTACTTTCTTACATATCAGTTTACTGAAGCAACATAAACTCCTTTAAAATTCTGTTGTTATTACATACCATTTGATGCATTATTTTTATATATACTGTGGCTTATGTAAATTATGAAGCAGTATACTAAACTACCTATGAACTTACTACTCAAGAACTAGAGCATTACTAATGCCATCAAAGCTTTGTGAGTATGCCATTTTAATCTGTAAATGGGAAATTTCATTTTAATCATCAGTGGTAGTGTCTGCATTATTTTTATTCATAAATTCTACAGTTTTAAAGAATAAATGCAGCAGTTAAAGTTTTCCATTCTGCAAAGCTCAGGGATTCTTTTTGCCTTTTCTACCAGTGCAAATCAATTTAAAATAATTGTTTAACATTAGAAAAATGAAACACCTATTAATTTTCAAAAATGTGCTACATATTCTAGGTCAGTATAAGGTGAATTTAAATAATTTAACTAGAAGATTTGTTAAATATGATCCAGATCATTATGCCCTGTTATTAATAATGTCCAAGATTAGGGTCAATTTTAAGTAGGAGAAAATTTCATTTGACAGCAGCCTGAATTCAAATCCAAACTCTTCATTTTCGGCTTTTACTTGAAAGGTTTTTTTATCTAAAATTAAAAGTTAATTTCTTCAGGCTTTGCAACAAGTTTATATTCTTTAAGGATTTCAAAATAAAACTTAGTGAATAAGTTCAAAACCAGTTTAATATACCAACTAGAACACCATACGTTAAATAATTTATAAAATAAAATACATACATTCAATACATACCGTAATTGGCATTATGAGTCATAAAACCTCACTATAATTAAAATGTTATAAATCAGTAACAATGAAGACAGAAAAAAGTTTCTTAGTTAGAATATCATTGATATATACTCTCAAATATTTAAAAACTAAAGTATATGCTAATTGTTACGTGATATACACGTTTACATATACATTTCCAATTCTAATATTTTAACCACGAATACAATTATACAAGTCAGAATATCCTGAAATACATACAAATATTTCATATTCCAAATCTAGCATTACCTCTTAAATTATATTTTACTTTCTTACCTGTTCGGAAGTGAGATGTTGATTTGTGATCTCCTATAACAAGACGTCCAGTATGTTCTTTCTGTAAGAAAGTAGAAAATATACTAGAATTTGAGACCACTAATTTAAAATAATTAATGAGTGTCTACTATGTGCCCAACACTGTTCCAGGCTTCTGGGATACAGCAAAGAAAAAGAACCAAATTGAGATCCATAGCTTTATAGAACTTACATTCTAGCAAAGGTAGAGATAAGGAAGGGAAATGAAATCAATAAGCAAATATATAGTATGTTAGAAGCTTGTGTCATTAAAACAAATACACAGAGCAGAGAAAGGAAGTAGAGAGTATGTTGAGATCATGCTGGAATTTCAAATAGGATAGAAAACTAAAAAATTGAGTCGATATAAACATTTTCTTTCCTAAAAGGCCAATTAATGGGTTGCTTTAACTCTCCCACCTCCTCTTTCTGATCCTCAGGCACATCTCTTAGGGAGAAAACAAATGAAATTATTTAGCTAGATAAAAATGAAGTAACTGACAGACTTATAATAAACAAAGAGTATACAAAATAAAAATAATCACTATATCACAATCAAATATCCAGCTATTATTTGACTACAATAAATACCCTATCTTAAACTGTCAAAAAGAACAGAATTTAAAATAATCTAATTCTATAAAACATAAAAATAAATCCTGATTCAACATTACTAATTATCAGGCTACATAATTACTCTCAATGACCAGTTACAACCCACTCTTTATAGTTCATATAGATCAATGACTCAATATACTGCTTCTTTAGATTGCAGAAAACACCCCATTAACAAGATTTGAAAATATATAATGCATCAAGTTATTTGAGGATGAGGACAGTAGTGCACTGGTCTATTTATACTTTCAGTTGGTTCTCCCTCTGACCAGGAAAATACTCATGGTAGCTGGCTAGGCTTAGGAATATAAATATACTCGGTGGCCACAAAACAGAATAAATCTAAAGATCAAAGCTACAATCTTGGCCTTTCTAGGGAAGAATTTAACATATGCTAAAGAAATGAATTACTAGTAGCCAAATTTCTTCTTCTTAATTGTTTGATTTCTTCTCCCCCCCCCACCCCAATTTTAATGAGATATATTTGACTACTGGTAGCTAAATTTCATACACTTTATGTTAGGGGATTCTTCCTAAATACTTGAAGAGTTTTCATTCTACTAGGTTGAGTATGCCCCCTAAATTATTACTTTACATACTCTTAGCAAATATTTTATTTGCGTGAATCAAGAGTAACTTCACACTACTTTCTAGGATAAATTACAAATTAAAAAAAATTTTAATGTTTATTTTTGAGAAGGAGGGAGCATACATGTGAGTGGGGGAGGGGCAGAGAGAGGGAGACAGCATCTAAAGAAGGTTCTGCACCATCAGCACAGAGCCCAATGTGGAGTTTGAGCTCATGAACCGTGAGATCACGACCTAAGCCAAAATCAAGAGTTGGATGCTTTACCAACTGAGCCCCCAGGCACCCCAATAAATTACAAAATTGTTGGGAAATCTGAATGAGATATTATACAAATGAATCCTTATTTAGGCCTTACTGTGTTGCATGATGTCTCCCTACCCTGAACCCCATTGTTCTAGTCTGGCTAACTCCTCTTCGTTTTACCAATTCTATTTCTGGAATGCTTTCTTGTACCATTGAGGCAGTTAGCTACCCTTGTCTGCTGATTCACAGCACTATGCACATAGTTCTTTCACAGCAATTATAATTCTACATTATCTGGTTTCCTCTACATGAAGGCTCTAAACACGTGTTAATGATCTATGTGATCCAAGACCTAGTATACAGTACCTGGCACAGAGTAGACAGCCAATAATTGTTGGTTAACGAGTAAGATAAAAATGTGTGTCCACACACAGACCTGTAGACAAAGGTCCACAGCAGTACCATTCATAAGAGCCAAAGAGTGGAAAACCCCAAGCGTCCATCAACAATGAGGGGATTAAAAAAAATTGTTGGTAAAATATATGAATGAATCCCTGTATGAATAAAGACAAAGCGCAGAATTTAGTTTTGACGAACTTAACCGACTGAGCCACCCAGGCGCCCTGTTGATGAGCTTAAAAGAGAAAAGTTTTCTTATTTTATCCACATTTGTTTGCACAAAGATTTTTGGGACAATGTTAGGAAAATAAATTTACTTGCTTATACAAAATAAATACCTAGAGATACCTGTATTTGCATGTAAAAATTATTGCTAGGAACAAGAGGTATTTTCTCCACTAATGTTTTCCTGGCACCCATGGCTTGTATTTCCTACTGTGATAATGAAACTGAAAGGGATTTCAAAATATACTGAGAATTCTAAAAATTAAGTTTTGGGGGCACCTGGTGGTTCACTCAGTTGCGCATCTTGACTCTTGACTTCAGTTCAGGTCATGATCTTAGTTCATGAGATCGAGCTCCACATCAGGTTCTGAGCTGACAATGCAGAGTCTGGGATTCTCTCTCTCCTCTCTACTCCTCCCCTGCTTGCACTCTCTCTCTCAAAATAATGAATAAACATTAATAAAAATTTTTTAAATTTATAAATTTTTGATAAAAGCTTGGTTACTATGTCAAAGGCTGGCGAGAGCTATAAAATATGAAAGGACTACCATTTGGTCTCCCCAGAAATACCTTCTATTAAATCATTAGGCTAACAGATAGCCAATCATAAACTTTGTTCCACTGCAATCTCCTCAAACCAAAGTTTTTCTCTGTTCAATCTCTAAGCCTTACTGCCCCGTGGCACTGAGAATCCTATAAGTGGTTCAGAAATAGTATACATTTTAAGTGCTTGGTTAGGTCAGCTGTGTTTCCCAAAGCCAAAAGTAATAATGCAGACCAAGAAAATGAGATCCAAATATATTGTCTGGGTCACTCAACAGACAAAATAAGCGCATTACTTTCACAGAAAAGACTTTAAAAAATACATACTGTTTGATGCTTACCTTTCCTGCGCCCATAAGTCTCAAGAACTTTTGTTTTCTTTCCTCATTACCTAAGTCTGCTGCTTCCCAATTGCTAGATCCAAGCTGCAAAAGAAATTTGCCAATTAATTTTTTTGCACAATAAATACTTACATATTTAAAGTCTACCCATAACTCCCAATGAGTTTTTTTTTTTTTTTTTCCCCTCCCTGTCATTTTTAACTATAAACAGGGCTCACTGTTTTTGTTTAGGAAGTTAAGCACATACATCATATTCAAACTTAAATATACTTACTCCTTTTGTTACCTCAAGGCAGAATCCTTTAGTTCTTTTGCAGCCAGAGCTCTGAATTCTCAAGTCTGCATTTATCAGAATCACCTGGAGGGTTGTATTAAAACCAAACTACTACGCTATAACCCAGGAATTTTAGATCTAGTAAGTGTGGGGTGGGGCTCAAGGATTTCATTTCTAACAAATTCCTAAGTGAAGATGATGCTGTTGATGTTGACATGGGAACCACACTTTGAGACCTACTACCTTAAAGCCTTGCAGGGCCCTAGAGTACCTAGGATTTTGAACCCAGAGGCTGCCACAGTTGTTAGCTGGAGTTAGTTGGGCTTTAGTGATATTCTAAGAACAGTGTAACATCAGAATCTAATGGACCCAATTTTAGGTTTTCAATTTCTATTTTGTGCAGTTCTAGTTATCTGTGAGGATTGATATGTTAAGACTTATCAATTCTTTCCTAAAGGTCTTCTGAAGAACAGAAAACTTATTTTAAAAAACAGTAAAACTTATTCTACCCTATAATTATCAAATGGTCAGTTGAGCCCTTTTACAAATCTAAGAATTACGGAATCCTAGTGATCATATTTTTCCCTACATTTTGAAACAAAGGTAGGAAATATTTCATTATGATTCATTAGTTATTGCCAACTATGCTAAAAATGACTAAAATAAGAATACAGAAAAATGGTAGAAGAGTTTTCTCATGTTGTCCAAAGTACTGCATCATCTTTCAAGATATCACTCCTCTGTTGTGTGCTTCTAGCTGTCACGGACAGAGTTGAGAGTCCAAAATTTTTCACTTCTACTCCTAATGGCAACTGGGTAAAAAGTGAAAACTGACAGCAGTCATTTCACAATTATTCGATGAATAAAATGAATGCAAAATGGTAGTGTACCCTAAACTAACAATGGCAAAATTAACTGTATATGCAAAACTCTTAGACTATGAATTTTTGGATGATGAAACACTAGATGACTTTTCTCCAACCCAGGAATCAACAAGAGACAAAGGAAAAAAAAGAAAGAAAGAAAGAAAAAAAAAAAGACAAAAAAATATGGCACTCTTATCTAAAGAGTCATTCAGCAGGGAGGACTTCATCTTGCAATACTGTGCAATAAGAGCCTGAACTATCCTGTTTTTCTAAAAATATGTATGCCTGTTTCATCTCTTATGGTATTTATAACCAAAATTTACTTGATAGCATTTGAAACTGGACAGTGCTGAAGGCAGATATGTATACAAAGGTGACTGGAAGAAATGTGGAAATGAAAACATTCATTGGATTCAACTTTGTAATTGAGTTTATAATCTAAGAATGAAAATGTTTAAAAATATGGAGCAAAGATGACAACCCCCGTTTTCAACACAAAATCATGAGCACAAAGGTTTAAATTCTTCAAGTACTGTATTTTGATGATGCAAATGCTAGAACTGCAGACAATAATAAAACTAAAATCTATTAGAAATTTAAAATCTGAAATTATATGTTCCAGTTTTACACACAACTGACAAGCAGTTAGCTGTATTCAGAGGCTGCTAATCATTTTGGGTAAATATGTCACGAAAATCAGGAAACTGTGCAACAGAAATTTGGGTTTGCTATGTTTACATTCATATTAAAATTTTCAATAAAATTGTCTTTTGCTGTCTTTATTCTTCTGGGAATTATCTGTAGCAGATTTACAGAATATAAAAGAAATGGTGACCATTTCTCTGAGGATATGAGAGTTAAAGTATTTGTACAACAATGGACACTCACTGATGGTCCTTTAAATTCCTTTTGGTTGGGAGCTTATATGCTTTCATGATTTTGGCTACCTAACTTGCAGAGCTCTACTTTCCATCTGACAACTCATATCTTTTTATAAGCCAGTTAATTCTTAACTATTTCTGGCTGAACATAGTTAAGAAATAAAAGGCAAAGTACTAGTGAAGCTTAAGTTCTGATTCTCACTACATCACTTGCTCTCTGTGAGCCTGGACCTGGCATTTAATTTCTTAGTTTTCATTCCTTATCTACATTAAGAAACTTCTTTAAAAGACTATCTTAATAACAAAACCCAAGAACTGCATAGTGTTTTACAACTTACAAACGACTATTCACTTCCATTCTCTCAAGAATCCATTTAATAAATAAGAACACTGAGGCAAAGGGACTTAAAAACTTAAGTTGCTTACTCTGATCCTCTTGCCTTAAGTTTTTTGCTCTTTCCACATCATACTGTACATGATCAAATGGGACAGAATACGTAGAAGTACTTTTTGAACTAGTTATAAAAGTTACGGAATCAAGGTAAAAACAAAACTGTCTAAAAGCCAAAACTTTTCTGAACCATTTCTATTAAAAGAGCAAGTATCTTCAATGTCTTTACATAAGTAATCCTATCCTTTACAATATCTGATCCTAATGTTTTTTCCAATCAAGTCCTGGTTCTTCCTTTCAAAGACATTAGCATACAACACCAAGTACCTTGCCCAAATGCTGCATTCTCAAAAGCTCATGGGTGCCTGATAGATTCTTAGAGGGTCTCCATGAGTTACTACAATTAACTTCCCCTCTCCTCCTACTTCCTACATAGCTTTCATTTCTTCAAACCAATGAGGCCATTTTTAAATTCTTTACCCTTAAAACCTTTTACTATAGAATTACAGTCAATTTACCTCCTCCTGAATACATATGCTAGTAACTCTTAGAATTTACTTCTAACACTGTCAGCATTTTCCTAGAGCTGGATTCCATGTTTAATACCTACTTTTAATATTTCTCAAAATGTGTTACCCTCATTTAATATGTGAGGTCAGTAGGCAAAAAAAAAAAAAAAAAAAAAAACTTTATCTTTTACATGCAATGGATGCTCATTAGAAATTGATGACCAACTACAACTTTAATTATAATTGATTTTCTACAATTTAGGTATGTATTTCAAAAGTATATTTTTAAAATTCTGTATACAGCATTTAAAATATTTTTAAAAGAAGTACTTAAAGATAACTCCCAATTACCAGTAAAATACTCACCTGAAAGAAACTGACTTAAAAAAAAAAAAAAACCACTATCAAAAGACAAGTTACTCTATTGCACTTTAACATAAAATTAGCAACATAATCATTTTTAGAGTCAGTTAAAGTTGCAGGTCCTAATCCTGAATTGCAACTATAACCATCTCCTTCACCTGACAATGCTTATAAAATTGGAAAAGATCTTAAAGGTCATCTAGTTTAAACTGATCCCATCAGACAGAAGCTGTTAGAGTTAATTACTTAATCCCTTTAACTTTGTTAAATTACCTAACATCAAGAGTTTTCTGTTAAGCTAAAAGATTGTTTGTTTCTGAGTAGCAAAACAGGTGCCACAGTTAAATACCACGAGGAAAACACTGTAATAGCTTTTAAAATGGCACCCAGGTTACTCAAATGCCTTTAGACAAATGCCTGACAAGTACTGGATTGCCATATTAACAAGATCTAAAGCCAGAAGCAGGTAAGAACATGGCACATGAAAAAATCTCTCATTATGTAATTATTCACCTCCAAATCTTTACTGATTACTAATCTTTCTGCAGAGCTAAATTTAATTTAAGGACCTTGGTATTCTGGTCTTAACACCAACCACCACCCATCCAAAGTGGGGTGGGTCTTAACATCGTCTCATTTGCTACAACTTATATACAACAGTAGTCTTTAATGAGCTTTTTAATGGTTCACCAAGGAAGGTATTATGAAAGGCACTGAACTGCACTATAGAAATAAAGAACTCTACATGTTCAGAAATTAATAGTGCTTTAAACAATAACTGAAAGAAAACTAGATGTCGTCCTTTTATCATCCTTAAAAATGGCATTTCGATGCCCCCCGCGCCCCAAAATTTCTCAATCAACGTTCCCAAGGCGTTTATTCATTGTATGAAGGACCTAGTTTTCCGTTTACTGCAGTCTCCATGACACTGCGCTAAGAGCCAGGACAAATATACAAAAAGACTTAGGGACAAGCACCGTCCTTCATTTTTGAATTCCCCAAAGCTGGCATAGCAGTAAATATTTAATGGATTACTTTAAGGAATGGTTTGCTATTAAAGCTGACAAGCTTTGGGTTGGGGCGTGGGGGAGAAAGGTGGCTGAAATCAAAATGGGCTTCTAGGTCTTAACATCTTAGACCTCGCCACCATGCGTCAGTACGAAATTACTCCCCTGGTACAATATTCGGTTGAATACTGTTTTCCGTTTACTCTTTATAGTACATTGCAAAAGTAATAACGGCCAGAAAATCTGTCCAAACGTGCACCACATCTTGACATTGTCACAGGTTCATTTTAAACCTCAAACAGGGAGGATCCTGCCATCCCTATCCTAACTAGAAAGGCCCGACAAAGAAGCTTCATCAGCCCCCAAATAAGCTACTCGACCCTCCTAGGACTTCCTTTCTCGAACCCCCTTCCTACGCAGGTCTCTGGCTCTTAGGGTGTAGACCTCTTAAACCTTCCGACACTCAATTAAGGAAGGGAGACATTTCCCAGTCATTCTTCTGGTTCCTCCCCCTCGGCCCTCCCCCTTCGGGCCACCTCAGACGCTTCCTCTTGCTTAATCCACCCTTCCCGGCCTACCCCAGCCTTTAGTAGGCCTCAACCCTCATCCACTCCGCCATTGTTATTTACATCGTCGTCTGGGGAGGCTGAACGCTTCACCCCGTGCGGATGGGACTCCCTGGCAGCACTCATCGTTGCGGAGACCCCGACGGGCAACGCAGAACCCACTCGCTGTTCTCTTCAGCCCCAGCACCAGCAGCCTGCAACCTGCCACGGGCCCAAGCAGCGCCACTCCAGAACGCAGAGCCCCTCCAGGCCTTCTCCGCCACAGTCGTCACCGCCGCGGCTACTCGCCACTACGGAGCACTCTGGCAGTTGTAGTTTTCCGGCTCAATCCATACCGACTAGAACGTACGGGATGGATGGGGCAACTAAAACTACAATTCCCAGGAAGCTCAGCGGCGCAGATCGCGCTGTGTGGCGGGAGTACCCTCTGAAGCTCCGCCTTCATGGGCTGGTGGAGGGAGCTTTCCCGCGGATGGGTATGGCGGTGAGCGTTCGTTTAAAGCTTCGTTGCCACAGAAAGAGCCTTAGCGGCTTCGTCGCCACAGAAAGAGGGTTTTCACTATGAGATGCTGCGTTACTGACAGAGCATCTGTCATAGTTAAGCACCGAAGTTTAAATGTAATGTTTGGAGATTATTGTATCCTCACGGATACCCTCCACCCGCAACGAAACCCTTAAAAAAAAATGGCTTCTCCTGTCTCCATCCGGGCGTTCTCTATTGCTCTTAAGGGATTTCTAGGTGATCGGCGGTGCGGCTTTCTAGAAGATTCTGATGAATATTTTTGCCGCTATCTCATTCTCACTGAAATGAGTTCAGTGTGGTGCTGGTTAATTGGCTATTATTGAAACTTGGGTCCACCTGAGGGAATTCTGTAAGCTGTACACATTTCTCTGTGTGAAGTGACCCTCCCTGCTGGTAATTAGGCATTGTACCTTTGAGGCCTTCACCAAGTGGAGTCCGTCTCAGCCAGAAAGCCCTGTATCTTTTATGTTCCTCAAAAAAGCTTTTTTGGTGCGTTGAGGTGAAATTCACAACAAAATTAACCACTTTAAGGTGTACAATTAAGTGGCCTTTGGTACATTCGCAGTGTTGTGCAACTATCACCTCTGTCTAGTTCCAAGACCCCAAAAGGTCCGCCCCCTGCCACCCCAGCGGCCACTAGTCTACTCAGAAAGTGCTGTATCTAAAGATTTTATTCAGATACTGAAGATTCATTCATGCAGTATTAAGGTATCTGAATGTTTGACCAGGCCTGAATCTGGCTACCCTCAACCCTAACATTCTGTCAGGATCCTTGTCCTTACTTACTCTGAAGCTTTCTGACCTTGAACAATATATATATATATATATATATATATATATATATATATATATATATATATATATATATATATATATATATTTTTTTTTTTTTTTTAGCAAAAATCAGTAAATCATATGATAGTATAGCTTTAGTGTGCACTTTGGTGATGAGAGCAGCCTGTGAAACTGCCAATTAGCTTCTGAATTTAGCAATTACTCTAGCTTGACTGCCTGTGTAGAAATGGTTTTACCTTTCTAGATTTCATATGATCCCTGTACCATTTACAGAACTGTGACCAGTGGAAGAGAATTAATTTATGCAGTCATATATCCAAATTTTGCTCCTTTATTTTGGAAGCAAAGAAATAACAATGCTAATTAGGGTTATGTGAAAAAAAAAAACCTCACTCATATTTTATAACCAAGGAAGGGCACCTTAATCAATTAGATCTGTGGTAATAAAACATAAATCAAGGAGGGAAAGAGTAAACCCATGAGGAGAAAGAGTATTTTGGCGAAGTAGTTTTTTGTTGTTTACTATGAATTAAAATATATATTAACTGATTCTACAAAGATTTTTGTGAATATACTTACAATGAAATTACAGTTAATTCACAGAATTTTCTAGGATGGACTGCAGTTTACATCCAAAGGATTTGACAGACAAACACATACAATTTATAACTTAGCTTTATAAATAAACAAATGGGGAGGCCGAATAGGTATTTTGGAACTGCTAAAAGAATTCAGAAGTAAAAAAGGACTATCAATAAGGCTAGTAGTTACTAAATACTTCTAACTTAAATTGGGGAAAGTCCAGAAGAGTTTAATGAGCTAGCAACCTGTCTTTTATTTCTTCACCAGAATTGTTGGCACCTGGATGACTAAATCTTCAAGTTATCATAAATCAAGATCACAAGCCAAAGAGTAACATAGGAAATAAAAAAGACTGGATCATTTTATCAGATTTTACTGTTTCGTATACAGAAGGCTATATGGGTAAGGATGAAATATTAGTGTAATAGAATTCATATATGGCACAAAAACTCAGTAATAACCTTACTCCTTATTTTGTAAAGACAAGAAGATACTCTGTCGCAGGTATAACTCTGAAATACGTTCTTCAGGATTGTGACTGTTCCATCTTAATTTTTTGTTTCTGTATCTTCTGTCACAGTACATGCCAAAGAGTAGTTAATAAGTTTTTTTGAATTAATACAGGAAGTATGAAGTTATATAATGTAACAGAGTGGTACCTCATATAAGTCCTAGAAACCTAGAAATGTTCTTTATTGGGTAGTGGAGACAAGGAGAGGATGGATGCCCTGTTACTAATAGCACTTTAAAATACTTTCCTGACCATGCCTTTTTCATTTTTTATATACCCAATGCTTTAGTATGTAGTTGGCATTCATAAATGTTGAGTGTGTACATTAATATTCCCTCAACCCAAAGCAGTCATAACTGAACATGGTTAACAAACCTAAAGAATACATAAAAGTTCTGATAAATATGTTCTGTACAAAAAACTTGCTACTGTGTTATCTGAGACTAAAAAAAATTCCTGCAGCCATTGTTATAACTACTATTTATTGAGTATCCATTATGCATCTTACATGTTGCTAGGTGCTTCTCAAAGCTTCACAACAATTTCCAAGGATTTTTATTTTATAAAGGATGAAACTTAAGGAAAGTTAAGTGTTTGCCCATGATCAGATAGTTAGCTAATGAGTGGATGGCTAATGGAGGATTTAGTCCTTAAGTCTGTCTAACTCCAAAAACCCATGCACTTTGCACTGTGCCAGTATAAATCAACATTTACATAGTGTGCTTAGTATGTGTCAGGCATTGTGCTAAATTTGAAGAAACCCAGAGTAAATAATGTATAATCCCTTACCTCAAGGAGTTTACAACTTGGTCGGGGAGGAATGATTAAGTGGCACCAGTAAGTCACAGACAAAATGCTATAGGTGGTGCCTGGGTGGCTCAGTCAGTCAAGTGTCTGACTCTTGATTTCACCTCAGTCATGATTGTAGGGTCATGGGATCCAGACACGCGTGTGGCTCAGCATATGGAGTCTGTTTGGGATTCTCTCTCTCCCTCTCTTTCTGTCCCTCTCCTCTGCTCACTCGCTCTGTAAAATGAAAAAAAGAATTTTTTTTTAATGCTATAGAAGCAGTTCATTTTAGCTGAGGGAAAGGGGGAAATTCTTCCCTGAAAGTTTTTGAGCCAGGCCCTAAAACACTGTGGAAGAAGGGTGGGGCATGTATTCAGCAGTGGTTAGTGTTCTATGAAACTGAAATCTGATAAGCACAGAAGTATCATATTCTCAACAAAACTCTATAGGCTAATTAAATCCAGGCTGATCAAAGCCTTGAGTTTGAATCTCTCACTATGTGTGTTCAGGTTCAAATCCTCTGTTTCATTGATTTATAGTAACCTTTTCCCATGCTCTAATAGTTCCCAGTTAAATCCATTTTACACACCATAACCATGCTCATCATCTGAAAATGGGATGTAGAGACTCTCCTGCTCAGAAAGTGCCATTTTGTACAGAATTAAGTTGGTAAAGTTGTTATAATTGGCCTATAATTGAGGGTCTGTATTCTGACTTCAATCATCCACTCTGTCTTATTTTCTTTCTTTTTTTCCATTTATTTTTCTTAAAATTTTTAAAGTTAATTTTTTTTTGAGAGAGAGAGAGAGCAGGGGATGGGTAGAGAGCGAGGGAGAGAGAATCTCAAGCAGGCTCCGCACTATCAGCATGGATGGGCTCAGTCCTACAACCATGAGATTACAACCTGAATCAAAACCAAGAGTCTGAGGCTTAATGGACTGAGCCACCTGGGTGCCCCTCCATCTCATTTTCTGGTTCTACCTTTTATTTATGTTGTTAGTCTGCCATCGCTAGTTAGAATAAAAGTATATGTGCTATAATAGAGCTATGAACAAAGATATAAGTCTTGCTGGCTATTATATACTATCTAAGAACCTTTTGAGTAGAATTTAAGCTTCACATCATGATTTGTGTGTAAACCATGACTCAAATTTTTTGTTGTATTAGTATATGAATGGATGTGGTCAGAGAGGAGCAGGTTTATGTGGTAAGATGATGAGTTTTTTTTTTACTTTAGACATGTTAAATTTAAGGTATTAGTGGGATACCAACTGGAACTGTCTAGTAGGCAGTTAGAAATATGGGCTTCAAAGTTAGGAGAAGTCATAAATTTGGAAATCACCAATCTAGAGATGATGGGTAGACTAGGAGAGTGACTGAGCTCACTCAGTGATCATGTAGAAAAGAGGTCCTTGGAAAAGGGGGCGGGGGTGGGGAGAACATTTAAGGGTATAATTAGGAAGAGCCTGAGATTAAAAGATAGATGTGGGACAGGGAGAGTTAAGTATCATTGAAGCCAAAGGAAAAAAACTTGAAGAATTCATTGTTCAATTGGGAGACTTAGAGAGGAAACTTATCTTAAAGCTGATTTTAAAGGCATCATATAAGGGCACCTGGATGGCCCAGTCGGTTGAGCATCTGATTCTTGATTTTGGCTTAAGTCACGATCTCATGGTCTTGAGATTGAGCCCTTTGTCTGGCTCTGTGCTGGGTGTGGAGCCTGCTTAAAATTCTCTCTTCTTCTCCCTTTGCCCCCTGCCTCATTTGCACACGTGCTCTCTCTCTCTCTTAAATTAATTAATTAATTAATAAAAAGAAGAAAGGCATCATATAAATGGAGGGAACCATAGAGCCTAATGTAGAATACTGAAGACAAGTTATAAAAAAATAAATATTTGTGATTGATGATGGTTGTTGATGATGAGATGAATTCCCATTCTGTTCATGGGACATGTACATTTACCACATTGCTACTATAATTTGAATTGACATAAATATTGGCTTGATTATTTTACACATACCTAGAAACTTAAAAAATAGAGAATGAAACAGCAAATGCAAATGTATTTGCTTATAAAATTGCTTCCATAAAATTGTTGATATGTATCTCTAATTTGGTCATCTTTTTAAAATTTTTTTATTTTTTTAAATGTTTATTTCTGAGAGAGAGAGAGATGGGGAGGGGCAGAGAAAGAGAGACAAGGAATCCAAAGCAGGCTCCAGGCTCTGAGCTGTCAGCACAGATCCCACTGTGGGGCTAGAACCCATGAACTTTGAGATCATTACCTGAGCTGAAGTCAGATGCTTAACCGACTGAGTTACCCAGGCGCCCCATGGTCGTAAGACCTTTATATACAAAAAGCAGCCATGTTCCAATAGTTGTTATCAAAGAGAATTTGTGACTTTAAATTAATGGTGATACCCACTTTTTTTATTTGTTTTTTGTTTTGGAGAAAATTTGAGAACATTCTAGCTTATTCTCAAATTACTTTGTTGTTCTTGCCAAATATAAAAGTATCTGTCAGTATGAGACTAGCTAAATAATTATGGTAAATCCATAGAGTAGATCACCATGTAACTATGAAAAGGAAAGAGGAAACTCTCAAAAATTAAAAATAGAACTACCCTAAGATCCCAGTAATACACAACTGGGAATTTACCCAAAAAATCCAAAATGCTACACTAAATTAAAGATATACATGCACCCCTATGTTTATTGTAGCATTATTTACAATAGCTAAACTATGGAAACAACCCCAAATGTCCATCGATTGATGATGGATAAAGAAGATATGGTGTATTTACACATACAATAGAATGTTATTCAGCCATAAAAAAGAATGAAATCTTACCATTTGCAATAACTTGGATAGAGCTGGAGAGTATAATGCTAAGTTAAACAAGTCAACCAGAGAGAGACAAATAACTATATGATGTCACTCATATGTGGAACTTAAGACAAAATAAGCGAGGAAAGAAAAAAACCAAGAGACAAACCTTAAGAAACAGGTTCTTAACTATAGAGAACAAACTGATGGTTACCAGAGGAGAGGTGGGTGGGAGGATGAGTGAAATAGTTGATGGGGATTAAAGAGTACACTTATCGGGGCGCCTGGGTGGCTCAGCCGGTTGAGCGTCTGGCTTCGGCTCAGGTCATGATCTCGCGGTTTGTGAGTTTGAGCCCCACATCAGGCTCTGTGCTGACAGGTCAGAGCCTGGAGCCTATTTCGAATTCTGTGTCTCCCTCTCTTCTGCTCCTCCCCCGCTCATGCTGTGTCTCGCTCTCTCCTTCGAAATAAATAAAAACATTTTAAAAAATTAAAAAAAAAGAGTACACTTATGATGAAAAAAATAAAAATAAATAAAAAACAAAACAGTGAAAAAAAAAGGAAACTTTGTAAGTACTGATAAGAGATAATCTCCAAGATATATTGTGGGATAAAAAAAGCAAAGTGGAAAACAGTATATGTTTTACTGCATTTGTATTAAAAAGGCAGAAAAGAGTCAATATATATGCATAAAATATTTCCACAAAGATAGCCAAGA
This sequence comes from Leopardus geoffroyi, assembly GCF_018350155.1. Lineage (NCBI taxonomy): Eukaryota > Metazoa > Chordata > Mammalia > Carnivora > Felidae > Leopardus > Leopardus geoffroyi. The sequence continues at coordinate 73,106,593 of NC_059329.1, read as the reverse complement.
AATGGATAGTATTTGTAGACTCCATCTTTGGAGTGCTGGTGGCTGGGGAGCTGAGGTGTAATGGTGGCAGGGAGACTTTTCACCATACTTTTTGTATCTTTTGAATTTTAAATTGTCTGACTATAGTAACCTATTAAAAGATTAAGCATAAATGAATAAATTGGATTTAAAAAAAGAGTCACAAAGATAAGCAGACTCACACAAAGATAAATCCATTGTAAAAATGTGGAAAAGAAAGTATAAAGAAGAAATAAAGATCACTCATAGTGTCATAGTGATGAAGTAGTCACAGTTAATTGTAATGAAGTAAGAACAATTAGGTGTAATTCCTTTTAATTTATTTTTTCTAGTAATTTGGGGGATATACATTTTGTTTTTAATACTATTTAGTACTATTGTATTTAATACTATTAATTGTTATATTTTAGTTTTTACTCTAGTCAAGAGTAAAACAATAATATCTCATTGTCTTATGACTCCCTGTATGTGTGAACAATTTAGCATCTCTCCTTTTGCCCTGTTCATCCCTCCCTTAATTCCAGGATAGTATCATTTAGGGTTTAGGTGCAGATTATTGTTATTACATCAGTTTTTATATTATGTATATTTCTATCAATAATATTTTGGCATATGCCTTTAGGCTTTTTAAGTAACAGCTTTATTGAAATATAATTCACAAACCACATAATTCACCTATTTAAAGAACCCAATTAAATGTGTGGTTTTGTTTTTTTTTTTTTTTTAAAGTAGGCTCCATGTCCAGCGTGGGGCTTATATGCTGAGATCAAGAGTCATGCTTTACTGAGTCAGCCAGACACCCCAGATGTTTCTTAATATAGTCTCAGAGTTGTACAATCATTACCACCAAAATGCAATTTTATAGCATTTTTATCACCCCAAAAAGAAACCCTGTATCCATCAGCAGTCACTCTATTTTTCCTTCCACTGACCCAGCCCTGAGCAACTACTAATCTACTTTCTGTCTTTATAGAGTTGCTTATTCTAGCCATTTCATGTAAATAGGATCATTCAACACATGGCCTTTTTTTTTTTTTTTTAATGTTTATTCATTTTTGAGAGACAGAGAGTGTGTGAGTGGCGGGAGGGGCAAAGAGAGAGAGGTACAGAGGATCCGAAGCTGGCTCTGCACTGATAGCAGTGAGACCCTAAAGCTCAAACTTATAAACTATGAGATCATAACCTGAGCTGAAGTTGGATGCTCAACTGCTGAGCCACCCAGGTGCCCAAATACATGGTCTTTTGTGACTGCTTTCTTTCACATCATAATGTTTTCAAGATTCATTCATGTTATATAGCACATATCAATATGTTACTCCTTTTTATGGTTGAATAAGATTCTATTGTATGGCTATACCACATTTTATTTATGCATTCACCACTTCATGGACGTTTGGGTTTCCACATTTTGGCTATTATAAACAATGCTGCTCTGAACATTTATGTATAAGTTTCTATGGAAACATGTTTTCAGTTCTCATGGATATATGCTGTGGTCATGTGATTATGGTTAACTTTTTGAGTAATCGTCAGACTGTTCTCCAAAGTGGATGCACCATTTTATGCTCTCAATAGCTATGTATGAAGAGGCCAATTTCTCCGTACTCTGGCCAACACCTGTCATCTGTCTTTTTGGCTGTAACTATCCTACTGGATGTAAAGTTGCTTTCAGTTTTGAAACCAAATCTTTGAGTAATTTTGTGACAAAAGATGAAGTGTGTAAAGTATCAAGTATACTAATGGTTATATATACTAAAGGCTTTATATAAGTCCAGAGAGAAAGGGATAAAAATCTTACTGATTCACATCAGTGGTTCTCAAACTTTTGTGTGCAATGGAACCACCTGGAAGACTTTTTGTGAGTCTGTATTATTGGGTTCTACCCCAGAGCTTCTAATTCAGTAGGACTGTGATAGGTGAGAAAACTTACATTTGTAACAAGTTTCCAGTGCTACTGTTGGTCTGCAAACATTTTTATTTTGTTTATTTTTAAAATTTATTATTTTTTTTTGTTTGTTTTAGAGAGAGAGTGCGTGAGTGGGGAAGAGGGGCAGAAGACACAGAGGGAGAGGGAGAGAGGGAGAGAGGGAGAGAGGGAGAGAGGGAGAGAGGGAGAGAGGGAGAGAGGGAGAGAGGGAGAGAGGGAGAGAGAGAGAGAATGAGAGAATGAGAATTTTAAGTAGGCTCCATGGTCAGCATGGAGTCAGATGTGAGGTGCCATTCCATGACCCCTGGGATCATGACCTGAGCCGAAATCAAGAGTTGGATGCTCAACTGACTGAATCACCCAGGTGTCCCCAAACCACATTTTTAGAACCATTGATTTGGCAATCATGATGGTAATGCTTACTTTGGGCCCAGTTTCTTCCTTGTTTTATATATGTTAATTTATATAATCTTCATGCAGGTGTGTCCTACTATTTTATCATTTTACAGATGAGGAAATTGAGGTGTATATAGATTAACTTGCTCAAGGAAATTGATTATACAAAAGTTAAGTAACTTGCTCAAGATCACACATCTGAAATTAGTGGAGCTGATACCTGGTCTAGGTCTAGTATTTATACTTTTAATTTCTGTGTGATATTGCTACACATAAAGTTAATTCACATGGTATACATGATGCTTATTGAGTGAAAACTTGAGAATAACCCATTTCTTCCAAATTTGGGATGCTTAGTTCCAAGAGAGAATTCTTTTCTTTCAAGACAATAGATAACCTACAAAATGAAGGATTTCCTCAATGTGCTTGTGTCTAGTAGTTCATTCATTGATTACTGTGTCTAGTAATTCTTTTTTTTTTAATGGTTTTTTTTTTTTTTTAATTTTATTTTTGAGACAGAGAGAGACAGAGCATGAACGGGGGAGGGTCAGAGAGAGAGGGAGACACAGAATCCAAAGCAGGCTCCAGGCTTTGAGCTGTCAGCACAGAGCCCAACGCGGGGCTCAAACTCACGGACTGTGAGATCATGACCTGGGTCGAAGTCGGACGCTTAACTGACGGAGCCACCCAGGTGCCCCTCTAGTAATTCTTAAAATACTTTTGTGTTTATGATTTAGTTTTATGTAATGTAGGACTACTGTGAATTATGATTTCTATGTTAACGAGTATTTTGGAATAGCTAAGTAATTGTGTGAACTTGGAGAGTCACAAATTTTTTTGGGTCTCAGTTTCTTCATCAAACTATGCTTCTATGATTTTGATTTAGTGCTAGAAAATTATAGATCATGGCAATCATTTCTTAGTTGAGAGGGAAATTTAGTTTAGTAGATGGAATTTTCTCAGTTTTAAGATTTTTTCCCTTGAAATTTTCTCAACTTTGAAAGTTACTCATGGAAAAACTCAAGAATTGGACATGTTTGGTTTGACAGCTTGTTCTTTTTATGGAATTTGTGTTTGCAATTGTGATTTTATATTGCATACCTATAAATCACTCACAATTTCTTACACTTTTTCCTATTTTGTGTGTCAGTATTTCATGATGTTTTTATAATTTATTAATGTGCCATCATTTAAACTGGTCTGAAGTTTCTAAAGCTTAAAGTATTACCTCAAATATTTTGTGATATACTTTGATTGTATACATATTAAGTACAGAACACTTTACTAAACATTTCCAGGGCATAAGTAAGAAAGAGACTCTATTCTTTATGCCTTCAAGGAATTTATATTTTAAATTTTTTTTTTCAACATTTATTTATTTTTGGGACAGAGAGAGACAGAGCATGAACGGGGGAGGGGCAGAGAGAGAGGGAGACACAGAATCGGAAACAGGCTCCAGGCTCTGAGCCATCAGCCCAGAGCCCGACGGGGGCTCGAACTCACGGACCGCGAGATCGTGACCTGGCTGAAGTCGGACGCTTAACCGACTGCGCCACCCAGGCGCCCCAAGGAATTTATATTTTAATTGTAACAGTTTTAATTTAGTTTACTGATTAGTAAAATATATTTGGAAAATTTGTCAGACTTGGGCATGGACAAAAGTGATTACCGAGTTTCCTTTCAAGAGAATGCTGAATGTCTAGGGACCCTGAAGAGTTTATCTGATCCTAAATGAGTGCGCACTTTAGATCATCTTTGATTGAATAGGCTATTTTACAACTCTGTAGGGATAAAAGTTAAATTATAGAAAACTGAAAACGTTGAAGGTGTTTTATGCCTATAACAATGCACATGATTCCTATTTTTGCCAATGCAAATGGATTTTGTTCAGTAGAACATATAAATCTCTGTAAGTCAAATTCTATTATGAATTGGTTTTCACTTTTTCATGATTTCCTCATTAATAAGGAAATGAAATCTGACACTTAACATTTTGATTCATGTTCTTTTTGAATTTACATGAGAATCATGATTTTACTATTTTGGAAATTATACTTTAGAATCTTTATCTACTTCTATAATGCACATATAGTTAAATATAAATATATATGAATTTTTAAGAAGTACCTGTATATGCTGAAAAGCAATAAAGCAAAACTTATTTTTTTAAACTAAGGGTAATATTTTCCCTTATCACAAACAATGCATGTACATATAAGATGAATTAAAATATATTTATAAGCAAGAAGAAAGTTAAAAAATAAAAAATTTTATGGTCTCACCATCCAGAAGTAATGATCATTATTAAGCCTTGGAATACAGTGTTTCAGACTTATTTTTTCTATTTATGTAATTTTTTTCTTGAATAGGATAATACTATATCTATATTGATTTAAGCCTTTTTTGTTTTAAGAGTGTATGAATGAACACCTTTTTTGACACTTGGTTTCTGAAGATTGTATTTCAGCAGTTCAAAGGAAAGGGAGCTAACAAAGGTTCTTGTTAGCTATTTAACTCTAATTACTTTGTGGAGACATGTCATTATTTTTAACATGGAATCATGTTAAATAGGCATATGAAATCACCAAGTATGAAAGAAATTGAAGCAAAAATGTTTGAATACTCTACATTACAAGAGGTAGCTGCTGTTTGGGATCTTAGAAGTCTGCTTGTATATACATCATGATGAAATATTTTTTTGTTTTTGTTTTTGTTTATTTTGTTTTTAAAAAGAAGCTGGCATGGAAGTTATTGGGGAATGAGGTGGGGAAGAACACAAGATTACAAAGGAAAAGAAGCCTGGAATATCAGTATAGGAAAGCAGTCTTATCCTAGCTGTTAACATTTAAAAAGCCCTTTCAAGGACTAAAGAAATAAAGGCTACAAATGTCTGGAGCTTGAAATGGCTTTTATACTTTTGAACCTGTTATGAAAGCTTTTCATAGAACTCTTTCCTCCCCCTCCTGGAAAACAAATAGTTAAAAAAAAAAAAAAGAAATTAAACAGGAAAAAATCAGATATAAAAGATATTACCCCATAGCCTACTTTAAATTTCTGAGCCAGGAGAACAGCTTCTTTAAAAAAAAAAAAAAATTGAACCAAGAAGAATTGCCATATTTCGAAGTCTGAAGGAAACAAAGAGAGTAAGTTGTTATATATATCCTTGAACCTTCTGAATTGCTAGCAGCTTACATGTAGGTGCATTTCCATTAGGAATCAACACCTCTTGATTTTATTGCTCTTACACTTGTTTCCAAACATGTTAGAAAAAGTAAAAGAGAAAGAAGCAATATGCACTGAGACTATTCTGTTTTTAACACGGTATTTGGCTGAACACAAATGTTTTATATCTGTCATCATAAAGAGTTAAGTTTTTAAAAAAATGTTGAAAGGACATGGATTGCCAATTCTTATAAAGTTCCTCACCAAAAGGCTAGATATGCCTTTTTTCCCTTGTTTTATGATTTATTTATTATTAAAAATGAAATGGAAAAATAAAGGACTGACATTCAGTAACTTGTAGATTTTGTCCTTTTAGCGTTATAAACCATCAAGATTGTAGAGGCATTCCAAATCTCTGTATTGGAGTCTAACTCTTCTTAAATTAAAAAGCTTTAAAAGTCCTGCAGTGTAGGGACACTTGGGTGGCTCAGTCAGTTAAGCATCTGACTCTTAATTTCGGCTCGGGTCAGGGTCTCATGGTTCGTGTGATACAGACTCTGTGCTGACAGTGTAGAGCCTGCTTGGGATTCTCTCTCTCTTCCTGTCTCTCTGCTTCACCCCTGCTTGTGTGCTTTCTCTCTCTCAAAATAAATAAATAAACTTTTAAAAGTCCTGCAATGTAATATGGAAGTTCTGAATTTTAGTCCCATCACTGCTTTTGATTTAATCATTGCCAAGTCACCCAAGCTCTTTCAGAGCCAAACTAGTTTGTTCTGTTTCTTCCATCTCTGAAGCTCTGTAATTTTGTGAATTTAAAAAATGTGAAAGTTAGGTTAAAGATAAAATTTTCTTTAAAAAACAAATCTCAATTTAACACATATTTCTAAATACCAAATGAAATCTTAATTTAATTAGTAATATAAAACAAAATTTTAGTATGACCACAGAATTTTTTTTTTGACCATGGAATTTTATTTTATTTTTTGAACCCAATTTGTTTATTTATTAATATTACAATAGCTACTGCTGCTTCTACATTTGGCAATTTTTTGATATATAATATTATATTAGTTTCAGGTGTACAACATAGCGATTCAACAATTCTATATATTACAAAATACCACAAGTGTAATCACCATCTGTCACCACATAGTTATTACAATATTATTGACTATATTCTTTATGCTGTACATTTAATCCCTGTGACTTATCTATGTTATCATTGGAAGTTTGTACCTATTAATCTCCTTCACCTACTTTTAACTGAAATTTAATAGGCATGTAGAAAAATGCACAAAGCATAACTGTATAGTTCATTGTCACAAAATAAATATATCTATGTAACCCTGCCCAGGTCAAGAAATAAAATATATTTGATGCCCCTTAAGTCTTCCCACCTGACTACCTTCTCTTTTTTCCCCAAAGATAGCTATCTTGACTTCTAAGAACATGCATTAACCACCCCTGTTTTAGTGTTAAAATATAAATCGAGGCATATTAAAAATTGTAAGACTTTATTTGAGTGAAAATCAATTTCAATCAGACAGTATCCAGTCTAGCAGATAAAATGGAGCTTGGAGGAGCTGTGCAAAAGGAGAGATTTTTACAGGCAGAAGGGAGCAGGAACAAGGAAGTTTTACTAGCAAAAAATGGATTGTGAGGGGTCTATCAGGTAGATTACCTCCCTAATACTTAAATCAGCTGATTCTTGTTTAAATGGTTTAAGATTCCATTTCTGAGAGAGGTCAAAACTGTAATTAAGTCTTGGTTTGGTGATGGGGGGCTTAGCATAAGTGACTCCATTTGGGGTCTCCTATCTTGTTTCTAACATAAGCTTTTTTTAAAATAGAACCAGACAGTATGTATTCTTTTACATCTAGCTTTTCTTACACAGTGTTATATTTGTGAGAATCATCACTGTCATCACTGTCATTATGTAGTAGTGGTTGGTTCATTTTATTTCGGTGTAGTATTACACTGTATGAATTCACCTGTTGATGGGTGTATGGGTTTCCACTCTGGGCTATAATGAACAATACCATGTAAAATTTTATGTAAGTTTTTTGATATAAATGTGCATGCATTACTGTTGGGTATATGCTTAGGAGTAAGTAGAAAATAACATGGAAAGGTTTTCCAAAGTATGTGTACCAATTTATATTTCCACTTGCTCAGACTATAGAATTTTAACAGTTCCTTTATGATTATCAGAATGAATTGATCTCTAACATGAAGCATTTGAATTTTCCCAGGAGAAAATTGGTATGTGGACACTGATTAAACTTATTAATGCTTATTTTTGAAAATGTCATAGCCCTACTCTTTGGTGACTAGGACTCTAGAATTTCTCACTACCTATTTGATACAGGGAAAAGCAGTTGATTTTTTGCTAATTTTTTTTTTCCCCTCAGAGAACTGAGAGTGGCTGGAAAAAGTAAAACTTCAAAATCATTGAACTGTTGTTTTAATTTTCTTTTTTACTACCTTGGCTAAACTAAGCAGTGTTCTAATAATAAACTCCTTTAGCTGTTATAACATTCTTGAATAATGTACTACTTTCTGCTTTGAGTAGAGGGGATTAGTATTTATTATCTATTCTGATGTTGTTTCTGTCCCTTCTTTTTTTTTTTTTTTTGCTAATTCTTACTGAAAGTATATATTTTCATTTAAGAACCTTGCTTGCTGTGGGCTATCCACCACAACACATTAATCAAAAGCTGTTTCTCTGGGGAAAGACAAACACCAAACACTAACTTAACTGTAGAAAGTTAGATGTCCTCAAAGGCTTTATCTACCAGTGCCATGATATTTTTGTTCTGTTTTTTAATTCAGTTCTGGAAAATAGATCTTTCCTAAGCAAGGTATTGCAAAAATGCAAGGATTCTAGATGATGATGGTTTGATTGATGTGGAGAGAGGTACTAAATCAAATTAGAAGATCAAGAGAATCAAATGAGGTCATATATTTGAGACTACTTGGTAGAATTTAAGGTATCATCATCATCATCATCATCATGAGGACAATTTAGTCTTTTTTAAAAAAAAATTTTTAATGTTTATTTCTGAGAAAGAGAGACAGAAATAGAGACAGAATGTGAGTGGGAAGGGGCAGAGAGAGGGAGACACAGAATCTGAAGCATGCTCCAGGCTCTGAGCTGTCAGCACAGGGCCTGATATGGGGCTTGAACTCACGAACCATGAGATCATGACCTGAGCTAAAGTTGGACGCTGAAGTTGGGTGCTTAACCTAATGAGCCACCCAGGTGCCCCTTTAGTCTTTTGTAAGAGGAGGAGGAATAAATAGTTTAGATATAGTAGAACTCTATTAATTACATTGGAGTGCTGACCTATAGAAATATAAAGTGAGTCACAAATGTGAGTCATGCATATAATTTAAGATTTTCTAGTAATCATACTAAAAAGAAGTAAAAAGTAAAAAGAAATGGGTGAAATTAATGTTAAGGTATTTTGTATAACCTAGTATATCAGAATAGTATCATTTCAACATGTAACCAATATAAAAATTATTGAGATATTTTATATTATTTATTTATTTAAATGTTTATTTTTTTATTTTATTTTATTTATTTTTATTTTTTTATTTTAAAAGAGAGAGAGAGTACATGTGCATGCATGCGTGAGTGGGGGACAGGCAGAGAGAGAGGGAGAGAGAGATTCCCAAGCAGGCTTCACACTCAGTGTGGAGCCCGTTATGGGACTCGATCTCACAACCCTGAGATCATGACCTGAACTGAAATCAAGAATTGGATGTTTAACTGAGCCACCATTAATGGTTGATACATAATGATAAATAAACAGTGGGCACCCCATCATTTATTTACACTAAGTGTTCAAAAGTCCAGTGTGTGTTTGTATTACAGCACATCTCAGATGGGGCTAATCACATTACCAGTGCCCCATAAACCACAGGTTGCTATTGGCTACTCTATTGGACAACACAGATTTGGCACTTTCCATGATAGAATGGGTGTGTGCTCCATGCTATACCAACTGGACATGATTTACTTATACTTCTAGCAGTATTTCACTGTAATGCATAATAATAGTGAGTTGCTAGTCTATATTTGAAATATAGGATTTTGAGTTTTTGAAGTAAGAAAGAGCTTTGAACTCTACTGCTGAAATTCATTTTCTGAAACTTTTCCAACAGGACTATTTTGCCAGATTCTAAATGATAAAAATTAGAGCCTTGAAACCCATAGAAGTCCAGTATATTCTGAGGTGATTTGCATATTAATGAGCAGCAGCAGGAGACACATCTGGTGTACCAAAAAGACCCATTGAAAATTAAATGACACAACATTCAGAACAACTGGCAGGTAAATAACAAAGATATATATGTTAACTGTGAAATTTTTGTGAGGGAAAAACAATGAACATGACTGATTATGTGAAAAGGACTTTGCTATAGACTGAATGTTTACGTCCCTGAAATTCATATATTGAAACTTAATCTCTAAAGTGATGGTATTTGGAGGTGGGCCTTTGGGAAATGATTAATTGTCCTTTTAAAAGAGAACACAAGAGCTCCTTTGCCCCTTTCCACTATGTGAGGACACAGCAAAAAGACAGCTGTCTATGAACTAGGGAATGAGTGGTTCTCACCAGACACTGAATCTGTCAGGGCCTTGATCTTGGACTTCTTAGCCTCCAGAACTATGAGAAATAAATGTTTGTTGTTTAAGCCACCCAGTCTATGGTATTTTTGTTATAGCAGCCTGAACAAACTAAGACAAACTTTGAAAGTTTAGCATAGTAACTTTAGGGAAGTTGGAAATAAAGCAAAAGTTCCACATTTTTTTCCATAGAACAATGCTGTATAAATGTCTCATTCACTAGGATAGCCCATATAAACCTATTTGAACTATTGATACAGCTGAAATATTTGTCCTTTGCAGTAATTACTGTTATAATGCTACAAATTAAAAAATTTATATTTATTATTTCTAATACTTTTGAAAAATTATGTAGAATTCTTTAGAAGATGAGGAGGTAGATGGAGACATAGTTATTTTTAAGGATTAAATGGCCAATGGCAGTTTTTTTCCTAACTTTTTATTATGGAAATTAAAAAAACACATACACAAGTAGATGGAATAGTGGATGTGGATACCTGTGCTTAATGGAGAAGTAAATTGTTGGCAAAGAAAAGTTGGGTCAAAGATTCCTCCATCAGTCACTGAGCGATAAGAGCAGTTTGAGATGGTTTTGTAGTTATCTGATTTGGGTTCTGGAGGGATAGAAGGAGCTGGAGGCAGTTTTGTATTGATTCATGGGTTGAGTAAATAGATACATAGCTAAGTTCTTTGCAGACCAGTGATTAGATTCTGGAAGTAGGGAGTGTAGGATTCCTGGGTTTGATTATTTCTTCTTTCATCTGTGGTTATTATTAACTATGGATATTTTGCTTGTTTCTTGTTTAGTTTCAAAATTATGTGAGTTTTACATTTTATATGAATTTTAGAGAATTATTGACTATTGAGAAAACAGTGAATTTTTAGGAACAAAAGTGATTTCCCTAAGAAAGTTTATTCTAAATGTATTATCTGTATGAAACAATTTTTTGTTTATATTGTGAAGTAAATGATTTATGTAATATAAAATGGAGAACTATTTATCTATATTTTCAAATGTTTTATTTAAAAATAGGAATAATTATGTAAAAGATTTTGACAACCAAATGCTTTGTGTTGTAAATGATTGCAGAATTTTTTACTGGTATTTTTGGCCACTTTGTGGAAAAGTTGTTAGGTGTATTTTTGAGTGGGGCTATCATCATAAGGCAATGTGATATGTAAGAAAAACCCTGAATCAGAAGTCAGAAAGCCTGAGTTTATTATGGCTATGTCACTTATTACTGTGTGTCCTTGGGCAAATCACTTGTCTTTCTGAATCTTTGTTTTTATTTGCTGAATGAAAGGTTTGGACTAGATGATTTTTTTTTTAATTTATTTATTGTTTAATTTACATCCAAGTTAGTTAGCATATGATGCATCAATGATTTCAGGAGTAGATTAATGCCCCTTACCCATTTAGACTATACCCTCTCCCATGACCCCTCCAGGAACCCTCTGTTCTCTATATTTAAGAGTCTTTCATGTCTTGTCCTTCTCCCTGTTTTTGTATTATTTTTGCTTCCCTTCCCTTATGTTCATCTGTTTTGTATCTTAAATTTGTCATATGAGTGAAGTCATGTGATATTTGTCTTTCTCTGATGGACTAATACCCTCCAGTTCCATCCACGTATTGCAAGTAGCAAGATTTTATTTTTTTTGATTGCCGAGTAATACTCCATTGTATATTATACCACATCTTATTTATCCATTCATCTGCTGATGGACATTTGGGCTCTTTCCATACTTTGGCTATTGTCGATAGTGCTGCTGTAAACATTGGGGTACATGTGTCTCTTTGAAACAGCATACCTGGATCCCTTGGATAAATGCCTAGTAGTGCAATTGCTGGGTTGTAGGGTAGTTCTATTTTTAATTTTTTGAGGAACCTCCATACTGTTTTCCAGAGTAACTGTGCCAGTTTGCATTCCCACCAGCAGTGCAAAAGAGATTCTCTTTTTCTGCATGGACTAGATGATTTCTAAGATCCTTTAAGGTGATAGCATGATACAATGAAAAGAGCATTGGTTTTGAGATTAGACACACCCTGTTTTTGTTCATTCAGCAAATATTTATTGAGAGCTATTTTGTACCAGACACTGAAAATATAAATAAGTTAAAAAAAAAAACAATATAAATAAGCTAACTAATTAGTCTCTACCTTTATGAAGCTTACATTCTATTTTGATAGACAACAAAAAGACAAATACATTAAACAATTACAAAATATAATAACTTCCATAAGAAAACTAACAAGGGACTCTTGACAGTGTGGTTTAGGACTGTCTTGTTGAGGTAGTGACTCAGGATCACTAGCTAGATAATTAATGGGGAAGTGTTTCAGGTAAAGGGAATGGCATCTGAAAAAGACTTGAGGCTGGAAAGAGCTTAGTGTGCTCTGGGTGCTGAAGGAAGACTAGTGTGAATTAGACTGTAGTGAAATGAGGGGAGAGTGGCATAAAATGAGATTGGAAAGATAGGCAGAGTTTTGTAGATCATGATAATGGAGTTTGGATTTTATCCTAAGTGCAATGGTAAACCATTGTAGGCCCTTTAGCAGAGGAGGGATTGATTTGATGTTTTATTTTAAGAAAGCTTCTCTGATTACATTTTGGGGAATTGATTAGAGTAGGTGTAAGAGTAGAGGTGAACCTGTTGCATAGTCCAGGTGACAAATAATGAAGACCTGGGTTAAAGTGGTAGTGGTGGAGATGGAGAGATGTGGAGGAATTTAAGATATATTTTAGGGGAAGAAACAACTGGATTTACTGATGAATTAGATATTGAGGATGATGCAAAGGAAGGAATAAAAGAAGGCTCTTTGGTTTCTGGTTTGAACAACCTTTGGACAGTATTTCTATTTATTCAGTGGGGAAAGATGGGCAGATTTGGGTAGGTAAGTATCATGATTTCTTTTTTGGGCACATTAAGTTTACAATGTCTTTGAGATGTTTAGGTGATGATGTAAAGAAACTAGACAATTAGATATTCAAACCTGAAATTCATATAACTCAAGGCTAGAGATACATGTTTGGTAGTCATGAGCATAAGGTTAGTGGCATTTAAATCCAAGGGAATGTCTGAAATGATCCAGGAAAAAGAGACAAATCTCAAAGGGCTCTGGCCTGAGTGTGAGGAATCCTAGAAATTACAAATCAGGTAGAAGAGGTGGATTAAAGAGTGGGGACTAAGAGGTAGTAGTAGTGGGGATGGCATAAACCAAGAGAGTGTCATATTTGGAAGCCAAGAGAGGTCAGTGTTTCAAAGAGGGTGTTGTTGAGTTTGTTCAATGCTTATGCGAAATGAAGTTAAGATGAGCACAGAGAAATGACCATTGGGTTTTGTAACATTTGATTTTAATTCTGACTCTGTTACTTACTAGTAGTGTGAACTTGACCACTCCACTTCACATCGAGTCTCTGTATTCTCATCTTCAGAAAAGAGAATAGCAATACTTCTATCATGTAGTTATTGTAAGGATTGATGAACCAACACGTATTTATCTGGATCAGCATCTGATAAACTTGGGATACTCAGTTGATATTAATTCCTTTCTTCTCTAGGTCTGTGATATGCTTTGAAACTTTGAATAAAGTACACCTATTCCTTGCTTAAAGATATTAATTTGTTTAAGAAAATTCTGTTGCTTAGTAAAAATCTATAAAATAAAAAATATTACTATGAATTTGATGGTAAAAATCATGATATATTTCATTCCAACCCAACATACCCAAATACTTTCACAGATAGAAAAATATATCATTTAAAGGGCATCTGGGTGGCTCAGTTGGTTTAGCATCCATCTGACTGTTGATTTTGGCTCAGCTAATGATCTTACAGTTGATAAGATCAAGCCGTGCTGACAGTTTGGAGCCTGCTTGGGATTCTCTCTCTCTCTTTCTCTCTCTCTCTCTCTCTCTCTCTCTCTCTCTCTGCCCTTCGCTTACTTGTGCATGCATGCACTCACTCTCTCAAAATAAATGACATTAAAAAAAAGAAAAATACATCATTTAAGGAACAATGAAAACAAATTTATGTAAGTAACAGATAACATTTGGAAGTACATAGATGGATAGATTATACATAAACTATAAAGTAATAAAAGTTTATTGTACTTGCCGAAGGAAGAAAAGAATTGATAATGGCTAGTGGTTGGTGGAGGAGGAGTGTGAAGTATTCATTCTTTGGAAGGTATGTTATTCTTTCTGCACCATTTTCCCCATCACTTTTTTCAGCCTTTGAGGGGTCCATGATTATCATGCCTTCACATAAACTTAATATAAAATTATAGCATACTCTTAGAGTTGTACAAGATGCTACCTCTTCATTCTTTTTTTAAAGAAACAAAATTTACTTAATGTTTATTCATGTTTGTGAGAGAGAGACAGAGACAGAGCATGAGAAGGGGAGGGCAGAGAGAGAGGGAGACACAGAATCTAAAGCAGGCTCCAGGCTCTGAGCTGTCAGCACAGAGCCCCATGTGGGGCTTGAACTCACGAACTGTGAGGTCATGACCTGAGCCAAAGTCAGATGCTTAACCAACTGAGCCACCCAGGTGCCCAATTTTCATTCTTTATTGGCAGTGAAGAACATTTGGGTCATCTAAACATGGTTTACAATGTAAATTTTCCCACATGTTATTCTCTGACAAGGAGTTGTTATGTTGAATAAGTTGGTGAGTGTTTTTGCCTGAAAGTGTAACATCAAAATATCATATCTTATAGGGGCACCTGGGTAGCTCAGTCAGTTAAGCATCGGACTTGGGCTTGGGTCATGATCTCATGGTTCATGAGTTCAATCCCCACCTCTGTGCTGACAGCTCAGAGCCTGGAGCCTGCTTCAGATTCTGTGTCTCCCTCTCTCTCTCTGCCCCTCCCCTGCTCATGTTCTGTCTCTCTCAAAAATAAATAAACATTAAAAAAATATATATGTATCATATAGTATATTTACTTAATGTGGTTTTGGGTGAAAAAATATTTTGGAAAAAGGGGTGTCATTTGAAAAGTGATAAAACTTTTTCAGAACCATTTTAAATTAATTAGTTGCTATCTGATGTACTTACTGATCATCTACTCCATGCATGGTTATGTTAGGTTCTGTGGAGATAGCTAATATGTTTATAATTTAAAGAGTAGCTTTTAACAGACAGAATTTTTAAGTTATTTTTAATTTTAAAGGAAAAATAGTGAAAAAGCAAAAGCTCTTATTAGTGGCATCTCTCTAATAATGTGAAATACTCTCAATTGAGTAAAATTTGAAAACCTAATTTACATTAACTGGAAATAAGAGAATCTGATTATAAAAAATGTAGTTATACTTTTAAACTATGTTTTTTTTTAAACATTTTTAATTGGCACCTATACCCCCAGACTGGCAAACCATGTTATGGGGAATCATAAAGTCACTCTGGCAGATGGGTAGGGTTATGGATGCACCAGAGAACCACTGTCCAGGCAGGTTGGATTTCCATTTCATGCTGAGCTCATACATCTAAGGCGCATGTATTTCTTGGCAAAAATCTGAATTTCCTGCTGAAAGTCTTGGCATAGATAAGCATAAGATCAATGAGTTCCAAGATAGGGCTCTGTGCCTTAAGTATCTATGTGTAACTTCTATTGGCATGATGCTTTAAAGGAAATGTATTTGGTAAGTTACTCGTTTCCCCCTCTAAACTATAAAGTTGCTATATGCTAGTTTTAATAATATATTTTACAACTGTTGTTACTGGTTGGTGTTGTATATAGCTTGGTCCCACAGCAATAGCATATGCAGATTGAAAATCAACCCAAAAGACTTCTTTGCGTGAGTATTACAAACTGAGACTTAATTCTACTTCTCTCTGATCATTTTCTTTTTGTATTGATATTAGATTCAGTATCCACCTTAGTAGCCCGTCCAATGATGGGGTTTGTAGGCATCCCTAAACTTGAAAAAATGGCTGAGATGAACTCAGGGGCATTCTTTGCTTTTCTGAAAGTAATTCTGTGTGGCTTATTTCAATTTATTTACTTTTTTCTCCAGAATTACTGTAAAGGTTTTCTATTTCACTCATTATAGCACAGTGTTTTTCACATTTGAATAGACTACATCTACATGAATTCTTTATAAGGACCTTAAAAACAAACTTTGCCAAGTCCCCGAATACAGAAGTGAATTCACATCCCAGTACTCAGCTGTCTCATGAATAAAGGAGAGCCTGTGCCTGACACTTTGAAGCTGTAGCTGTTAAACCATACAGAATATTTACCTCAATAAATCATTATAAGAAACTAAGGTACAATTATACCCACAGAGAAAAAGAATTCAAAACACTGATTTATGTGTTTCAGTGCCTATTCCCTTTCCCACTATGTTTTGAATTTTATGCGTGTTTGTCATCTTTGGCTGCTCCTATGTATCTTTAAACTAATGGGTTCTGATTTTTTTTTAACATTCCTCATTAAGTTTGTTATTTTTCTTAGACATACAGACATGATTTGCATAGTGTACAAAGTTTTACATTTAAAATGAACTATATCTTATTTCCTAGGGCTGAAAAAAAGGGGAAAAAGTGACTTATTTTCAATAAAACACTGGCTTTGTTTAATTTATGGGCATTTAAGCTGAAGTTCCATATGAAGGGTTTCATTTGTCATTTATTTTGGAGTACTGGGAAGCAGTAAAGAACTGGGATATAAACAGGAAGTAGACCACTGCCCTAAAGAACCACCTTCTACTGAACCATTTTGCTTATTTAAAGTGATAATAGTATTAATGGAAAGAAACATTTGTTCACCAATGTGTATTTTGTCTCTCCAGAGGTAAAAAAGTCTAAAAGCAAAAGTAAAACAGTAACATGTTGAGAGGAATGGCAGTGAACTTGACAAAGAGTTAATGTACAGAAAGGAACATTTTTGCCTAGAATAATTTACAATGTCACCTAGGATGTGGTAGAAAAAAAAAGGTTTTCTGATGGTATGCTATAAATTGAAAAAATATAAAAAGTCTTTTAAAACGGCTAAGTAATTTAACAAAAAGGTAAAAATGCTGTATTTTACTGGTTTAATTTAAAACAATTTAATTTTTATAATTTTAGAAAAATCAAAGTACACACCATCTCTGAAACTTAGAGAAATCAGAGTCTGAGGGTGCGTGGTTGACTGGGCTGGTTGAGCATCAGACTCTTGGTTTCAGCTCACGTCATGATCTCACGATTCATGGGTTTGAGCCCCGCTTCAGGCTCTGCACTGACAATGAAGAAATTGCTTGTGATTCTCTCTCTCTCCCACTCTCTCTGCCTCTTTCTCTCTGTCTCAAAATAAGTAAATAAACTTGGGGCGCCTGGGTGGCTTAGTCGGTTGAGCATCCGACTCCGGCTCAGGTCGTGATCTCCCGGTCTGTGAGTTGGAGCCCCGCATCGGGCTCTGTGCCGACAGCTCACAGCCTGGAGCCTGTTTCGGATTCTGTGTCTCCCTCTCTCTCTGACCCTCCCCCGTTCATGCTCTGTCTCTCTCTGTCTCAAAAAAATAAAATAAACGTTAAAAAAAATAAAAAATAATAAACTTAAGGAAAAAAAATCAAGGATCAGTTTAGATCACAGGGTTGTACTTTTAAGCAATGTAATATTATCTAGATGTTATTTCCTTTTTCAATGTGTTAAATTGCAGATATTATTTGGATTAAAGTCAGACTTTTAATGAATTCCTTACTACCCAAGCAATAAGATTTCTCTCTCTCTCTCTCTCTCTCTCTTTTTTTTTTTATCTTTTCTAATGGGAGAAATATAAGGATACACGTAGAATGTAGGTTATTTGGGATTCTGGGATCTTCCCTTCCCCTAATTCTCTAATATTGCAACCTGTTTATTTCCTTCCAATGACTAATTACAGTCTATAATTATTTTATTTATTGTGATTTTATTGTGTACTTTATTATATATCTTCCCAATAAGAGCTCCAGAAATTATCTTATTAATAATATATTCCCACTACCCAGATGGATGTTCCTGTTGTATAGCATGTGCCTAATAAGTATTCATAGAATGAATGAATGAAGGGAGCCAGTATAGTGGGCACCCTTGTTTATTTTCATATTTATTTACTATGAGTGTAATGTGGTTAAGGTAAGTGGAGTTAGGGGAATGAGAAAGCCAAAGAAAGAAACAGCATAAGACAGAGAATCCAAATGGAGAAAATAAAATAAAATCTAGTTATTGAAGAGCAGAGGAAATATTCAAAATTTTCATATAGAAAGTGGTTCACAATGAGAAGTCATATGAGAAGAGTAAGATCAACAAGTGAAAAAAGGAAAAAGTAAAAGAGAAGTTACAGTGAAAAAAATAACCTCATCCAACTCATTCATTTTGGATACATTTTTATCAAGCACCTACTCTGTGTAAGGAACTGTGTTAGGCACTGAGGGCGTTCCCAACACACTTTTGCCTTCAAGGAGCTTAAGTATAGCAGAAAGATAAATTATGTACATTAATAACAAGGAAGAAAAAACAAGAAACAAAAGAAAAGTATAAGCAAATTTCTTGAGAGTTCAAGCTAGTCATAAAAGACTACATATTGTATGATTCCACTTATATTAATGTTCAGAATAGGCAAATCCATAGAGACTAAAAGAGATCAGTGGTGGGGCGCCTGGGTGGCTCAGTCGGTTGAGCTTCCAACTTTGGCTCAGGTCATGATCTCGTGGTCTGTGAGTTAGAGCCCCGTGTCGGGCTCTGTGCTGACAGCTCAGAGCCTGGAGCCTGCTTCGGATTCTGTGTCCCTCTCTCTCTGCCCCTCCCCCACTCATGCTCTGTCTCTCTCTCTGTCTCAGAAATAAATATTAAAAAAAATAAAAAAAATAGATTAGTGGTTGTGTAGGGCATGAGGTAAGGTAGAAGGAAATGGGGAGTAATTGCTGTTAGGTATGGGGTTTCTTTTTGGGGGGGGGTGATACAGCTGTTCTAAAACTGATTGTGGTGATGGCTGCACAACTCTGAATATATTTAACTCCACTGACTTTAGCAATCTAAATGGGTGAATTGTGTGCTATGTGAATTATGTCTCCATAAAACTGTTAGAAATGTTTTTAAAGCATTCAGTGAGGATTCTGGAAAGGTATGGGCTGAAGGGTTGAGGAAGAGGGGATTAGAGGAGATTTTGAGGATAGGGAAGAGGTAATGAAGAAACCATGGGTTATCAGGTGGCAGATAAATGGAACAATTTGGGGGTGCTTAAGCTGGATTTTCCCTTCTTACTTTTGAATAGGAAATTTCTGGGAATGGGGGAGAGAAATTATTAGGACTGGCAATAAGAAGACACCAGGTGCTTAAAGGAAGAGTGAAAAATGTATAGATAAAGTTCCCTTTAGAGACAGTCCTCTGTGTGGGTGAATGAGAGCGTGGACATGAGAACTCAAAACTAAAGCACAAATAGAAAACAATAAATGTATGTGTCACAGTACAGGAGGTTGAGGGAAAAAGGAAAAGAAGTGTAAGGGCATTAACTAGATGAAGGAAGGGGATGGAAGGAATAGGGGGCAAGTGAGAGAAAGTAATGTTAATGACTACCTATTCCTTTGTTTTCAGTTCAGGCACTCATGATTTCTTTTTGGGTTCTTTTTCTTCTTTGAGCCACCCTATCCCTTCAGATACTCAGTCCTTTCCTATTAGTTACTCTGAGATCTGATCAACTCATTTACTCTAAGAGGTTAGGCATATCAGGCTGTTCCTACTTTCAAGATCTTTTATTTTTAAAGAGGACTATAAGGAGAAGGCAGTGTTTAACATGTTATTACTGATGGAATTTAGACATCTGATTAGAAAGTTTGACTTTTTCTCAAAGAGGTAGAAGGGAATGTTTTTATCACACAATATAAGCAACTGCCTATTTCTTTATGAATCTGAGCAGAAGGGATGGAAGTCTAAATGATCTCTGGTTTCTTTCAGGTTGCTTCATGTCAAATAGATTTTTTGCTATTAAGTAATGTTTCTAAAAATTGCCAGGAGAGTATTTAAATATTCTTGCTGGAAATTTTTTTAAATCTTCGTTACCTTCACAAAAATTCTCTATAATTTTGTACTCTAGTTTAAATATCCAGAAGAGTTGAGTCCTGAACTATGTTTTATTTTTTTTAAGTTTATTTATTTATTGAGAGAGAGAGAGAGAGAGAGAGAGAGAGAGAGAGAGAGAAAGTGGGGGAGGGGCAGAGAGCAAGAGGGAGAGAGAGAGAATCCCAAGCAGTCTCCACATTGCCAGCACAGAGCCCCATGTAGGCTCAAACTCACGAACCGTGAGATCGTGACCTGAGCTGAAGTTGGACACTTAACTGACTGAGCCACTCAGCCACCCCATGAACTATGTTTTTTAAAGCCCACTTTTAACTTTGGGAGAATCCAAACTAGATTTAACCTGTAAACTGAGAATTTGGGTATTTTGTAGGAAACTCAAGGTAAATATAATGTTCTACCCTATTTCTCTTAGCTGTGTAATTAGAGAACCTCACTAGGCTTTTATTCATTCAATAAATTATTTATTTAATACCTACTATATGACAGGTCCTGTGCTAAGAGTCTCAGATTCTTCACATTAACATAAGCATAATAATACCTGTTTTGCAGGGTTATTTGGGTGGTGTATGTAAAAATCTACCAAAGTACTTGATACAAAGATGTTTAATAAATGTTTTTTTTAAAAGGTTGCTAAGCTTATTATCATTTTACCTATTTGATCTTTTGTATTTTTTTCCTTGTAATTAATAAAGAAATGTAATTGTGAGAGAAGGGACCATGTCTTATTTATTACAGTACTTTGCAAATAGTAGGTTTCCACATACTTCCAGAAAGAAAATTTATTATAATTCCTGAAACAAAGTAAATTATTTTCAAGTAATGGAGTGGAGGAGATCGTTTTAGTCGAATTGTGTACAACATTTAGTTTCAGGCTTCTTGGCAATTCAGAATAAGTGAACATCAGAGTATTGCTATCCAATAAAAAGAGTGCATACTCTTTTTCAAATAATGCAAAATTTTCTCTATCATTCAATTCTAAAAGGAATTTGATCTTTATGTAACCCATTCTGAGTGTAATTGACAGTGCCTTCAATAGCAGATTAGATTTGTTAGGTTGACAAAAGGTACTATTCAAAGGTGAGAGGTTAAGTTAGAAATTGTATAATTGGTAAGAGAAGTTAGGGTACTTCACTAGCTTTATTCCTTCATTCGATAAGTGTTTATTGAGTACCTGCTGGTGAGAGAAAAACAGAAGAATTATAGGTGTATTAAAACAATTTGCAAGGTGTATTACAGAGTGATACTGTTGAAAGAAATACAAATTTTTCTGTGTTGTAACTCATAAATGATGTTTCATGGGCAAAATTTTAAAGTATAAGGTATCAGGTTTGAGCATGTTGTAAAAAAGATGAAATAAATAAACACAAATTTTAAAAGTTAGTTTGTTTTTGATGCGGAGAGAAATAAAACTCAAAGATATATCAAGTTTATTTCATAGCACTCAAGCTTTCCATTAGCATTCCCCTCTACTTTCCAGATTATATTTCTAGTTTATATTATTATGAAACACTTTGAGAAACTCAAAAGTGAAAAAGGTCTTTGTAATTTAAATAAGTCTTTGTAATTAAAAATTCCTCTGGGCTGGAAGTTGGCACTGAGGTCTCTTTCTATCTTGAATAGTCTTTTTCATAAAAAATATTCACCAGCCATTTTTTAATCAAATGAAAATTTAAAAGAATGTTTCTGGCAGTCATGAGACATTATACATTCATAAAAATAATAAAATGTTTTCATTACCAGGTGTTCTGAGAATGTTACATTCACCAATTTACAAGTGTAATTTGATCATTTACCATTAGCATATGAAATATTTTGTGATACCCTCATGGTCATTAATCCATATTTGTGAACTGTATATTTTCCTTGTATTGTATCATACTGATTAGTGTGATTTGATCCTGTAGTAAAAACACATTCTATGTACACACTATGTAACTTATTAAAGTACAAACATATAATGTACATTTTTAATGCTACAGGAAAGCAAATTCAAATTTGATGCCACTTGTGACCTTCTAATAATTGTTTTATTTATTACTTACTTATTTGCTAAATGTTCAAGGGAAAACTATCCCTTAAAGAAGTGTGTGGGGAAGAATTATGTAAATATAAATATAAATATAAATATAAAGTATAAATATATATATGTTTACTGCATAGGTAGTTTCTTTGACATGAACTATTTCAGTTGAGATGTAAAATACAATATTCAGGATTTTTTTTCCTTGTTCATAAAATATTACAGTACAACACAGGCTTTCTGAAGGTGTCTGGGACATCAAACACCTTTAGAAGATTGGGGACGCAGGAAAACAAGAAGGCTAGCCAGTGGGCTTGGAATGGAGAATCTTCCAAATTTTCCATGCCCAGAGAGAATAAAGGATACTAATGGAAAAAAAGTTACTGTACTTCAGAGCTAGCCAGTGTCCTAGGACTGGAAAAAGGTCTGTAAGAGGAAGGTTCTGATGTTTGTAAAAGTGCCTTCCAGTAGTCTGACTCAGGAAATCATATATAGTAAACTGATTTAACAATTTACATAGTCACTGTGTTTTCCTCAAGCATTGTCCTTATTTCTTGCAGGCACACAGACACATGCTTTTATTTCATAGAAGGGTTAAAACAATTCAGAGAAGTTACCTCTTCTAATAAAGACCAGCATAGTGACCAATGTAACATTTAAAAAAATACATGGAGGGGTGCCTGGGTGGCTCCGTCGGTTAAGTGTCCGACTTCAGCTCAGGTCATGATCTCACGGTCTGTGAGTTCTAGCCCCGCATTGGGCTCTCTGCTGACAGCTCAGAGCCTGGAGCCTACTTCAGATTCTGTGTCTCCTTCTCTCTGCTCCTCCCCTGCTCATGCTCTGTCTCTCTCTGTCTCAAAAGTAAATAAAAACATTAAAAAAAATTTAAAAAATACATGGAAACTTTCCTTTAGACCATAAAGTCTTAGAAGGATTCAGGGGGCTCCTGGGGGGCCCAGTCACTTAAGTGTCCAACTTAGGCTCAGGTCATGATCTCATGGTTTGTGGGTTTGAGCCCAGGGTCAGGCTGGTACTGACAGCTCAGAGCTTGGGACTTGCTTCAGATTCTGTGTTCCCCTCTCTCTTTGCTCCTCCCCTGCTTGTGCTCTGTCTCTCTCTCTCAAAAATAAATAAACATTAAAAAAAAAAAGAAGGATTTGGGAGTTTGTTTTAAGTATATATAGTGACTAGCAAAATTGCATGAATGTTAGTGTACATAATTGATATTTTATAATAAAAAATACAGTGAGATATTCCATCAATTTGGACTTTTATTTGTAAATCATTTTTGAATTTTCTCAAATTATTAATAAAATATTTCCTTCAGGTTTCAAAAATACCTTGAAATAATAAAATAATTTCAATATTTACATTTAGACTAACTCCAGAAATCAGATAATGAAGTGTGTTTAGAAAACTTTCAACTAGTATCTTTCTTTTACCAAACATGAGCTTTTGATCCTATGTCAGGTAGAACTGCATACTCATGTTATTGAATGTTAATACATTACTTTGTTTTTCTGAGCCAGATTTCTGGGGGTTTCAGGCCATAAGATCCTTGTTAAAATCAGGATAAATTCATTAATAGCAAAAAAAGGTATATATCACATTGAAAATGTATTGTCTGTTTAGGATTTATAATGTAGGCGGTGATACACAGTTTGAAATAGTTTAAAGTGCGCTAGAGTTACAGTGGGGACCTAGGGTGCCTGGGTGGCTCAGTCAGTTGAGCATCTGACGTAGGCTTATTCCTGAATTCGAGCCTCGCATTGGGCTCTGTGCTGACAGCTCAGAGCCTGGAGCCTGCTTCAGATTCTGTGTCTCCCTCTTTCTAACCCTCCCCCACTCGCACTCTGTGTCTCTCTCTCTAAAATAAATAAACATTAAAAAATTAAAAAAAAATAGAGGACCTAGTTTTAGTCCTTGATCTATAATAGGGAAGTAACTCACCAGTTTTCAATTTTAGTTGGTTTGTTTTGATGTTTAAAAGTAAACTTCAACACTAAAAGCTACAGGCTATTAAGTAAGTAAGTAAAAGTGAATAGTAGTATGCAAAATTAGAAAATTCACAAGCAAGTTTATCAAGTCATACAAGTGTATTTAAAGGAAAGAAAAACATCTAGGTATGTGATATACAGTATGGTTGCCACTAACCACATGTGGCTATTTAAATTTGGATTTAAATTAACAGACATTAAACCACACTCAAGATTTAGTTTTTAGTCTTACTTAGCCATGTTTTAAAATTTCAATAGTCACATGTAGCTAGTGGCCAGACAGATATAGAACATTTCCATCAAGGCAGAAAGTTCTATTGTATACCACTGATCTAGGTGCTTAGTCAACTGGTCTTGATTTCTGTAGTGGTCACAGGAGCATTATAGGTATAACCTATAATTCAGATTTCTTACCAGGTATCATTCTTTTTTTTTTTTTAATTTTTAAAATGTTTGTTTATTTTTGAGAGAGAGACAGAGCACAAGCAGGGGAGGGGCAGAGAGAAAGACACACACACACACACACACACACACACACACACACACAGAATCTGAAACAGGCTTACGCTCTGAGCTGTCAACACAGATCCTGACACAAGGCTCAAACTCGAGAATCAAGATCACTACCTGAGCCGAACGTGGACACTTAACCAACCAAGGCACCCAGGCACCCCATCTTACCAGGTATCGCTCTATCATAGGCATGTAGGTTGATACCTGCTTGAGTCAAATGGATTATTTTTGGACTTGGTGCTAATTCTTCTTGTCCAGAGAACCTCCAATATTTATTAGTCTGGGGGAAATCCCTTGCATTCTCATAGACTAAAGGAAAGCTGTGGATTAGTTAGGACTGAGAAATTCTTTTTTGGAAGCATATATGTAATATATATTTATGTATGTGTTTTATTATATATATATATATATATATATATATATATTTATTTATTTTAGAGAGGGTCTGAGAATGTGTGTAGAGGAGAGGGTCTAGGGGAGAGAGAGAAAGAATCCCAAGCAGGTTCCATGTTCAGCGTGGAGCTAATGCGGGGCTCGATCCCATGACCCTGGGATCATGACTTGAGCTGAAATGGAGAATCAGATGCTCAACTGACTGAGCCACCCAGGTGCCCCTATTTTACTGTATTTTTAAATTTATGTATACTTCTACCTTCTAACAATGATTTAGGGCAGCTTCTCCTTGGAAAATTTTTCTGTTATTTTTTCCCAATGTGACTCATTCAGGTCTATTCAACATATATTTATTAAACACTAATGTCCAGCTGGATATAAAAACTCTGGGAAATATTCAGATTTATGAAGAACAATTCCTACGTTAAGGAGTTTGTAATAGGAATGGAGAAAATATATTTTTACATGAAAAGTTTAAAAATGCAAGATAATCTGGGAAGGAGGGATCTACGAACTTGAGTGGTTGAAGAAGTTAAGAAAAGGGACTTGAGCAGAGATTGAGTATATTAGAAAGAACTTTCCAACAGAAAAGAGCCAAAGATCATATGTAAGAATCAACAAAGTATGTTAGATACTGCATTGAGTGTAGATTAGTCTGTTAGATTAGTCTAACAAATAGCACATACACTCATACATTCTTAATGAAGTCTAGAGCAAAAAGAGTTCTGCCCCCTTTGCTTCCTTTTCTCTCTACGAACTCTGAATCCTCCCTCTTCCTTACTACCCTTAGCTAATTAATCATTGTATTTTGTAGATTCTTCCTTTCTAGGGAGTTATGAATCATTACTTTTTTTTTTTTTTTAGAGAGAGGGAGAGGGGAGGGGCAGAGAGAGAGGGAGAGTAAGAATCTCAAGCAGGCTCAATGCCCACTTGACACCAATGTGGGGCTCCATCTCAACAACGATGAGGTCATGACCTAAACTGAAATCAAAAGTCAGATGCTTAGCCAACTGAGCCACCCAGGCACCCCTGTGAATCATTACCTTTATTTCTAAAAATTCCGAATGTCTCAAGCACATTTATTTCTCATATAACAGTCTAAGTCCTGGTCTGGTTGGTCCTGGTTGGTGATTGGCTCTCTTTCATATAGTGATTCAGGAAACCAGGCTCTTTGGGGGCTCAGCTGTCCCTTAGAACAGGCAGAAGGAGAAAGTATGGGTGAGTAGAGCTGGTAATTAAAGTTTTATCCTATAAATGGGATTTATCACTTCTGTTTACATTCCAGGATTCAGTTACGTGGTCAGTTATATTTTCCAAACAATGAAGAAGACTAGGAAATGTAGTCTAACTGTGCTCAGGAAGGAGAAGATATTTGGTGATCATCTAGCAGCCTTAGCCACACACAGGAAGCCAATAAATCTAGTTTAGCTAATAAGGAAGGTTAGTATGGGAGAACAATGAGAAAAAGACTGGAAATTTAGCATAGGGTCACATTGTGGGAGACTTTGTCAGTTTAAGCATTATGAACTTTCTTTTGTAATCATTTCGATGCTTTTGTACAAAAGAAAGATAGGGTGAAAATGGAGTTTTACAAGCATTAATCCAGTGTACAGAATGCATTGGAGGCAGAAAGATTTTTAAGGGAAAAGGTAGTCCAGGTTTGAGATGACAAGAGCTTGGTCTAAGGAAGTAGGAGTGGAAATGAAAGGACTGATTTATAACCCACTAGAAAGAAACTATAAAATATGATGATCGATTAGTTTGGGTCCTATGGAAGAGGGAGGAATTAAAATGGTGGGGAGAATGGAGAGGAATTTTCTTTCTGCTATAAACATTCAAAGGAGTATCTGTGTGTGTGGTATTTGCCTTATTATTTCTAATTTACCTTAAAAAATCATTTTCAACCTTTTAGATTGCTTAAGGATTTCCTAGGGCATATGTTAAAGGGGGAAATCCTGGGCCTTCCAGAGATTCTGATTTATAGGTGTGTGTTTTTTATAAGCATGCTGAATGATTATGATGCAAATGGTCTTCAGACTACACTTTGAAAAACATTTTCTTAAACATGTTGGCTCATGTAAACATATTGACTCAAGTAAAGTGATGCTTTACTTTTTTTGTAGCGAGTGATTGGAAATTACTTACTTTTATAGGCCGATAAAGGATAGTTGAGTCTTTAGGTTCTGAGTAGAATGATCATAACCATTCTTAACAGTGTTTTCCTTATTGTCCTGGTACTTTTCATTTCCTCTTTTCAGTTCTCTGAAATGTTTGTATTAAGAATCAGAAGTATTTTCCATCCTGTCCTAAATTAGCCCAAGTGATAGCCAAAGAGATAGAAATAACAATCTGCTTACTCTATTTTCAAAATTGTAATTTTTTTTTTTTGGATGGCATTGATATTAGGGTGGTATCTGAATTTTCTGGGATTGTTGTGATGCACACACCTCTGAATATCTCAGTCAGAAAGAAAAGGAGGAGTGCTGATTCTCCCCCTTCCTAGCATGTGTGATTTCATCTTCATTCTTCAAATGCAGTGTTTAAAGTGTAGAAAATGTCTATAAAGATACATACCCAATTGTTAACAGCAGTGCTCAGAAATAGAATTGTAAGGTGAAGGAAAGAAGTGGGGCTTTTACTTTTTATTTTATACTTTATATTTTTCTGTACTGTTTTTAAAAACCATGAATATACATCAATTTTAAGTATGTGTCTTTTCCAGGACATCTGGGTGACTCAGTCAGTTAAGCATCTGACTCTTGATTTCAGCTCAGGTCATGATCTCACGGTTTGTGAGGTCAGGCTTTGTGCTGATAGTACAGAGCCTGCTTGGGATTCTCTCTCTACCTCTCTCTCTCTGCCCTCCCTACTCACACTCCTTCTTCCTCTCAAAATAAGTAAATATACTTTTAAAAAAGTGTCTTTTCATCCTAGATTAAATAGATGTAATAGTAATACTAGCTACCACTTATTTTTTTTTATTAGATTTTGAAGTGTCTTTATTTTGAGAGAGAGTGTGAATGGGGGAGGGGCAGAGAGAGAGAGTTGGGGACAGAGGATCTGGAGTGGGATTTGCACTGACAGCAGAGAGGCCGATATGGGGCTTAGACTCATGAACCCAGAGATCATGACCTGAGCCAAAGTCAGACACTTAACCAACTGAGCCACCCAGGTGTCCCAATTAACTATCACTTATTAAGCGCCTTCCTTTTACCAGCCCTCACTTTATTTACTATTCACAAGAATCCTTCAAGGTAAGTATTAACATTCCCATTTTACATAGGAAACCGAGATTCAGAGAGTTCATAAAATATGCCTCAGGGCTTATGACTATTAAGTGGCAGAGCAAAGAACTAAATCTGGGTCTCTTCTTATCCAAGTCCATGTTTGTTATGTCTAACTACAAAGGCCTTGTTCCCTCTAATTCCTTTGGATGGATAGAACCTGTGTATGAGTGGTAATTGTTTTAGTCTGTTAAGAATTTTTTAGCAATTAAGAAGATCAACTACTAAGAATAAAGTAATCAGTGGAAATAAGAGGCAAAGAAAATTCCATGGAGTGTCCTATGACTGGAATAAGTTAGTCTGGTCATTTGGTTGCAAGATATTTATTGAGTGTCACTTTGTACATATCTTTTTACTAGGCCCTAGGGATTGAATACTTCACTTGTTATGGTCCCAGCAGGAAACAATTCCACTCTGAGGAAAAGGCTTTAATGAAAGGACTACCTTCAAAGATGTGGGGAGGGTTAAGTAAAACAATAAGAAATGCTGAGGAACCCAGAGACCAACAGGAGGTAGCCATTACCATCCTCAGGCCTGAGGGCACAAAAGGATGGAACAGTGCTATTAGAGTCCAGAGTCCTAGAGGAGGGCCTCTGGGCAGGAGCCATTGTTTAGCTATGCAACAACTACTACTAGACCTGAGACCCCAAAGTAGGATGAGAGTATAGAAGAAATATTCTTCTTTGTTCCTGCTAATCTCCTGCAGGTGCTTCCCCTTGGCTAAATACAAACAGAAGCCACTTAACAGTTTGCCCAGGTGATGCAGTCTGTGGTTTTAGCCTCCCAGGGCTATGTGTGGAGAATGGGTCTGGGAGTGGGGCAGAACAAATGGAGAATAACCATATATCCCTTCATTGCTTTGCCGTTGTTTCAAGATAAGGACAAAATTCTTCATATGGCTTATAATGCCCTATACCATTTGACCTCTGGTGACTTCTTAAGCATCAATTCATTCTCTCCACTCTAAATTTTCCTCGTTCATCAATCCTTTGTTCTTGCCATGTATCCATCTTCTACAAGTGCCCTTTCACATGCTCTACCCTTTTCCTAGATACCTCCTTCTTTTTCCTCCCTTTTCACCTAATTAATGTTTACATATCTTTCAGATCTTAATTCAAAAGTTGCTTCCTTAGGGATGTCAGACTTCTCTGATCAGATCACATTTCTTTTTTTGTAAGTTTTTAAAAAAATATTTATTTATTTATTTATTTATTTATTTTAGATTTTAAAAAATGTTTATTTATTTTAAGACACACACACACACACACACACACACACACACACACACACACGGAATCTGGAGCAGGCTCCAGGTTCTGAGCTGTCATCACAGAGCCTGATGCCGGGTTCGAACAAACGAACTGTGAGATCATGACCTGAGCCGAAGTTGGATGCTCAACTTGACTGGCAACCTAGGCACCGCTTTTGTAATTTTTTTTTTAAAGCAGACTATAATTTTTCTTTATATCATGCATAACAGTAGCAATTTACATTTATTACATTTGTCTGATTATTTGTGTTTACATTTTTCTGATTATTTCATTAATGGATTTCTTCATGCTAGACCAAAAGCTCCATGAAGGAACTGAGTCTGAATTTTGCTTACCAGTGTAGTTCCAGTGTTCACATAATGTTTGGCACTAAGTAGGTACTTAATAAATATTTTTCAGAAGAACAAATGAAAATAGAAGATGAACAGAAGCCTCCAAAGGATTCATATTGTTTAACAAAGATAATACATGCATAAATCAATATAAAAGCAAATACAGAGCAAAAATTATAACAGTTAAAGCAAGATCTCAAAGATTCCACAAATGTTCTGCACTATAGGTATTTGCATCTTATTGTCAAGTCACTTGCTTGCAGTCTGACACAAAAGTCTCATGCAAAAATTTACCTAACACAGCACCTAGTATGGTGTGACTTGTATATAGTGGTCATTCATTAACTATTAATCAATGTAGACAAATTATGAAGGTATAGTAGGCTTGAGAATTACTATGCATAGAAACCATCTGATCAGAATCACATATTTAAAATATAGACTCCATTCATCTGTTGAAGAATGTTTGGGTTGCTTCCATATCTTGGCTATTGTATATAATACTATGATAAAGATAGGGGTGCATATATCTTTTCAAATTAGTGTTTTTGTTGTCTTTGGCTAAATTCCCAGTAGTGGAATTACTAGATCATGTGGTAATTCTATTTTTAATTTTTTGAGGAACCTCCATACTATTTTCTAGAGTGGCTAGACTAATTTGCATTCTATACCTGAAACTAATATAACACTGCATGTTAGTTATACTTCAATTAAAAAGGGGGGAAAGTAAAATAAAATGAAATAAAATAAAATAAAATAAAATAAAATAAAATAAAATATAGACCCCACTCCATAGATACTGGTTTCATTAGAAACCAGTATTACTTGAGTAAAGTCTGAATATCTGCATTCTAAATAAGTACCCCAAGTAATTCTGATTCAGGTGATTTGAGGACTACATTTTGAGAAATATTGGACCATTAGCTCCTTGGTGGCAGCATAATATTCTGGTTAAATATGGGCTTAGGAATTAGAGATCCCTGGGTTTGAATCTTGACTCTTATACTAACCAGCTATTATTTAAGCCCTCTAGATAACAATTTTTGGCTATAAAATAGGTTATAATAGCATCTAAGACTATTGTGGAGATTAAGAAAATATATGCAAAATGTTTACCACAGTGTCAGTTATATAAGTGTTCAATAAATGATAGAATTGGTTTTAATAGTCAAAATTTAGCCTGATGCCTAGAACATAATTGATGTTCAGTGAATGACAAATGCATGGAGTACAGTTATTAGATTATCAAATTTATAGCTAGAAGGTTGTTTTAAATTATCCAGTCCAGCATCGTCATTTTACATATTAGGAAATCCAAGCTAACAGAGGTTAGATGCCTCATTCAAGGTTACATATATAGTGACCTAATTAGTGGCAGAACTGAGACCAGAACTAAAGGGTGAAAGGAAAGATCTAGTAATTACTATTTTTCTAACTAGTATTTGTGGTTAGTGTTACATTTAGATTTTAAATAGGTAAATGACATATATTTCTATCCATAATTAGTGGCACACTCCAAAATGTTTCTTTCTTAAACATTAAAACAACAAACAGAAAACTAGTAAGTAAAACTAAATGTGTAGCTGTTGTTGGATTCTATTTTCTTTCTAAATATTACCTCAGAGCACACAGTGTTTCCCAAATAAAATTCAGACATCATCTGGTTCTTAGAACTTTAGAACAACAAGCTACTTGGAGAGTTAAGTTTATCTCTTGCCTTTGGAAAATAATGGTGGTCCAGTATTTCCTGTCTCTTTCTGAAACTCTTACTTTTTCAATAGGTAAATTAAAATGGAATTCAAATGCATAGTTATTTATTTTGGGGTTGAAAATATTGTTTCAGATTTTCATATACTCTTCAGATGTATTTTTTCTGCATTTTATTATACTGTATTAAATTTACATTCTAGTTTTGGCTTAACTTCTCTATTTAGGATGCTTATGAGATTACTAAGTTTTAAGAATTAATGTAAATTTTGCTTATTTTTGTGTTGGATGGAATTTTATCTTCATTTCTAGATTCAAAAAGTATAGAGGGAGAGTTAAGATGGCAGAGAAGTAGGGGGACTGGGATTTTCCTCATCCCTCAGACACAGCTGTATTAAGGTCAGATCATTTGGAACACCCAGGAGATTAATCTATGGAGTGGCAGAAGGAACTCCACATTTGGAGGGAGACAGCTTGTCAGGATCAAGGCTCCCCACCTTTTTTTCCAGGGTTATTTTAACAAATCAAAGCACACCTAGTTGAAGGTCCAAACACTCCACCACTGCAAGCAAGGAGGAGCTCTGCAGAGGACTGACCAGTGGGATAGAGCAGCCAAAATGCAACAACAGAGTGAGTGTACAAAACATACACCAGAAACACTGCCTGGAGTGCCAGTCCCTGGACAGTGTATGATCCCTTTTTAATATAGTAGTACTCTCAGGTGCAGGACATATAACAAGCTATTAAAACACACGAAAGACAGAAACTTAGCCAACATGACAAGATGGAGGGATTCTCCCCAAAAGAAAAGTCAAGAAGAAATCACAGCGAGAGAATTTCTCAAAACAGATATAAATAACATATCCAAACAAGAATTTAGAATAGAAGTCATAAGACTAATAGCTGGGCTTGAAAAAAGCATAGAAGACCCAGAGAAACCCTTACTACACAGATCAAAGACCTAAGAACTAGTCAGGATGAATTTAAAATATGCTACAACTGAGATGCAAAATAAACTAGATACAGTGACAGCAAGGATGGAAGAAGCAGAAGAGAGAATAGGTGAAATAGAAGATAAAATTATGGAAAATAATGAACTTGAAAAAAAGAGGGAAAGGAAATTACTAGATCATGAGGGTAGAATTAGAGAACTAAGTGATTCCATGAAATGAAACAATATCCATATCATAGGAGTCCCAGAAGAAGAAAAATGAGATAAAGGGGCAGAAGTTTATTTGAATAAATTATAACTGAGAGCTTTCCTAATCTGGGGAAGGAAACAGGAATCCAAGTCCAAAAGGCACAGACAACTCCCTTCAAAATCAACAAAAACAGGTCAACACCATGACATATCATAGTGAAACTGGCAAAATACAGAGATAAAGAGAGAATTCTCAAAGCACCTAGGGATAAAAAATCCTAACCTACAAATGTAGACACATAGGGGAGTAGCAGACCTGTCCACTGAAACTTGGTAGGCCAGAAGGGAATGGCAGGAAATATTCAATGTGCTGAATAGGAAGAATATGCAGCCAAGAATCCTTTATCCAGCAAAGCTTTTAGTCAGAATAGAAGGAGAGATAAAGGCTTTCCCAGGCAAACAAAAACTAAAGGAGTTCATGACCACTAAACCAGCCCTGCAAGAGATCCTAAGGGGGACTGGGTGAATGGAAAGCAGCCAAGACTACAAGGACCAGAGATATCACCATAAACATGAAATCTATAGACAAAATGGCACTAAATTCAGATATTTCAATAATCACTTTGAATGTAAATGGACTAAGTGCACCAATCAAAAGAAATAGGGTATCAGAATGGATAAAAAACAAGGACCATCTACATGCTGCTTATAAGAGACTCATTTTAGACCCCAGAACACCTGTAGATTGAAAGTGAGGGGATGGAGAACCATCTATCATGCTAATGATGTCAAAAGAAAGCTGGAACTTCTATCAGACAAACTAGATTTTAAAACAAAGACTGTAACAAGAGATGAAGAAGGGCATTATATGATAATTAATTTAGCTCAAGAAGATAATTTAGCTCAAGAAGAGCTAAAAGTTGTAATATTTATGCCACCAATGTGGAAACACCCAAATATATAAATCAACTAATCACAAACATGAGCAAACTTATTGACAATACCGTAATTGTAGGAGACTTTAATACTTCGCTTATAACAATGGACAGATCATCTAGGCAGAAAATCATCAAGGAAATAATGGCTGTGAATGATACATTGGACCAGATGGACTTAACAGATATATTCAGAACATTTCATCCTAAAGCAGTGGAATATACATTCTTCCTGAGTCCACATGGAACATTCTCCATGTGACATTTTGGATCACAAAATAGCCCTCAACAAGTAAAAATGATTGAGATCATATCATGCATATTTTCAGATCACAATGCTATGAAACTTGAAATGAAACAGAAGAAAAAATTTTGAAAGCCCTTAAATATATGGAGGTTAAAAACATCCTACTAAAGAATGAATGAGGTAACCAGGAAATTTAAAAAGAAGTTAAAAAATACATGGAAGCAAATGGAAATGGAAATATGACAGTCCAAACCCCTTGGGATGCAGCAAAGACAGTCCTAAGAGGAAAATAAATTACAATTCAAACTTATCTCAAGAAGCAAGAAAAAGCTCAAATACCCAACCTAACCTTACACCTAAAGGAGCTAGAAAATAAATAAAATATAACCCAAAGCCAGCAGGAGAGAAATAATAAAGATTAGAGCATAAATACCTAAGAGGTTGGGGCAGGCTGCCCTGAGGAGGAGTTTGGGAGAATAAAAATATGTAAGGCAGATTCTAAATGTGTTGACTGTGGAGAAAAACTGCTAAAAAGTCTTCAGTGAAGTTTAATTGCTTACTAAAGACTTTTTTTTTCCTTTACTTCTTCCTAGCCCCCTTTTTTTTTTGTATTTTGAGAGAGAGAATTTAAAGAGAGAAGTAAATGGGGAAATATTCTCTAGGACTCCAGAGGCAGCTAAAAGAGGAGTAGCAGATGTATCTGGCTTACAAATGCATACAAAAAGTAGAAAGATGTAATCCAAAACATTAATAGTGGTTGTCTTGGGTGATGATGTTTTGTTTTGTTTTTTCTTTATACTTAAGTGGTTTTTTTTTGTTTAAAAGTTTTTATTTAAATTCCAACTAGTTAGCGTAAAGTGTAATATGAGTTTCAGGTGTACCATATAGTGATTCACCACTTCCATATAACACTCAGTGCTCATCACAAGTGCACTCCTTAATCCCCATCACCTATTTACACATCTGTTTTGTTTTTTAAAGTAGTTACTTTTGTAAACATAAAGTTATTTTAAAAGGCTCAGATCAAGAATAAAGTGATCTTTTTCTTTGATGTTGTGTTTTAGTTGCCTCTTTCTTGATTATGAATGAATTCTCAATGCAATAAGAAATATCTAACATCATTTAACAAAAGGTCTTCCCTTTGTAAAAGGTCTAAGGCACACATGACCATGCATCTTCAGTTTCTCCCTTGTTTTCTGGCTTTGCCTCTTTTTCTTTCTTTTTGCTATCTACCTTCCCTGCCCTATGACCTTTGACCAGCTAATAAATTACATAGCTTGCAAAACCAGTTTTGTGACAATACTGTTCTGATGGCTATTAAGATTGCACCAGCTTTTCCCAAGCTGGGACATGAAAACAGGAATGATCCCCAATCTTGTCAGTTAAAATAAAAACAGTAAATCAGACAAAAAGCTCTGGTTCCTAAGCCAAAACTACAAGAACCCATACTTTCCAATATTCTGGCCCTGCTTCAAACAAGGAGTCACCTGATCTTCAGGTGTTACTTGATGCACATCAGCCAAGTAAAACTGTTAGCCTATTATTTAAGTCACTTTCACTTAAAAATTTTTTTGACACTGCAAAAATATTTCCTTATTGAAGGCTAACACTTATTAAGATGCTATTATATATCATATATGGTGGTAGGCACTATGCATGTAATAACCAATTTAATCCTCATAGCATCATGAAAATTTCACAAATCTGTAATGGAGAGTTTTAAGTAACTTGTCACAAGTAACCCATTTTGGAAGTTGCCAGCAGTAATTCTTTTAGACTCCAAAGACAGTGTTTCCTTGTATCATGTGAAAATCCAAAAAAGTAAACCATTAATGAGAAGGAGAAGGAGAAGGGAAAGAAGAAGATGTCAGGGAAGAGGAAGCATTATCACCAAAACATGTGTAATGGGATAGTATTTTTAAATATTATAGAAAGTTTTCCTTCTTGGAAAATTTTCCAAGTTCTGTTTTATCTTGCAGCCCTTATGCTATAAAAACCAGACTCTAAGGCTGAGATTTTCTTTGCCTCAGTGAAAGGAAGGAAGTCAGAAAAGAACCCAAAATAAAGAGACAAATTCTTTGCTTTGAATTTCAAAACAAGCCCTATAAAGCTGATAAAACAGATAAAAACCTGGAGAACAGGATTTCAAGCCTTAATAGGATAAGAACCCTGGAGATTCGGAATTTTCAGTTTATATCATAAGCTACAGACTGAAGAATGGTGTATTTTCTAAGCACAAAAAGATAAAAACACTTATGGAGGAAAGAACCACTAAAGTGTTAGAAGGAACAATATTCAGTGATCAAATAGGGATGAAAGTAATTCCAATTTTCAGAAGCCAGGGTGAAAATCTCATAATTCACAGGATATCAGGCAGTAAGCTCAGAAGAGGTTTGCCTCAACAGTAGGGCAAAATTAGCCTTGGACTATATATTGCTTTTACCTAGTGAAGCTTAAAAGCAAGACCAAGTATTCAAACTATTTTCAAGTCACTTAACTATTTCTTAGAACAAAGCTCAAGGATATTTATAGGAATACAGAAGTGTCCAGTACTTATCAAGGTAAAATTTACAGTATCTGGCATTCACTAAAAACTTAACAGGGTTGCAAAACAGCAGGAAAATACAACCTAATAAAAGGAGAAAAATCAATCAATTGAAACTGGCCCCAAAATGACATCGATGAATGAATTAGTAGAACAGAACATTAAAGAGTTAATATCATGGTATTCCATATGTTAAGAAGATAGAGGAAAAATTGAGCAGAGACATGGAAAATATTTTTAAAAAGACACAAATCCAACTACTAAGAAAACTATGATGTCTGACATTAAGGAACGTATATATACACAGCATGTGATTAAATCATAGTATTCATTGCCAAAGAAAAGATTAATGAATTTGATGACAGTGATAGAGACTTTCTAAAATGAAACAGAGAAAAAAAAGAGGGGGAAAATGGAGAATGAGTTAGCTGTGGAACAACTTCAAGTAGTCTAATATATGTATAATTGGAGTTCCTGAAAGAGAAGAGGAGAAGGGAAGGAAAAATATTTGAATACATAATGGCCAATATTTTTTTTCAAATTTGTTGAAAACTATAAGCCCCAAGCACGTGAAACACATTATAATCAAAATTTATTAAATTCAATGATAAGGAAAAGAAAACCAGAGGAAAAAAGATATTTTTTATAGAGATACGAAGATTAAATGACAGCAGATTTCACATTGGACATGATGCACATGAAAAGGTGATGGATCAGCAACTTTAAAGTACTGGAAGGATAATACTGTCAACATATAATTCTATTCTCAGCAAAAATTTCCTTCAAAAATAAAGGTGTAAGAGACTTTTCTTATGCATAGAAGCTGAAAATTCATGACTAGCAGGCATATACTATAAGAAATATTGAAGGAATTTTCTTTAGGCAAAAGGAAGATGGTAACAGATGGAAATATAAATATAAATAAAGGAATGAAGAACAACAGAAATAGTTACTGTGTGAGTTAGTATAAAATGTTTTATTTCTATTATTGAAATATCTTTAAAAGGTAAAAGCAAAAATAAGAAAAATGTATTGTGGGATTTATAGCATGCAGAAGTAAAATATAAGACAACAATAACATGAAGGTGGGATGAAGTAAACTGTTGTAAGGTGCTTTGCTACAGGCAAAATGAGATATACTTGGAACTGGTCTCATGATAAGTTAAAATGTACACTATAACTCTAAAACAACCAGCAAAATAATATAATAAAGAATCTTTAGCTAAGAAGCCAATATGGTAGATTAAATGGATTCATTAAAGAATTTTATTCAAAATAAATTAGGAAATAGGAAAAAGAAACAAAGGCTAAATGAGACAACAAATAGCAAGATGGTAGATTTAACCTTATCATATCAGTAATCTCATTAAATGTAAATGGCCTAAGCATTGCAATTAAAAGGCAGAGCTTGTCAGATTGGATAAAAAGGCAAGATACAACTATATGTTGCCTATAAGAAACCCATTTTAATAAGTTAAAAGTAAAAGGTTTGGAAAAATAAACCATGCTAACATGAGTCAAAAGAAAGCTAGAATTGCTACTTTAATACCAGACAAAGTAGGTTTCAGAGGAAAGAATATTTTAGGAATAATGACTGTCAATACATCAAGAAGACTTAACAATCCTGTTTATGCATAGGTAACAGCTATGGTACAGCTATGGTACCTGGTAACAGCTTCAAAATACATTAAGAAAAAAATGGGTAAAACTGAAAGTAGCTATAAAAATCCAAGATTAGAGGTGGAGATTTCAACAGTGTTTTCTCAATAATTGATAGAACAAGTATATAGGAAATCAGAAAGGAGATAAAAGATTGAATAATACTGTCAACCAACTTGGCCTACTTGACATTTATAGAACACTATACCAAACAATAGGAGAATACACATTGTTTTCAAGTGCACAGGGAGTATTTACCAAGATAGACCATATTCTGGGCCAGAAAATAAGTCTTACATTTAAAATGGCTAGAAACAACAAGGTGGGGCCAAGACGGCAAAGCAGCATGGAAGTTCTCTGCTCCTCCTGTCCCTGAAATGCAGCTAGATCAGCATCAAACCATTTTGTACACCTAGAAAATTGATCTGAGGATTAGCAAAGCAATCTGCATAACTTCAGCCACAGAACTCAGCAGGTACACAGCACAGAGAGGTGAACTGGGGGAGAGAGAAGTTGCAGAAGGTAGGGAGTGGTGTTTGTGGAGAGAGGATAGAGAAGTGGGGGGAGTATAGGGAACACTCCCCCTGAAAGTAGCTGGAGAGAAAGAGTGGAAACACCCACAATTGCCTGAACAAAAAAAGGGAGAAAAGAGAAAGGAGAGGGTTTCAATATCATTAAGACTCTGTAACAGGGCAGAGCAGCATCGGAAATTCTGCAGCCCAATACCTAGCAGTGCTCTGGTGGGAAGAGAGAATCCCCAGGAGCTAGTGGTGAGATCTGAGTGGTCCTCAGGCCATACAGAGAGAAGTGGTTCCGCCATACCCTGTTGGGAGGGCATTTGGTAGTGGTGCTGTATGGCCTCCCCACAGGCAAAGTCCCAGCAGACTCCAGAGAACACAATTGTTGGTATTGGAACAAAAACACCAGAGTGTGGTGAAACCTGATGCAGATTGTATGTTGTGATTTACCATAATCCCTGAAATGCTGCCACTACAAGAGTGCATGAACATATTCTGGGGCAAGCCAGCATCCAGTCACAACCTCTGAGCCTCTATAGCAGTGCGATCACAGAAATGTTGCTGCGGGCAAGCTGGTATCTGGCTGTTGCTCAGTGAGACGCCCCCCCCAGAGGGTCAGAGCAGGTCCAAGCTGCAGGGCCCTCAGAAGTAAAGGGTTTGGAAACACAGCACCGTCTGAGATAAAGTTTGGGAGGGAGGTGCCGCCTAGCAGGCTGATGGCTTGGATGTGGACAGTGTAGAAGCAGGGAGTGGAAGAGAGCCAGAGACAAAGGAGGAGTGCTTGATGGTGGGGTAAAGGACAGAGTTCTCATGCTAGAGAGTGGGAAGCTGGGTGACGTCACTTCCACCTCTCCCGTGCATGCACATACACATGCTCACGCATGCCAGAGTAGCCATACTTATTTCAGACAAACTAGATTTTAAAATAGAGCCTGTAACAAGAGATGAAGAAGGGCATTATATCATAATTAAGGGATCTATCCACCAAGATCTAACAATTGTAAACATTTATGCCCCCAATGTGGAGGAGCCCAGATATATAAATCAATTAATCACAAACATACAGAAACTCATTGATAATAATACCATCATAGTAGGGGACTTAAGCATCCCACTTACAGCAGTGGACAGATCATCTAAACAGAAAATCAACAAGGAAACAATGGCTTTGAATGACACATCGGACTGGATGGACTTAACAGATATATTCAAAACATTTCATCCTAAAGCAGCAGAATACACATTCTTCTTGAGTGCACACGGAACATTCTCCAGAATAGATCACATACTGGGTCACAAATCATCCCTCAATAAGTTCAAAAAGATTGAGATCATATCGTGCATATTTCAGACCACAATGCTATGAAATGCTAAATCAACCACGAGAAAAAATATGGAAATACAACGAATACTTGGAGATTAAAGAACATCCTACTAAAGAATTAATGGGTTAACCAAGAAATTAAAGAATAAATTAAAAAGTACATGGAAGCCAGTGAAAATGATAACACTACAGCCCAAATGACCTCTGGGATGCAGCAAAAGTGGTCATAAGAGGAAAGTATAAAACAATCAATACAAGCCTTCCTAAAGAAGGAACAAAGGTCTCAGATAC
Source organism: Leopardus geoffroyi (assembly GCF_018350155.1). Taxonomy (NCBI): domain Eukaryota; kingdom Metazoa; phylum Chordata; class Mammalia; order Carnivora; family Felidae; genus Leopardus; species Leopardus geoffroyi. The sequence goes on along the minus strand of NC_059329.1, from coordinate 73,066,238 downwards.
ACAACCTAACCTTACACCTTAAAGTGCTGGATAAAGAACAGCAAATGAAAACCAAAACTAGCAGAGGACAGAAAATAATAAAGATTAGAGTGGAAATCAATGCTATTGAAATAATTAAAAAAAAAAAAAAACAGTAGAACAGATGAATGAAACCAGGAGCTGCTTCTTTGAAAGAATTAACAAAATTGATAAACCCCTAGCCAGTTTGATCAAAAAGAAAAAAGAAAGGACCCTAATAAATAAAATAAAAAATGTAAGAGGAGAGATCACAACTAGCACAGCAGAAATACAAACAATAATAAGAGAATATTATGAGCATTTATATGCCAATAAATTGGGCAATCTGGAAGAAATGGACAAATTCCTGGAAACACAAACTACCAAAACTGAAACAGGAAAAAATAGATAATTTGAATAATAACCAGCAAAGAAATAACCAGTAAAGAAATGGAATTAGTAATAAAAAATCTCTCAAAAAATGAGAGTTCAGAGCCAGATGGCTTTCTAGGGGAATTCTATCAAACACTGAAAGAAGAGTTAACACCTATTCTTTTGAAGCTGTTCCAAAAATAGAAATGGAAGGAAAACTTCCAAACTCATTTTAATCACCCCGCATTACCTTGATCCCAAAACCAAAGACCTCACTAAAAATTTCCCTGATGAATATGGATACAATAATCCTCAACAAGATATTAGCCAATTGGATCCAACAATACATTAACAAAATTATTCACCACAACCAAGTGGGATTTATACCTGGGGTGCAGGGCTGGTTCAACATCCACAAAACAATGTGATTCGTCACGTCAATAAAAGAAAGGACATGAACCACATGATCCTCTCAATAGATGCAGAGAAAGCATTTGACAAAATACAGCATCCTTTCTTGATAACAACCCTCAAGAAAGTGGGGATAGAAGGATCATACTTCAAGATCATAAAAGCCATATATGAAAGTCATACTGCTAATACCATCCTCGATGGGGATAAACTGAGAGCTTTCCCCCTAAGGTCAGGAACACGACAAGGATGTCCACTCTCACCACTGTTATTAAACATAGTATTGGAAGTCCTAGCTTCAGCAATCAGACAGCACAAAGAAATAAAAGGCATCCAAATTGTCAAGGAGGAAGGCAAACTTTCACTGTTTGCAGACAACATGATACTCTATATGGAAAACCCAAAAGATTCCACCAAAAAACTGCTAAAGCTGATTCATGAATTCAGCAAAGTCACAGGATATAAAATCAATGCACAGAAACGGGTTGCATTTCTATATTCCAATAGTAAAGCAGCAGAGAGGGAAATCAAGGAATTTGATCCCATTTACAATTGCACCAAAAAGCATAAAATACCTGGGAATAAACCTAACCAAAGAAGTGAAAAACCTATATACTGAAAACTATAGAAAGTGTATGAAAGAAATTGAAGAAGACACACACACACACACACACACACACACACACACAGGAAAAATTTTCCATGCTCATGGATTGGAAGAACAAATACTGCTAAAATGTCAATACTACCTACAGCATCTACATATTCAATGCAATCCCTATCAAAATAACACCAGCATTCTTCACAGAGCTGGAACAAACAGTCCTGAAATTTGTATGGAACCATGAAAGACCCTGATAGCCAAAGCAATCCTGAAAAAGAAAACCAAAGCTGGAGGCGTCACAATTCTGGACTTCAAGATGTACTACAAAGCTGTAATAATCAAGACAGTATGGTACGGGCACAAAAACAGACACTTAGATCAATGGAACAGAATAGAGAAACCAGAAATGGACCCACAAATGTGTGGCTAACTAATCTTTGACAAAGCAGGAAAGAATATCCAATGGCATAAAGACAGTCTCTTCATCAAATGGTGTTGGGAAAACTGGACAGTGACATGTGGAAGAATGAACCTGGACCACTTTCTTACACCATACACAAAAATAAACTCAAAATGGATGAAAGACCTAAATGTAAGATAGGAAGCCATCAAAATCTTTGAGGAGAAAGCAGGCAAAAGCCTCTTTGACCTCAGCTGCAGCAACTTCTTACTCAACACGTCTCCAGAGGTAAGGGAAACAAAAGCAAAAATGAACTATTGGAACGTCATCAAGATAAAAAGCTTCTGCATGGCAAAGGAAACAATCAGCAAAACTCAAAGCCAACCAACAGAATGGGAGAAGATATTTGCAAATGACATATCAGATAAAGATATCCAAAACCTATAAGGAACTTATCAAATCAACACCCAAAAATCAAATAATCCTGTGACGGAATGGACAAAAGACATGAATAGACACTTTTCTAAAGAAGACATCCAGATGGCTAACAGACACATGAAAAAATGGTCAACATCACTCATCATCAGGGAAATACAAATCAAAACCACAATGAGATATCATCTCACACTAGTCAGAATGGCTAAAATTAACAACTCTGGCAATGACAGATGCTAGCGAGGATGTGGAGAAAGAGGAACACTTTTGCACTGCTGGTAGGAATGCAAACTGGTGCAGCCACTCTGGAAAACAGTACGGAGGTTCCTGAAAAAATTAAAACTAGAACTACTCTATGATCCAACAATTATACTACTAGGTATTTATCCAAAGGATACGGGTGTGCTGTTTGAAAGGGCCACATGCACCCCAATGTTTATAGCAGCACTATCAACAATAGCCAAAGTATGAAAAGAGCCCAAGTGTGCATTGATAAATGAATGGATAAAAAAGATGTGGTATATATATACAATACAGTATTACTTGGCAATCAGAAAGAATGAAATCTTGCCATTTGCTACAACATGGATGGAAGTAGAGTGTATTATGCTAAGTGAAATTAGTCAGATAGTCAAATATCATATGACTTCACTCATTTGTGGAATTTAAGATACAAAACAAATGAACAGAAGGGAAGGGAAGCAAAAATATAAAAACAGGAAGGGGACAAAACATAAGACTCTTATATAGAGAGAACAAACTGAGGGTTACTGGAGTGGTTGTCAGTGGAGGGATGGGCTAAATGAACAAGGGATATTAAGGAAGACACTTGGGGTGAGCACTGGGTGTTATATGTAGGGGACGAATCACTGAATTCTATTCCTGAAATCCTTATTGCACTATATGCTAACTCACTTGGATGTAAATTAAAATAAATAAATAAATAACCAAAAATCGTCCAAAAAAAAAAAAAAACAAAAACAAAAACAAAAAAATAAAATGAATAAAGAAATAAAATGATTCAAATCATGCAAATATGTTCCCTACTTACATTGGAATTAAATTAGAAACTAGTAACAGATATCTGCAAAATGTCAAAAATTTGAAAGCTACATAACACACTTAAAAATTTTTTTTAATGTTTATTTTTTTGGGGAGAGAGAGAGAGAGACAGAGTGTGAGCGGGGCAGGGGCAGAGAGAGAGAGGGAGACACAGAATCTGAAGCAGGCTCCAGGCTCTGAGCTGTCAACACAGAGCCTGATGTGGGGCTCGAACTCCCAAGCTGTGAGATCATGACCTGAGCCGAAGTCAGATGCTCAACTGACTGAGCCAACCAGGCACCCCTAAATAACACACTTTTTAAAAAAACATAGCTCAAAAAGAAACCAGAAGTGCAATTTGAATGGAATAAAAATAAAATGGAACATGTCAAAATTTGTGGGGTGCTGCTCATTTAGTACTCAGAGGTAAATTTGGAAGACTAAAAGTTTTTCTAATAAGAAGATAGGTCTAAAGTAAATGACTTTAGCTTTCACCTTAAGAAATAGAAAAAAAAAAAAAAAAGAGTAAAATGAATCCAAAGTTAGCATTAAACGGAAAATAATGAAGATCAGAGCAAAGATAAATGAAGTAAGGGTCATGTGCATGGCTCTGTTGGTTAAGTGACCAAGTCTTGGTTTTGGCTCAGGTCATAATTTCACGGTTTGTGGGTTCAAGCTCTGTGTCGGGCTCTGTGCTGACAGCGTGTAGCCTGCATGAGATTCTTTCTCTCCCTTCTCTCTCTGCCCCTTCCCTGCTTGCTCTCTCTCTCTCTCTCTCTCTCTCTCTCAAAATAAATAAACATTTGTAAAAAATCAATAGAAACAGAAAAGCAATGAGGACAAATCAATGAAACCAAAATTGGTACTTTGAGAAAATTAATAAAATTGATATTTACTCAAAGTGATAAGGAAAAAAAAAAAAAAAAAAAGAAAAAACAAAGACCCAAATGACATCAGTAAATATTCTGAAGATATTAAAAGGAAAATACAAGAATTTATAAACAACTTTATGCCTATATATTGGACAGTTCAGAAAAGTGGGAGAATTTTTTTTAAAAGATGCAAACTACCAAAGTTCACTTAAGTAGAAATGAATGACCTTAGTATTTGTATATCTATTAAAGCAAGTGAATTTGTAGTTCAAAACCTCACAAAGAAAAACTCCAGGGCTGGATTGCTTTATTGGTGAATTTTATCAAGAAGTGAGGTAGAAATAATACCAATTCTATGCAAACTCTTCAGAAAATTGAAGAGGGAGGAATATTTCCCAACTCATTCTATGAGGCTACCATTACTTTGACATCAAAACCACACCATAGCATTATGGGAAAGAAAATCACAGATCAACACTCCTCATAAACCTAGAATCACAAATTTTAAACAGTTTAACAAAGCAAATCTAGCCATATAGGAAAAGGTAACTTATCATGACCAAGTGAGTTTCCCTTCCAGGAATGCAAAGCTGATTTAATAATAAATACCAGTCAGTACTGAGTAATAGCAAAAATGGCAGAGCAGGGAACTCTCAGAGTACATATTTCCAGAAAAGCAGTGATATACTGGCAAAAATGTAGAACTCAAGTTTTTTAAAACTCTGGCAACTAATCAAGAGCTTATAGTGACCATGGGAATGTTCAATCAAGAAAAAACACCTGGATCTTGGTAGGAGAATCTTGTGGCACTTTAACTTTTTCTGGTTTTCCCTTCACCCCATTCTACCATGGTGGTAGAAAGTACACATAATATACATTCATATATAATTTGATTATTTTGTTCAAAGAGAGCTGATATGTGCTATCCTTTTGTGACACATGAATAACTTTTTATAGCAGCCATTTTTTCAAATTATTTTTAATTTTTAATGTTTTAATTTTTAATTGAAGTATAGTTGACCTACAATATTAGTTTTAGGTATAGTGATATGACAATTATATCCATTACAAAATGCTCACCATTATATGTGTAGTTACACCTGTCACCATACAAAGTTATAACAGTATTATTGACTATATTCCCTAAGTTGAACTTTTTATCCTCATGATTTATTTTTATTATAAATGGAATTTTGTACACCCTAATCCCCTTTACCTATTTTTGTCCATGCCCCTATGCCTCTCCCATGTGGCAATCGCCACTTTGTTCTTTGTATATATGTATCTGTTTCTGTTTGTTGACTTGTTTTGTTTTTTAGATTCCACATATAAGTGAAATCATATGGTATCTGTCTTTCTCCAACTTATATTACTTAGCATAACATACTCTAGGTCCATCCATTGTTGTTGCGAATGGCAAAATTTCATTCTCTTTTATGGTTGAGTAATATTCCATTGCATATGTATACACCACATCTTCCTTATCCATCTATCAATGGGCACTTAAGTTGCTTCCTTATCTTGGCTATTGTAAATAATGCTGCAATAAACATAAGGGTATATATATCTTTTTGAGTGTTTTTATTTTCTTTGGGTAAATACCCACAAGTGCAGTTATAGATCTCATGGTATTTCTATTTTGATTTTTTTGAGGAACTTCCATACTGTTTTTCATAGCAGCTGCACCAATTTATATTCCCACCATTAGAGGACGAGGGTTCCCTTTTCCCCATGTCCTCACCAACATTTATTATTTCTTGTCTTTTTGATAATAGCCATTCTGATTGGTGTGAGATATCTCATTGTGATTTTCATTTGTATGTCTGTGATGAGTAGTGATATTGAGCATCTTTTCATGTGTCTGTTGGCCATCTGTACATCTTCTTTGGAAAAATGTCTGTTTAGGTCCTCTGCCCATTTTTTAATCAGATTGTTTGTTTTGGGTTTGGGGTTGTATGAATTCTCTATATATTTTGGATATTAACCCTCTATGAGATATATTATTTACAAATATCTTCTCCCATTCAGTAGGTGATGTTTTTGTTGATGGTTTCCTTCACTCTGCAAAACCTTTTTAGTTTGATATAGTTCCAATTATTTATTTCTGCTTTTTTCTCCCTTGCCTGAGAAGAGAGATCCAGAAAAATATTAAGGCTAATGTCCAAGAGTTTACTGCCTGTTTTCTTGTAGGAGTTTTATGGCATCATGTCTTACATTTAGGTCTTTACACTGGCTTGAGTTTACTTTTATGTATGGTTTACGACAGTGGTTTCATTCTTTTGCATGAAGCTGTCCAATTTTTCCAACATCATTTATTTAGGAGGCTCTCTTTTATCCATTGCATATTCTTGCCTCCTTAGTCATAGGTTAATTGACCATATAAGCATGGGGTTATTTCTGGGCTCTCTATTCTGTCCCATAGATCTATGTGACTGTTTTTGTGACAGTACAATGTTGTTTTGATTATTATAGCTTTGTAGTTCAGTTTTATATCTGGGATTGCAATACCTCCAGCTTTGTACTACTTTATCAAGATTACTTTGGTTATGTGGGTTCTTTTGTGGTTTCATACAAATTTAAAAATTATTTGTTCTAGTTCTGTGAAAATACTATTAACTTGATAGGGACTGCACTGAATCTGTAGATTGCTTTGGGTTGTATGGACATTTTAACAATATTAATTCTTCCAGTCCATGAGCATAGAATACCTTTCCATTTATTTATTTCATCTTCAATTTCTTTTATCAATGCCTTATAGTTTTCCGAGTATAGGTGTTTCACCTTCTTGGTTAAATATATTCCTAAGTATTTCATTTTGGTGGAATTGTAAATGGGATCATTTTATTAATTTCTTTTTCTACTAGTTCATTTTAGTGTATAGTGTATATTTTGTATCCTGTGACTTTAATGAATTCATTTATTAGTTCTAATAGTTTTTTTTTTTTGGTGGACTCTTTAGGGTTTTCTATATATAGTATCATGTCATCTACAAATAATGACAGTTTACTTCTTCCTTACCGATTTAGATGCCTTTTATTTCTATTTATTGTCTGATTGTTGTGATTAGGACCTCCAATACTATGTTGAATAAAAGTGGTGAGAGTGGACATCCTTGTCTTTTTCTTGATCTCAGAGAAAAAGCTTTCTGCCTTTCATCATTGAGTATGATGTTAGTTGCCAGTCTGTCATATATGACTTTTATTATTTTTGATATATGTTTCTTTTAAACCCACTTTGTTGAGTGTATTTTGTCATGAATGGATGTTGAATTTGCCAAATGCTTTTTCTGCATCTATTGGAATGAGCATATGATTTTTTTCTTCATTTGTTAATATGGTATATCATTTTGATTAATTTGTGGATACTGAGCTGCATATTCTTGCATCCTTGAAATAAATCCCACTTGATCATGGTGAATGATCTTTTTAATGTATTGTTGGATTTGGTTTGCTGATATTGTGTTGAGGATTTTTACATCTGTGTTCATCAGGGATATTGGCCTGTAATTTTCTTTTTTTTTTTTTTGTAATGTCTTCTTCTGGTTTTGGTAGAGTAATGCTGGCCTTGTAAAATGAATCTGGAAGCATTCCTTCCACTTATATTTTTTGGAATAGTTTGAGAAGGATATGTATTATTAACTCTTTGAATGTTTACTAGAATTCACCAGTGAAGTCATTTGGTCCTGGACTTTTGTTTGTAGGGAGTTTTTTGATTACTGATTCAATTTTATTATTACTAATTGTTCTGTTCAGATTTTCTTTTTCTTCTTGATTCAGTTTTGGAAGATTGTATGTATAGGAGTTCTGACAGTACTGTACTCCATCTTTGGCCCTCCATCTTATTTCATGCCTGTGCAATTACCGCCCCTGGGACTATGTATTCTAGGCCCCTTGGAGGTTAATATATGCCCTAACCAGAATGTCGGAAGGTTTGCTCTGATCTTCCCTAAAGTGGTCATTTTAGATAACTAGTAGAGATGACTGGCTCACAGAAGTCCCCATTTTAAATAACTAGTAAAGATGACAGGTGCACACCAAGCCCCACTTTAGCTAACTGGTAGGGATCCTCTGGTGTACAGATGGTGCCACTTTAGGTAACTACCCTTTGACTTCACCACAATGCCCCTTGTTCTATAAAAGCTGTGGGTAGAGGTCTGGACATGGCAGAGAATGGAGTGGAAAATACCTTTGTAGCTGTCTGGATCATTGCTTGCCTGATCTCCCTTGTCAGCAATTTACCCTGAGTAAAACTCTGTGTAAATGGTATGGAGTGGCTTGGGTTGTGTTTTGGTTTCAAAGTGCTCTCTCCCTACTCCACCTTCTAACAGTCTGTTTCTAGGAACTTACTCATTTCTTCTAGGTAGTGCAATTTGTTCACATATAATTTTTTATAGTTGTTTCTTATAATCCTTTTGTATTTCTGTGGTCTTGGTTGTTGTTTCCCCTTTTTAATTTCTGATTTTGTTTATTTGAGTCTTCTCTCTTTTTTTCTTGATGAGTCTGACTAAAGATTTATCAATTTTGTTTATCTTTTCAAAGAACCAGATTTTAGTTCTATTGATCTTTTCTATTTTTTGGTAGTCTTTATTTCATTTATTTCCACTCTGATTTTTATTAATTTCTTTCCTTCTACTAACCTTGGGCTTTGTTTGTTCTTTTCATTTGTTTGTTTCTTTTAGTGTAAGTTTAGATTATTTATTGGAGATTTTTTCTGTTGTTTGAGGTTGGCCTGTATCACTATAAACTTCCCTCTTTTGCTGCATACCAAAGATTTTGAACCATCCAGTTACCATTCATCTATATGTGTTTTCATAGTTAAAAAGGGTTTCTTGTATAGAACATTTAGTTGGGTTTTGTTTTTTTGATCTATTTTGACAATCTCTGTCTTTTAATTGGTGCATTGAGATTATCAATGTTCAAAGTGATTACTGATACAGTTGGATTAATATCTACCATATTTGTGACTGTTTTCTATTTGTTGCTCATCTTCTTTATTCCTATTTTTGCTTTCCATTCTTTTTCTAAATTTTATGGTTTTAATTGAGTATTTTCTTTGATTCTGTTTTTTTCTTTTTGTAGTATATCAGTTATACTTCCTTTTAAAAAAGGAAGTATGTAATTTTTAGGGGGTGCCTGGGTGGCTCAGTTGGTTAAGCTTTCAACTTGAGCTCAGGTCATGATCTTACCGTCCATGAGTTTGGGCCCCATGTTGGGCTCTGTGCTGACAGTTCAGAGCCTGGAGCCTGCTTTAGGTTCTGTTTCCCTCTCTCTCTGCCCCTCTCCTGCTTGCGCTCATGCTCTCTTTCTCCTCTCTCTCTCAAAAATAAACATTAAGAAATAATAATAAAATAAAAACATTTTTTAGTGGTTGTCCTGGATTTTGTAATATACACCTACAACTAATCCAAGTCAACTTTCAAATCACGTCAACTGTACCACTTCATTGATAGTATGAGTACCTTATAATAACAAAATAGTTATAATTCCTCCATATCATTCCTTGTATCATTGCTGTCATGTATTTCACTTACATATAAGCATATATGTATATATATGTATATGATGCATATATAAACATATCTATGTATGATATATACATAAGCATACAAAATCAAATATATTGTTGCTATTATTTTGAAGGAACTGTTATTTGTTAGATTAAGAAAAAGAAAAATAACATTTTTTTTTTTCTTTTCAACGTTTTTTTTTTTTTTTATTTTTTTATTTTTATTTTTGGGACAGAGAGAGACAGAGCATGAACGGGGGAGGGGCAGAGAGAGAGGGAGACACAGAATCGGAAACAGGCTCCAGGCTCCGAGCCATCAGCCCAGAGCCTGACGCGGGGCTCGAACTCCCGGACCGCGAGATCGTGACCTGGCTGAAGTCGGACGCTTAACCGACTGCGCCACCCAGGCGCCCCGAAAAATAACATTTTTAATTGTATTTTCACTTATTCCTTCTTTGATGCTCTTCCTCTTTTTTACACAAATCCAAGCTTCCAACCTATATTATTTTCCTACTCTCTAAATAACTTCTTTTAACATATCTTTCAATGCATATCTATTGGCAACAAATTTCCTCAATTTCTGTTTGTACAAGAAAGTCTTTATTTTTGCTTTACTTTGAAGGAAAATTTCTCAGAATACAGAATTCAGGACTGGTTGTTTTTTCTTTCAGTGCTTCAAATACTTCATTCCATTCTCTTCTTGCTTGCATGGTTTCTGAGGAGAAGTTAGATATAATTCATATCTTTCTTCCTCTATTGGCAAGGTGGTCTTTTCACCCCTCTGGCTTCTTTTAGGATTTTTTCTTTACCTTTGGTGGGTTTTTTTTTGTAGCTTTAAGGTTATATGTGCAAGTGTATTTTTTTTTTTTTTTTTTTTTTTTTTTTCACTTATGATGCTTGGTGTTCCCTGAGATTCCTGAGTTTTTGGTTCAGTAACTGACATTAATTTGTGGAAATTCTCAGTCATTATTGTTTCAAATATTTCTTTTGTTTCTTTCTCTTTTTCCTCTTCTTCTTGTATTTCATTATGTGTATGTCACACCTTTTGTAGTTGTTCTGCAGTCCCCTCACCCCAACCCCACTTTTTTCTTCATTCTTTGTATTCTTTGTTTTTCACTTTGCAATGTTTCTGTTGGTATATCTGCAAGCTCAGAGGTTCTTTCCTGACATATGTCCAGTCTACTAGTAAGTGTTTGAAAGACATTATTTTTGTTACAGTGTTTCGATCTCTAGCATTTCTTTTTAGTTCTTTCTTAGGATTTTTATCTCTCTGCTTGCATTGCCCATCTGTTCTTACATGCCATCTACTTTATTTATTAGAATTCTTAAAAAATTTTTTTTTCTGGGGCGCCTGGGTGGCGCAGTCGGTTAAACGTCTGACTTCAGCCAGGTCACGATCTCGCGGTCCGTGAGTTCGAGCCCCGCGTCGGGCTCTGGGCTGATGGCTCAGAGCCTGGAGCCTGTTTCCGATTCTGTGTCTCCCTCTCTCTCTGCTCCTCCCCCGTTCATGCTCTGTCTCTCTCTGTCCCAAAAATAAATAAACGTTGAAAAAAAAAAATTAAAAAAAAAATTTTTTTTTCTAACATTTATTTATTTTTGAGACAGAGAGAGAGAGAGAGAGAGCATGAACAGGGGAGGGTAAGAGAAAGAGGGAGACACAGAATCTGAAACAGGCTCCAGGCTCTGAGCTGTCAGCACAGAGCCCGATGGTGGGGCTCGAATCCACAGACGGCGAGATCATGACCTGAGCCGAAGTTGGACACTTAACCGACTGAGCCACCCAGGCGCCCCTATTTATTAGAATTCTTAGCTGTAGTGAAACTTGAGAGCACAAAAGACAGAACAAAACAAAACAAAACAAATCTTAAGGGCAACATGGAGGAAGATTACCTTTCAGAACAACAGTTAGACTAACAGCTGTTTTGTTATCAGGAACAGAGAAAGATAAGAGATAGAATATTTTCAACAATGATTATAAGTATGAATTTGTGCACCCAGTGAAATAGTTTTTAGAGCAAGGCAAATGAAAATAAGCAAGTTTGTAACTAGCAGACCCATACTAAAAGAAATTTTTAAGGGATTCATGTCAGGCAGAGAGAAAGTGATTCAAGATGAAAGGTCTGCAAAGCAAGAAAGAATAGTGAATAATGTATATGATATATAATGCTTAGCAGTAAATTGGTTAAAATGCGATCAACTTAAATAAGTACTAAGGATAAACAACAAAAATCATATAGGGTTTAGAAACTATATAGAATCAGAATATTAGACAAATAGCTTCAAAGTTAGAAGGTATTGATCAGAGTTAAAGAGCTTAAAGTCTATGTATTGTTTGGGGAAAGAATAAAATATATTACCTTTTAAAGATTTATATGTTAATCACAAAATGGATAGAATAGAATGTATAACTTCATGGAAGAGGCAAATGTGCATTGTGCCTTAGTTACAGAACCTGTTTCATTTACGTTGTTAGTGTTTGCAGTCAGAAGACATTTCCTGGCTTCTCATGTTAGGTCTAGTTATGTGACTAAGTTCAGATATTTAAGCAGAAGTGCAGTGTGGAATTTTCAAAGATTCTTCAAAAGCCATTTTCTTAGGTGGGAGATGGCCCTTTGTGTCTTCTTCTTTTTTTCTTCTGCTGAATGCAATATAGATGTGACAACTGCATCTACAGCAACCATGTTAGACAATCTTGGACGAAGAGGGTGGTTTTAAGTCTGCAAGCATGGCCTAGGATGATTGTGCAGAAATATAGAAGGGATGTGGGTTCTTTATGATATTGAAGCACCTATACCAGCCCTGAACTATTTCTGGACATCTTTTAAATGAAAGAAAAATAAATTCCTATCTTGTTTTAGCCACTGTTATTTGTATTTGTCTTGTTTTATATCAGAAAGCTTAAGCAGCTAGTCCTGATCCTAGTTGATACAGACTTCCAAACTAATAGAGGAGAGAGAATGGAATGAGAAAAAATAGACAGTAACTCAGTGAATCTAAAATAAGAAAAAAAAAAAAAGAATGAAAGAAAAAAGCAGAAAACAGAAAAAACAGGATAAAAAGAAAACACAAAATAATGATTGTACCAATAAACATATATATTAGCAATCACATTAAATATAAATATATTAAACTCATCACTTAAAAGCAAATATTATTCTACTAGATTAAAAATAAAATATCAGCTATATATGTTGTACTTATAAAAGTATTTGTGAAACACAAGGACACAGGGAAAGAAAACTTCCTTATTTATTGTATTAAGACAGTATCACCCTGATTGCAAAACCAGATAAAGACACCACTACAATAGAGAACTACAGAAACCCCAGAACTAGACCCACAAAAGTATGGCCAACTAATCTTTGGCAAAGCAGGAAAGAATATCCAATGGAAAAAAGACGATCTCTTTAACAAATGGTGCTGGGAGAACTGGACGGCAACATGCAGGAGAATGAAAAGATGAACATCACTCCTCATCAGGGAAGTACAAATCAAAACCACACTCAGATATCACCTCACGCCAGTCAGAGTGGCCAAAATGAACAAATCAGGAGACTATAGATGCTGGCGAGGATGTAGAGAAACGGGAACCCTCTTGCACTGTTGGTGGGAATGCAAACTGGTGCAGCCACTCTGGAAAACAGTGTGGAGTTTCCTCAAAAAATTAAAAATAGACCTACCCTATGACCCAGCAGTAGCACTGCTAGGAATTTACCCAAAGGATACAGGAGTACTGATGCATAGGGGCACTTGTACCCCAATGTTTATAGCAGCACTCTCAACAATAGCCAAATTGTGGGAAAAGCCTAAATGTCCATCAACTGATGAATGGATAAAGAAATTGTGGTTTATATACACAATGGAGTACTACGTGGCAATGAGAAAGAATGAAATCTGGTCCTTTGTAGCAACGTGGATGGAACTGTAGAGTGTTATGCTAAGTGAAATAAGCCATACAAAGAAAGACAGATACCATATGTTTTCACTCTTATGTGGATCCTGAGAAACTTAACAGAAACCCATGGGGGAGGGGAAGGAAAAAAAAAAAAGAAAAAAAGAGGTTAGAGTGGGAGTGGGAGAGAGAGCCAAAGCATAAGAGACTCTTAAAAACTGAGAACAAACCGAGGGTTGATGGGGGGTGGGAGGGAGGGGAGGGTAGGTGATGGGCATTGAAGAGGGCACCTTTTGGGATGAGCACTGGGTGTTGTATGGAAACTAATTTGACAATAAATATCATATAATAAAAAAATTAAAAAAATTTAAAAAAGGGAACTACAGGCCAATATTTCTGATGAACGTAGATGCAAAAATCCTCAACAAAATACTAGCAAACCTAATCTAACAATACACTAAAAAATCATTCACCATAATCAAGTGGGATTTATTTCTGGGTTGCAAGTTTGTTTCAATATTCACAAATCAGTCAATGTGATACATCTCATCAATAAGAAGGATAAGAAGCATATCATGATTTCAATAAACACACAAAAAAGCATTTGACAAAGTACAATATTCATACATGGTAACAACCCTCAACAAAGTAGGTTTAGAGGGAATATGCCTCAACATCATAAAGACTTATGAGAAACCTACAGCTAACATCATCCTTAATGGTGAAAAACTGATAGCTTTTCCCCTAAGATCAAGTATAAGACAAGGATGTCCACTCTCACCACTTTTATTCAACATAGTACTGGAAGTTCTAGTCACAACAGTCAGACAGCAAAAAGAAATAAAAGACCTGAATTGATAAGGCAGAAGTAAAACTGTCACTATTTGCAGATGACATGATACTATATATAGAAAACCCTATAGACTCCACCAAAAAACTACTAGAACAGATAAACAAATTCAGTAGTCATAGGATGCACAATCAATGTACAGAAATATGATGTATTTCTATATACCAACAATGAAGCAGCAGAAGGAGAAATTAAGAAAAGAATCCAGTTTACAACTGCACCAAAAATAAAAAGATACCTAGGAATAAACCTAACCAAAAGAAAGACCTGTACTCTGAAAACTATAAAAGACTGTTGAAAGAAATTGAAGATAACACAAAGAAATGGAAAGACATTCCATGCTCATGGATTGGAAGAATAAATATTGTTAAAATATCTATACTATTCAAGGTAATCTACACATTTAATGCAATCCCTATCAAAATACCAACAACATTTTTCAGCATTTTGCAGAGGTAGAACAAACAATCCTAAAATTTGTATGGAACCACAAAAGACCCTGAATAGCCAAAGAAATCTTGAAAAAGAAAAACAAAACTGGAGGCATGACAATTCCAGATTTCAAGTTATATTACAAAGCTGTAACAATCAAAATAGTATAGCATTGGCATAAAATAGACACATAGATCAATGGAATAGGAAAGAAAACCCAGAAATAAAACCCACAATTATATGGTCAACTAGAGAAGAATGTCCAATGGGAAAAAGACAGTCTCTTCAACAAATGGTATTGGGAAGACTGGACAGCTGCATGCAAAAGAATGAAACAGGACCACTTTCTGACACCATACATACAAAAAACCTCAAGATGTATTAAAGACCTAAATGTGGGACCTAAAACCATGAAAATTCTAGAAGAGAGCGCAGTAATTTCTCTGGCATAGGCCATAACAACTTTTTTCTCGATATGTCTCCTGAAGTAAGGGAAATAAAAGCAAATATAAACTATTGTAACTACATCAAAATAAAAAGCTTCTGCACAGCAAAGGAAACAATCAATGAAACTAAAGGCAACCTACTGGGTGGGAGAAGATATTTGCAAATGACATATAAAGGGTTAGTATCCAAAATTTGTAAAGAAGTTATGAAACTCAACATCCAAAAAATTAATAATCCAATAAAAAAAGGGGCAGAAGACATTTCTCCAATGAAGACATCCAGATAGCCAACAGATACATGAAAAGATGCTCAACATCACTCATCACCAGGGAAATGCAAATCTAAACTACAATGAGATATTACCTCATATTTGTCTGAATGGCTAAAATCAACAACACAGGAAACAATAGGTATTGGTGAGGATGTGGAGAAAAAGGAATCTTCGTGTACTGTTGATGGGAAGGCAAACTGATGCAGATGATGTGGAAAACATTATGGAGTTTCCTTAAAAAGTTAAAAATAGAACTACCCTAAGATCCAGTAATCGCACTATTAGGTATTTATCCTCTCAAGATACAGAACAGTAATTCAGAGGGATACATGCACATCCATGTATATTGCAGCATTATTTACAATAGTCAAATTATGGAAGCAGCCCAAGTGTCCATCAATAGATGAATGGATAAATAAGAGGTGGTATATATATATATATATATATATATATATATATATATATACACACACACACACACACATACATACATACATACAGTGGAATGTTTTCAGACATAAAAAGAATGAAATCTTGCCATTTGCAACAACATGGGTGGAGGTAGAGAGTATAATACTGAATGAAAGAAGTCAGCCAGAGAAAGACAAATAACGTGATTTCACTTATATGTGGAATTTAAGAAACAAAACAAATGAGCGAAGGAAAAAAAAAAGAGGGCGAGACAAACCAAGAAATATATTCTGTTGACTATAGATAACAAAGTGATGGTTACCAGAGGGGAGGTGGGTGGGGGAATAGATGAAATAGGTGATGAGGTTTTAAGGGTAAACTTCTGATGAATACTGAGTAATGTATACTCAGTTGGTGAATCACTATATTGTACACTTGAAACTAATAGAACACTGTATATGAATTATACATTAACATAAATTAAAATAAAAAAACTTAAAAATAAAATAAAATGAACTTAAAAAAAAACCATAAGGACACAGGTTGGAGAAAAACAGAGAATTTAAAAAATATACTAGGTAAATACTATCAGAAAGAAAGGTAATATAAGTATATTGATAGATAAAATAAAGCAATAAAAGTGATTAGAGATCAAGAGAGTAACTGTGTAATAAAACACAGAATAAGACACTAATAAGATATTACTATCTTAAATCTCTAGTAGCATGACTTCAATATGTATGAATGCAAAATACACAGCACTTAAAGGAGAAATTTACAAAAGATTTTAAAACCTCTCTTTCAGTAATTTATCAAGCGCACTAAATGTAGTAATGATATAGAAAAAATTTGAAGAACACAATAAGTATAATCCAATGAACCTATGTTCTACCCAACAATCAGATAATATTTTTTCTTTTCAAGTATAAATGGAATGTATTTCAAAATTGAGCATATACTACCCCAGAGAACAATTTAAACAAATTTCAAAGGAGTATTTCATTTCTCATTCCAATATAATTAGTTAGAAATCAATAAGAAAAATATAACTAGAAAAAAGAATACATTTGGAAATTTAAAAACATCTAAAGCATGGGCATCTAATAATAAAATCTCTTAGAAGATTGTCAGAAATTATGAAGGGTCTGATATTTAACTCTGCTTGCAAGTGAACAAGTTAGCCTGTCACAGTATTATGGATATTGGCAGAATATATGAAACACCTAGATCAGAGATAAAGGACAGCTTATTACTCTCAGCAAGAGCAGAAGCTAAGGTATCACCATTTCCATGTGGTGACATTCCAAGTCCAAATTCTAACAGGATGACATGATGGGGGACAAGTATAGTAATTTGAAGTATAGGAGAGGAATCCTGAGCTTAAAGGACCTGAATTTTTTAAATCAAGAGAATCTTCTCACCTTTTTGGCCTAGTTGAACAAAAAGGTACCCTGCTAAAATTGAAGGTGGTCCTGTTACCTAAAGGAAAAGGGAAGAATTAATACAGGGTGACAATGAGCAGTTTGTGGTCCAATAGTTCAATACCCCAAAAGATTGAAGGAGAAGTACCTCATGAGCATCTCAAAAAATGGCAAAAACTGCATGAAAAAATTCTAACTCCATTTATGATAAAAAATCGTCTTAACAAAATTGGAATAGAAAAGGATTTTCTTAATACGAGATAGGATACTACCACAACCCTACTTTATAGATCAAATTCAGTTTTGCAACAGTGAAAGCATTCATTTTATAATCACAAAAAAGACATGGCTGCTGTCTATTACCCCTTTTATACAAATTGTAATTCAGGTTCTGATTTATGTGGAATAGGCAGGGAAAGAACTAAGTGAAAGGATCATTGTGGATTATATGATTATCTACTTTGAAAAGCAAAATTAATCTACAGATATGTTATTGGAATTAATAAGAGAATTTATCAATATTTCTGGATATATAATTAGAAAATAATTGTATATTTATAGCCTTAGAAGCAAAGCATTAGAAAATGCAATAAAAGACCAATTATAATAGCAAAAAAATGTAAGTACCTAAGAATACCTCTAACAGAAGATTGCAAGAATCTTTGAGGATAATATTACAAAACTTTATGGAATAATGTATTAGTTAGAGTCATGCTGGTTTAACAGATAAACTTCACTTGTCAGTGGTTTACCACAGTAGATGTTTCCTTCTTTCTGAGGATAATCCATAACAGGTGTTTTGGATTAGTGGGTGGCTTTCCATTAAGTACAGATTTAGGTGCTCAGGCTCCTTCCGTTATTTTGGCTCTGCCATATTTAACATGTAGCTTCCAAGGTTGCTATAATAAACAGACATACAGGATCATGCAGAAGTTGCTAGTGCTAGAGGTAGCAACTCCTGTGGGCAAGGAGTAGAAATGGTGTGCATTACTTTCTCTCCCATTCTGTCAACTGTGATTCCATTACATTGGTCACTCCTACGTGCAAGGGAGTCTGGGAAATGTAAAATAGTTCCGTGCTCCAGAAAAAAGAATTTGTTGTACAAGTATTCAATCTTTACCCCAAATGACATTAGAAAACACTGAATAATATGGAGATTCTATATCATGTCCAAGAGTAGGAAGACTTCTCTTACAATTAAGAAAAAGAAATAAAAGGCATATGGGTTGGGGAGGAAAAAATAATCTCTCTTTATTCTCAGATGAAATGATTGTTTATGTAGAAAATCTCAAAGGATCTACAAACAAAACAAAACAAAACAAAACAAAACAAAACAAAACAAAACAAAATAAAAACCCTACCAGAACTAATAAGTAAGTTTAACATGATTGTTGGATAAAATATATAAAAACTATTTTTATTTCTAAATATAATGAACAATTGGAAAAAGAACTAACAATGTACCACTTACAGTAATACCAAAAATATGAAATTTGTAGGTAAAAATCTAACAAAAATATTCATGAGATCTGTATGCTATATGAACAATACAATATGCCAGTGAGAGAAACCAGAGAAGACCTAAAGAAACAGATATACTGTGTTCATTAAGACAATGAATATTGTGAAGATACCAGTTCTCCCCAACCTGATCTATAGATTCAATGCAATTCCAAACAAAATTCCACAGGATTTTTGTAGAAATTAACAAGCTGATTCTAACATTTATATGGAAAAGAGAAGAAACTAGAATGGCGGAAAAGAGGAATAGATTTGGAGGATTTACACTAAAGCTATAGTATTTAACACATTGTGATATTCAGGATAGACACATACACCAACGGAACAGAATAGAGAGTCTAGAAATAGACCTAAACATATACGGCAGTTGACTTTCAATGAAGGAGTAGAGACAATTCAAAGGAAAAAGTCTTAAAAAATGGTGCTGGAGGAATCGAATAAGTGGGTGTTGGGCAGGGAAAGAAAAAACAACAAAAAAAGAACCTTGAACAATATTCCATATACAAAAATTAACTCAAAATGGATCAAAGACCTAAGTGTAAAGCTTAAAATTATTACATTTTTACAAGAAAACGGGGAATTTTTTGTGAGCTCTGTTTAGCCAAATATTTTTATTTTATTTTATTTTATTTTATTTTATTTTATTTTATTTTATTTTATTTTTTATAACTGCTATTTTATTATTATTTTTTTAATATATGAAATTTATTGTCAAATCGGTTTCCATACAACACCCAGTGCTCATCCCAAAAGATGCCCTCTTCAATACCCATCACCTACCCTCCCCTCCCTCCCACCCCCCATCAACCCTCAGTTTGTTCTGAGTTTTTAAGGGTCTCTTATGCTTTGTTTTTTTATTTAATTTAATTTTTTTATAACTGCTGCTTAACCAAATATTTTTTAGATATGACACAACTACACAGTCCATAAAATAAATTGGAATTCATCCAGTTAAAAACTTTAGCTCTCCTAAAGACACTGTTAAGAGAGGAAAGGCAAGGGAGAGATTTGGTGAAATATTTCCAAAACTGTGTGGTGCTAAAGGACTTGTATTCAGAACATATAAGAAACTCTCAAAGTTCAATAGTAAGAGAATGAATAAATTGGAAGAAGATTATTTTGCACATGTGAAATTAATAAACATTAATGTTTTAAAAATATAAAGAATATGTAAAGAACTGTGAAATTTCACAAGAGCTGATTATGGGAATCTAATGACAGGAAGATATAGCATTTGCTACCTCTTGCTGCCATAAGTCATAGCTTAATCAATATCCCCTTTATCATTATATGGCAAGGACCCCAAGTCACTGTAGCATGATCTGGATCTGAATTGGGAACTGAGGGGTTAGATGGATGTAATTACAAATATATTAAATGAGAGGGGAGTAAAGAGAGAGAAGTACACAAAATTAAAATTTTTACATAAACTTAAAAGCTAAAATCAAAAACATATGAAAAAACAATTTAAGGCAGACATCCGAAATCAACAAAAATTTATAATTGAAATAGAAATGTGTTACATGTAAATCGAGTTTGTAAGAGTCTGATAAAGGCTTTAAAGTGAGTATGTTTATGATGTCCAAAGAGATCAAAAAAAGCATAGCAAAAAGGATTAGAAATTATGAAACTATAAGTTGAAGAAATTTAACAAGCATGGTTGGTATTAACCTCATTTTCCAATTGTTGTTCCTGATATATGTGCATTCACTAATTTTTAAAAATACTAACCTTATATCCTGTGACCTTGTTAAATTTATGTATTAGTTCTCATGATGGGTAGATTTCTTAAGCTTGTAAAAGTACAGTCATAACATCTCCAAAAAGTTTTACTTTTTTTATTCTTTTTTTTCCCAAGTTTTTATTTAAATTCTAGTTAGTTAACATATATGGTAAAATTGGTTTTAGGTGTAGAGTTTAGTGATTCATCACTTACATGTAACAACCAGTGCTCACCACCAGTCCCCTCCTTAATACCTATCACCCATTTAGCCCATCTTCTATCCGTCCACCCTCCTCCATCAACCCTCAGTTTATTCTCTGTAGTTAAGAATCTCGTATGGTTTGCTTCTCTCTCTCTGTCTCTCTTTTCCTCCCATATGTTCATCTGTTTTGTTTCTTAAATTCTACATGTGAGTGAAATCATATGGTATTTGTCTTTCTCTGACTGACTTATTTGCTTAGTATAATACACTCTAGCTTCATCCACGTCATTGCAAATGGCAAGATTTCACTCTTTTTGATGGCTGATTTTTCACTCTTTTGATATATACATACATATATATATATACACATATATATATATGTATATATATATATCAGTATTATCCCACCAGTTACACCAGTTATAATGAATATTGTAATACTTATTTTTTTAAAAAATTAATACAATAAACTTGCAAAGGAAAATAATCCAGAGATTAGAATATAGTAAACAAAGTAAGTGACTTAGTTGTTAAACAAAACAAGTAGGTTGATGGGGGGTGGGAGGGAGGGGAAAGTGGATAATGGTCATTGAGGAGGGCCCCTGTTGGGATGAGCACTGGGTGTTGTATGGAAACCAATTTGACAATAAATTTCATATTAAAAAAATTAAAAAAAAAAAACAAAAAAAAACCAAGCAGGTGTGATTAAGCATAAATAAGAATAGTGTACGAAAAAAATCAGTGACCAGATCTTCCCTTTGTGACATTCTGTGAAAGCACAGATACATCTTTTTCTAGAAATAGTACCCAGTTCCAGGCTCTACAACTTTAGAGGGATGTGGAGAACTCAGAGAAGAAAGCTGCAAGTATAAAAATTTTAATTATCAGACATAAAGAATGAGGATAATAGTATACCTAAATAAGATATGACATTTAGAATAAGGCTAATACTATCTACCACTAAGTGAATACTTATTATAGGTCCATATTAGTAAGGAATGTTTTTGGCTTGCAAAATAGTTATTGAAATGCAGTTAATGAAAGCAGTTATTTATTTCATGTGAAAAGAAGTCTAGAGTTTGAAAGTTTAGGGCTGTTAGAGCAGTATAGTGATGCTATTAAAGTCTTAGACTCTTTCTATACTTCTGCCCTACCATTTGCATTATTCATTGAACATTTATTCATTTTACAAGTACTTATGGAGTACTTGCTATGTGTCAGGACCAGTTCTAGTTGATTTTGAATTTTTGAGTTATCTTTTCATCTTGGTATGTATTGTCTTATGATTGTAAGACAGGTCTTGCTACTCTAGACATCACAGTCACATTTAAAAATAGGAAGCTGGGAGGTGCAGAGACAAAAGATCTTTTCTTTATGAAACTCTGTTCTTTTATTAGGGGAAGAAAACTTGTAAGCACCAAGAAAATCAAATAAAATTAAAGAGATG
The DNA here is from genome assembly GCF_018350155.1 of Leopardus geoffroyi. Taxonomy (NCBI): domain Eukaryota; kingdom Metazoa; phylum Chordata; class Mammalia; order Carnivora; family Felidae; genus Leopardus; species Leopardus geoffroyi. The sequence goes on along the minus strand of NC_059329.1, from coordinate 73,043,984 downwards.
GAAAGTAAAGAAGTAAGAATTTTAGAGAATCATTTTAGAAGCTTCAACATTCTAACAATAGGCATTCCAGAAAAGAAGAATAGGAAATAGAATAGGGTAGAAAAAGGAAAAATATAAGAAAGTGTCCAGAACTGAAGACATGAATTTTCAGATTAGAAGAACATCCATGTATCCAAGACAATGAATGAAAAAATATCTACACCAAGTGCATTTTTGTAAAATTTTAAAACAATAGGGACAGGGATTCCAAAAGCTTCCAGAGAAAAAAAACAAAAGTAGGTCATGTCAGATTAGGAAGCAGACATCTCAATGTCAACACTGACGTTTAGAGCATAATGGAACACCAAATTTTGAGAGAAAAGATTTCAGCCTAGAATTTTATACCTAAGCAAACTATCAACTGAATGTCATGAGAGATAGATAACTTGTCAGATGTATTAACAACAGAAATTTACTTATTTTTTTTAATGTTTATTTTTGAGAGTGTGCACGCACGAGAGAGAGAGAGAGAGAGAGAGCGAGCGGGGGAGGGGCAGAGAGAGATGGAGACACAGAAACTGAAGCAGGCTCCAGGATCCAAGCTGTCAGCACAGAGCCTGACATGGGGCTTGAACTCATAAGTGGTGAGATCATGACCTGAGCCAAAGTCTGACACTTAACTGACTGAGTCACCCAGGGGTCCCTGAAATTTACTCTTCATACAACTTTTTTGTTAAAGAAGCTACCAGAGAATGTGCTCCAGTAAGATGGGGAAGATACGGGAGGCAACACAAGAAAATATAAAGACAAAGACCAGAGTGAGAATTATGCAAAGGCATGGAGAGCAGTCAGTTTGAATTTGAGCTGAAAGGTGATTTATTTGACAATTTGGAAAATAATACTGATGGGCGAAAACTTGTGGGAATAGTGATGATAAGCTCACAAAAAAACTAGTAGATTATTATATGTGAGGCTTTCGATAAGGAAAAACAAAGAAGTTATGAAATAAATGACATGTATTTATGACATGTATTGACTTAGCCATGTACAAAGTTTACTTTGTGTGATAATGTAAGCACTGACTTAATTTAGCCACGAGTTGTTACATAGTTATATTGGGAAGATGGGAGAGATGACATATAAGAATTAAACATTCACTTTAGGTAAATACCTAATGGTGCAATTGCTGGGTCATAGGGTAGTTCTATTTTTAGTTTTCTGAGGAACCTCCATACTGTTCTCCAGAGTAGCTGTACCAGTTTGCATTCCCCAGCAGCGCAAGACAGTTCCCCTTTCTCCACATCCTTGCCAACACCTGTTGTTTCTTGTGTTATTAATTTTAGCCATTCTGACAGGTGTGAGGTGGTATCTCATGGTTTTGATTTGTACTTCCCTAATGATGGGTGATGTTGAGCATCTTTTCATGTGTCTGTTAGCCATCTGGATGTCACTCGTATGTGGGAATTTAAGAAACAAAACAGATGAACATATGGGAAGAGGATGGGGAAAGAGAAGAAAGGGAAACAAACCACAAGAGACTCTTAATGATCAAGAACAAAGTGAGGGTTGTGGAGGGAGGTGGATGGGAGATGGGCTAGATAGGTGATGCTTATTAAGAAGGACAGTTGTCATGATGAGCACTAGGTGTTGTATGTAAGTGGTGAAACACTGAATTCTGCTTCTCCTTTAAAAAATTTTTAATGTTTATTTAGTTTTGAGAGAGAGAGAGAGAAGGAGAGAGAGAGAGAGAAAGAGCAGGGGAGGAGCAGAGAGGGTAACACAATCTGAAGTAGGCTCCAGGCTCCAAGCTGCCAGCACAGAGCCTGATGTGGGACTGGAACTCATGAACCATGAGATCATGACCTGAGCTGAAGTTGGATGCTTAACCGTCTGAGTCCCCCAGGTGGCCCTGAATTATACTTCTGAAACCGATATTACACTGAATATTAACTAGATAACATGTAAATTGAAAACAAGAATTAAACATGCACTTGCTAAAACAAGAAGACAATAGATAATGACTAGTGAATGTAGAAGTAGTGCCTTGGAAGTAGAAATGACTTAGAATACAAGATTATTAATAGATGTATGAAAGGGCACATCTGAAAAAAATTGGCCATCTGAAACTTGGCAATCTGAAAAATTCTGCAGTTATGTATAAATTATTTTAGAAGCTGATTTATTAAACTGCATGCTGAACTCTTGTTTAGGGTAGTCTAAATATATATAGTCAATGAGAACAAGACTAATATTAAAATAATCTGATACTCTAGGTCACCTTTTTGTACATCACTATACTTTCTGGGAAAGTGAGATATTACTTCCACTGCTTCTAGGTTGTATTTGCCTTTTGTGACATTTGAATGACTATTCATTTCAATGTATCTTATGCATCTTTCATTGCATCTGCTGGAATAACTTGTGATGAATGAGAGAACTATATGCTTAAGGAAACCAGATACTGTTATTCTTTTCTGACTCTTCTTAGCACCCATGCTTTACACATTTAGATGTAGCTTGGGTAAATTGTTCTTAGTTCTCTCATTTTGGGATTTTTAGCTTACTTAAGGACACCACAAAATAACTAAGTAGTATATGAACACTCCTTGTGTAACTATAGAGCAGCAGAATATTAGCTGTTATATGCATCACCGTGTGAAATACTAATTACAAAGAGACCAAAACCAAGTTTGCTAATTGTAGAATATATCTTAAGTTTCTAAGATGAAAAACTGTTCATAGAAAATTTAGATTGCACACTTTTCCAAATATAGACACATGGATAAAAGCAGAATGAGAAAGCTCACATTTTATACTATACTATATTAAATTAGAAGTCTGTTGGTGATTTTAACAGTCTTTTTTTTTTTAATGTTTATTTCTTTTGAGGAGAGAGTGCCAGCAGGGAAGGGCTGACAGAGAGGGGGACAGAGGATCTGAAGCAGGCTCCTCGCTGACAGGAGCGAGCCTGATGGGGGGCTCGAACTCACAAACTGTGAGTGATCATGACCTGAGCTGAAGTTAGATGTTCAATGGATTGAGCCACCCATGTGCCCCAGCAGTCTTTTAACTAATATAATATCAAGACCAAAATGTTGCTGGTGTAAGGTAGTTTCTTTATTCCGTGTGTTTAAATGTCATGCTTCTAATATAAATTGTAGTGTTCATGTAAATAATTAATTTACATTAAAAAAATTTTTAATTGAATGAAGTAAAATACATGAATATATTTCATACTTTATTATAATCTGGGAGATAATTGAAGCTTCACAGTAAAATACATTCAATTTCAATAATAATATTCATATAAATAAATGCTTATGGCTTATTGAATATTTCATACAGTTGTAAGGACAAGTAATTATCTTCTGTCATTTTTCATATGTTAAGCAAAATTTTGGTTTAAAAAATGTAAATGTTTTAATATATTCAAGAATGTTTCATAATTAGATATTTTTGCTCAGTTTGTTCCAATCCAGGTACACATTGTACCTATGGCAATATTGTACCTGTCTCCACTCTGTTTCAAAAGTATCTTTTCCATTTTGACTACTACAGAAAATGTCATGGGGCTCCTGGGTGGCTCAGTTGGTTAAGCATCCAACTACGGCTCAGGTCATGATCTCCTGATTTGTGAATTCTAGCCCTGTGTTGGGCTGCACGATGTTGGTGTGGAGGTTGCTTGGGATTCTCTCTCTCTCTCTCTCTCTCTCTCTCTCTCTCTCTCACTGCCTCTCCCCCACTTACACACACACTCTCTTTCTCTCAAAATAAATGACTAAAAAAAAAAAAAAAAAAAAAAGAAAATGTCAGGAGTAAATTTAGTAAGTAACCCATGTAGGCAAAAGAAATACTGTATTTGTTATTTTTAAGGATCTATTTATTATCTGCTGAATAAGAACAAGAAACAACATGGACAATAATCAGTATTACTTATCTAGTATCTGTAGTGGATACCAAATACACAGATACTGTGATGTAGGCAGGAGATTAATGCTTCATGAAGAAGATTCACTATGAAGATATATTTCCAGAAAGTAAAAATGTCCAGATACTTAAAAAATTAAACATTTTTAAGGTGCCTAGCATGGTGCTTGGTTCAAGAAATAATAGCAAAAACAATTAAACATTAGTTATATTTTAAGTTTTTTTGAAACCTAGGTCCATAATTATGACATACAACTTTAAAAATATTCATTTGACATTTTCCAATATAATGCTAGATAGATACTACTAGATAATATTGTTATTGCCTTGCAGGATCACACGATTTTCCATTTTATCACTGTATTTTCTCACAATGGTGATGTAGTAGTTAATGTGTTGGTCTTCAGTTGTGTGGACAGCTAACACCTGGCTTACTCAGACTAACACTTTCACACCAATAAGTAAAACTTGGTAGGATGAATTGTCTAATGCACAGATCTTATGCTGTAGTTATAGTGTTAAGAAGTCCTTGTTATTATGAATGTGTATTATGAGTATATTGTACATAGTCCTGGTATGCAAATGTGTAGCATTCAGAGAAGTGAAATAATTCTGTGTTATTATTATCTTTGTAAATTACATCTTAAGAGTTTTTGAGGACTTTATGATGGCAGTTTTCTATAGTCACAGTCATACAGTATGTGCATCACAAAGTGTTTTCTTTCACTATTAACAATAACTGAGCCAATGAAAATGCTTTTTAAATATACACTCGGCAAGCAGTTATCTGGCTGTTCCTTCTTACTATCCACAAACCATCTTTTGTCGTCTTTTAAGACAGCATATGAAATAGCTTTGTAAACATCTGTTTTTCATTGTTAATTGTCAGGAAAACTGGGGACTTAAATGCTTCTTTGGAATCTTCTTAATCCTATCAGAGAATAAGTTGTATATGTTTATCTTTTCTTCTTTAGATTGTTTCTTTATCATTGGAAAATACATACATGCGGTCTTCATTTATTTTTCTAAAAAATACTTCTAGTGTTATAATATTTTTATAGATATTTTGAGGACATTGCTTTGTAGTAATTAACTGAAATTATTAGCAATACAGGCTACATTATACCTAAAAAAGCTGCATGATAAACATAGACTTAAATATAATTTGCCTTTTCTAATCATTTTCAGAGTTTTCTTGGGCATATTCCATATCAGAATGTGCAATGATAGAAAATATAATGAAAAGGTTTTTGTTAGCCAGAGAACATTAATTAAGAGCACCAAATCTTTTGCCATACTTTTTCTTTAGGAAATACATGCTTTATTTTCATAAGCTTTTTCTGTTCCAATAATTGAGCCATTAATGTCAATGGAATATTTCTGGCAGTGACATACTAAGAAGTTTTCTCGCAATAATTCATTGTGCTTCCTTCTAAGTGAAAAGGATCTGTTGCAATAATTACTTAAAAAATACTAAAATTTGGCACCAGTTGTTTTGACTTTATAATGTAAAAGCAAATGCACCTATCCCTAAAGAACAGAGAGAGCATCCATAGTTTAATAATTAAATAATATGTGATAACTAATAATTTGTGTTACTTATAAGTAAACCTAAGTGACTAAAGTATGGAATACTAAGAGAAGTCAAGTAGTTGATTGTTAGTGAAAACTTTTTTTTCAGAATGTACTTATTTTAAAACATTTTCTGACCTTTATTAAATTGCTGTACTTTCACGCAATTAGAATGCATTGTGTATTTTTCTTTTTAAAAGGCTTGTACTTTATTAGTTTCTAAACTGGTATCAATTAGAAACTCACTATTTGCTATTTATATCGCTTTTCAGTCTTTGCTTTTCAAACTTGTATTGAAGTGATGTAGAACTAGGCCTTATCACTGCATATAAAATTAATTGAAATGACATATTGTTGCAGTTTCTATGGCAACCATATCATGATGCTGATGCTCTTAAAAATTTATAAACTATAATCTGAAATATGCTAATTCTAGTGAACATAGTTAACACTTATTTGCTTAATATTCAGCTTAGTACTAAACTCCATCAACTTTGAAAGTAGATTGATAACATATTGTGTACAATTAAAAGAGGTTTCTGTATTGAGCTCTTGAAATATTTTCTCCAGGAACCTACTATTCTAGAACTTTAAGTGTGAATAAGTGAAGCTTTTCATTTACTATTGCCTTAAACAGACATGAATTAGCATGAGGATAATCATTGCTGCAGATTCTCAGTGTTGCTGTCTTTCCCCCTCCCCCTATTAAAAAGAAAATATTCAAACCTAATGCAAAACATCCTGCTGAAAACGTAAAAATTCAGTAAAATCCAATGAATTATTTAAATAATTGCAAACATCCAGATACTTGGAACACTGACTTGTTTTTTAGCGTTCATTTGTTTGTTTGACTTTAGGTTGATAATAGCTTTATCTGATATATATGATTATGATATATATTGGAGAAATAAAACCAGCAAGTTATAGAATAATTTGGCATAGCAATTACATTAAAGACTGATTTGAGGATATGGTTTTCAGTTTCTTTTACAACTGATTTAAGAGTAAAATACATAAAATATGTTATTTGGAACTGGATTGTAACTATAGATTGTTAAATAAAGCTGTTTTTTATTTGTACACTTTGATAAGTCAGAAAAACTTTTAGAAATGTCTAGTTTGTTGCTTAATGAAAATATCTGAGGTAATTTAAACAGTATATGCCACATAAAATGAATTAATATCATATGTAATTATCAAATATACTTGTATTGAACAGAATACTTCTGCTGGCATATTTGGTAAAAAATATTTTTCAGTATATTAATTGAATTTCAGTATATGTGAAAATTTAATTAATATTTATTGAATCATAAAAGTGAAAAGGATAGATCCTTAAAATACACACTTTTAATTATTTGCTTTGCACATATAGGCACTCTAAATATTTAAATGTGAATAAAAATGTGCAGAACAAGCAAACGTCTTCCACATAATTGTGATATTTAAAAACACACACACAAAAGAAATCCTCTATTTAGAAAATTTAAAAATAGCAATCTGGGATTTGGAGGAAAGAACTTAAGTAACAAATTTTAAAATGAGAGAACTTAGTTAAATTCAGTTTTTTAAAACAATGCTAACATAATGATACATAAAGCCTATAGTTGCTGAGGTAAATTATCAAACCTTTAAGGACTAGTAATATTAGGAGATTATTGTTTTGGTGTTTGCTATTTATCAACGAGCAGTTTTACACCATTATTTTTGTGTCCCTTGCTTCTCTTTTATTAGGCATTGAAATGGGACTGTATGGTTTATCAAATGTTTCTAGTGTGGCTAAGGTGTATACTGAATGGAATGGTAATCATCTTAGTGAATTGTAAACCTCAGATCTGTGAAGAGGTATTTCTTTAAACAGAGAAGCACATATGTAGGAATGCACATGCTTTAAAAATATTACTTAATGATGGAAAGGTAACATGATATCTTAGAAGGATGCTATTGGGACAGATACTTTGAATTTTAGTGAATAAGGGTTATTTCTGTGGTTGAATTATCCTATAATTCTTTATCATATTTTTCCTTCTGTGGTTTTTGTGACATTCATACTTACCTATGTATTTATTTACATCACCTTTAGTTAGAAAAATAATTTTATGTTCATTGTAAGACAAACATTTGGATGACTGATAAAAATTTCACTTTTCATTTGGATCTTTTAGTGGCATTAGTGTTGTCAGCCTTAAGCTATAAAACAATCAGTACTTTAATACATAATTTTCTTTCAGAAAGCATTTTAAAAACATTAGGTCTGGCATTTAAAAATATTAGGTCTGATATGTATTTGGGGGGGGGAATTGGTAGAGGTTTATATTTTCTGGTTTCTACTGCATTCTTTCTTATGGTGGTTTTATTTCATTATATTTTGCCATTGATATTCTATTTATAGTAAAGTGAAGCATATATACCAAACAGTGACAACTTCTTCCATGTTGTTAGCATTTTGATTTAAAGATCATGGAATGGGTGCCTGACTGCACAGGTGCCATGTATTCCAGTTTTGTAGTCACTGGCCTTTGGTTTTTCTTTAAATGAGGTTTCTACCCAGGCTTAGTTTCTGCCAGTTACATTAGGCTTCACGTTTATATGCCTTTCACTTAAGAGAAGATGAACTGCCAGGATTATGTATGGTAAAACCAAGTCCCCTCTGAGATAAGGCTCTGGGGGCATTATACAAGTCTAATGTTCTTCCATGAGGTTGGCCCACCCCACTGCAACTAAGAAATGAGATGATTTGAGGGCTATTACATACTTAAGGTTTTCATAGTGGATTAGAATAGCATTACTTAGCACAGGTGTTTCTATAATTGGGATTCCCTGGGAAAATTCAGTACTGTATTCAATAACACTCAGCTTTCTACATGAGTGGAGGAGCGATCTAATGTTAATTTGCTAGGCTGTGGCATGAAACCAGGGAATGGGGGTCTGGCTTGGGGGCGTGTTACTTCTTTCTTTGAAAAGACATTTCTGTTGTCCATGATTAGCACTGGGTAGCTGTGGTTCTTTCTTTAAAATTTAATTTATTTCATTAATTATTATTATTATTATGCCGACCAAAATACTGAAGGCCTCAGCTGAAATCAGTAATGAGTGATTTATGGCCTCATATAACACAAGATAGTTCCTGACCTTTTTCTTGAGATAAATAAAATTTTTGTTCCTCTCCTTTGATAAAGCATTGCATTTAAAGAATGTCTATGCACCCAAGTAGCAGGGAAGACCAAGGGACCCTTGGGGCACATTTCATCGAGGAGGATGGACTTATAGTGGCTTTGCAGACATCCCAAGCCTTGAAGGCAGTGTCCAGGCATAACAAAGAACAACGACAAGTTATTTCAGGATTAGGTAGGGGATACCTAAGCCCGGTATCTTTGAAATGTAAGGTACGAATACAGGAAGAACAGTGGTGGTAAAGGGATTCAGTAGAAGTAGGGGTGGAAAAGTTGAAAATCGCTGAAATAATTAACAATCATTATTTTACCGAATCCATTGTGAGACAATCAGAAGGACTGATTTTCTGAGAAATGGGCGACTATAGAGCTAAGTGTCCAGCTCTGCAAGCAAAGGCGACTGCGTTGCCTCAGCGTCCCTCTCAGGCGTGCAGTTCTTGTCGGGGAGCCCGCCTCTAGTGACCTTGGGTCTGGCCGCTCCCGGAGTCCCTTTGTCTTCTGCCCGGTGGGTACGGAATAAGCGGGACAGGAGCCCCGGGGAGTGCGGTGTCCAAGTTGAGTCGAGGTCACTGAAAGAGGGAGCTCGGTCCTCAGCCATGACTGGAGCGGATGCTTCGCCTCTCCGAGGCTGCCTCCACCCCTCGTCACTGGCCTGGGAGTTAGTGCTTGAAGTTTCGGGACAGCAGCGCCTGTCTTGGAGCTGCAGAGTCTTTGGCCCGGAGCTTTGTACTTTGCTGGGAGAGTGAGCCTTTGCTCGGTTTTCGGCTATTGGTTTTAGCGAGCGTGCAGTTTAGCTTCACTCTTCTCAGCCCGGTCTCGGAGAGCAGGCCTTGCCTCCCTCAGCGGGTCTGCTCGCGGGCCCTCCGGTCGCTTCCCTTTCAAGCGGTCCCAGCTGTAGCCAAGGCTGCGGGGTTTGTCTAGACGAGCGGGGAGCCCGGCGCAGTCTTTCGCTCTACCTGAAGGTGGCGACTTAGGCACGTAAACAGAGCTCGGACAACCCGGGGAGGTTGGCACCCTCGCAGTTCAACCACGTATCATCCTAGTTTTCCCGCTGCTCTCAAGCGGGCTGAATTGACGGTTAAAGGGACTTGAGTATAAATGAGGAGTTCGGCCAGATTGTCAGAATGTGTGTGTATCTCTGTGTGTGTCTGTGTGTGCGTGCGTCTGCGCGCGCGGGGGCAGTGGGAGGTGGTGATGGGGTGCAAACCCTCAGCGGAACCCGTTTGGGACGCCGCGAGTCTCCTCGGCATCACCTGAGCCTTCAGGCCAGGCGACTCGGCCGTCTGGCGCTGCAGGAACGCTCTGCAGCGGGAGATGCCGAGATCACCGCTCAACCCGCAGGGGGACAGAGGGTTTGGTCGCTGCAGCCAACGGTAGAAGATTTGCTAATTTCATTTCAATGACACCCACAATTTATGAGTAGAAAGACCTGGAAAATAAAAACCCTTCGTCGTGCTGTGCCCTTCTCCGGGGTGCATGCCCGCTGATCCGAGTGGGAGGGGTCCTTAGGAGTGGGGAAGAGAGGCACCGACAGCGAAAGAATAAACGTGCGACAGTCACACAGTCTTACCTCCGGGACGAAAGGACACGGTTCCTAGAACTGAGATATCCATAGCAAGTCTGCATTCCAGCTGTTTCTCCCGTAGCCTCTTTCCTGCCTAACACAGCCTTCTGACTAACTTGGACAAGGCTTGAGCTACCCCCCCTCCTCCCCCCCCCCCTTTTTTTCCTTTCCAGACATTCCCTAAACTCAACCCAGGGCAAATCCAGAAGTCGGTACAGTACAGAGCTTCCATTCAATCGTGGGGGGAAAATCTCGTTTACAGTTTCGCTTAGGCAGATGGAAGAAGTAGATGGTTATGGGACTTTGGAGGGAGGGGTGCATGGGGCTGGCATGGGGTGTTGGTGGCAGGGAAGCGCGATTTCTCTTAGGTCTTGGTGCTGCAGGTAAGGTTCCCAGATTCCAGCTGCCCTCTTGCTGCGCTGCGGTGGTGGGTGAGAGTGGAGGGTGATCCTCGTCTGATTAGAGGGGAGTGGAGGAGGGTGGAGTGTGAGTGTGGGAGGAAGGGGGGGGGGTTGGAATGGACCCTGGACGGGCTCCACGGACACATTGTCTTGGTTTGTGTCTGTGCCCGGTCTATGCTGCTGCCTCTGGAGCCTTTTGAGCAGGGTAGTATGCCCTAGGCTTTTTCTCTCCCCCCCACCCCCCCTTTTAAAATGTGTTTAAAAAGAAGTGAATATCCTTCTAAAATAAGTTAAAAATCTTTCTTTGACTTTCCATCTGAGATGTCAAAAGGATTAAATAAATGAAACTTTATTTGACCGGGGAGTTTACCCAGAGACTCAACGACATCTCGGGTCTTTGGCCTTATTCTAATTCCATGGTGGTAATTACCCTTCGTTTCTTTAAGTGCAATAGATTTATTGCCTTAGAGACTATGCACAGTTTGATTGAATTATTCATTTTTTTTTCTTTGGTGTAGACTGCATCTGGGGACTCTGATGTGACGTGTAGATTTTTTTTTCAGGAACAAAGGGAATGTGGAAATGAAAGAGAGAGGGAGAGAGAGGCTGGCAGATGTAATGAGACGCGGTGAAGGTGTACGCAGACTGGCACTCCCACTCCTCCCTTCTGCTCTCACTGCAGCCCTGGGTAACTCGCAGGCTAACACAAACAGCTTTTCTCCCGCAGCCTGCCCTCTGTCACTGTAAGTACATCAGCCTTCTCTTATCAGCATGCAGATTCCAGCCACGCACTCCCCTTGCTCGGCTTTGCACCTTAGACAGCAGAAGCACATTTAGAAATTAACTTTCCTAAGCCAGGAAGAACATGTCTGTAAAACTTATTTTTGATTTATCTTTATTTTTCTTTGAAAAAAGTTCATGCATTTTTACCACTTTTCCCACCTCCTTTGTGGCGGTGCTGCTGCTACTGTCGCCACCGCTGTGGTCTTCCCAACAGGATGATGCGCAGATTCAAATGAAATTTAATGTTATTGTCTAGCCATTTAAAGTACAGGGACAATGCCTTGTCCTTTTGCAAAATGACGTCTTAAAGAACACAGAGCATTATTCACAGTTTGTTTTTGGCTTTTTGTTGTTGAAACACGAGTTCTGACCTCTTTGAGGTAGAGTCCCAAGGGCACTGTTATTTGGGAGTTTGGGTTATTTGGTTACACCAAACTTAAATGAAGTGCGGTGGGCTACTGAAGTGCTGGTATGTTTGTTATCCCTGTTTAAGGAAAACAATTGCGAAAACTTTTCTCCGTGCTGTAATTAAAGTTTTCAACTTCTTCCTTTTGGCTTTTTATACTCTTTCACTTATTCTTCGTTTCAGTAAAAGTTCTCATTCCCCGTGTTTTGGAAGTAAAGACATTTATATTTGTCCTATTTATACAGTAGCTATAAAGCCCTTCCTGAAAGAAGTTAGCGACCTTAAGATGTAGATCTGAATCGTTCGCCCGGCCGGTGTAAGGAGACTTCACAGGGAGAATTCGAGGTTTTAACAGTCGTTATGATTTTTGCGTGGGTGCTTTAAATATTAACTTCTTTGGCAGAATTCATTGCGTTGCCCTTCCCAAGTTCAGGCGGACCTTTCTCCAGGAACTGCGCGCGCCTTTCCTTTGCGGGTTCGCGCCTCTTCTCTGGAGGTGCGAGGCCAAACTTAGCAAAGCCGAGTTGCCTTTGCTGGTTGCTGTGCGCAGGGACACCGGGACAGCACGGAGGCAGCGACAGCTGCGACAGGTAAGTTAGCCCCCACGCGTTCGCCCCTCCTTCCCTTCCTGGTTCTCCCATCTCAGCGCCCAGGGTTCTCGCGCCGCGCGGCACTCGGACCCCCAGGGCAAGTGAGCTTGAGTGCGCCTGGATCTGGCGGTAAGGTGCCTGGGTGTCCTCCGCTGCCTGTGGGACTTCTCGGAGCCCTCAGGCCAGTGCGGACCAGGTGGAGAGCCCGGCACTTCAGTCGGCTGCAGCGCTCTCCGCTTCGTCCCTTGCGCTGTACAGTCGTGCCCTAGGCTTGAAAGAGAACCCTTAGGGTGCACCCCCGCCTCCAGGGCCACGTGTCATCCCGTGTACAGCCTGAAGTGCAGTATCGAGACCCCAAACTTTAGTTTCTTAACTTTAGGGATCAGTGTTGTGACCAGCTCCGGGGTTCCGCCTTATCAATCTATTTTGGTATCAGTTTATTAGATAAAATCTAAAGAGAGTTCCTGCCGCTCCAAACCGGAAGGTCCACCGCGGCCCAGTATTAGGGCCTTGGACTCTAGAGATCTTGATAATGTCGCCTTTCCCCTCTTTTTGTCTCCTGCCAGCGGCCTGCATCTGGTTGGTGGGGTCCCCCTTACCCCCCAGATCCCTAATGCCGTGTGATTCAAAGAGATGGATGCGCTGGTGCTTGAAAAGCCAGACTTGTCGCAGCAATTCCGAGGAACCCAGTGGCAGCCCAGCGGTTCCGTCCCAGATGTTTCACCTCTCCCGGTGACTCTTCCATGAGGATTCAGGCTTTGGGACTGAAACTACCCCCTTAGCTCTCTGCCCAAACTCTGCAGGCATTTAGGACAGGTCGTTCGATTTTGACCTCTTCAAGCTTTGGAGAGATTTTTTTTTTTTTTTTCTTTTGCCCGATGGTTGAGTTCTGGGACAGGCGGCTGAAGAGCACGAGGCTCTGGAACCCAGCGCGGGCCTGGCTACTCACGTTTACAAACCCCCAACTAAAAACAAACCCCAGAAAAGATTTGGCCCAAGTCTAGGCTAGGAACGCTGGTCTGGGTTTGTCCCTTGGGCCTTGGAGGTCAAGGGGCACACCTGGTAGTTCTGGAAGCCTGGGGTGGAAGGAACTGGCCTTCCAGGTACCAGGCATACCAGGCGTTCTCTTTGAGGGCCTCTAGGCTCTGGCCCCAGGGGGCAGCCTTTCCAGTGCTGAAAGTTGCTGTGGGTGGTGGGGACACAAGATTTCTTGTTGGGGGACTAGCTGTCTTCTCAGCCTACAGTCATCAAGTCATTTTAAACTTACAGTCCCCAAGCTCCCAATCCTCAAGCATCCTATTTCCTATTGGGGTAGAAGCATCTGGCTATTCCTTCTGCCCCACTAATCCAAGATGTTCATCCCCACCCTTGTTTCTTTTTCCTCTCTTGTCTGGAATTCCTATGAAACCAAATGTAAAATACACTTTAAGAAGCCCATATATGACTGACATCTCAGCTTGTTCTGTCCTTTGTGCTTGCTCACTCTCTCCATTTTCTTTACAGTAAATGTGATGAAGGCAAGGCTTTCTCCCCTTTATCACTTTTATCACTTAATCTGTGGGAAGTCTTGTCCAAAGTCTTGGCAACTTTAGATTGCCATGAATTTTCTGAATTTCTTAGTCATAATTCCTGACCCATCTCTCCTGGTTCACATCTTCTTTCACAAAGTCCCTGTTTATGAAATGTCTCGACATGGCCATGTCCTATCAGTTTCTGCATAGTAAAGACTTTTCCTCCACAAATCTCTGCAGTAGTTATGCTGCAGGTACATCAGAACCTCTCTTTAAGCTTTTAACCTTGATGTAATTTTGACTCTCCACTGACCTCAGTTTCTGAAATCTAGTCTATTTTTGAGGCCTAGGTTAAGGCAGGCCAGCCTCATGTGGTACACGCTGACTCTAGTTAGCTCTGTGTCTGCTGTTGTCAGAGCCGGTTTTCTCATCTGTTTTACACTGCATCTCTACTACCTGACACCAGGAATATTCCCTCCCCTCTCGGTCGCTCAGCTTGTGTGTACTAAGATAAAGTTCCAAGTCTCTGCTCCTTTAGGCCATTCTGTGCCCTTGCAAATCTTATCTATCCTATACATGCATCAAAGAGAATCTTTATGTGTTTTTTTTTTGGGGGGGGGACTTTTATTAATATAATTTCCTACATCTGACTTGTGCATTTCTACATGCTGTCCAGGTGACAGACACTCTTTTCTTCTTCTACAACTTCCAAGCTACCCCTCTTGAAATTGTATCTTCAAATCTTTTCCTCTACAAAGTTGAGGTAATACACATATATCACCCACCCAATTCCACGTAACACAAACATACCCATATAATAAGTGTGGAATTATTTTATTTATTGTTGTAAAGGTATAGTTTTTTTTTGGTAGTTTGTACATGTTTTTTCTGATCATTTTAATCCATAAACTCATAATCCACATGGCCTGCGGAACATTTCCACCTACAGATATTAAGGATCTCCCTATGTCACTTGCCTTTTCTTGTTTTCTTTCAATTCCCCCTCCTCCTCTTGAAATAAATTTCTCTTCCCCCATTGACTGAGGTCCTTCTAAATGGTGTGTTTTCCTTATTTCTGGTGCCTGCATCTCTTTTTTTAAACTCTCTTGACCACTTCTCTTTTTCATTTTCTTTCATTCTTCTTAGTATTCATCCTAATATTCACCCATCTTTCCCTCTTCCTGGTCTGTTTCAGCCCCTGTCCTTCCTCTTCTCTGTATCTCCTGTGACTCACTTTTGTGGTCCACTTCTACATCTCAGTACTTGTTAATATTCAGCCCATTCCTCCACTGTCACATAACTTTTTCAAAACACAAATTACCAGCCCTCCATTTCCCTCTCCCACTTTCCTTCCTCCTGTTCAGTTTGCTTCTTTCTTCCTCTGCAGTTGTCTACCTTTGCCCCACTGCAGCTCGCCTTCCTCTTGACTCCTCCTCCTAGCAGCCCCAGCCCTAATAGTGCTCCTTAGGTCCTTTACGCCTTCCTCAGCCTCTTTCCCACCCAATACTTGTCCCCATTTCCCCTCTGACCCCAACTCGCTTCATTGTTCCCTTCCAATTCTCTCCCAGTAGTTGCTTCCCAGGCGCCTTCTCCAATTCCAACCTCTGCTCTCGCCGATCTCTGCCCTCTCTCTCCGGTTCTCTCTTGCCTTTGCCTCTCGCTCTCCCCTCCTTCTTCTTCCTCCGGCCCTCCCCCTCCCTCCCAGCTTCCCTGCCTGGCTCGCTGCCTCCCTCGCCTCTTGTCTCATCTTGCCTGTGTTGTCTGGGAGGGGAGCCCTGCCTCCTCTCCCTCGCTCAGATCAATGCCCTGGCCACTCACTTTCTGATGTTGCACGACGGGAAATGCTTTGAATACTTACGACATGGCCGCTCACACTGATTGCCAAGATTGACAGCACTAACCATCGCCTTCACTTGTTTCAAGGGGGAAGCCCCTAGTCACCCCGCTCTGCGCGCACCTCCTGGCACCCCGGCGGCAAACTTCTGCCGGTCAACGCTCCCCCCGCCCGGGGCGGGACACCCCCGCAGACTTGAGTTAACGGGCTGCGCCGGCCGCGGCGCTGGGGGGTTCTGCTCCCTTGCTCCCGGGGCTGTGCTAATTGACCTAGCATCGAGTCCCCTTGCTTAATTTTTTTTTTTTTATTTGTATCTTTCCCTTTTTCTTTAATGCCATTTACTCCCGCGGCGCAGCGCACAAGGAGCCCTCCCGTGCGGTACCATCCTGGAGCCCGCCCAGGTAACCGGGACGGAGCGAGCTAACTAGAGAGCGAGGGAGACAGAGCGAGAGCGCGCGGCCCGTTTGTGAGCTACCTGTTGGGGAGCCGGAGGGGGCAGGGGGCAGGCACCCCGGGCCGGGCCGCCGGCCCCCGGTGCCTTCCGCTTCTGCCCTTCCGGGCCGCTCCGGGGTTAGTTTCCCTGAGCCGGGACTGAGGGGCTGGGGTAAGGCAGGCGGAGGGACGAGAGCTGAGCGCGCGGAGCCCTGTGAGGGTGCGGGTTGCCGGAGCGGCGGCTGCCCAGCCCGGGCGGGTTTCCGTACTTGGCTGGGGAGGGGAGAGGGGAGGAGGAGCGGGAGGAGGGCGCTCCGCGGGGCCGACGCAGAGGGGGGGGGGGAGTGGAGGCTGAGAAAGGGGCCCGAGCGACTGTCGCTCGCTGGTGGACGCGCGGATCCCCAGGATGCGTCCCCCTCTCGGAGAGTTGTGCCTTGTTCCGGAGGCGGTGACAGATCTGCGTGGCGGGCTTCTGGTTTTCTTGCCACCCCCCCCACCCCCAAAATCCACTCCGAGAAAACACATGTTGTAGCTGTAGATAACTGTGCGTAGGACACTAAGGCAAAAAGGGCAAGGGAGAGAGACAGACAACGCAACCTTTGACAACAGAAAGCTGTTATCGCCATCCTAAGTATTCGTCCGGAAATCTGTCCGCCCTTTCGGCCCACCTTATTCCTTCTCCTCCGCCTCCCCGTATAGATATTCTAATCTGTGTAACTGGGAATGATATGAAAAAGAAGTCAGGTGGCTTAGAGAATGAATTTGTAAGTCTCCGTGAAGTTTGAGGTAGGTATTTCATTGAAGTTTGCGCAACTGTGTGATAGAGGAAGCTTGTGTGCCTGCGTGTGTAGTTCTCTCTCTCTCTCTCTCTCTCTCTCTCTCTCTCTCTCTCCTCTCTCTCTGTGCGTGTGTAAGCAAATGCCTGTGTGCTCTGTGAGGGTTCAGAGGGGATCGCTGGGTGGTAATGCCCTCTGTGCCCACAAGAGGGCAGCATCCTGAGGGCTTTGTGAGCGCTGTAGTTCTGGTTATCGCTGCAGGCTTGGGTTTAGAGAAAGTTATACCGAAAGTTTTAAACTGATATCATATCTTATTTCGTGATATTAAAAAAAGAAAGACATAATGAAAGAAAGAGGGAAAAAAGAAGTGAAGAAAGAAGAGAGAGAGAGAAAACAGAAAAACAGGCGACCAGCCTACCCTGAGAGAGTCCTAGTCACACCAAGACTAGGGGGAGGGCTGTTTTAATTGTGGGTTTGGCCGACTGACGACTGGAGTGCCCTCCTCGGCTGTCTTAGTTGTAGCCGGAGGTCATGTAAATCGACCTTAAAAGAATGCATAAGCCATAAATTAAAATAAACCCTCACCCAAGGGCTGATCCATAAGTAGACAATATCCAACCTGGACAAAACGAGCTTTCCTTTACGAACCGACTTAAACCGCATCCCCCCAAAGAATAGAGACTAAATGCAAAGTAAGTTTCCCAGCGAATATTTTGTTTTCTTGAAAAGTGTTGTGTTGATTCGCCGTGTGACTGCGACGCCGCAGTTTTCCGGAGCGCTTCAGTGTTAGCCAGGCTCGGTCGGGGTGCGGGAGGTCGGGAGGACCCGCTGGGTTTCTGTGTTTCTTAACGCTCCCCCTTCCCCACCCCCATTTTGGTTTGGAAACTTTGACTATTTGTGGGTTTGACGCTGGCCGAGGGCGGGCGAGAGTCGAGGATCTCCGCAGCGCTCTCTTACGGGGTGAAGTTTAGCGCGAGTTCATAAAGAAAACCCGGGTCGCTAGAAAACCCGGCCGCTCCATTCTCCCACCCTCACCCCACCGCCGCTCCGCCGTAACTTTCTCGGGACCCTGCGCGAGTCGCCTCCACTTCTCTCGGCTCTCGCCCTTCCTCCCCCTCCCCCATTTTTGGACGTGACTTTTTATGATCTTTTTAGGAATAAACAAACCGAACTCCAAGACAGTCTGAAACCCAAGTGCTAATCTATGGTCCTCTTTGCTCCGGACGCTAGGGCAGAAGTGCGGGGCTGGCGGGGGCGTGTGTGAGCGGCCGCCCAGCCTTGCCCCGCGCGGGCTCGGCCTGGGAGTCCGCGGGCCAGGCGCACGGTCGCCGGCGCGTACCTTCCCCGCCCCGCGCTCTCCCACCCCGCGTCCCTGAGCCCCGCCGGCGCCCTCCGTCCTCCTCGGCTCCCTGCCCGGGCCCCTGCCGCCCGCTGTCCTCTCCGCCGACCGGCCGAGATCCGTCGCTCTGGGGCTCGGCCCAGGCCCAGGGGCGGTGCTGCCACCCGCCCGGGGTCCAGACCGAGCCTGGTCGCTCCCGGGGGAGCTGCTTTCTTGCTTCTCCCTTAAAGGGCCCGTCAGAGAAGGGAAGGGGCTTGTGCAAAGGCTGCTGGGCTTGTGTTCCGGCTCCAGGAGGAGCGGCCCGCGGCTGCGGAGGCTAGATTAGCTCCGTTTCCCGGGCGCTCCGCGGAGCTTTCAGATAAAAAGAATTGGTGTGTTCCGAGCAGATAAAAGGTGGTTGTTGCCGGCATGTTTTGAGTTTTATTTAAGCTCTCTTAGGCTGTGCAAGTTTGAAAAGGTTTGTTGGTATGAATTGCCAGATATTGAATGCTGCCCCTATTTGGGCACTAAAAATAAGTCTTCGACTGTGCTGGCGGGGCTGGGCTGTTAGCGAGATGGGCTGTCCCCGGCTTCTTCTCTGTGTGTGACCTCCTTTGAGGGCCATGCTTGAAGTTTCGGTCTCGAGATGGCCCGAAGCCGTCGCTGCGGCAAACTGGGCTGGGCTCCGGACCTCCCGCTGCACTGTCAATGGGGCGCTCGGGTGACGTCCCTGTCCCGGGCGCTTGACCCCGGCGCGCACTCCTGCGGCCGGGCTTTTGGCCCTGGCGGGGTGGCCCAGACAACAGTCCAGTGGAGTCGTGAGGCGAGAGTGCCCTTCTCCCCCGCCTCCCCAGGGTCTCCTGTTTCTGCCCTTTATAGTCACATGCCCAGGTTTCCACCCCCCCCCCCCCCCCCCCGGTCCAGAGGAGAACAGATACAGCCCCGCCCAGTCTATTTCTAGGAGGTGGGTTTGGTGAATAAAAAGGTCAAGTGGTCGGGTCTGCAAGTCGGTCCATGGCGAGGGGGGACAGGACCGACACCTGGCAAGGACCGCCCCGCCTGTCCCCCCGACTCTGGCTGGTCCGCCCGCCCACAGCTGGCCTCCCCAGGCCACATTCTTGCACTAAGTGCGAGAGGCTGTGGGAACAGCAATCCTGAACCGGCCAAGAGCCGGCGAAGCTGATCCCGCGATGGCATTTTGTTTTGAACAGTTGCTGGGGTTGACGTTTCCTCATAAGGTAAGGTGTCACTGGACGGTCGGCTGCCCAAATGCCACATGTATAATTAGCTTGCCCACTCAGCACCTCATCCCCGAGGCCCATAGGCACGGGCTTGGCGGACTTGATCCACTCAAATCTGTTCCGGGCTACGTACAGGATTCCCGAGGGAAGGCCGAACAGACCCGGACAGCCCTGGGAGGCCCTGGCTCCAGGGAAGACTATGACAGAGTAGTCTTGTCTTTGATTTCTCTCGCTTTCTCCCCCATCTCTTCCTGTTTCCTCTCTTTTTTCGGCTGAGGAGGAACTACTGGTTGGAGGGGTAGATGGGACACCAGCAGCAGGCTACAGACCGAATGAGGAAAGGGGATGTGGAGTCAGATCTGGCAGTATAGTCTTTTCCACACCCCGCCCAAAGGGGAGGTCTGCTCGTGCCCCTCTATCTGCACTAATCCAGGAGGACCAGCCCGGGCTTGACATTGTATCCTGGCTTGGGTAGGGGCTCCAGGCTTCTAGTTTGGACTGTTCGCCTGGCTGTGTGCTCCCTCCCACCCGCCACCCTGGAGGTCTGAGAGTTTATGTGCCCTGATTTGCAGCTTCAGTTTTCCCCCTTCAGGCCTAGCCGCTTGAGGCTGCTAGTGTTCACTGTGGGGCAAGCCTGGAAAGATGTGCAGTATCACTCTTGTTCAGCCTGGGGTTCTTAGGAGCAGTGCCTTGTTTTCTCTGTACCCAGAGTGGTGCTTGAACTTACCACCTACCTTCCCAGAGCCCAGCCTCAGGTCAGCTTTAGCCTGCACTCTGGTGGAGACCAGATTTCTATAGCCATGAACATGACCTTCCCGCTTTTACCCTGTGCAGTAAGGTGGAATTCAACACTCAGCATTAGGCACTTTCACCAGTCTCCCTCCTCCCCTTGTTTCTAGGCCACTCAGTTATGCCTGCTACCTACTAGAAGATTCTCTTTATTTTTAAAACAAGTGGGCAAACATCCTAAATCTTCCACAAGTTAGTGGGATACTGTTAGGTTTTCTATGGCAGCAAGAGTGCACCTGTCTGGCAGGAGGTGGGGGACACAGTGTATTTAGTTGCATATGCTTTTTATTGAACCAGTGAAACATTTCATTTTCTTTTAGTAGGGGAAAACTTATGACTGAATTTTAAAGAACTCCACCAGATCATAAATGAGTTATCTATATACTTTTGAGAGTATCTTCCTGAATACACATTTGTGAGCACATGGGTAGTAGGCCAAATGACATGTAGATTTTTTTCTTCTATGTTTTTGAAATACCTTATAAATGAAGAGGGATTATTCCCTATTCCAAAACAACATCAAGAATAAGAGCAAGAACAACAGAAAACAGCTGGAAAAAAAAAATCCTTCAAACTCTGAAAACAAGCAAGCATGTACCACACATATTAGATGTAGTTTAAGACCAAAGGCAGCAAGTAACCAGGGTCCAGACAAGTGATAGATCATTAATTCCTAAGGCAAACTGACATTCCCTGTTGCTTTTCTCATGTACTACCAACACCTCCTTTCTCCTCTGCTCTCCCACCACATTCCTTTATTTATAGAGGCAAAACTAGATGGTTTTTAAAATTTATGGTTTATCCTGCTTATTGTTGTTCTTAGTTTTTGTTTTAGAAGTAATGGCAAGGAACTTTCTTTGGGTGTACACGTATTTTTTGAAAAGCAAAAATATTTATGAGTTTATTATTGCGGAACATGATATAAACTCTTATAATAGTATATTGTGTAACTACAACACTCAACATTATACTATAAAGAAAGAAAAATGTAAAAAATATTAAGTAATAAAGCGGTATCAGTATCTATACCTTACACTGATTCTATAATGCATTCACTAACTGAATACCTAGAAGAGATGACATTCAGTAGGAATATTATACTGTCTATTGGACATTTTTTCTTTAGTAGCAGAAAGCAGCAGATTTTTTTTTTCAGTAAGTAAAAAGCATACATTTAAAATATGTTAGCATACCTAGCAAATGTTTCTTTTATAGGGCTTTAAAGTATATTACTTTAAATACATATGTGATAAATTTTCTGGCCACTATTGAGATTTTATGTCTGTTTCTATTTGACTTTTAGGAATTATTGGGTTGTTGATCATTGATGAAATTGCTACACATCTTATATTGAAGAAATTGGTGATGTTTTAAATAATTCGCTTTCAATTAGTATAATAGGTACTGGAATAAATGAATTTTCTTTTAACAAGGTTTAATAAAGGGCTTTAGCCCTTTCAATATTTTCTGTACTTTTCAGTTTTGTTAGATTATATATCTAAGTTTGAAAGGATTCTCTTATGAGAGAATTCATGTATACTTTTTCACTATTTACAAACTGCGTTATATAAAAGAGTAGTACAGTACAACAAAAATTTGATTGATCTCAGAGCTATTTATTTACTTAAATATAGTTTAGGGGTGCATATATATCAATTGATGTTTTTGAAGTCAAGTGAAACATTCCATCCAGCTAATGTGTCTGAGAGTACCATATCAGGCACAGACAGGTACTAGAAATGATAAAACACAGATAACATACAGCAAGATGATTCACAGATGGGACATATTATCTGCTGTCATGAAGTTAGATGGGTCATATTCCTGTTCTTTAAAAATTAATGTAGGTTATTTCAGAATTATCAAGTTATGTGCATATGTGAGAACAGATTTTAATATAGAAATTTGGTAATAAGTAAACAAATATTCATTGCCTTTTAGAGGAAGAAATAGACCAGCTTTGCATTTGAATTGTTTCTTGTTTAAGGAATATGGCTCTCCCCTATTATTTTTTTCCTAAAAAGAAAATCATATATTGAGCATTCTATGTCTTCATCCTAACTTCACATCTTCTACTGATTAGATTATATTCTGAATCTCAACATACTCAAGTGAAAAAAAAAAAAACCAAACTGGCACTCTAGTAGAGCCTATGAAAAGGAATTTTTATTAAATGGAAACACATTTTAAACATATAGCATATCCTTTTTGCTTGATATTATTCAATTGTCATCTGAGAACTAATTGTTTTGATAAGAGTTAGAAACTTTCATCATCTTCTCTTTATATATTCATTATTCATTTATAGGAAGTGTTTTTATTTTCCTTGTTCTGTGGAAGAGGGTAAAAGCTTTTTAGGTAATTGTTTTATTTAGACATTTAGTCAAACTGTAAATAGTTTTAAATTTGTGTATGGTTTTTTTATAGAGCTTTTTAAGTTGTAAGTATCCATTGTCATAATTAGGATAAATCAGCTGAAGAATGTGAGTGGAGGCTGTAAGATGGAATATCATTTAAATCTACTACAGATTCTCTCACCTCCAAAAAAAGGTACTGGTTTGTTTTTCCTCAAATCTGTGGTAGTCTCAAAAAAAGGGAACATGAAATCCTAAAACCTCAGAGAAGCAGTATCGATTCAGTTCGTAACTGTAAATCCTTCATATCGTTGCTCAAAATATCCAACTTTACACCAATATTAGCCATTCTTTTTATAGTGACACCATGCTTAGTAAAAAACTTCTAAGCACTGAGGTCAGGTGTTGAGATTGGATTCTAGTTTATTTTTTATGAATCAGATAAAGATTTCTGTGCATGAGACCATATGTGAAGATGAGAGAACAAGAACATTTCCATATCAAAGGCAATATATCTGAGGCTGCATGGTAATTAAAATGCAGTGGTTTGGACTCTGTGCACTAGCACTTAAGCAGAGCATTGCCGGGACCTTGTGCATCATGCAGGCGGTTGCCTCTTGCATACTTCTTGAAATACACTTATAATTTTGTACAAACATTTATGCCAGTCCACACTTTTCTGTAGATAATTTGTATTTCATCCAAACCATTCAAAGTAGAAGTTATTTTTTGAGCTACCCTCTCATTATGGCTTTTGTGCATCAACTATTTTTATGCTAGTTGTTTGTATTTCCTTTTACCAGAATGATGCCTTGTTTATATTCAGAATCTCTTCTTGCTCCTTTAAGACCCCTTGTGTATCTCTCATATTTTACTATTCACTCAAAAAACGTTCATCTTTAGGAATGATGTGAATTATTTTCTGAGTCTAATTGTAGATGCTGTAATTTATTATAAACTAGTACATTAAAAAATCAAAAGTCCAGTTATTTCTACTTTATAATACTGATATGTTCAGTAAACCTCCCTAACCTACACAGCATGTAATATTTGAAAAAAATTCCTTTTTAAAATGTTTAAAGAATTCCAAAATGTTCTTCCTTACCTTTTAATGGCATAAAAATGTGTAGTGGCATTTTCTTTTGTACTACTTCAACTGAAAAACAATCTTTTAGAATATCTTCATATTTAGGAGTTATCTTTTTGCATTTATAGGGAGTTGTTTGGCTTTATTTGTAAAGAACTGGGCTAGTATCTTAACCGGTAATTATTTGGGGATTGAATGGTGAAATCAGAAAAATCTAACAATTGGTTGTCCAATGTTGTATATATTTCAGAAAATTTTGCATCCTTGGTAACTGGCTTGAATTTGCTGCTCTGTAATTTTCTAGATTTTCTATTTCCATATTTACTCTTTCTCTATGTACCTTCTACTCTGGCACATGTAGGAAGGAATTCGCTGGTATATTTTATTTAGTAAGCTCCCCTGGTTTATAAAGCTTTTAAAGATTTCTTTGGATTGAAGCACCATGTATTGAAGAAGCCTAATGTGATATTGTGAAATTCTTTAAGAGTTTTTGTGTTTTAAATATTTTGAATCAAAATTACTGAAGTATATTGATTTGGTGCTTTTCAATGATGACATGTATAAATAAGCACAATAAATATAAGGTAAATTCAAAGTACGTTCTGTGATATGCATATTAGCATCAATGCAAACATTCTGTATTCTCTCATTTCAAGTTCTCCCTTGATCTCTTTCTTCTCTGAAAATCTCACAAGATAACCCTTTACATGATCTATTATCCCTACTACCTTCAATAATTTGTTGTTTCTAGTCATCTTAAAGAGATGAATTGAATTGTCTATCTTTAATATATCCATTCAAATGCAAAAAGGGACGTTAGTGCTGTTTGTGATTTTGACTTCATTGAGCACAATCTCTTCTCTTCTTTGAAAAGTAGTTCTTTAAAATTAGACAAAGAAAATTAAAGATGCTTTACTTTCTACTACTACACAGGCACAATATATGAAAAAAAGAAAATGTGACAGATTTTCTTTTTAAAATAAGGAGCATAGGTTTCAAATGGAACTCATTCTGAAACATAGGGATTGCAAATATTTCCTTTCATACTTTAGATGAAGTTACAAATAGATCATTGGGTAACATGATTGAGCACTTACTAAGTTCTAGGCAACCTGAAGGGTATTTTTGAAGTCACAAGTCGTTTTTTTTTAAGGATTTTCCTTTCTGTTGAAGATTTTTATATTTGGTAGGTGGGGAAACTTAGCTGAAGTTGTCATGTTGCTAAGCAGGTCGTTGGTAGAGCTGGAGAAGAATGCTCCTAACTAGGAGAGAATAATTCATCATTCTTTCTTGGGAAAGAATATCAAATGGCAGGAATATTGTTATTTTCTCAGAAATAATCTCCAGCTATCTCCATGGGCATTGAACCTTCTATTTAGAAGGCAACTGCCCCATCCACCCCCGCCCCCCGCCCCCAATATATCCATGGTGTAATCCCTAACCCTCCATGTCTTCGTCTCTAAAATGGGAGTAATAATGTCTACACCATAGGATTATTGTGAAGATTAAATGAGATAAATGAATGTAAAGCACGAAGCTCAGGGCTTGGTATAAAGTAAATATTTAATACCTGTTGAAATGACTAGTGAAGTGGTACTGTGTTTATAATTATACAGATCAGGCTTTCCATTTCAGCTTCACTATATACTTGCTATGAAATCTTTGGTGAGTTAAATAATCTGTTTCTTTTACTCTTATATGAAATACAGACAGCAATATGTGCTCCTTCCTTTCTTCCCTAGAAAGAAGAATTCATTAGTAGTCCGGCAGACTTGCGATAAATGTAGAGTATGGATGTTCTGGTCTCAAATTTGAGAAAATTCCAATTCTAAGGACTACAAGAGATTTTGAAAGGTCATTTCACCTGTCATCCTGCATCCTCCATGGGTGTATTGGTCACCTTTTCTCCATTCTAATCAGTTAAGAAACTCTTTATTTTGAAAGCCTGCAAAAGGGTGCCTGGGTGGCTCAATCCGTTGAGCATCCCAACTCTTGGTTTCAGCTTAGGTCATGATCTCACAGTTCATGAGATTAAGCCCCACATCAGGCTCTGTGCTCATAGCATGGAGCCTACTTGGGATTCTCTCTCTCCCTCTTTCTCTGCCCCTCCCCTGCTTGCCTGTGCACACATGCTCACTCTCTCTTTCTCTCTCTGTCAAAATAAATACATAAGCTTTAGAAAAAAATTGAAAGCCTGCAAAGAATGAGATTTTATAATCTTTGTGTACTTCAGTAATTAACATCAAGTTCTTTGGTCAAATATACACATCTTAATCTGCTTTCTTTTGGTTTCATTTAAAGAAAAAAAAAACAGAAACATATATTCTTCATTTTAATGATGAATTTTAAAGACCTGCATGGGAGAAAACCACAATTAAGCTTTGAATTTTTTTAATTTTTTGAATCTTTCCTCGAAAGTCTTATTTCCTAAACTAGTTGTATGACCTTGGAAATGTTAACCAACCTTTTTAAGTCTTGATTTCCTAATTTTTAAAATGGGGATTGTGATACAATTTATCAGATGATAGGGTTGTTGGGAAGATTCAGTTTGAAGATACTGTGCATAGAATTTCATAGAACAGTTCTGGACATTGGTGTTAGGAGTACTTGAGAATAATTATTATTTCCAGAGACAAACTATGCTGCATTTTCCATACACCAATGTATAAATGAATAATATATTACTGATCAGAAGTGTCAATTATCAGTTATATATTCTGATTAGTAAAAATTAGAAGTTGATTTACACAATAAGTATGGCTGGTTTTATAGGCAACTCTCTGAAAATATGGGTGGGGCTCATGAAGGAAGATTAATGAAAGGATCCTTGGCTGGGAAAAGGTGGGAACCATTTGATTACATGATTTCAAAGATGCAAATGCAGTGAGGAGGTGTGAATATAGGTAATTCTATGCAGTGCGCTAGTTATAATGGAGGTAGGTGTAAGAGCAGAAGTACGTATGTCAAGGAAAGCTTCTAGTAGGAGGTGGCCTTTGAGCTGTGACTTAAAGGATGATCAAGAAGAGATTATTTGAAGTAATATCCTGAGGAGCATTGGACGTGGGGGAAACATTTTATATCGTTATTAACTATTTTATAGGTCTGACACTGAAAAGTCTCGTATTTGTGTCTTTGTGACTCCTAGAAAGGCCAGGTGTCTCGTGAATGTGATGTAGCCATCACAGGGCTACACTGCTACACTTCTCTTTCTTAGTTCAGTTTTATTGTCAGGGACATTGTGAGTACCTTTTGAGGTACAGAGGAATTTTTCACATTACTACTTTCCTTCAAATATGTCAACTAAGTATTAAAATTAAAGTAGATGTCTTATTAATATATGAATTTGTGATCAGTACTATGAGTTAATAAAATCTTATATCTTGTACTATAAAAAAAAACTTTTGTGTTTCTCAGTTGGCAAGGAATGGTCTTAGAGAAAGGCCAATATCTGGAAATTTTTAAATCTGTGTGTTGCTTCTGAGTTTATTGGTTACAGGTCTTTAGGTACCTCACATTTGTAATTAAGTTTTTCTATCTATAGAGTTGGCATATTCATTAACTTATTTTTTGTTGAGGAATAATGTGAACATAAATAATACTCAGAGTGATTCAAAACTTTTTGTATGAAACAGAAATTATTATTGGGACACCTGGGTTAAGCATCCAACTTTGGCTCAGGGCATGTTCTCATAGTTGATGAGTTTGAGCCCCACATCGGGCTCCACTCTATTTGGGATTGTCTCTCTCCCACTCTCTCTGCCCCTCTCCCCACATTCTCTTCTCTCTCAAAATAAATAAAACTTAAAAAATAAAAAAATGAAATTATTATTTCACAATAATGATAATGAAACAGTAACAGGAGCAGTAGTAGCAGCAACTACCCCTCTCTACTCTTAATCACTCTCAAATAGGGATGCTAAATCACCCTTTTCAGTTTTGTAATCTGGGATCTCCTGTTTTCTGATGAGTTTTTGAATACTTTTCTCTGACCACACAAGCCTTCTTTGCTGTTTTTGGTTTGGAAGTTTTCTGGTGTTTAATAACTTGTTTCTTCAAATTAAACACACCTATTGAGATTTTACAGCTTATATGACTTTGTGACATAATCACTTTCTGAAAAGGGCTTCGTCATCACATAGGCTAGAGAAGTTATAGCCCTGGTTTCTAATAGCCTAACATATTATTTTCTTTGCCACTGCTGTGGCATACTGGAGAGTTGCAGTATTGACCAAGACATGAGAAATATGACAAAACCTCTCCATTAAAAAGAAAGGCTCTGAGGCTAAGGAGGAAAAAAATAAAGGGTACGAAAGTTCTATAAAACAGTTTTAAAACATCCGTTGGTCGTATTAAATTAGTTATGATGCTTTTAAGAATTTTCCTTTAGAACTTCCAATTGAGTTCTTTGTTTAAAACATTAAAAGAAATTATTATTTTTGAGAGACAGAGCACAAGTGGGGGGGAGGGCAGAGAGAGAGAGAGGGAGACATAGAACCTGAAGCAGGTTCCAGGCTCCCAAGCTGTCAGCACAGAGCCTAGTGTGGGGTTCGAACTTACCAACTGTGAGATCATGAGATCATGACCTGAGCCGAAGTCGGCCGCCCAACCAACCCAGCCACCCAGACACCCCTCAGTTGAGTTCTTTAGTAAGAAGCAACCCCCTCACCCCCAAATAAGAAAATAAAAATTGAAATCATACAGCAACTGACCAAAGCTTAACTAGCTTGTAACACAGCATATTAGTTAACTGAGCCTCAGGAACATTTATTACTCTTGAGTCTGAAGATCCAAATACACGCTGGCAGAAAATTGGACTTTATATATAACTACAATATATATATATATTTAATATATATTATTAAATATATAATATATTTAATATATATTATTAATATATGTTATATATTTAATAATATATATTTATATATTTAAATTCAAGTTAGTTAATATACAGGCTTCAGGAGTAGAACCCAGTGATTCATCTCTTATATATGACACCCAGTGCTTATCCAAAGAAGTGCCCTCAACGCCCATTACCCATTTACACCATTCCCCCACCCACCTCATACAATGGAAAATTGGACTTTTAAAAAGTTTCTTAGCTGATGTTCTTTCCCACTATAAAGATGGATACTGAAAATAGTTTAAAGAATTTCAATTTGGAATAATTAAAATTGTAATATTTAATTTTTATTTTTAATACAATATTCTAAGATATTACTAAAAGAAAATTTTAGTTTTTCTTGGGTTAGACCCTTTAAACTTTTGAAGACCACAGTTCCAGAGAAGGCCTCCATTTGTACTTTTGTATAGGTTTGTGTGATTTACAGGTAAGGTAGGGTCATGTACACTAAATACTTATGTGTTTTAAATTGTATAACATTTTAGGGCACCTGGGTGGCTCAGTGGGTTAAGCATCTGACTTCAGCTCAGGTCATGATCTCGTGGTTTGTCACTTCGAGCCCCACATCCGGCTTTGTGCTGACAGCTCGGAGCTTGGAGCCTGCTTCAGATTCTGTGTCTCCCTCTCTCTCCGCACCTCCCCACTCATGCCCTGTCTCTCTCTCTCTCTCTCTCTCTCCCTCTCTCTTTCTCTCTCTCTCAAAAAATGAATAAACGTTAAAAAAAATTTAAATTGTATAGCATTGTAACAGGCTTATTTTCTCTGAGGCAAGTATAAACATAACAGCCTAAATTAGTTGGAACTAGTGAAGTTGGGGACTCTTAACTCTTACTTGTGGCATAGCAGGGAAAGAATGAAAAATAGTTCAGCTTTTAATTATGACACCTTGGGACCTTTTTCAAAGCACTCACCATAATTAGCCATGTCTTAGTTGTGTAGTATTGTGTTTAATTTCTTTGTTATGTTCACATGTGTTACCAAGAGCTATTTGAATAAAGTATATGGAAAAGTATACCCCTTCATATTATATGCTAATATTTTCTCCTGAATTTTCTTAGCACCACTTTCACTTTTGGGTTATTTCTTCTTCTTTTTTGATATGCATGTGCACTAGTTTCTGTTATTAAAATGCCAAATATAGGACATTTGTATCAATGTCCTTTACATTTTATTTTGGCTATGATTATATAGTCTTTAGTTTTGCTTATTTAACAAATTTACATCTGATATAATTTAAAAACACAAATACAACTTTATTAAGTTTAGTAAGAGGGCCATTAAATTATTTGGTCATCCTACATTTTCTCAAAGCCTCTATTAAATGAGTTAAATAAGTATGTTGCTAATGTATCTTAAAAGTAAATATGTTTGATTATTAATACAATGTTTGTTTGAATATATTCCCTGCTTGATTGGGGTGAATGCAGCATTCTCAGTAGCTGAGGTGAAAGGAGCAGAATTTAGGATGTTTAAGAAGAGAAGGAAATAGAGATCCTAGGTGGTTTGGATAGCCCAAGGGTAACGGGAGAGTATTGTTGGTAAGGGTGAGGCTGGAAGAATTCCTCTGGCAAGATAATTTTAAGGCTTATTTGGGAGAACTTCTGAAATAGAATTCTATAATAGGATAGAATAGAAGTCTTCAAACTTTTTGGATAGAGCACACCATCAGCAAAATGTTTATGAGCATGCTCCCTAATACATGTGTATATTTATTTAAAATTGTACGCATGGGTTATTGTGCTAATATATGCTATAAAACATTCATACATTGAATGAAAGGTATAGGTAGAATAAGTAATATTTTAAAACTAACTGTGGTCCCCCAAACTCTATAATTTAACATGCTGTTATTTTTATTTTTTATTTTATTTTATTTTTTAATTTTACTTTTTATTTTTTAAAATTTACATCCAAATTAGTTGGCATATAGTGAAACAATGATTTCAGGAGTAGATTCCTTAATGCCCCTTACCCATTTAGCCCATGCCCCCTCCTACAACCCCTCCAGCAACCCTCAGTTTGTTTTCCATCTTTATGAGTCTCTTCTGTTTTGTCCCCCCTCCCTGTTTTTATATTATTTTTGTTTCCCTTCCCTTATGTTCATCTGTTTTGTCTCTTAAAGTCCTCATAGGAGTGAAATCATATGATTTTTGTCTTTCTCTGACTAATTTCACTTAGCATAATACCCTCCAGTTCCATCCACGTAGTTGCAAATGGCAAGATTTCATTCTTTTTCATTGTCGAGTAATACTCCTTTGTGTATGTGTATGTGTATGTGTATATATATGTATGTATATATACATACATATGTGTATGTGTATGTGTATATATATGTGTGTGTGTGTATATATATATATATATATATATATATATATATATATATATATCACATTTTCTTTATCCATTCATCCTTCAGTGGACATTTGGGCTCTCTCCATACTTTGGCTATTGTTGATAGTGCTGCTATAAACATGGGGGTGCATGTGTCCCTTCGAAACAGCACACCTGTATCCCATGGATAAATGCCTAGTAGCACAATTACTGGGTGGTAGGGTAGTTCTATTTGTAGTTTTTTGAGGAACCTCCATACTGTTTTCCAGAGTGGCAGTACCAGCTTGCATTGCCACCAACAATGCAAAAGAGATCCTCTTTCTCCTCATCCTCACCAACATCTGTTGTTGCCTGAGTTGTTAATGTTAGCCATTCTGACAGGTGTAAGGTGGTATCTCCTTGTGGTTTTGATTTGTATTTCCCTGATGATGAGTGATGTGGAGCATTTTTTCATATATCGGTTGGTTGTCAGGATGTCTTCCTTGGAGAAGTGTCTATTCATGTCTTTTGCCCATTTCTTCACTGGGTTATTTGTTTTTTGGGTGTTGAGTTTAATAAGTTCTTTACATTTTGGATACTAACCCTTTATCTGATATGTCATTTGCAAATATCTTCTTCCATTCTTTTGGTTGCCTTTTAGTTTTGCTGATTGTTTCCTTCGCTGTGCAGAAGCTTTTTATTTTTATGAGGTCCCAGTAGTTCATTTTTGCTTTTGTTTCCCCTGCCTCCGGATACGTGTTGAGTAAGAAGTTGCTGTGGGCAAGATCAAAGAGGTTTTTGCCTGTTTTCTCCTCGAGAATTTTGATGGCTTACTGTCTTACATTAAGGTCTTTCATCCATTTTGAGTTTATTTTTGTGTATGGTGTAAGAAAGTGGTCCAGGTTCATTCTTCTGCATGTCGCTGTCCAGTTTTCCCAGCACCACTTGCTGAAGAGACTGTCTTTATTCCATTGGATATTCTTTCCTGCTTTGTCAAAGATTAGTTGGCCATACGTTTGTGGGTCCATTTCTGGGTTCTCTATTCTGTTCCATTGATCTGAGTGTCTGTTCTTGTGCCAGTTCCATACTGTCTTGATGATTACAGCTTTGTAGTATAGCTTGAAGTCTGGGACTGTGATGCCTCCTGCTTTGGTTTTCTTTTTCAAGATTGCTTTGGCCGTTCGAGGTCTTTTCTGGTTCCATACAAATTTTAAGATTATTTGTTCTAGCTCTGTGAAGAATGCTGGTGTTACTTTGATAGGGATTGAATTGAATATGTAGATTGCTTTGGGTAGTATTAACATTTTAACAATATTTGTTCTTCCTATCCAGGAGCATGGAATCTTTTTCCATTTTTTTGTGTCTTCTTCAATTTCTTTCATAAGCTTTCTATAGTTTTCAGTGTATAAAGTATTTACCTCTTTGGTTAGATTTATTCCTAGGTATCTTATGGGTTTTTTTGTGCAACTGTAAATGAGATCGATTCCTTGATTTCTCTTTCTGTTGCTTCATTGTTGGTGTATAGGGATACAACCAATTTCTGTGCATTGATTTTATATCCTGCAACTTTGCTGAATTCATGAATCAATTCTAGCAGTTTTTTGGTGGAATCTTTTGGGTTTTCCATATAGAGTATCATGTCATCTGTGAAGAGTGAAAGTTTGACCTCCTCCTGGCTGATTTGGATGCCTTTTATTTCTTTGTGTTGTCTGATTGCAGAGGCTAAGACTTCCAATACTGTGTTGAATAACAGTGGCGAGAGTGGACATCCCTGTCTTGTTCCTGACCTTAGGGGGAAAGCTCTCAGTTTTTCCCCATTGAGGATGATGTTAGCGTTGGGTCGTTCATATATGGCTTTTATGATCTCGAGGTATGCTCCTTCTATCCCTGCTTTCTTGAGGGTTTTATCAAGAAAGGATGCTGTATTCTGTCAAATGCTTTCTCTGCATCTATTGAGAGGATCATATGGTTCTTGTCCTTTCTTTTATTGATGTGATGAATCAATTTAATTGTTTTGCGGATATTGAACCAGCCCTGCATCCCAGGTATAAATCCCACTTGGTCGTGGTGAATAATTTTTTTAATGTATTGTTGGATCCGGTTGGCTAATATCTTGTTGAGGATCTTTGCATCCGTGTTTATCAGGGAAACTGATCTCTAGTTCTCCTTTTTAGTGGGGTCTCTGTCTGGTTTTGGACATGCTTTTTTTTTTTTTTTTTTTTAAGTCAGTTTAACACTTTGTGATGAAATGATTTATAAGTTTGGTTCTAAGTTCAGTTTGCTTTGCTACATGGTTTTAATGCTGCCATAGCTGAGAATTATACCTCAGAAAGAAAAATAGATCCAATTGGAAGAAGTACATCATTATTTGCACTTATTAAACTGTGTTACTAGTGTATTAGTCCTATACATAAATATGCAAAAAATTATTAAATTTGGCTGATAAATCTCTGTCTTCCCTGATGGCAATGTTTTCTGGTAATGAAGTTGAAGACAAAGCATTTTAATATTTTTAATAAGTGGACTCAAAACCTATTGAAACTCACATCATTAAACAGATTAGAATATTCTGTTGCCAATTTAAAATTGAAAACAGATGAGTTTTTGTAGATGATAGAATTTTTGGTAACAAAATCACACTGTGATGGAATTGTTTCTGAACATGTTTTCAAAATACTTCCTCATAGCACAAATCTGTTTTGAAAAGCATTTACTTTCTCATTTGATAAAATATCACCTTTACTTTGAAGAGAAAGATTAAGTTTCTTTGGTATGTAAGTATCTAGTTAGCTAGTTAGCTCCTTGGTGACACACATTTACAGCTACTTGCTCTACATGAAAGGTCAGCACTTTTGGTGTATATGTATTTTTTTTGTTTCTAATCCTTAAGTTTGAAAACTTTACCATGAGATGAGCAGTGGAACTTCTGGGTGGTGCAAACAATTCTCAAGGGGTACTTCCCATCTTTCAAAGCGTTGTAAAGATGTTACCATGTTTTACAGGTCTATTTAAAAAAGTAATTGCATCACCATTGCAGTACTTGGCTTTGACATTGTGTCCAATTGCTTGGCTGTGAATGATGTGGTTAGTGAAGTCCATGGTGCTGTTTCTGTAATCTTATCCCTATTTTTTTCCCTTTAGTCCAGCTACGGTAACCATTTCACCAGTGATTATACTTAGCCAGTTTTCCCTAAAAATTATTTTTATTTAGAAAGGTAACATTGTTGAGATTAGGTCCCATCTTCTTTGGTACTTATTACAATAGCTCACTCCAGATGGGACATGATCCCTGTGGAGAATGTACACTGAAAACCTAAGACAGGGAGTGGACCTATAGACTTATCAGTATTGAGGTTCAGAAAACAGTAGTGTGGCTCTAATATGAGAAAGGAAACACGGGGCACCTGGGTGGCTTAGTTGGTTAAGCGTCCAACTTCAGCTCAGGTCTTGACCTCACTGTTTGTGAGTTTGAGCCCTGTGTCAGGCTCTGTGCTGACAGCTCAGAGCCTGGAGCCTGCTTCAGATTGTGTATCTCTCTCTTTCTTTCTCTCTCTCTCTCCCCCTCCCTCTTTCTCTCTCTCTCTCTCTCTCTCTCTCTCTCCCCCTCCCTCCCTCACACTCTGTCTCTGTCTCTCGAAAATGAATAAATGCTAAAAAAAATTTTAAAAATGAATTTAATATGGGAGAGGAAGCAGACTTAAGCCATTTTTTATTCTTCAAAGCAGAACAATTTAAGTCATTTGTTGGCATGAAGGGGTCAGTGAGATTCCATAGTTAAGCGTGTTTATCATGTTGCAGGAGAGAGAACCAAGTGGAGGATCGCTACTTCCCCAAATGTCCAAGGCCCTTTGTTGCTTCTTTACTCAGCCTTCTGTGAATTTAAATACAATTAGAGCAGAAGATGGAGAAGGTGAGAAAGAAAGCAATGAGGGATGGCTATAGACAAGCATTGTCTTTGGCTCTCTCTCATTTTCTCTTTTTCCTTTTTCTCTAACTTGATATACTTGTTGGGCAGCTTGGTGTAATAGCAACCCAGTTTGGGAGTTTCAGCTCTGCCAATAAACTTTGGGTGACTTTGGCTAAATCACATCTTTCTTGGAATTAGTTTTTTCATGCGTAGAATGGGATGTTTGATGATCTCCAAAGAGGTTTCAGCTCTGACATCCTGTTTATGCCATTCTGGGATCAGGCTCTTTGCTGCCTTTTCCCAAAGAAATTTCAGTGAAGTTCCTTGTTCTGTATGTCATTCTCAAAGCACCATGTCCACTCTGCCATCTAAAGTGACAAATGACTAATAATTTAACTGAATAAATGAATTTATGCTGGTGGACACTTGAGCAAAAACTAACTGTTTTATATTTCTAGCTTCTTTCTTTCACTCTTTCAGACAATTTTGGCAGAGTGCATTTCAATAGTGTGATCCTAGAGAGTGCTCTTGCTTTCTAACCTAAAGTGGCTAATGAGGACTTTAGGAAGGAAGTGTTAGCATCTGAAGGGGTGTGTCTGTAAGGAGGTTGGGCTGGATGAGATAGGCAGGGCATTGGGACACAGCCATCAATTCATTGCATGCGTTTGGCCAGGCTGGCAGCAGTGGCCAGTGCCAGGTTTTTTGAGTATGGTTTCTGTCACCAACAGAGTTGGCTGTCTTTGAAGTCTGCTAGTTAACCTCTTCCAGAATCTTAGAGTGCAACTAGCACTCAAGAGAAGGATAAAAGAATCTTTAGGAATAAGAATCCCAAGTATCCCCTGCCTTATTTTCAATAAAAACTTAATTCTCCTCTTCCAACAGTTTTTTGAAGCATCTAATACACGAACAGATTTCAGATTTTCTCATTTTCTTTTCAGTACCTATTCACTGCTATGGATGGAAGCAATACTGATTAATGAAATAAATGCGTATCACCAAACATATACTGGACAATTGCTATATGCCAGAGATATTTTTGGATGCCTTCATAAGATAGAGATAATAACCTCTGTTATTATCTTATTATACCTCATAAGATAGAGATAATAATCATAGTTTTTGAGAGGTTTCAATATATAAAACACACATGGAAGAGTGCTTGATTTGTTGTAAGCTCTCAGTAAACATTAGTGATTATTATTTTATTATTTCATTTGCACAACTCTGGGAGGTAGATGTAATTATCCTTATTTTATAGACAAAGAAAGTAAGGTTTAGAGAGAGAAAAGGACTTGCCCAAGGTCACATAGCTATAAAGTGGCAGAAACATTATCTAAACCCAGATGTCCTGGCTTGAAGTCCCATAGTATTTCTGTTATATAATACAGCTGCCTGTAATAGGCAAGCAAGTCATGGGATTTCCCCCAGATAATCTATGAAGTAGATAATCAGGAGCTTGGATAATCAGGATAATCAGAAGCTGAACATATTATTATGTGATGTTGAATTTCAGTAGGTTCAGTTTTTAATGCCATCCTTGCTTTGCATGGCCTGATGTTAACTAAAACTTCTGTTATATCAGAACTGTATCCTTTCTTTGCATAGTTCTGATCTCATCTTTACATAGTTCAGATGTCATGGTTTGATCTCAGTTACTACAGAACCTTGGAAAGTGAGGACCTGGCTCCAAAATGCACTAGTTTCAGTTAACACGTTAACACAGTATAGTGCAAAGGGAATACTGCCTGTATTTCTATCAGCTTCACATTCACAATCAGAAATTCTCAAATTCTCTTTCCTTTGGACCAGTTAGATGGTTTATTTCCATTTGATGACCCATTATCTTTTGTGTTGTTTTGCTTACAAGGTTCTATTCCTGCTGAGGGAGAGCACTGTATTGCACAGGTAAGGTCTTTGAAGGTCACTGATGATCGGCTCTTACAGGCATACTGCCTTTATTGTATAGAGCAATAAATCTCTCTCTGGACTTAGAGATGCTTGTTTTCTTTACTTTTTTTTTTTTTTTTTAAACTCTTCCCACTTCCCATTGCATGTCTGAGTTTCCTTCTGAATTGATGTGTTTCTTTCTATCTGTTCTAGCAGAGTAAAGGAAGGCCAGTGAGGCCAGTTATTTCTCGTTTGGTGTTTTACTACATTAAAAGTGATATATTGAAGTAGACAGAGAGCAGCCATCAGGCAAGAACTGGATCTATTTAAATTTCATTTTAGATATAGATGCTTAAATTCTTTGTAAGCACTTAATAATTTTAACCTAAAGACAAATGCATGGATTGCATAGATGTCAATTTTAGGGCAAGATAATATTGAGAATACTAGTGCTTTGAATTTCCTTTTATTCCAAAAGTTTAAAACAATTCTCCTCCCTTGAATTTTTATTGTTGTCCTGCCTCCTCCCCTACATTTAAGATCACGTTTTTTTTTTTTTTTTTTAAATTTTTTTTCAACGTTTATTTATTTTTGGGACAGAGAGAGACAGAGCATGAACAGGGGAGGGGCAGAGAGAGAGGGAGACACAGAATCGGAAACAGGCTCCAGGCTCTGAGCCATCAGCCCAGAGCCTGACGCGGGGCTCGAACTCCCGGACCGCGAGATCGTGACCTGGCTGAAGTCGGACGCTTAACCGACTGCGCCACCCAGGCGCCCCAAAGATCATGTTTTAAAATCTGTTCTTTGTTTTCTTTGTCAAGTATTCTGAATAGTAGAAATCCTTTGCTGACTCTAATTTTATTTCTCTTACCTGTACAGTGCTGGAGAATTAGTTTGGGGTAAAGCAAGCTTGTGACAGTGGCTAAGAGCCACCACTTTCTAGCAATGTGAATTTAGGCCTGTTACTTTTATCTACTTTACTCTGACCTATAATATAGTACCCACTTCTTAGCATTATTTTAGGAATAAGTGAGTAAACATACGTGCTTAAAACAGTACTTGATGCATGCTGGGTGCCATTTAAGCATTAGCTATTATTAAAGTGGATGTTTTTAAAAGGACAGTCTGGCCCAAAGTAAAGAATATTCAAAATACTTTATTGAAGAAGTAAAAATGAACACTACTAGAATATGATGTGAAATCATCCTACAATTTCCCCAACACAGTGACTCTAGAGTGCTTTTGAGAGGGAGTACTATTTTATAGTAATAGGTACTTTGAGAATCTCTTCACCTGCAAATCAACAAATCTATTGGAATGAAAATTTCTTTATTATTAGACCAGTATCCTAATTTTTGAGTTTCATAATTTGTGGAGATGAGGTGATTTGGGTACGGAATGGGTTTGGGTATGAATTTTCTCAGGGCTAAATTTGTGGCAGTAACCAAAGAAACAGTGGTGAACTAAAAGAAGTGGCATGTAACAGACAGGGAGCTTGACTCAGGAGGCATCCCCCAGGGAGGACCCAGGTGCAGCCTGGTGTGGTCACTGATTACAGACCTAATCTGTAGGTCCTAGAAAGTTATGAGTGGGGACAGCTTTCTGAGATTGGGGTGTGGAATTGGTAACCTTCTATTACCATCAAGGCTTTTTTGATGCAGGCTCCTGGGTCCTATGGACCCAGGAAGCATCCCCTAGAAGGGACTCAGTCTCAGCCAAACATGGCCAGGGATTGCAGACTTGACCTCCAGGTCCCAAAAG
Source organism: Leopardus geoffroyi (assembly GCF_018350155.1). Taxonomy (NCBI): domain Eukaryota; kingdom Metazoa; phylum Chordata; class Mammalia; order Carnivora; family Felidae; genus Leopardus; species Leopardus geoffroyi. The sequence continues at coordinate 73,005,479 of NC_059329.1, read as the reverse complement.
ATTCCTTTTTTTTTTTTTTAATGTTTATTTATTTTTGAGAGAGAGAGAGAGAGAGAAGAGAGAGAGAGAGAGAGAGAGAGAGAGAGAGACAGAGAGAGAGAGACAGAGAGAGACAGAGAGAGAGAGAGAGAGAGAGACAGAGACAGAGACAGAGACAGAAAGGGGGACAGAGAATCTGAAACAGGCTCCAGGCTCTGAACTGTCAGCACAAAGCCTGATGTGGGGCTCGAAGTCCAGAACAGCATGATCATGACCTGGGCCTATGTCAGACACTTAACTGAGGCACCCAGGTGCCCCCAGGTCCCAAAAGATTATTAGTGGAGGCAGCAGATGGGCTATGTTAGAGCTAGGATTCGAACCCAGGTTTGTCTGATGACAAAAGCTAAGCTCTTTTTACTAATGACTCCATGATGTTTCCCTTATGAAGAGGGTATCAGTGGAGAAGAGGAAAGTAGCTGAGGCAGTGGAGGCATCTGTGAGTTCAGTATTTAAAGGAACAGATGATTTATAGTATCAGAGGCAACTGTGAAATCACAGGGGTTGCCTAAAGGAATCAATACCATGGTGATGGTGCTGGAGGAGATGGCAGTGGTATGGTAGTTGTTACAAGCCTTTTATGGATTGATTAGAACTTGAGAGTGCATTTCTGAGTATTCCTATAGTATTTATACCTCAAATCGTAGACTCACTGACTTTGCCCTATGAAACCTCAGACTCCAAAGGGTATTCTAATCACTGCTTTTATGGTGTGAATTCATATATGTGATCATGCATTCCATGTGGGGTAAGCAATGAAAAGAGAAGTTACTTCCTCCTTTCCACTGGAATATAAGCTCTGTGTGGATAGGAATTTTGTCTCTTTGCTTGTTGTTTAATTTTTAGTGACTGGAGCAATGCATGGAACCTAATAGAACTCAGTAGATATTGTTGAATGAAAGAATGCACGGACAACTTGTTTAAAAATTTTGTTTTATATATTGAACAATATTATATGCACAGTGTTATCTCATTTAAATTTTACCTTAATCCTGTGAGATATGTATTATTATTTCCAATTTATGGATGAGGAAACTGAGAGTCAGGAATTAAGTAATTTTATTTAGACGGCATTACTAAAACATGATGGTCAGGCCTTGAATCTATGAATATAACCACTACATTATACTATAGAATTATTACCTCTGTTATTCTAGATAATATTATTTTATTAGTGTAGCCTAAATTTTTATGGAAGCCACATCACACTGTTGACTCATTAATCTTACTGCCAACTAAAACTCACAAACCTTTTAGTTACATGTCCCATCCATCCTATACTTGAGCTGCTGGGGTTTAATTTTTTGGAGCTAAGTGCAGGGGTTTGCATTTACTTGAGAAAGATTTACTCTGGTTAGATTCATTTGATCTTTCCTTATTAAGATCTTTTGGTTTAGAATGGTTTTAAAATTTTATCAAGTATTTTCTTGGCATTTATTGATAAAATATTTTTTTTATTCCTTAGTTTTGTTAATGTTATGTAAAATATGTTGATAGATTTTCTCGTGTTTAACTATCCTTGTGTTCCCATATAAGTTATATATATATATTATATATATATAATATAATATAATATAATATAATATAATATATACATGCATAATATATATACATGTATATAATATATATAATTAATTTATTTTGGTACTATCTTTATAGTTTTGAAAGTAGGGTTATGCCAGCTTCATAAAATGAATTGGAAGCTTTCCATCCTTTTCCATGTTCTGAAAGCATAGGTATTGCCTGTTATTTATTGCCATCTTTGTCTATTGGAGAGCATAGGAATTGACAGTTCTTTAAAAGTTAAAGCTTACCTCTAAAGCCATTTGATCTTCACACCTTTAAAAGATAGATATTTAACAGTATTTTATTGGTCTGTTCATATTTTCTGCCCTTTCTTGAGTCAGTTTTGGTAAATTTGTATTTTGTAGAAAATCATCTGTTTTCTCTAGATTTTAAAAATATGTTGGCATAAAGATGACATTATATTCTCTTATTTTCTTTTTTCCCATATCTGTGGTTATATTCTTTCTTATTATTTACGTTTTTAATTTTGTTAAGATCTTTTTGGATCTTTTTGATTCTTAACATGTTAATTATTAAAAACTTTGTTGAGCATGCTACCAGTTAGCCCACATTTATTCATATATCCACAAGGCTTAATTAATTAAATAAAATTCAACAAATTAAATATCTTCTATATGCCAGATAGATGCTAGAAATATAAAGGGTGGTTGAAACTGTGTCCTATTGTAACAAACTTACAGTATAGCAGGGATACTTGAGAGCATTTGTAAAATGGCTTGTTGAAATTCAAATAAATTATTTCTTTAAAAACTTTAAAAAAATGTTTATTCATTTTTGAGAGACAGAGAGAGACAGAGTGTGAGTGGGGGAGGGGCAGAGAGAGAGGGAGACACAGAATCTGAGGCAGGCTCCAGGCTCTGAGCTGTCTGCCCAGAGCCTGACGCGGGGCTCGAACCCATGAATTGCGAGATCATGACCTGAGCTGAAGTCAGATGCTTAACCAACTGAGCCACCCAGGTGCCCCTCAGATAAATTATTTCTAATGCATTACTCATCTAGCAATAAAGTACTTCTGACAAAGAAGCAAAAGAGGTTACTATGACAGGACCTGTTCTTTGTGAACCCATGTTTGGTCTTAATGATTACCTCTTGTCCTTGTTGGTGGTCAGTTATAAATTCTAGAACCTTGACTTGGTAATTAAGTTCATATAAGAGATGTGTTACTGGGATATATCCTACTTATTAACAGAGATTCTCTTAGAGATTTTTCAGGAAATATTTTAACCATTCTATAAATTTATACATTTTATCAGCTAGAGAAGTACTTCTTGAATATTAGTAGGCATACAGATCACCTGGGGATCTTATTAAAAAAATTCTGATTCTGTAGTTCTGGGGTGGGTCATGAGATTCAACGAATTGTTCTGGGACAACTGGATATCCCTATGTAAAAGAATGAAGTTGGAACCCTACCTCACACCAAATACAAAAATAAACTTAAGATGAATCAGAGACCTAAATATGGGATAAAATTATAAAACTTTTAGAAGAAAGCATAGGAGTAAATCTCCATGACCTTGGCTTAGGCAATTATTTCTTAGGCATAACATCAAAAGCATTAGTGAAAAAAAGATAAATTGGACTACATCAAAATTAAAAAATTTTGTCTCTCAAGGGAAGCCATCAAGAAAATAAAAAGACAATCTATAGAATGGGTAAAAATATTTGCAAATAAATTGGTAAGAGACTTGTATCCAGAATATATAAAGAACTTTCACAACTCAACAATAAAAAGACAAATAACCTAGTTTTTTTAAAAGGGCAAAGTATTTGTACTGCTATTTCTTCAAATAAGATTTACAAAAGGCCAATAAGCACATAAAAAGATGCTCAAGATCATTAGTCATTAGGGAAATGTAAATCAAAATCACAATGACATATTTTTTCCTTACACTAGAATGATTGTAATTATAAAAATTGAAACCAACAAATATGGGTAAGGATGTAAAAATATTGGGAGCCTTATGCATTCCTGGTAGGAATGTAAAATGGTATAACCACTTTAGAAAAGAGTTTAGCAGTTTCTCAAAAAGTTAAACGTGTAATTACTATATGACCCTGGGATTCTGCTTCTACTGAGACATGGTCCCCTTAGAAGTAAGATACGTAACAAAAAAAACCTTTCATAGCAAGAAGGAAATGAGGTAAGTATATTATAATAATTAATATTGTGACAAGCCAACACATATTTAAATTGTCTTAAAAAATTTTTTTTATTGTTTATTCCTTATTGTGAGAGAGAGAGAGACACACACAGAGCATGAGCAGGGGAGGGGCAGAGAGAGAGGGAGACAGAATCTGAAGCATGCTCCAGGCTCTGAACTGTCAACACAGAGCCTGATGTGGGGCTTGAACTCATGTGAGATCATGTGAGAACATGACCTGAGCCAAAGCTGGATGCTCAACTGACTGAGCCACCCAGGCACCCCTAAATTGTTTTTATAAAGCATAACAATGTTAAAGATTAAAAAAATTCTAGTCATACCCTTTTTGCTTATCAACTTAGTGAGATAATGTGAATTTGTGTGTATACCTTTGAAAGTGGAATGTGAGATTTTGTTTTTAAAACTAGGCATTAGTGAAAATAAGTTAATTAGCTTCTTCAGTTTCTCCCTCCCTCTTCTTTCCTTTCTACTTTCTTTGTTCTCATTCATTTTTAAAGATTATTTCCATTAGTTATTTACAGTTTTGAAAATTTTCCCTTTAGTTAAAAAAAAAATTTTTTTTTAACTTTGTTTTTGAGAGACAGAGAGACGGAGCATAAGCGGGATAGGGGCAGAGAGAGAGAGGGAGACACAGCAGGCTCAGAGAATCCAAAGCAGGCTCCAGACTGTGAGCGGTCAGTACAGAGCCTGACACGGGGCTCGAACTGAGGAGCTGTGAGATCATGACCTGAGCCGAAGTTGGACGCTCAACCAACCAAGCGACCCAGGCGCCCGCCCCCCCAACCCCCCTGCTTTAATCTTTTAAAGGTATCATTCTGATCTGTAATATCTTGGAAAGACTATTAAATGAGATAGAGATCTTTTGCATAGGAGTGTTATTATAGAGACATGAGAGTATATTTATTCTAAATCTGAAAATCTCAAGTCTTCTTATTGCAGTTTTTTTTTTTTAAACAATCCCATAGAGTTTTAGTTTTCTGCTTAGTACATTTCCTCAAGAGGTATTTTAAGAAAAGACAATGTTTTCACCCAAAGGAATGGATCTCTAAAAGACGAATGTTAAACACCATTTTATGATATTACAGAAGACATGTTATACTTTAAGGTGACAACGTATGTTTTTGAAGTAAGTTATTTCATGGTTGGCTTATGAATAAGGGTGGTTCCAGTCCTTACCTAACTTAAAAAAAAATGAGTGTGTGTGTAGTTGTTTGTGGTTTGTTTCAGAGAGCTTTTCTCATATATTATTTCACTTTTATTCAGAATATCTCTGTATGAAGTAGATCTGTTCTTTTTAAAAACTGAAATGTAAACATGTAAACTATATAAAGTACAGTTGTATGTTTGTCTAATGAACTTATAGAGTAAATTCCATGTAAGCAACATCCAAGTTAAAAAAAAACAACAAACGAATATTGATATAATCCTAGAAGCCACTTGTGTCGCTTCCCAATCATACCCCCACTCTCTCTCTTTCAGATAGATAACCCCCATTCTGTTTTTAATGTTAGTTACTTCCTTTGCTTTGTAGTTTTGCTAGCTTTGAATGTATCTCTGAACAATATAGTTTGATTTTGCCTGTTTTAATGCATTATATGAATCATGCAGAACCTATTTTTTTATGTGTGTTGCAGTTTTTGCTCAACATGTATCATCATGAACGATTAGCCCATTAATTTGCTTTTTATTGTGTGAGTACCAGAGTTTATTTATCTTCTCTATTGTTGCTGAACATTTGGACTCTTTTCAGTTGCTAATTATTATGAACAGTGCTGCTATGAACTTTATTGTACAAATATCCATTCTTGATGAGCATGTGTACATGTTTCTCTAGGTTGTATATACAAGAGTAGAATTGTTGTCAGAGGGTATGCCTATGTTCATTTTTAGTAGATAATGCTAACCTTTTTTCTAAAATGACTATATACTTACCAATAGTCTGTGAACATTACCATTGCTTGACATCCTTGCCAACAGTCAATGTTGTCAGACTTTAAATTTTTGACGATCTGTTGGATATGCAGTAATTAATATCTCATCATGTTTTTAATTTGCATTCTTGATTACAAATGATATTAAGCATCTTTTTAGAAGTTATTGATCAGGTAAATTTCTTCTTTTGTGAAGTGCCTGTTCAAGTCTTGCCCATTTTTCTATTGGATTGTCTTTTTTGTTGTTGTTGTTAAGTAGGCTTCATGTACAGTGTGGAGCCCAATGCAGGGCTTGAACTCCTGATGCTGAGATCAAGACCTAAGCTGAAATTGAGTCAAATGCTTAACCAACTGAGCCACCCAGGCATCTCCTGTCTTTTTTTTTAATGGTTTATAGTGTTCCATATATTCTGTATATTAAGTCTTTGTCATTTATATGTGTTGCAGATATACCTTTCCCCACTCCTGGTTTGTCTTTTCACTCTCTTTATGGAATTGTTTGATGAACAGACATTCTTAATTTTAATATAGTTGGATATTTATTTTTTTCCTTTTTTGGTTAATGCCTTTCCTATGTTGTTTTTTGACATTCTTTCCTATCTGAGGTCATGAAAATAATTTCCAATGACTTTCACATTGCCTTTTAATCCATATGCAGTTATTTTGAGATATTGTTTGATGTAGGAGTGTAGTTATATTTTTTAATTCCTTTTATGGGTATCCAGCTATCAGATAATTTACTAAAATCCATCGTTTCCTGACTTCCCTACAAGGTTACTTCCATCGTATATCAAATGCCCATATAAGCATGCATATATTTTGGGGTCCTATATTATGTTCCCTTGATGCCTTTGTCTTTTTTGCACATTTAAGCCCTGACATAATTATATTTGTTCTATAATAAGTCTATTATCGTATAGAGTAAGTTCTGCCACCTTGTTCTAATTTTTCAAGAGTGTCTTGATGCTTCTTGGCTCTTCGTATTTCCATATAAATTTAGAATTAACTTGTTAAGTTCCACAAAACTTGGGGTTTTTAAATTTAGTTTGCAGTTAATCAATAAGTCAATTTTTAGAGAAGTGACACTTTTGTAACTTGAATCTTTGAACCCATGAATGGATTATATCTCCCCATTTATTTTAGTTCATTTTAAAGTCTCTCAATAAAATTTATAAATTATCCTGTACAGGTCTTATGCAACATTAATATTAAGAGAATTAAGTAACAGTTCAAGACAATAGTAACTGAGAAGTGAGAAAGTTAATTATTAAATGAGCAATACAAACAATATATTGCTTTAAGGATTCAGAAAAGGAAAAGATATGTCTTAGATGGCACTAAAAGCTTTTTGGTCAGCTATTAATTAAGTAATATTATTTTGGTTTCATCATAGGTATTATATACATGTCTGGAAATTAATTGTCATATTTTCAGTTGGTTAATAGGTTAAAAAAGAAATCAAGGTACTGGTTGTTTTATTGACTATCTGCACAGTTACTATTTTAATAATTCCTTTCTCTATCTGTTGATATATCTTTTGGCTTGAAATAGCCTTAAGCAGATATTTTGGTATCATGTAAAAATATCTTAAGGGAAAAATCTGTATAGTCATTTCTAACCCAATAATGTTATAAAAGTTTTTGAAATGTAAATGTTTGGTGGGACTCCTGAAATAATGAAATAGTGCATTACTTGCTCTTTAGTAGTAAGTTTAGTGATTTCCATTTGGCCTATTAATTCTTTGAAAACACCAGAGGCCTTCTATAGGCTTTGGGGAGACTTGAGCCACGTGGATTGTTTGACATTAAAATGTAATTTATTTTTTGTTTTCAAAATAGAGATTGACATATTTAAAAGAATAAGGTGGCATTCTTAGTTTCTAATAAAAATAAATCACTGTTGGTAGTGAGGGTTATTGTACAGATAGGTCCTAACCTTGTCACTTCTGGGGAACAGCAGTGAAATTGTTTGCTCCTGACAGCAGACAGCCCCACTGCAGAGCCCTGGTTTCATGTTACATTAAGTATTAGTGCTGTTCTTTCAGGAGCTATTATGCTGTGACATCAAAGATTTTCTGACAGGGCAGTGGTAGGTTAGCACTGAAGTTGTCTACTAAAATTTTAAAGAATGAAATTAAATATATATGATCAGACTTTAATATAAGAGATAGAGACAGAATTAGAATGGTTAAGAGTTGCAGAAATGATGAGTCTATAGGCTGGCCTCTTTGTGCTTGTTTAAGCCAAATTTTATTACCTTTTATTTCTACAGCAAGTACAAGTGGCCATTATGTTAATGCTACGATAGTTGATCTTTTTCAGAAAGACATTATGAATAAGAAAAAATAGTCTTTGTGAAGTAAAACAAACAGGTGAAAAAATAGTCTTTTGTGAAATGAAACAGGTTTAAACTGACCTGTAGAGTATTTGATATAAATGAACATGTGGACAGTAATTGCAATGGCCTGACTTCCTTCTTGCTGATCCACTAATTAGTTGAAAGGATCAAACTACATACTCCATTAAAGTTACAGGAGTACAATTTAGATGGCAAGAGATGAAAAATCTTGCAACTAAAAAGGCTTAATTTTTCATAGCAGTTATGTAAATATAGGTAACTTAAAATTAATCAGATTACAATGTCTTTTGAAAAGGCTAACTTTTGTTAAATGTTGAGAAATATTACTAGTCATTTTTATTTGTATAAGCTTTCCATTTAAGAAAAATAAGTTAAGCCATTGTGATTTCAGCTATTTCTTAAATAAGATTTTGTAGTGAAATCAGAGTTGCTGTAATTTTAACATTACTGTGATTTTTATGAAATAATCTTGGTAATATGAAATGTTAATTAATTTTATAAGTACAGTTTAATGTCTGGACATTATAGACGATATAACAGTTTTTTTTTGAGATTAAGTAAATAAATCGTATGTTAAAATGAATATATTCTCAGTATTGTAGCGTTCTTTTTATTGAAGTAATAGTAAACAGAAATTTTTTTCCAGTTATATGCAAACTACACCATGATACATGATTTTAAATAATATGATACTAATACTGTTAGTTGAGAAGTAACTGGAACAAAAAGAGAAAATTCCTTCCTAGGTACTTGTGTGTTTGATCATGTTTTACGGTAATTTCCATCCAGTTTAAAGTATATATATAATGCAATCATGAAAACAGTTTTAAAAAACTGAGTTTAAACATCTTTGCTTTGGCATGCATCTCACAATTTTATTCATGCAGATTGAATTACACAGGGAATATTGCTACATCCTTTAAAAATCATTAAAAGTGATTACTCTTAAACAAATAAAAGGGCCAAGGAGTTCTACTGTTTTCTCATGCCAGTTGTTGAAATACTTAGAACCTATAGGTCTGAAATGAATTTGTTTTATATTTTATTTTATTTTATTTTATTTTATTTTATTTTATTCTATTTTGTTTTATTTTATTTTATTTTATTTTATTTTATTTTATTTTATTTTATTTTATTTTATTTTTTTCCAGTAGTGTTAGCATACGGTGTTACATTAGTTTCAGGTGTACAATATAGTGATTCAACAATTCCATACATCACTCAGTGCTCATCACAAGTACATTCCTCATCACCTGTTTCACTCACCCACCTCCCCTCTGGTAACAATTAGTTCTCTATAGTTAAGAGTCTGTTTCTTGGTTTCTCTCTCTCTCTCTCTCTCTCTTTTCCTTTGCTTGTTTTATTTCTTAAATTCCACATGTGAGTGGAATCATATGGTGTTTGTCCTTCTTTGACGATTTCACTTAGCAATATATTTGAAATGAATTTTGATTATATAAAAATACTTTCAGCTTTTAAAAGTTATTGTTTTGTTTTTATTTTTGGTATAACTAAACACAGTGGTAACAAATCAAGAGAAGCAACAGGCCAAATGTTATGGTATCAAGTGAAACAAATGTTATGATATCTTCTCTGAGGAGTCTAAAATTTTATATTCCAGAAATATTGCAGTAGATTAAATATTTTTCTTTTTAAAAAGTTAAAGTTTTATTTTTTCTCCTTCAATATTTTTTATATTATTTTTTTTTAAATTTAAATTCAAGTTAGTTAATATACAGTGTAGTATTGGTTTTAGGAGTAGACCCCAGTGATTCATCACTTACATATAACACCCAGTGCTCATCCCAGTAAGTGCCATCCTTAATGTCCATCACCCATTTAGCCCATCCCCCAACCCACCCTCTCTATCAACCCTCAGTTCTTTATAGTTAAGAGTCTCTTATGGTATTCAAGTTAGTTGACAAACAGCGTAGTCTTGGCTTCAGGAGTAGAACCCAGTGATTCATCACTTAGATATAGAACCCAGTGCTCATCCCAAAAAGTACCTTCCTTAATACCCATCACCCATTTAACCCATCTTCCCACCCATCTCTCCTCCAGCAACCCTCAGTTTCTTGTCTGTATTTGAGTCTCTTATGGTTTTACCTCCATGTTTTTATCTTTTCTTTCCCTTCCCCATGTTCGTTCATCTGTTTTATTTCTTTAATTCTATATATGAGTGAAATCATATGATACTTGTCTTTCTCTGACTTATAAAAAGTTATAGTTTTAAATTGCAGTATTTGGTAGGAAAAAACATAATATTGGGATAGATGTTTACTCATTTGAAAGCATAATCATATACAAATGTTTATATTATCAATATTGTTTCCATCTTTTCACTTCTGTCAAGTACAGCATCCTAATTAAAAATGCTTTGAGTTGCCATCCTACAATTTGGATGCATGTTAGTTTAGTAATGTCATTATCTGAAAGCAACATAGGTGTATATGAAAATTTCTAGTATACTTATTAACTGAATTACTGAGGGACTATGAGGAATTTTAGTCTTTTTTCATATAATGATGAAGGAAGATATGAGTACTTTAATCTGAACTCTTTTGAAAAGCTTAAAATCTGTTTTACCACAATTTATATAAAACAATTGATGAGCACTAGTGTTCCCAAGAAAGCTGTTTATAGGTATAGTCAGCCCTTCATAAACAGCTGCTAAATGAATGTTAAAAAAGGGGCTGCTTATTTATTTTTGAAAATTTTGTGCATTTAAATTAAAAGCTACTGGAAAATACATTTTGGAGAATTTGTTGTGGAATATGTCATGAGAGATAGCTGCCTTTTCAAATAAAGTTACTCTTCCATTACAAAGGCCCAAAGCAATCAGAAATCTCTATTAAATTCATCTGTATTATTTTAAGTTTAAATATGTGATACATGATTTTTCAAAGCAGCAAATAATTTTTAGGTGCTGACTATGTGCCAGGACTCATGGGGGTAGAAAATAATTAGTGTGCATCTCTGAGTCCAAAGAACTTAATAGCTGTTAAGGCAATACAAGAGAACATAGGATTGCTAGAATATGTGGTAAGACTGTCTCTTCAGACATGAGAAAGAATAAAATCAGCTATAGGAAATCAGGGTAGGCTTCAGTAAGTAAACTTTTGAATTAAACCTTAAAAGCACTACAAGACTTAGATTGGCATTGCAGAAGGGTGGATATCTCAGGGTAGGTGAGTTTGCCTTTGTCTTTGCTATGTTTGCAAATGTATATTATTTGTGTACTTTTTTTTGAGCTTATATTAATTAGTTAAACTTACTAAAGAAAATGCATCTAGAAAAATTTCCCCAATAAAGTCCAGAAGCTTTATATTCTGCATAGAATATCTTTTTAACTAATAAAATAGTGTTGCTTCTCTTTTAATGAATAGCAGCAAAAATGACTTGAGAGTTCCACCAGTAAATAGGTCATGTAGTTGAGGTAAATCCTCAAAATCTAGTTTTCAATGTTATTTGGTAAGTGAAAGGTAAGGGAAGATCTTCAAAGGCTGAAAGGTGACAGAGAAGAGAGTTTGTTTTTTGATTTTTGGTTTTTTTTTAAACTCTTTGTCTTTACTGCAAATGTAACACATTTCATATATTGTGTTAAGTCTGTTTCAAATCTATGCATAAAGAGAATCTCATATTATGTAGTTCTTGGCAAATATTTACAGTTCTTTGGACTAGAGACTATTACTATTCAATACCCTAATATATATTATTATAGCATTATAAATATATATCTGATAAATTCCAAGATATCCAAAAGTTTTAACAGTTTATTTTAAAAACATTTAAAAAATTGAAATTACTGAAGTGTGATTTAAGAGCTCAACATTAACTTCAGTTTTAGTTATTTTTATTTAATTAGCTTCAATTTCTTGTTACCTAAAGCAAAGAAAACATTTAAACCAAGACTACTCTGCAGATCACACAGTGTAAGAGAAACAAGATCATTTTAAGTAAATAGTCTCATTTATGCCAGATGGTATTTACATTGCTATATCCAAGAAACAAAATTTATCATTTATATATTTTTGTCTGATTTTTGTGGGAATATTCAGTTAAAGGGATGATCTTATTATAATTTTTGATAATTCTTACATTTAAAATAATTTCTCCTAACACATAATTAGATAAATATTTAAAAAAGAATTTTTTGGTGAATATTTGGATTCCTTTGCCTTTTAAATGGGTAGCAGTGTATAAAGTGAATTTTGAGGGGAGCCCTCTTACACTGTTGGTGGGAATGTAAACTGGTGCAGCCACTCTCAAAACAGTATGGAGTTTCTTCAAAAAGTTAAAAATAGAACTACCTTACCACCCAACAATTGCACTACTAGGTACTTACCCAAAGGATATGAAAATACTGATTTGAAAGGGCACATGCACCCTGATGTTTATAGCAGTATTATCAACAATAGCTAAATTACAGAAAGAGCCCAGATGTCTATCGACTGAAGAATGGCTAAAGAAGATGTGGGGTACACACACGCGCACACACACACACACACACACACACACACACACTCTCTCTCTCCCCATGGTGGAATATTACTCAGCCATCAAAAAGAATGGAATCTTGCCATTTGCAATGACGTGGATGGAGCTAGAGTGTATTATGCTAAGTGAAATAAGTCAGAGAAAAACAAATACCATATGATTTCACTCATCTGTGGGACTTAAGAAACAGAACAGATGAACATGGGGGAAGGGAAAAAAAAAGAAAGAGAGGGAAGCAAACCATAAGAGACTCTTTTTTTAAAATTTTATTTTTTATTTTTATTTTTTTTGAAATTTACATCCAAATTAATAGTGAAACAATGATTTCAGGAGTAGATTTCTTTTTTTTTTTTTTTAATTTTTTTTTTTTTATGTTTATTTATTTTTGAGACAGAGAGAGACAGAGCATGAATGGGGGAGGGTCAGAGAGAGGGAGACACAGAATCTGAAACAGGCTTCAGGCTCTGAGCTGTCAGCACAGAGCCCGACATGGGGCTCGAACTCACGGACCGCGAGATCATGACCTGAGCCGAAGTCAGCCGCTTAACTGACTGAGCCACCCAGGCGCCCCTAGGAGTAGATTTCTTAATGCCCCTTACCAATTTAGCCCATCCCCCCTCCCACAACCTCTCCAGCAACCCTCAGTTTGTTCTCCATATTTATGAGTTTCTTCTGTTTTGTTCCCCTCCACGTTTTTATATTATTTTTGTTTCCCTTCCCTTAACGTTCATCTGTTTTGTTAAGAAACTCTTAACTATAGAGAACTGAGGGTTGATAGAGGTGGGTGGGGGATGGGCTAAATAGGTGATGGGTATTAAGAAGGGCATTTGTTGTGATGAGCACTGGGTGCTATATGTAAGTGATGAATCACTAAATTCTACACCTGAAACAATTTTACCATATATGTTAACTAACTAGAATTTAAATAAAAACTGGGAATAAAAAAAAAGTGAATTCTGACAATTTTACTATACTACCATTTTGTTTTGTTTAATTTTGAGGTACACTTGAACTTTCATAAAAGTGCTAAGATAACATTTATTTATTTAAAAATTAAAATGATTGAAATTAATTTTAATTTCAGATTTTTTTTTTTTGAGAATTTCACAAGAGTTTGATAATTGGAGCCACAAACATGTATCTAGGTTTGGGGTTTATTGGTATACCAAATCCCAACTCAATATGCAGAAGATAACTTGGTAATGTCCTTCAACCTGTATGATGCTTACATACATACAAGTCTATGCTGCACTTGTTAATTTGTTTCTTCTTTCATTCACTTAACAGTTTATTGAGCATGCACATTGAACCAGGCACCAAGGATATAAAGGTGAAAAATAAATGGCTACTGCCCTGGATAAACTCTTAACTGGGGGATGGCAGAGGGAATATTGAGAATGAAGGAAGGCAGGGATAAAAGATACGTTGGAAGCATCAGAAATATTTTCAGGGGCACCTGGGTGGTCAGTTAAACATCTGACTCTTGATTTTGGCTCAGGTGATGATCTCATTGTTTGTGAAATCAAGCCCATTGTCAAGCTCTTTTTTGACAGCTTGGAGCCTTCTTGGGATTCTCTCTCTCCCTCTCTCTCTGCTTCTCTCTCTCAAAATAAATAACTAAACATTAAAAAAAGAAAGAAAAAAGTATTTTCAGATTCTATACTGTGATGGCTTTTTAATGGAATAATGGATAGAGGACTGTGGGATCCCTTCAGAGGGAATATTAATTTTGACTTGAGTGAAGCGTCCTCAGCTACTATTTTTTAAATGCTACAATTTGAATTTTTCATTATTCACCTCATTGCCTTAGGGTCAGGTCAATATATACTTGTTTTCACATTTTAAAAATTATCGATATAGAATTTACATAACACAAGGTTATCCATTTTAAAGTGAACAGTTAGTGGTGTTGGGTACATTTACAATGTTGTGCAACTACCACATATGTCTAGTTCCAAAACATTTTCATCGCCCCAAAATGAAACTCGATACCTATTAAACAGTTATTCCCCATTTCTCTTTTCCCAGCACCTGGCAACCACAAATCTTTCTGTCTATATGAGTTTAACTTTTCTTAATATTTCGTATAAATGGAAACATACAATATGTAGCCTTTTGTGATTGGCTTTTTTTCTCTTAGCATAATATTTTCTAGGTTCATCTATGTTGTCACATTATCAGTACTTGATTTTTTTTTATGACTGAATAATATGTCATTATGTATATATCACAATTTGTTTATCCATTTATCCGTTTGTGGACATTTGTTGTTTCTATCTTTTGACTATTTTAAATATTGCTGCTATGAATATATGTGTACAAATATTTGAGTACCTGTTTTCAATTTTTTCTGATATATACCTAGGAATGGAATTGTTGGGTCATATGTAGTTCCATGTTATGTTTTCAGAAACTGCCATACTATTTTCCACAGTAGCTGCATTATTTTACACCCTCACTAACAATGTATGAAGGTTCCAATTTCCCTACATTCTTGCCAGCACTTGTTATTTTCCACTTTTTTCCTTATAGCCATCCCAGTGGGTATGTCAGATATTACACTGATGCCTATTTCTTGAAGTCAGAACTAAGGATTTCTGAAAACTTTAGGGAAGTGATGGGTTTTTTTTGAGCTCCCAATTGGTTGAGATATAATAGGCTTGCCTGACTTAATCTATTTCTTCATCCTAGCAGGAATTAAACTGAGCTTCCTAGAGATACATTTAGGCTGATCAAACTTCAATAGTGTTGCTCATTCCCCAGACTCTGTTATCATCAGGGCAGAATCCTAACTTCTACAGGACATGTGACAGTTAGTATTTTAAAGGCTGGTGACAATATTTTTGGATTCTCACAGGGCTTACTTTGAAGGTGACTCTAAAGAGGTGTTGCTTATATTTCACAAGACTCTTGAAGACTTCTGATGTAGCCCTTTAGGTAGCTATTAGTAAACTAAAGAGCTGTTGCCTTAAATTGGAAGTTCTAAACTTTTTGGTCTCAGGACCTCTTTGCACTTTAAAAAATTACTTAGGACCCCAAAAGCTTTTGTTTATGTGGGCTATTTCAATTGAAATTTACTGCATTGGAATTTTTTTTCTGTTAATTATTTTGTTTACTTTAAAATTACTTTTGTCCATTGAGAAGAGAATAGATTACCCTGGGTACTTTTTCAATGGGTTCTTCTTAAAAAGATAAGAATTTTTGCATCTATATTCATGAGGGTTATTGGTCTGAAACTTTCTCATTTGGTACTTTTTTGTTTTGTCTGGTTTTGGTATCAAGTAATAATACTAGTTTTATAAAATGAACTGGATAGTATTCATCCCTCTTCCATTTTTCTGGAAGAGATTGTGTAGAATTGGTGTTAATTCTTCTTTAAACATTTGGTAGATATTTGGGCCTGGAGATTTCTGGTTTTGGGTATACTTAAACTTGTGAATTCAATTTCCTTAATAGTTATAAGGCTATTCAAAACATTTATTTAATATTGGGTGAGGTGTTAGTAGTTTGTGTTTTTCAAGGAAGTCCATTTCATCTAAGTTGTTAAGTTTATGTGTGTAGAATTATTAATAGTTTTCACTTATAAGTCATTTTAAGTCTGCAGGGTCTGTAGTGGTACCTCATTTCATTCTTGATATTGTTAATTTGTGTCTTTTTCTTTGTCAGTCTTGGTAGAGGCTTGTTAATTTCCATTAATCATTTCAAAGAGCAATTCTTTGTTTTATTGATTTTTTTCCCCTTAGTATTCCTATTTTTAATTTGATTGGTTTCTACTCTTTATTGTTTCCTTTTTTCTGCTTCCTTTTGGTTTATTTTGCTCTTTTCTTCTAGGTTCTTGAGGTAGGTGTTTAGGTTACTGATTTAGCTTTTTTCTTTTGTATGCATTTAGTGCTATAAATTTCCCTGTGAGCATTGCATTAGCTATGCCCCCTAAATTTTGATATATTTTAATTTTTGTTTAGTTTAATCTATTTTTAAATTTCCTTTTACTATTTCCTTTTCCTTTTCCTTTTACTATTTTCCTTTTACTATTTCCTTTTTGACCTATGGATTATTTAGAAGTGTGTTGCTTAGTTTCCAAGCATTTGGAGGTTGTCCTGTTATATATATATATATATATATATATATATATTTTTTATTCAAGTAGGCTCCATGCTCAGTGTAGAGTCCAACATGGGGCTTGAACTCATGACCCTGAGATCAAGACCTGAGCTGAGATCAAGAGTTAGACACTTAAACGACTGAGCCACCCAGGCACCCCTGTCCTGTTATCTTTCTGTTGTTGATTTCAAGTTTGATTCCACTGTAGTCAGAGGATGCACTGTGTATGATTTCAGTTCTTTTAAATTTGTTAAGATTTGTTATATGGCCCAGTTGATGGTCTATTTTCGTATGTGTTCTGTGGGCACTTGAAAAGGATGTGTATTCTGCCATTGGGTGGAGTGTTCTATAAATATCAGATTTTGTTGATCTTGTTGTTGAGTTCTACATCCTTTGTATTTTTCTGTCCAGTTCTATTAATTGCTGACTACTAGTATAGTCATTTTACCAGTTTGAGTATAGTATGGAACATTATAACTTTTATTTTCCATTATTCTTCCCCATTTATTATTGTCTTAAATATTTCTTCTACGTACATTTAGAACCACATCGGGCAGTGGGTGTGCTTCAACCATCAATCATAATTTAGAAAACTTGAGATGAAAAGAAAAGCGTATTTTATTTACCCATGTTACCATATTTTGCTTACCTTGTTCTTTCTTCTTGATGTTTCAACATACCTTTCTTGGTTGTTTTTTCCTCTCTGTTTAGAGAACTTTTTTTATTCATTATTTTAGGGTGGGAGGATTTTGCTAGTAATACGCTTTCTTAATTTTCTTTCATTTGAGAATGTTTAGGTTTCCCCTTCCTGAAGGATATTTTCACCAAGTGTAGGATTTTGGGTCTAAAATTCCTTTCTTTCAGCACTTAAAAAATATTGTGCCACTTCCTCCTGGCCTCTGTGTTTCTGATGAGAAATCCATTGTCATTTGGGTTATTTTTCTTCCAGAGGTAAGGTGTCATTTTTTTCTGGATGCTTTCAAATATTTTTCATTATTTTTAGTGTTTGGAAGTTTAATGATCTTCATATGGATTTTTTTTGAAGGGGGTTATGCTATTTGAGGTTCACTTAGCTTCTTGAGCCTGTGGGTTTATGATATCTCTGGGTAGGATTTGGATGTTTTCAGCCATTATTTCTTTGAGTACTTTTTAGCCCTACTTTTCTTTCTCCTCTCTTATAGGACTCTGATGACACGAATATCAGATCTTTTGCCACTGTTGCAAAGGTTCTTGACACTCTATTCATTTATTTAGTCTATTTTCTCTGTTATTTAGATTTGATAATTTCTATTGTTCTATTTTCCAATTCATTGATTCAGTCCCTACCATTCTGCAATTGAGTCCCTCTATTGAGCTTTTTATTTCAGTTATTATAGTTTTCAGTTCTAAATTTTCCATTTGTCTTTTTTCCTACTTATTTGTTGAGAATTTATATTTTTTCACTGTTTCAGGTGGGTTCACAATTGCTCATTTAAGCACTATAAATTTTTCATGGCTCCTTCAAAATGTTTGTCAGATGAGGCTAACATCTTGGTGTTGGCATTTATTGATTGGTCTTTTTCATTTAGATCTTTTTTCATTTAATTTGAGATCTTCCTGGTATGGTATGATAGTGATTTTTTGCTTGAAATCTGTTCATCTTGTATTGTATTATGGGCTGTTTCTTATGTAAACCTTCTGTTTTAGCTGGTCTTCTTTGACACTGTTCCAGTGGGGGGAAAGGTGGCAGCTACTTTGTTACTGCCAAGTGGATGTAGAAGTCCGGGTTTCTCTCCCCCCCCCCCCCCCCCCCGTGTTGGGCCTCCTTGTTATTGCTGGATGAGGAGTTGAAGCTCTCCATGTGGTCTTCATTGACATCACAGTGGAGGTGGCCTTGTTACTGAGGGGCCATAGTGGAAGTTTTGATTCTTTACTAGACTTCCTTTGATATGATCCCAGAGGGAAGGACAAGAGCACCTCTTCCTGCCTGGTGAGAATGGAAGTCCAAACTCCTTACATATTCTCTCGGACACTGCACAAGGGGTAAAAGAGCGGACAGGGACTTATTATTGGCTGGTGGCAGTGAGAATCTCAGATCCCTACCTTGCCTTCTTTGACACCTCCCTGGGGGAAGGGGGAGTATTGGGTACCTCATTACAGCCATGAGAGAGTGGAATTCTAGGCTCCTCACTTGGCTTTTGTTTAAATAGGTCAGAGTGGAGCCAAAGTTTTTTCTGTGGCATTTATTTGAGTCAGGGCAGTTATTATCAAAAACCTTTCTGTCATGCTAAAAGCTGCCCTTCCCTAGCTCTTTGGCTAGAGTGAGAAGGCTCTTCTTGGGGATGATGATGATGATGATGATGATGATGATGATGATTTTGGTCTTTGTTGATATTTCTAGGTTACTGGCTCCTTTAGCTTTGAGTCTGGGAATATGAAGCAAAAAGAAAATCCAGAGAATTCACCACAGTGTCATTCTCAGGTCCTGAGGATCTAGCAAGTTTGCTTTTTTTTTTTTTTTTTTTTTTTCTTCATCTTTTAAAGTCTTGTAACGTTGGGGCATCCGACTTCAGCTTGGGTCATGATCTTATGGTCAGTGAGTTCAAGCCCCTCATCGGGCTCTGTGCTGATGGCCCAGAGCCTGGATCCTGCTTCACATTCTGTCTCTCCCTCTCTCTCTGCTCTACCCCTGCTTGTGCTCTCTCTCTCTCTCTCAAAAATGAGTAAATGTTAAAAAAAAATTTAAAGTCTTCTAATATTTATTTTATATACAATGTCCGGAGTTTTTAGTTGTACTTAGAGGGAGGAATAGAGAAAAATACTTTTACTCCATCTTCCCAGAAATGGAAGTCTTCATATTAGAAATTTTATTTTTTTACTTTTTTTAAAAGTCTTTAAAAAATGTTTATTTATTTTTGAGAAAGAGAGAGAGAGTGAGTGAGCACACAAGTGGGGGAGGGGCAGACACACACACACACACACACACACACACACACACACACACAGAATCCGAAGCAGGCTCCAGCCTCCAGGCTCCAGGCTCCAAGATGTCAGCACAGAGCCAGACATGGGGCCAGACGCAGGACTCCAACCCACAAACTGTGATATCATGACCTTAACCAAAATCGGACGGTTAACTGACTGAGCCACCCAGGTGTCCCCATATTAGAAATTTTAAAACACAGCAATCCAGAAGGACATATTTCATTAGCTTTTAGAGGAATGACATCATTATATAGTCTTTGGAAAACTGTATTGTACTGCAAAATAATGTGAAAAGGGAAAATAACATATTATTGTCCTTATCATGAAAATAATTTTGAGCTTCTAGACCTCTGAAAGTATCTAGGGGACTCTCAGAGATCTCATGACCATTTTTTGAGAATTGCTGCCCTAAACTGTAATCTATTGAGGGACCTAGAAATAATAATGTTGATGGTGCCAATTTTAAAGCAATCTGTATTAAATACCTATTGTTCTAATCAGGCACTGATCTAAGTGCTGGGGATATAGCAGTGTAGGAGATAGACAGAGTTCCTGCCCTCATGAGCTTTGAGTTCTAGTCAGTTGATCTGGTAACTGAATGATGTCATGAGTTTTCTATTTGCCTAAGCTAAGTCCTTATGTTCATATCTCAGGATTTGTCAGGGCGTGTGTGAGGCTGTTTATTTACAGCAGGTGAAGGAGTACCACTGCAGTTGTTGACAGAAGTTCAGACTGCTGGGCAGACTGCAGTTCCCAAAGCGAGTGGAGAGCAATACTTAGCAATACTTGATTTTGGTATTTTTAAGACACCTGTGTTTCTTTTCTTCCTTTCCTTCCTTTCTCCCTCCCTGCTTCCGTCCCTACTTCCTTGTCTCTTTCCCTTATTCACACCCCTTATTCCTTCTTTCCACTTTGATTTGTAGATAGACTATTTCCTTTGATCACCTCTGTAATCTTACCACTCCCTCAGCCTGGCAAAATTATAGCCTCATGCTTTTTTATTTTTTATATATATATACACACACACACACACATTAAAATTTATGTTTAAAATATTTGTTTATATTTATATATTAAATATATATTAAATTAGATTTTTGTATGATAATGTAAAAATGTATATAAAATGTATCTAATACATTATACATGTATGCATTATATATATACATATTATTCTTTTATTCTTATTATATATATTTCACATATACTTATATGTAATAATACAAATATCTAATTTAACATATATTAAATTAGATAAATGTATATATTAAATATATTTATTTAAAATATATATCTTTATACATTAAATATACATTAAATTAGATATTTGTATTACATTATATATAAGTATATATTTAAATGCTTAAAATATATATAATAAGAATAAAAGAATAATATCTATCTATATACATTATTTACATATATATACACACACATATGTAAAATAAGCACCTGCTGTTTCAGTCACATTGCTGGATACTAGCAATAACACTGGCAATTACATCTGAAACCCTCTGATCTTAGAGTAAGAGTTGGAATATTTTAGTGTCATGGCTTGAGGAGATCACCCTGAGGCATGTACTATCGAGCTTGCATGTCCCTAACCATTCTAGTTTCCAATTTTAACTGGGTTTAACAGTTTTTTTGTGTGAAACACCACAACATTTACAGATGGCTTTGAAAACTTCCCTATCCTGTCTCCCACCCTTAGCATCTAAGTCATAGAAACTAGGCTTGATTTGCATTTTCTTGGGCCATTGCTTTTTTTTTTTTTTTGGCGGGGGGGGGGGTGGTATTTCTTTCAAGAACAGTCTGATATAAGGCATCAAAATATGCTAACTATGGGGGTAGTCTGAAAGTCTTTTTTTTTCCTTTGCAAGAAAAAGGCAAAATAGGGGAACCTGGGTGGCTCATTTGGTTAAGTGTCTGAATTTGGCTCAGGTCATGATCTCATGGTTCATGGGTTTGAGCCTTGCTTCGGGCTCTGTGCTGACAGCTTGGAACCTGGAGTCTGCTTCAGATTCTGTGTCTCCCTCTCTCTCTGGTCCTCCCCTGCTCATGCATGCATTCTGTCTCTCTCTCTCAAAAATAAATAAACATTAAAAAAATTAAAAAAAAGAAAAGGCAAAGTAAAATAAACCCAAATTTCAAATTTGTACTCCAATTAAAATAAGCTTATTGGAAATGCATTTAATGGTGCACTGATAGCCTAGGAAAATGAGGAGCTCAAAAGTAAATATTGCCAGCACTCCTTAGACTCTAAGTAATAGCAACAAATACTGGAAGTTACAGTTTAGGAAAGATGATTAATATGATACAATTAGTAAGACACAAAAGGAAGTACCAAGTAACTTGAGAGGCAGGGTTAAAGTGATTCTATTTATTTTAAAGGCAGAAAGCTACATTTTTGTGTTTTGATTTCCCTTTTAAGATACCTGTGTCCCACTTGTTACAATCACAAATTCCAACTGTGAATAATGGAAATCATTGAATGAGTGTAAATGATGTATTGACTGCTCTTTTTAGTCTATAACACACCTTCCTTGTTGGCACCAAACAGCAATGAATGAGGCATTTTATTAAAACTGAGACTTGTGGTTCTAATCAAAGGTCACTAGTTGGTTCTCACTTTTCAGTTTCAGATTTGTCTATGTTTGATCAGGGGGCAGCAATGAAATTATTATAACAAAGACTTTGTACTAGACTGTATCTGTCTGTTGAAACTTGAAAGTCTTTGGAACCATGATGTTGACAGCATGTGAACACTGCAGGAATGTGCAAGCTGTATAATGTCTTACAGAAACTTTTAAGTATCCTCTTCCTTTTGTGTTGTTCGAGAGAATTTCAGATACTATTAAGGTACTAGTAAAAAGGTGTTGCATTGATTAAAGAAGATTTTCTTTTTCTAGCAAATATGCATTAAGACAGTCTTCCTATTACTTTTTCTGCTCAGTCCCTGCTTTATACAGCAAGTTCATTAACATGTAGATATGCGGTGATTGAAGTCAGACTGCTTTTTACAGTGGGGTTGTCTTGATATAATGAGCTCCTCTTTAATGTTCAAAAAATTGTTGTTACTTTCTAAAAGGAGTTGTTTGTGAATTTCATTAAATTTAATCTCCTCTTCAAACAATTTCAGCATTGTTCAGTTTACTACAATTAAAATTCTTTCTGATGCTAAAAAATCACTTTTTACAGATGTATCACAAATGTAAGCACTGTGAGAGGGCCTTTGTTTTTTACTTTGAAAGAAAAGCTGCTATTTAGCTGAGAATTCTCATTTTTTTAAAATTGGTGCTCCATATGGAAAATCAGAGAAGGGTACTCTTACTGTATTGCTAAACAGTCTAGTTTGCTCATGAGGGTTAGGTTTCACAACTAGTTCATTCAATCTCTGGACTAAAGTATTGGTCTAATCATAGTTGAAAAACAAGGGCCTTAACCTTGCCTTCTCAGTTTACTAGTGTACAACCCCTTCATCTTTAGAATGTTAGAAGTCTTGAGAAAGAACAGATATAGTGAAGTTAGGTTTCTGCTTTGGACAGAAGTTTTCAAAGTGGTATATGAGAAACCTGACTAAATTCTCAGTTGCAGAGCAGTGATTGTAGTTCATAGTGAATAGCTTCATTCTTTGTAAATTATCCTTTCCATTTAAGCAAGCGTAATTTCCCCCTAGTCTATGTAGGACTTGAATGGTATGAGAGCAATCCATGGCATTTCTTGAAGATTGGGCACAGAAAGAGGTAGAATGTCTTTTGGAGAGTATTTAGCAGGTGGAAGACTTAAAAATTCACAGGTGTCACAAGGAAATTTTCTTTTCTTTATAAGGTTTTATTTATTTATTTGAGAGGGAGAGAGAATGAACCGGGGAGGGACTGAAAGACAGGGAGTCAGTGGATCTGAAGTGGACTCTGCTGACAGCAGAGAGCCTGATGCAGGGCTCAAATTCACTGAGATCATGACCTGAGTCAAAGCTGGATGCTTAACCGACAGCCATCCAGGTGCCCCAAGCAAGGAAAATTTCCAGGTGAACCCCAGGAAAGCTGGCTTGTGAAGACAGGAGGTTGGAAAGTTGACAAAAATTATTTGATATTTTAAAGTTTTAGCCAACCTGCAGAGTTTTTAGAGTTATATGAGTCTACTATGACCAGTGCTCAAGAAAATGTCTTCTTTGAGGATGCTTCTTCCTGCTTTAGTTTCAGAGGCCATTTATATAATGCCAAAGCATCTAGTCAGGTTAGGAATACACTCAGATTCTTGTTAGTTGGCATTGTTTAGGAAAAATATTTTAGGTGTTTGGCTAATTTTTGAAATTGTGTTTTGACTTCTTAAGGACAGAGCCAACTTCTGTAAGTGGCAGAGGTCTTTAGTAGACTGAACTAATGAAATCATTAAGTGGGCCTTTATAAATCATTATGATGTAGCTACGTAACAAAAAGGCCTAATCAGATATCTTTATCACCCAGAGTGTAAGATGACACTATCATCTGAAAAAGACTTAATTCTTGTGCTGTATAAGACATGAAATACTTCTATAGCCTTGTAGGAAAAAATGATGATAGAAATATTACTAATACTTATAATAATAAATGATAATATAATATTGTCAATATTATCACTTATAATAATTATTTTTTAAAGTTTATTTGAGAGAGAGAATGTGCGCATGCATGCACAAACACACAGGAGAAGGACAGAGAGAGATTGCAGAGAGACGCAGAGACAGAGGGATGAGAGAGAAACCCAAGAATCAGCACAGAGTCTGACACAGGGCTTGAACTCATGAACTGTGAGATCAAGAGTGGGTCACTTAATGGACTGAGCCACCCAAGGTACCCCTAACTTCTAATTATAAAGGCAATATTTTCAGGTGAGAAATAATGATATTTGAAGTAGATACATGAGAGACATATATGAACAAAGGGTAATTTTGGAATGGTGAATGAGTCATGGAACTTTATGTTTAGATTTACTCTCATATCGCGATTGCCAGCTTTATATTAGTTGAATCAGAAGAAGCTTCATGATAGAAAGGAAAGTTGGTAAGCTGGATCTAGCTAGGGGGAACATTCCATGGGTAATGTATAGTCCAGAAGAAATTTAGATGAGGGAATGCATTAACTGGATATATTTAGTGTAGAGTAAATTTTCCAGAAGGGAGTTTACGGTAAGAGGTAGAGAGAAGAAAGAGGTACTGAGGGACAAATTAGAGAAGAGTGAAGGCTTAAGAAATTTGTCAAATGCATTGCAGATTCCATTTGGAAAATTTCCTAACCTTACTTTGCCCATCTTAACACACACACACACACACACACACACACACACACACACACACGAGACTGACATTTTTGGTAACATTCTCTAGTATTTAAGGGAAGTTAGGATGGGGAGAGAAAATTTTATGAAAAATCATAGTTATATTTACTGCTTGTTATCAGTGTATTTAGTAAGACTAAACACGTTTTGAGAATCTCATCAGAAGTTCTGGGATTTTGAACTTGGAGGATATTTAACTGACATTAAAAAGGGGGAAATTATATATGGCAATCATGTTATGGTATATAAGAATAATGAGTAGTTAGAGAATAAAGTCAGAAATTCCTGGAATGAAGCTAATTAATTTGATCTCAGAAACTCATAGCTGAGGTCTGTGAATTGTGTTGTATTGTTTGTCCACAGAGTAAAAATTGTAAGCATTCTATATTTTATGAATTAATTTCTCATGCTTTTTATTATATGCAAAAGGAAATAAAATAAAGTGTAAGAACAATGATACTTAAATATTAGCAGCAATTTGAATAAAAGTAAATTTATGATCAGGATAAATAAAATGTTATTTGCTGAAAACAAAACTGTGTTACGTGGCTTGATACCAGGTACTTCAGTCTGAAATGTTAAAACATTTTAATCAACATAGAAAATGTTAGAGATGCTTATCCTGGATTAATAACTAATTCTTTTATGGCTACTTTTGTCTGTGATTCTGTGGTTGTATTTGAACTCTACCTTTAAAGAGGATACCACAGTTACCTTTTAATTGTATTTGAGTATTTGGGTCAAAAGATTTAGTTGGAGTACTTTTATTTTAGTGGGAGGAAGTATGAAAAACGTGATGTTCTTTGAGAACAAAAGGAATTAGATCAGCATTGTAGGTAGTTTTTAGAACATCTAACTATTTGGTATATTTTTCAGCCATGGTTCTATTTACTTCAGTCAGATTTAACCGATGGCTGGAGAGTGTTGTTCATTTGGGGACATATAATTTCAGTGCTTTGATTTTTTCCCTCATTTTTAGACTATGACTGTAATGAATCTCTGATAATTATGACTGTAATATCCTCAGCTATTCTGGCTATTTGAACCTATTACTAAATTATCTGTTTCCAGTGATGATTATATATTCATTTAAGGGCCTTTTGTTAGATGCTTGATGTAGAAAGTACTATAGAATATAATTAAGAGCTATGACATGCTCTTGAGTAAGTCCTCATTTTGAATTAAACATCATAAAGTTTTGATTTTTTTCTTTTACATAAAAGGTATAAATATAAAAAACCTAGAAGTATTATGCCAGTTTTTCCAATCAAGATAATCAAGATCAGTTTCTTGGGAAGGAAATGTGTATGTTAAAAAGCCAATCTGGATATAGAATACCAAAACACATTATTGGTAAATATGAATTTGTTCACATTACTTACCTAGCAAGATACATGGGAGAAGGCACTTCAGTCTCTTAATATGTTCATCATATCTCCACTTTTTAAAGTGATTTAACTTTCTGGTGGATGAAATTCTTCTGGTAAAGATTTTTATATGTTTAAGACTTTATTTGTAATAATAATGATAATATATTTTATTTAAGAAAAACATATAAATGCTTAAATTACCCACCATACCTGAGTAAAAATAATTTAAAAAGAGAAATAATTATAGTTATCTTGGTAGATGATCAGCTAATTAGTGGTAATTTAGACTCAATAAATGCACACACTGCAAAATTTAATGAGTTTTCATAGCATTGTCTGCTTTTTAATGTATAAGTTAAAAAAATTCTTTCCTTTTCAGATTGTTGAATTTTTAAAATGTTATTGATAACACAGATTTTATTTGTTTGTTTATGTATTTATTTTTGGTTGTGAATTTTGCAGATTGTCCTACTGGCTACTATGTGATTGAGATTGAGATGTTTTCCATTTTTAGATATTTCCATGTAAAACATTCAAAGAAGTAATCCTGCACATCTTTTAAATGTCAGTGACCTTATCTTTTGCCAAAATCAAATGACATTCACTACTGATACTATGGAGAGAGGAATCAAAATAGATACCTAATTATAATTACTTTTTTCCCCATCATTATATCACTACGTGCAGAACAACTGATTTTTAAGAGATCGCGTAACTGCTGAATTTTGGCAGGTAGTAAGGGTTTTTTTTTTTGCTTTTTGTTTTTTGATTCCTGTCCCTCCCCATTCCTGCTTTCATCACATGTAGGATTTGTTGGAACAGTTCAGGCTGACCTCTTTCTTGATTTCATTTGAATTTTAGTAGTTTATAGGAAATAGCAGAAGTGCAAAGGAAAGTTAGTATGTTTATGATTGCTTCATATTTTCAGAAATCCCTAACATTTATGGTACAGTTCAGTAGTTAAGAGACTAAGAATAGTTTTGGATAATTTTGGGGAAATGACTATAAAGGCCTGGACCAAATAGTATACAATTAGCTGCTGGAGTTACTGCTTTTGGAATAAAATCAATTGTGAGCAACATGAAGGCAGAGACTATCTTTTTAACTATTCTAACCTACTACACAGTGCTGTGCCTGGCACATAATAAATATTTAATAGATGTTGAAAGAGCAAAGGAAAATAGAGTGGGAAGTCAGGAGGAAGGAGAAAAAAAAACCTAAGGTGACTGGACAAAGTGATAAGTTCCACGTTACCCTGTTGTGGTTTTTTTGGCGGATACATTGCTCTCCCAGACCAACAACTAGCAAGGGTATCAGAGCACAATCATGCAACATTGAGAAACCTGTCTTTGCAGGGGTTTAAGCACTTTTATTTGTTGTTAGGTCACAGTGGCTCAATTCTTTTCCCTCCTGTTCATTTTTGTTGGATGATGTTGGGAAGTAATGAGACTAGGGTTACTTAAGGAAACCTATTTCAAGGAAAGATTTGATGTGACTGTCATTGTATTTATTGCCTCTTCTCTTAAAACTGCAGATTCCTATGACCAATTCTCCTTTCAAATGGGCTGAGTACCACCTCCCAGTAGGGGCTACCACTTCCTATTCAGCCTTGTTGACCTCACTAAAAAACTTCAAATACTCTGTGACTTCTATGTGATATTTAAGAGTTAAAGATACCCACTAGTTAGTTCATTGACAGAAGTGTTTTATTACTCATCTTTTGGAATAGGTTCTTGATGAACTGGTGTTAGAATTTAAGACTAGTTAAGGACCTGAATAATAGAGTTCATCTTTTGATTGTTAGGTCATCAATGAAACTCATCTATGCTGTGTTTATGAATTTGTTGTCATTTTGCTTATCGTTAACTTTATCCTGGTTCAGTTTGGAATCAGGGGCACCAATTTACATTACATGGCCCTAGGATGAATAAGTTTTTAAAGATATGGTCTCTGGAGATGTGGCTACTGGAGTGTAGCCATTTACACAGTTCGTTTTAAAGTGTTATCATTTCAAGTGTCCTCCTTTTACAGATAGTTTAGTTACTGGAAGGGCAAGTTACTAGTTAAAGAAAGAAAATATTTTTGAAGATGATAAATTCCTAGGTTTAAAATTCAGATTTTCAATCCTTTTTGTTGACACTATTTAATAATTGTTATTTTTATTATGAAATATAATAAAATGATCATAAAAACTATCGCCAAACATATATAGCATTACTTCTCAAATAATTTCATATCAGGGATTTTTTTATTCCTTTCTAGATAGGCATTATAAATTGCCATATTAATTTTTCTGGTTCTCCAATTGCATCACAGTTTTGTGATATTTACCAAATCAACTTATGAGTGTCAGCCCAGAGCAGTCTATAATTTTTTTATGGCACAGAGGATTTCATTTTAACCTTGTAGATCGTAATTTATAACTTTGGGTTATAACTTTGGGTGCAATAAATATTTGATTCAACCTTATTCATTTGACCACACCAATACTTTCATAAGTGTAAATAGATAAAACATATATTAACTCACAAAGTGAGTTATACTTTGATTGCATGTGTTTTTTGGGGGAAGGGTAGTAAATTTTGCTGATCTTCCCAAATTACATAAATCTTACTTTTGGCCTAGAGAATTCACCTCCCACATTTAAGTGTTTTGTTTTGTTTTGTTTTGTTTTCATGATAAGTGTACTCTTTTATCCTCATTACCTATTTTACCCATTCCTCTGCCTGCCTCTTCTCTGGTAACCATCAGTTTGTTCTCTGTAGTTAAAAGTCTGTTTCTTAGTTTGTCTCTCTCTTTTTCCCCTTTGTTCATTTGTTTTGGTTCTTAAATTCCACATATGCGTGAAACTATATGGTGTTTGTCTTTTTCTGACCTACTTATTTTACTTAGCATTGTACTCTTTAGCTCCATCCATGTTATTGCAAATGGCAAGATTTCACTCTTTTTTTTATAGCTGAATAATATTCTAATATACATTTATATTATATTATATTATATTATGTATTTTACCTCTTCTTTATCCATTCATCTATTGATGGATTCTTGGGTTGCTTCCATAGTTCAGCTAGTAGAGATAATGCTGCTGTATATAAAAATCAGGGTGCATGTATCCCTTTGAATTAGTGTATTTTATATTTTTTGGGTAAATACCCAGTAAGGCAATTACTGGATCATAGGGTAGTTCAATTTTTTAACTTTTTGAGGGACCTCCATACTTTCTTCCGCAGTGGCTGCACCAGTTTGCATTCCCACCAATGGAGCACAAGAATTCTTGAGTTTTAGATTTTAGCCAGGTATGAGGTGGTATCTCATTGTAGTTTTGATTTGCATTTCCCTGATGATGAATGATGTTGAGCATCTTTCCTCATATCTGTTGGCCATCTAGATGTTTTCTTTGGGAGAAAAGTATATTATTTGTTTTTTGGATTTAGAATTGCATAAGTTCTTTGTATATTTTGGATGCTAACCCTTTATTGGATATGTCATTTGCAAATATCTTCTCCCATTCTGTAGGTTACCTTTTAGTTTTGTTGATTGTTTCCTTTATTTTGCAGAACTTTTTATTTTTATGTAGTCCCAATAGTTTTATTTTTGTTTTTATTTCCCTTGCTTCAGGAGACATATCTAGAGAAAAGTTGCTATGGTTGATGTCAGAGAAATTACTGCCTGTGTTGTCTTCTAGGATTTTTATGGTTTCAGGTCTCACATTTAGGTCCTTAATCCATTTTGAGTTTATTTTTGAGTATGTTGTAAGAAAGTGGTCCAGTTTAATTATTTTGCATGTAGCTGGTAGCTGTCCAGTTTTCCCACTACCATTTGTTGAAGAGACTGTCTTTTTCCCATTAGATATTCTTTCCTGCTTTGTTGAAGATTAATTGACCATACAATGTTGGGTTTATTTCTGAGTTTTCTATTTTGTTCCATTGATCTATGTGTCTACTTTTGTGTCAGTACCATATTGTTTTGATTACTACAGCTTTGTAGTATAACTTGAAGTCTGGTGTTGTGATGCCTTCAGCTTTGGTTTTCTTTTTCAACATTACTTTGGTTATTCAGGGTTCTTTGTGGTTCCGTACAAATTTTAGGATTGTTTGTTCTAGCTCTGTGAAGAATGCTGGTGCTATTTTGATTGGGATTTCATTGAATGTATAGATTGCTTTGGGTAGTATCCACATTTTAACAATATTTGTTCTTCCAATCCATGAGCATGGAATATTTTTCCATTTCTTTGTGTCTTCTTTAATTTCTTTCATAAGCTTTCTGTAGTTTTCAGTGCACAGAACTTTTACCTCTTTGGTTAGGTTTATTCCTAGGTATTTTATGTTTTTTGATGCAAATATGAATGGGATTGATATCTCTTTGTGTTGCTTCATTTTTGGTGTATAAAAATGCGACCAATTTCTGTACATTTATCCTGTGACTTTGCTGGATTCATATATCAGCTGTATCAGTTTTTTGGTAGAGTCTTTTGGGTTTTCTATGTAGAATATCATGTCATCTGTAAAGAGTGAAAGTTTGACTTTTTCTTTGCCAATTTGGATGCCTTTTATTTAATTTTGTTGTTTGATTGCTGAGGCTAGGACTTCCAGTACTATGTTGGACAACAGTGGTGAGAGTGGACATCCCTGTCATGTTCCTGATCTTAGAGGGCAAGCTTTCAGTTTTTCTTCATTAAGGATGATATTAGCTATGGGCCTTTAATATATGGCTTTTATGATATTAAGGTATGTTCCTTCTATCCCTACTTTGTTGAGGGTTTTTATCAAGAAAGGATGCTGTATTTTGTCAAATGCTTTTTCTGCATCTATTGACAGGATCATATGGTTCTTATTCATTCTTCTATTAATGTGGTGCATCACATGGTATGATTTGCAAATATTAAACCAGCCCTGCATCCCAGGAATGAATCCCACATGATCATGGTGAAGAATTCTTTTAATGTACTATTGAATTCAATTTGCTAGTATCTTGTTGAGAATTTTTGCATCCTGGTTCATCATGGATATTGGCCTGTAATTCTCCTTTTTAGTGGGATCTTTATTGGGTTTTGGAATCAAGGCAATGCTGGCTTCATAGATTGAGTCTGGAAGCTTTCCTTTCATTTCTAATTTTTGGAACAGTTTGAGCAGAATAGGTATTGACTCTGCTTTAAATGTCTGGTAGAATTCCCCTGGGAAGCCATCTGGCCCAGGACTCTTATATGTTTGGACATTTTTGTTAACCGATTCAATTTTTTTGCTGATTATGGGTCTGTTCAAATTTTCTATTTATTCCTGTTTGAGTTTTGATACTGTGTGAGTGTCTAGGAATTTGTCCATTTCATCCAGATTGTCCAGTTTGTGGCATATAATTTTTTATAGTATCCTCTAATAATTGTTTGTATTTCTGTGGTGTTGGTTGTGATCTCTCCTCTTTCATTCGTGATTTTATCTATTTGGGTCCTCTCTCTTTTCTTTTTGAGAGTCTGGCTAGGGGTTTATTGATTTTGTTTATTCTTTCAAAAAACCAGCTCTTAGATTCATGGATCTATTCTACTGTCTTTTTAAAAATTCTATATTGTTTATTTCTGCTCTAATCTTTATTATTTCCCTTCTTCTGCTGGCTTTGGGCTTTATTTGCTGCTGCTTTTCTAGCTCCTTTAGGTGTAAGGTTAGGTAATGTATTTGGGACCTTTCTTGCTTCTTGAGATAGGTCTGAATTGCAATGTATTTTCCTCTTAGGACAGCCTTTGTTGCATCCCAAAGGTTTTGGACTATCATGTTTTCATTTTCATTTGCTTCCATGTATTTAAATTTTTTTTTTTTTTAAATTTCCTGGTTAACCCATTCATTCTTTAGTAGGATGTTCTTTAACCTCCAAGTATTTGGGGGTTTTCCAAATTTTTTCTTGTGGTTGATTTCATGTTTTGTTTGTTGTGATCTGAAAATATGCATGGTATGATCTCAATCTTTTTGTGCTTGTTGAAGGCTATTTTGTGACCCAGTATGTGATCTATTTTGGAGAATGTTTCTTGTGCACTCAAGAAGAATTGTGTATTCTGCTGCTTTAGGATGAAAAGTTCTGAATATATCTGTTAAGTTCATCTGGTCCAATGTGTCATTCAGAGCTGTTGTTTCTTTATTGATTTTCTGCCTAGATGATCTGTCCATTGTTGTAAGTGGAGTACTAAAGTCACCTACAATTACAGTATTATTATCAATAAGTATGCTTATTTTTATGATTAACTGATTTATATATTTGGGCCCTTCCACATTGGGGGCATAAATATTTATAATTGTTAGCTCTTCTTGATGGATAGACCCCTTAATTATGATATAATGCCCTTCCTCATTCCTTGTTACAGTCATTGTTTTAAAATCCAGTTTTTCTGGGGCACCTGGGTGGCTCAGTCGGTTAAGCCTCCGAATTTGGCTCAGGTCATGATTTCATGATTCATGAATTCAAGCCACACATCTGACTCTGTGCTGACAGCACAGAGCCTGGAACCTGCTTCAGATTCTGTCTCCCTCTGTCTCTGCTCCTCCCCAACTCATGTTCTATCTCTCTCTCAAAAATAAATAAACATTAAACAAACTTTAAATCCAGTTTTTCTTACATAAGTATGGCTACTCTGGCTTTCTTTTAATGTCCATTAGCATGATAGATGGTTCTCCATCCCTTCGTTTTCAATCTACAGGCATCCTCAGGTCTAAAATGAGTCTGTTATAGGGAGCACATAGATGGATCTTGTTTTCTTTATCCATTCTGATACCTTATGTCTTTTGATTGGAACATTTAGTCCATTGACATTCAGAGTGGTTATTGATAGATATGAAT
The DNA here is from genome assembly GCF_018350155.1 of Leopardus geoffroyi. Taxonomy (NCBI): domain Eukaryota; kingdom Metazoa; phylum Chordata; class Mammalia; order Carnivora; family Felidae; genus Leopardus; species Leopardus geoffroyi. The sequence goes on along the minus strand of NC_059329.1, from coordinate 72,972,335 downwards.
TTAGTGCCATTGTGTTATCTGTAGATTTTGTGTTTGTGGCAATGTCTTTGGTCCTTTTCAGTCTTTGCTGCTTTCCACCCCCAGAGTCCCCTTTCAGATCTCTTGCAGGGTTGGCTTAGTGGTCATGAGCTCCTTTAGCTTTTGTTTGTCTGGGAAAGTCTTTATCTCTCCTTCTATTCTAAATGAAGCTTTGCTGGATAAAGGATTCTTGGTTGCACATTCTTCATATTCAGCACATTGAATATTTCCTGCCATTCCCTTCTGGCCTGCCAAGTTTCAGTGGACAGGTCTGCTACTACCCTTATGTATCTACCCTTGTAGGTTAGGACCTGCCCCTAGCCACTTTGAGAATTCTCTCTTTATCTTTGTATTTTGCCAGTTTCACTATAATGTGTCATGGTGTTGACCTGTTTTTATTGATTTTGAAGTGAGTTGTCTGTGCCTTTTGGACTTGGATGCCTGTTTCCTTCCCCAGATTAGGGAAGGTCTCTGCTATAGTTTGTTCAAATAAACCTTCTGCCCCTTTCTCTCATTCTTCTTCTGGAACTCCTAGGATATGGATATTGTTTCATTTCATGGAATCACTTAGTTTTCTAGTTCTACCCTCATGATCTAGTAATTTCCTTTCCCTCTTTTTTTCAGATTCATCATTTTCCATAATATACTCTTCTATTTCATCTATTCTCTCCTCTGCTTCTTCCAGCCTTGCTGTTCCTGTGTGTAGTTTATTTTTCAACTCAGTTATAGCATTTCTTAATTCATCATGACTAGTTCTTAGGTCTTTGACCTCTGTAGTAAGGGTTTCTTTGGGTCTTCTCTGCTTTTTTTTTTTTAAGACCAACTATTAGTCTTATGACTTTTATTCTAAATTCTTGTTTGGATATATTGTTTATATCTGTTTTGAGAAATTCTCTGGCTGTGATTTCTTCTTGACCTTTCTTTTGGGGAGAATTCCTCTTTCTTGTCATTTTGGCTAAGTTTCTGTCTTTTGTGTGTTTTAATAGCTTGTTATATGTCCTGCACCTGAGAGTACTACTATATTACAAGGGGTCATACACTATCCAGGGACTGGCACTCCAGGCAGTGTTTTTGGTGTATGTGGCATGTACTCTGTTGTTGTGTTTTGACTGCTCTATCCCACTGGTCAGTCCTCTGCAGAGCTCCTCCTTGCTTGTAGTGGTGGAGTGTTTGAACCTTTAAATAGGTGTGCTTTGATTTATTTGTTTAAGTAACTCTGGAAAAGAAAGGGAAAAGGTGAGGGGAAAACCTGGTCCCACAAAAACAGACAATTGAAAGGAGAGAAAAGAAGACCAAACAGAGAATCAAAAAACCGTCAAGCTAAATCCAGAGAAAGAGAAAGGAAAATAAAGAAGAAGAAGCAAGGGAAAATGTGGGAAAAGAATAGAAAAATGCCTGATCAAAATAAATTATATATATATGTATGTATATATATGTATATGTATGTATATATATGCATATACACATATATATGTTATATACATTTTAAGAGTTGACCAAAAGCAAATCAGAAACTATGAGCCTGATTCCAAGAGAAAAGAAGAAGAGGGAAGAAAGAACAATAAAATAAGATAAACTAAAATTAAATTTTTTTTTTTTTTTAACGTTTATTTATTTTTGGGACAGAGAGAGACAGAGCATGAACGGGGGAGGGGCAGAGAGAGAGGGAGACACACAGAATCGGAAACAGGCTCCAGGCTCTGAGCCATCAGCCCAGAGCCCGACGCGGGGCTCGAACTCACGGACCGCGAGATCGTGACCTGGCTGAAGTCGGACGCTTAACCGACTGCGCCACCCAGGCGCCCCAGATAAACTAAAATTAAAAAAAACACACACACACATACAAAAAACAGTTGGATGTTAGGTGCCTGGGACTGGTGGTTGTGCTGGTCTGGAGGAGGGGACATGTTTTTCTGCATAATTTTGAACATATAGAGCACATGTTTAGTAGCTGTTTTAATATTCTTATGTGTTAATTTTATCATCTCTGTCATTACATGTGGGCATTTTATCATCTCTGTCATTGCGTGTGGACCGTTGATGGTCTGGAAGTATTTCTATTGATTGATTTCTCCTGGTCATGGGTCACATTTTCCTATTTCTTTGTAAGCCTGGAATTTGTAAAGCTTTAAAAAATTATTGTGGTAGTATTCATATAACATAAATTAATAGTTTCTGAAATTTAGTACATTCATTATATTGAGCAACCATCACTACTATCTACTTTCAGAACATTTTCATCACCCCAAAAGTAAAACTATACCTTTTAAGCATTTATTCTTCATTTCTCACCACCTAGTATCTCTGGCCCCTGGCAACCACTAATCTTTCTGTCTCTGTGGATTTGCCTATTCTAAATATTTCATATAAATCGCATCATACAATGTGGCCTTTGTATCTGGCTTCTTTTACTTAGTCTGTTTTCTAGATTCATCCCATTTGCAGCATGTATCAATACTTCATCCATTTTTGTGACAGAATAATATTCCATTATATGGCTACACCTTCATTTATCTATTTATCAGTTGATGCACATTTGGGTTGTTGCTGCCTTTTAGCTATTATGAATTGTGCCTCTGTGACCATTCGTATATATTTTTGTTTAAATATCTGTTCTGAATAATTTTTTGGAACGTACGGAGGTGTGACATTGCTGGGTCATAGGGTAGTTCTATGTTTAACATAACAGGAACTGCCAAACTGTTTTCCACAGTGGCTGTAACATTTACATTCCTACCAACAATGTATGAAATTTCCACTTTCTCTGCATTTTCATTAATGATTGTTATTTTCTGTTGTTGTTTTTTAGTTATAGCTAATTCTAGTGGGTGTTTAGTGATTTGTGAATTTTCTTGTGATTTGATTTGCATTTTTCTAATGAATAATGATGTTGGACATATATTCATGTACTTATTGCCCATTCGTATATTTTCTTTGGGAAATTATCTATTCAAATCTTTTGTTCCTTTTAAATCTGGTGTGTCTTTTCATTGTTGAGTTGTAAAAGTTTTTATGTATTGTGGGTGCTCTACATAGATTAGATAAATGATTAGCAAATGTTTCCTCCATTTTGTGGGTTTTTACTGTTTTGATAGAGTCCTTTGATGCACAAAAGTTTTTAATTTTGATGAAGTCCAAATTAGTTTTTCTTTTGTTACTTGTACTTCGATATCATATCTAAAAAGAAATGACCATATTCAAAGCCGTAAAGATTTATTCCTATGTTTTCTTCTAAGAGTTTTATTGTTTTAGTTCTTACATATAGGTCTTTGGTCTATTTTAAATTAATTTTTTGGCATGCGGTATGAGGCAAGGATATTTTGCAGGTGAATATCCAGTTTTCCTAGCACCATTTATTAAAGTGACTTTCCTTTCCTCATTCAATAGTCTTGGCACCATTGTTGAAAATCTATTGATCATAGATGCATAGTTTATTTCTAGGCTCTCATTGTCTGTTCCATTTATCTATATGTCTACCCTTATGCCAGTATCACACTATTTTGATTTCTGTAACTTTTTAGTAAATTCTGAAATTGGAATGAGTGAGTCCTCCAACTTACTTCTTTTTCAAGATTGTTTTGGATATTTGGGGTTCCTGGAACTTTTATATAAATTTTGGATCAGCTTTTCCATTTTTTCAAAAAAAGCCATTGGATTTTAATAGGGATTTTATTGATCTGTAGATCTTTTTGGGAAATGTTACTGTCTTAACAATATTAAGTCTTACAATATATGAACATGGGATATCTTTCTATTTATTTGGGTCTCTAATCTCTTTCAGTGATGTTTTGTAAGGCCTGTCAATTTTGATTGAATGGTGAACATTGTGAATTTTATGATATTGAAGGCTAGATTTTGTTTTGTTCCTTTAAATAATATTGTGATGTGTATAGTACATAAGGTTACTTGGAATTACTTAGGTGAGGCTGGCATTTAAATTTTTTTTAGTGAGTCAGTATGTACTAGGAATAGTTTAGAACCACTACTTGATGAGACCTTTTTTGATGCCTCTTCTTGATGTCCATGTATTATGATGCCTTTTCTATGTGGCTGGTGGGAATATGAATGAGTCTCAGCCCTGTGTGGGCTTCCTACATTTTCAACCTATTGTTTTCCAGTGGTTATTTTTCCAGAGTAGTGCCATTTTCTCTAATTTATGTACAGATCTCTATTCAGTCAAAGACTGAATGGGACCCCTCTGTATACCTCTGTATCTCTTTATGCATCATTCTTCTTTTTTAGTATTCTTCCCTGTTAATTCTAGCCTTCTTGGTCTGTCTGATTTTTAATCTTTGTTTAAGCTCTGTTTGGGATCCCTCTGTCTGTCCTGTGGCCTGAAGACTCTAGGAGCAATTATAGGCTCACTTATTTGTTTCCCTTTTCTCAGGGATCATAGTCCTCCACTGCCTATTGTTCAATTTCTGAAAAGTATAGTTTCATACATTTTGTTTTCTAGCTGTTTAAGGTAGATCCAATTATTGTTACATCATCATTGTCAAAAGTAGAAATTATGAATCATTGTATCCAAAAAAAGTCAAACTGAGTTTTCACTGATGTAAAATAAAGAAGGGGACATCTTAAATCTTGTTTAGTGCCTTGATGAATTCAGTAAATTTGGTGCTATTTTTCAAATAAATACTAGCTTAATGGCAGAGTAAATGTCCACAATGTTAAGAATTTTTTTAAAAACATCCAATTTTGGAGCACCTGGGTGGCTCAGTAGGTTAAGCATCCGACTTCAGCTTGGGTCATGATTTCACAGTCTGTGGGTTTGAGCTCTGCATTTGGCTCTGTGTGGACTGCTTGGACCCTGGAGCCTGCTTTGGATTCTGTGTCTCCCTCTCTCTCTGCCTCTCCCCACTCATGCTCTGTCTCTCTCAAAAATAAATAAACATTAAAAACATTAAAAAAAATTCAACCTTAAAAGCATAGCATCCTACTGGGAGTAGGTGAAAGTTGTGTGTGGTAGAGGGAAGGGGAAATGCTTCAGTTTCTTTATATCTAAAATGAAGAAAATAATATAGTTGTTGTGATATACATAATGCGATATATTCAATGTGTTTAGGGTAGTGCCAAGTATATACCAAGTGCTGTGTAAGTGTGAACCAGGGTTGTTATCTTAATCATAATCATTATTTTTATTACCGTATGTGAAGACAGGAGGGGATTAGCTCATGAGTTTAAAGCTATAAAAATATTTATTTAATTTAATAGCAAATTATGCCTGTTGTACTAATTTTGAATATCATTGGCATGAGGAGTTGAAGACAGAATCTGAAGTTTGGGCTGGTAATATAGAGCTTAATAAAGAGTTCTGGTTCTGGCAAACTTGTATGTTAGCTAACATATATTTTCCTCTTAATATCTGTGATATCACTACTAGAACCGTCAATACTGAGAACTGAAAGGAAATTAACCTGCAATTTTTCCTGGGTTAGAAATAAAAAGATCTGTATCATAGCCATCACATTTAAAAAGAGGCTCAAGGAGTGCCTGGGTGGCTCAGTCGCTTGAGTGTCCGACTTTGGCTTAGGTCTGATCTCGTGCTTGTGAGTTTGAGCCCTGTGTGGGGCTCTGTGCTGACAGCTTGGAGCCTGGAGCCCGCTTCGGATTCTGTGTTTCCCTCTCTCTCTGACCCTCCCCCACTTGCACTCTGTGTCTCACTCTCTCAAAAATAAATAAACATTAAAAAAAATTTAAAAAATAGTAAAAAACCTCAAATTATCAATATTATTAAATTATAAATTTATGTTTTAATAATGATATTACAGTCAAACTTTGGGGGAAAATATATGCTGGTACGTATTGATCTATACAGTAAATGTATTTCTAGAAAGCTGCATGTTCATTTAATTTTGGTTAGTTAAATTCACTTTCAAGAGTAGTATGGAGGCTTATACTACTAAAAAGAACTTGCTTTTGGCATGAGGAGTTCCCCTGGCATATTAGTAGGTGCTCAACTATATTTCTACCTAATTAATTTTTAAAAAGTTTTCTTATGGCAGTGTGTGTGTGTGTCTGTGTGTGTGTGTGTGTGTGTGTAGACTGCTCTTGATTTGTAGACAAAATACTATATCTTTTCAGAGGTGGAGTTAGTAGACTGAGTATTATAAATATGAGCAGTCACTTGCCAATTACTGTTCCCTGATGCTGAAAAAAAGGTACTGCATTGAATCGATCACATTATTTAAAATAAAACCTCTTTGTTGAATAAACTTTTGAATTATAATGGTACAGAGCATTCATATTACTTAAGAAATGAGTATTTTTGTTCATATTGTGTTAGGATTGGATAATATTTCTGTTCTAGCTAAACAATTTAAATGGAGCTACATAACTGATTCTGAAGTCTTCTTGATTTGCTGCTTCATTAATAGCTGGAATTATGAAAGTTCTTAGTCACAATATTAATTAAAGTGCTCAAGATTTCTTACCTTGCTAAATTCTATAGGACAGATTTGTTCTGGGAGAGTTTGTGAATCAGGAGTTTAACGTAACAGTTCAGACAATTGCTGTGGAAGTTTGCTTGTGAAGTTGTGATTTATACCATTATTTTTATAAGTAATACCACAAAATAACCATGCTACTATAACCAGCAGCAGAATTTGGAAATACTAGGTTCTAGTGTGTGAAGTTATTGCATATGAATGGAGAGAGATGTTATTTCAGTGATATGTTTTTATTACTAGCTTCTGTTTTTATTAAGGATAATGAAAACCTTGTGTCTGGGCTTGTGAACAAAACTAACGTGACCTTTGATGTGACCCACCTGTTGTGCTTTCACAATCGATAATAGTCCCCTCATGTGAGGGTGATCTGGAGAATAACAGTGTGCCAGCATGATGGAAAATAATATTTGCAAATTTAAGTTGCAGAAATTGAAACATGCTTGGATCAGGTCCTAGATTAAAGTAATAAAAAAGACTTATCTAACCAAATATTTCAAGAAAAGAAGATATTAGCAGATGCCTGATTCACAACGTCTTTTTCAGGGGGAATTGTTCCTCGGTGATATGCTTGTCTATCAGGCTCCTCATAAAATAAATGATTTCCTAAATCAGTGTTCGGCAATTTTTACAACTAAATAATACCTGGTTTTTAGACATCCCCAATGTTGTTGCATTCGTGGAAAATTAAAAGTTTTATTTAGCATTTAAGACCAGTTTTTAAAAGCATCAATCATGCTTTTAAAGAGAAAGAAGGCATAAGCAGTGTGCTTATATGATTCTTGGGGCATGGGTATAAGTAATAGCTTTCCCTGCTAGACCACGTCTGGCCTGTATTTACCTGGAGAGGAACTCTACTAGCCAAAGATTTTATCAGTTTTGCGATAAATTTAAGGACACCACCAACTGGTAGACATTTTTCATCAGCTTGCAAAATGTCTTTAGCATATTCATTCTTAGGAAGATCCTAGTGATTATATATATGTGTGTGTGTATATGTATGTATATATATACATATGTGTGTATATATATATATATATATTTTTTTTTTTTTTTCCAGTGAGTAAACATCAGTGTCAAAACTAAAGAACTAATGTATTTCTGTTCTGCAATGGGCAGGTCGAATTCTATCATTATGAGGAAATCACTGTGAGTATAAAACATTGATGTATCTTGGCTTCTGGATTAACCATTAACTAGTCAATGGTCATCTTAAATCCTCGCCAGAACCTCTTCTCCCTCTTTGGCAGCTCATGGACATTAGCGTCATAGCTATAGCTTTGTTGTAGAGGGTTCCACTGACAGGGTCTTTGTAGAAGGAGGAAAACAGGGTTGCATTGAAAGTGTGATGAATGACACTTTACTAATGTTTCATGCTTTGCTCTTGAAATTATTGCTGCCAACATCAGTAGAGTTCTTCTTCCTCTGGGGTAGTGAGGAGTGAGGGTCAGGAGGCAGTTTGTTCTTGAGATTTCCAGAGAAAACTCAATGCATATTTTCTCAGAGATACTAGAGTGCTATAATCCATTGCTCAGCTATATCATGAATGGACTGGCATAGGATGCTAATCACTACAGGTATCAATGTTTCTATGAGAAAGTACATTCCAAATTCTAGAAGACTTTTGGAACTAAATCCATTTGTGTGCTTATGTTTCCTATAGGAAATAGAGGACTTCCCGTATTTCTAAAGATTATAGAATTGGGAGAGGCCTTGGAAGTCATTTCAAATTCATTTTATAGATAAGAAGACAAAATTCTAGAGAAAACTTAGGCCCTGGAAAAATATGATGCCATGGGACTGGGCCTTTAAGATATTTTAATAAAATCAGTGTTTATCTACAGGCTTATTTCTTTTAAGTTCCAGGGCTTTTTGTTTTAGAAATTTTTATAGTTCTGTGATGTACAGGCCTAAGAATGAACTATTTGAGAATTTTCTAGGTTTCTCTGTATGAGGACTTTTGCATCACTAACCAATATTGTATAATCTGTAGATTAAAAGATTATAAAATTTTGTATATTTTGTTAGAGTTATCTCTTGCTGTGTTGTTTTATTAATTGAATTTCATATAACATTGAAAATATGTTATGATGGACAAGTTATTGTTTTAAATGGCCAGTTTATGATTATGAATTGATTCATTTAAAAAAATCCTAATTATGTGTTTATCTGAATCTTTATATGTTTTCCATCTGTAGAATGGTGTTATGTTAAGATGGACAAGAGAGGAACGTGTGCTCAATAAATGTAATATTATTGGTTTTCAAAGACTGATCCTAATTGAAAATTATCTTTGCTTGGAACTGTGAATTTGTATTTTTGTGTGACATTTTTCTTGGTATCTTGTACTATATCCGTAAAGCTGTTTGTAGGAAGAATATGTTTATTTTTCAAAATGACATTTGAGCAAATTTGTCCTCACCAAATGACGTATTATTTATTATGGTGTATAGGAACTTTCATTTTACATCTTGCTTTTGCTCAAACATGTAACCCTAATAAGACAAAATGAAAAGTTAGAGATTAGTTAATATTATACTGAAGGCAAAATTTCATATTTTCAATGAGAATATACTATCTTTAAAATCTTTTTCACTTTAAACATCTTAGGATGAAAATGTAGAAACTGTTTTCTGCTGCTGGAAAAGAATGACAGGGAAGAGTTAATAGTTGACTTTCAAGTATGTTTTTCACCTTTGTCTTCTTCAGAATTCAAATCTCAGGACACAATTTTTCAGATCTCAATATACAGTTTTTTTGGTCTTAAATCTTATCATTGAACTTTATATTAATCCTTTTTCTACCTAATTTTTAGGAATATCCATTTTTTTATCCACTATGACTATGCATCTTACCCAGTTTTATGGACTAAATTATGCCCTAAATATTAAAGATGTATTAATTTAGTTTTAAATATTATGTTTCCATTGCAAGGTACTGATATTATATACTTTTCATTTATGTTGAACATTCTAATGTGTTTTTGGCTGAATGAATATAATCAGTATGCTAAGTATTATGTTTTAAACAGATGCCAAATGTGTAATTTTGTGTCTAAGTATTTTTTGATGATATAGGGCATAAATATTAAATGAAGTTTTATTTAGTAATTTCATTTCCTTGAAAATATTTCTATCAGAAATTCATATTATACTTGTATTATGCTGAACATGATGAAATGTTATCCTCTTTTCCTTGTTGTGTCCTTATTGCAGCAATAGCCAAAACATTCAAAAGTTTAATTTGAACTGAATGTTTCTCCATAGAATAAACAGGATATCTCACCTGTGAAGGATGATTACACTTTGCAAATTTGTTCTAAGACCTTGTAATGCATAACTCATAACTTTGTATGCCTGATGCTTAAAAACGGCATATCATGTTTCAAAGATATGTAGGATTGATATTGAGACTGCACTTTAGCAGAGGTATTATGTCTAGGTCTGTTTTTATAAAGTAATTTTACTAAATAGCTGTGGAATACATGTGGTTATTTAAAATGATTTTGAGGGGCGCCTGGGTGGCGCAGTCGGTTAAGCGTCCGACTTCAGCCAGGTCACGATCTCGCGGTCCGTGAGTTCGAGCCCCGCGTCAGGCTCTGGGCTGATGGCTCAGAGCCTGGAGCCTGTTTCCGATTCTGTGTCTCCCTCTCTCTCTGCCCCTCCCCCGTTCATGCTCTGTCTCTCTCTGTCCCCCAAAAAATAAATAAACGTTGAAAAAAAACACCAAAAAACAAAAATAAAATGATTTTGAATCATGGTAATAGTAGACATGTTCCAAGTAAGATTCAGTAATTGAAATTTGCTAAGAAACTATAGGAATCCAAAGTTTCCTTTATTATTATAATTAAAAAATTTTTATGTTTATTTATTTTTGAGAGAGTGAGAGACAGACCACGAGTGGGGGAGGGGCAGAGAGAGAGAGGGAGACACAGAATCTGAAGCAGGCTCCAGGCTCTGAGCTGTCAGCACAGAGCCTGATGTGGGGCTTGAAGCCACAGACCACAAGATCATGACCTGAGCCGAAGTTGGAGGCTCAGCCGATAGAGCCACCAAGGTACCCTTCCTTTTATTATTATGTGAACTAGACTAATACTAGATATAACTGTATGTTTAGATGCCAGGACTGAACAATTTTCACAGAACCGAGTATACTTTGGAAAATTGAATTTAGAGACCAGTGCCAATGGGATTAAGGTCATGAAATTATGAGTCAGTTAGTTAGCTTTGCTTTAGTTTTTGGTCATACTGTGGATCAGGAAACCCAAAGTATAAGGATAAATAGACACCTTCCTGAATAGAGTAGTGTTGAGGATTCCTTGGGGATTAGTTCTAAAACTAGTCTCTTTTTATTTATGCATTTGAAAAGAAAGTATATGGGGCAATTTTTTTGTTTTGTTTTGTTGGGATAGGAAGCCTATATTTAATAAATATTGAATTTAATTTTTCTCAGATTTAACAAAAGAATTTATTTTATTTATTTTTTGTTTCTTTTTTTTTTTTTTTTATTATATGAAATTTATTGTCAAATTGGTTTCCATACAACACCCAGTGCTCATCCCAAAAGGTGCCCTCCTCAATACCCATCACCCACCCTCTCCTCCCTCCCACCCCCCATCAACCCTCAGTTTGTTCTCAGTTTTTAACAGTCTCTTATGCTTTGGCTCTCTCCCACTCTAACCTCTTTTTTTTTTTTTTTTTTTTCTTTTTTTCCTCCCCCTCCCCCATGGGTTCCTGTTAAGTTTCTCAGGATCCACATAAGAGTGAAACCATTTGGTATCTGTCTTTCTCTGTATGGCTTATTTCACTTAGCATCACACTCTCCAGTTCCATCCACGTTGCTACAAAAGGCCATATTTCATTTTTTCTCATTGCCACGTAGTATTCCATTGTGTATATAAACCACAATTTCTTTATCCATTCATCACTTGATGGACATTTAGGCTCTTTCCATAATTTGGCTATTGTTGAGAGTGCTGCTATGAATATTGGGGTACAAGTGCCCCTATGCATCAGTACTCCTGTATCCCTTGGATAAATTCCTAGCAGTGCTATTGCTGGGTCATAGGGTAGGTCTATTTTTAATTTTCTGAGGAACCTCCACACTGCTTTCCAGAGCGGCTGCACCAATTTGCATTCCCACCAACAGTGCAAGAGGGTTCCCGTTTCTCCACATCCTCTCCAGCATCTATAGTCTCCTGATTTGTTCATTTTGGCCACCCTGAATGGCGTGAGGTGATACCTGAGTGTGGTTTTGATTTGTATTTCCCTGATAAGGAGCGACGCTGAACATCTTTTCATGTGCCTGTTGGCCATCCGGATGTCTTCTTTAGAGAAGTGTCTATTCATGTTTTCTGCCCATTTCTTCACTGGGTTATTTGTTTTTTGGGTGTGGAGTTTGGTGAGCTCTTTATAGATTTTGGATACTAGCCCTTTGTCCGATATGTCATTTGCGAATATCTTTTCCCATTCCGTTGGTTGCCTTTTAGTTTTGTTGGTTGTTTCCTTTGCTGTGCAGAAGCTTTTTATCTTCATAAGGTCCCAGTAATTCACTTTTGCTTTTAATTCCCTTGCCTTTGGGGATGTGTCGAGTAAGAGATTGCTACGGCTGAGGTCAGAGAGGTCTTTTCCTGTTTTCTCCTCTAAGGTTTTGATGGTTTCCTGTCTCACATTCAGGTCCTTTATCCATTTTGAGCTAATTTTTGTGAATGGTGTGAGAAAGTGGTCTAGTTTCAACCTTCTGCATGTTGCTGTCCAGTTCTCCCAGCACCATTTGTTAAAGAGGCTGTCTTTTTTCCATTGGATGTTCTTTCCTGCTTTGTCAAAGATGAGTTGGCCATACGTTTGTGGGTCTGGTTCTGGGGTTTCTATTCTATTCCATTGGTCTGTGTGTCTGTTTTTGTGCCAATATCATGCTGTCTTGATGATGACAGCTTTGTAGTAGAGGCTAAAGTCTGGGATTGTGATGCCTCCTGCTTTGGTCTTCTTCTTCAAAATTCCTTTGGCTATTCGGGGCCTTTTGTGGTTCCTATGAATTTTAGGATTGCTTGTTCTAGTTTCGAGAAGAATGCTGGTGCAATTTTGATTGGGATTGCATTGAATGTGTAGATAGCTTTGGGTAGTATTGACATTTTGACAATATTTATTTTTCCAATCCATGAGCAGGGAATGTCTTTCCATTTCTTTAAATCTTCTTCAATTGCCTTCATAAGCTTTCTATAGTTTTCAGCATACAGATCTTTTACATCTTTGGTTAGATTTATTCCTAGGTATTTTATGCTTCTTGGTGCAATTGTGAATGGGATCAGTTTCTTTATTTGTCTTTCTGTTGCTTCATTGTTAGTGTATAAGAATGCAACTGATTTCTGTACATTGATTTTGTATCCTGCAACTTTGCTGAATTCATGTATCAATTCTAGCAGACTTTTGGTGGAGTCTATCGGATTTTCCATGTATAATATCATGTCATCTGCAAAAAGCGAAAGCTTGATTTCATCTTTGCCAATTTTGATGCCTTTGATTTCCTTTTGTTGTCTGATTGCTGATGCTAGAACTTCCAGCACTATGTTAAACAACAGCGGTGAGAGTGGGCATCCCTGTCGTGTTCCTGATCTCAGGGAAAAAGCTCTCAGTTTTTCCCCATTGAGGATGATGTTAGCTGTGGGCTTTTCATAAATGGCTTTTATGATCTTTAAGTATGTTCCTTCTATCCCGTTAACAAAAGAATTTAAATGAAACTGAAGAAATTTCTAAACTTCAGATGTATCTTTATAGCAAGATGTATTAATTTCTGAAGATCTTTGTAAAGTTAAAAAAACAAAACAACACAAAACAAAGAGGATGAGGTTAAGGTCATTAAGAAAGAAAACCACTTAGTTCAATTTAAGATAGTATTTTGTGCTATGAAAGATAATTAAATTAATTTACACTTCTTCCCTATCCTCCTCCTTCTCTCCCTACTTTATTACTTCACATTGTATCATAACTTACAGTGTTGCCTTTTAGCACTAGCTGCTTCTTCTTTCTTTTAAATGTTTATTTTGGGGGGTGGGGAGAGAGAGAGAGGGAGGATCCAATTGAAGTGGGCTCTGCAGTGACAGCAGAGTCAGATGCTTAAGCCGACTGAGCCACCTAGGTGTCCCTTACCTGTATGCCTTTAAAGTACAAAGTTTTTGAGGATATGTTTTAGCATTAATTGTTATGTTTTACCTTTTCCTAGGGAAAGTAATTACTTTCTTTAATAAGTAACTTTTGTGTGTGTGTAGATCCATTAAAAATTATTTTCTTCAGAATCAATAATGATATATATATGTTGCATCTCCATTGTTTCCTTAGTTATGAGTTTTATCCCCAATATTTTCTTTGTTCATTTACCATTTCTTTATAAGTTATTTCCTTAATCTTTCCTCTATGCTCTAGTTTCAGTTGTTAAAACAACTTTTTATTATATCTATGTAATAATGTATGTAAGTAAAAACAACTTTTTATTACATCTATGTAAAACGGCTATGTAAAACCAGCTCACTTTTCAACTACTGTTGTCTTATCTTTTTTTTTTTTTTTGATCTCTTTAGCTTTTCTTTGAGCTCTTCTCCTCCACCCCAGATCATGTTATTTTTTATTTGAGACTGAGAATTAATATTTGTCTAAACTCTTCGTTTCCTTGAGCAGGGGAGAAAATCATTCTTTTTTTTAAAATTTTTTTAATGTTTATTTACTTTTGACAGAAAGAGAAAGTGAGCAGGGGAGGGGCAGAGAGAGAGGGAGACACAGAACCTGAAATAGGCTCCAGGCTCTGAGCTGTCAGCACAGAGCCCAATGTGGGGCTCAAACTCATGGACTATGAAATCATGACCTGAGCTGAAGTCGGAAGCTCAACGGACTGAGTCACCCAGGTGCCCCTCATTATTCTTTTATTGTGTGATCAGTGTCTTTAATATCTTGTTTTTTCCCTGGGCACCTGGGTGGCTCAGTTGGTTAAACATTAACTCTTGATTTCAGCTCAGGTCATGATCTCATGGCTTGTGGGATTGAGTCCCATGCTGAGGCTCCATACTGTTAGTGTGGGGCCTGCTTGGGATTCTCTCTCCTTCTCCCTCTTCCCTTACCTCATTCATGCTTGTGTGCTCTCTCTCAATATAAATAAAATTAAAAAAAAAAACTTAAAAAGAAATATCTAGGTTTTCCCCACTATGTGTTTACATATAGATCCTGTGCTAATTTCTTTCATATTGTTTATCTTTAGATGGGGGCATATTTATGATAGCTGTTTGCTGAAAAATAATGTTAGTAGGGGTAGTATAGAATGAATTGGGGCAGTCTTAGTAGTTTTAAAATTGGCATGTGTTGTCTTGAAAAACCTTTTTTTTTTTCTTTAAAAACATTCTGCCTGTATCTTTCCTTAGTTTCTGGCATTAGAAGTCTGGTGTAGCTTACAAGGAAGCACTGTAAGTCAGGCTATCTGTGTTGTGATCTGGTCATCTCTGCTTCCTTTCCCTCACCTCAGGCAGTGTTTTAGGAGATTAAGTTATAGACAAGATGATATATCTACACGTTTCTTCCTTATTTAGTTGGACTCCACCTGCAATTCCTCAGTGTGGAACTGGGTCTTCACAGGAATATTCCCTACTAGTTCTGTTGTCTCTCATGTCTCTAAATCTTATCACTTTAATCAAAGGATCATTTGATATCCTTTCAGACTGTGGTACTTTTAGAGAAATTTTTTCTTGCTTGAGGTCTGAGGATGTGGGTGCTAGCTTGTAGTATTTTCCTCTATTTTGGTTTAGATTTCAATATATTTAGAATATATTCTTCATTTTATGTTTTGGGCTTGTAGGTATTTCATTGCTTCATTGAAGATCTCCCCATTTACCCACCCTCCCCCATTTTTCATTCTGTTTGATTGTTTTCAAGGGAGAAGAGTTGAGGAAAAAAATGCTTTTGTTCATCTTTGATCAGAATTCTGAATTGTCTCTTTAAAAATATTTATAGGGGCATCTGGGTGGCTAAGTCAATTAAGAGTCTGACTCTTGATTTTGACTCAGGTAATGACCTTGCGGTTTGTGAGTTCAGGCCCGGTGTTGGTCTCTGTGCTGACAGTGCCGAGCCTGCTTAGGATTCTCTCTCTCACTCTGTCTCTCTTCCTCTCCCCAACTCTCTCTCTCCCTGTCTCTCAAAATAAATAAACTTTAAAAATATTCATAAGCAATTCTCTATTCTTTTCAAACCAATTAAACATTTCCTAACACTTGAGTATTTGCTGTATTTTAAGCCTTGTTCAGTGAGCTTCATATAACTATTATCTCTCAATCTTAAATATCTTGTATATTTTCAGTATTACCTCATTTAAAAATCAGAAATCACAGGTTCAGAGAAATTAATTGTTCAAGGCTACACAGTAGAAGATCTAGAATTAAAACTCAAGTCTATTGGACTCCACAGCTGTAATTTTTTCTGCTGCACGCTGTCTAGTCCCTTTATGTATAATTACAAATTTTGAATAAGAGATTTTATGGTACTTCATAGTTAGAATTTTCACTGCTACCTTTTGGCTAATTTGAATTTGACAAATGTGTCCATATATATATATGTGTGTGTGTGTGTGTGTGTGTGTGTGTGTGTGTATATAATCTACCTATATATAAAAATACTACTACTATTACTACTACTACTACTACTAATAATAATGTTGTAGGGTTACCTTGACAGTTTATGTCTAAATATATACAGACACACAATGTGTTAGTAAAGTTTTTCTCCTCTTTGGGTTATCTATCAAAAGAACCAGTGGTACTCTAGTTTCAGGT
The DNA here is from genome assembly GCF_018350155.1 of Leopardus geoffroyi. Taxonomy (NCBI): domain Eukaryota; kingdom Metazoa; phylum Chordata; class Mammalia; order Carnivora; family Felidae; genus Leopardus; species Leopardus geoffroyi. The sequence goes on along the minus strand of NC_059329.1, from coordinate 72,956,066 downwards.
ACTACCAACTAGAATAATGCTCTGGTGCCTGAGCACGAACAGGATAATATTTCTGAGGTAGATTATTCATGCATCAATTCATCCTTTTCTGATTCAGTCTACCATGTGATTTTTTTGACATTCTGAATAGCAAGAAACTGTCCAAAGCCATCTTAGGTAAATATAGCTTAACCATTTTACTGGAAGGTCATGTGTGGTTAGCTATGTAGCAACAGTTAGGGGAAAAGTAGGAAGGGGTTGAAGAAGAGAAAAACTAGGGCTAGGTTGTATGAACAACTGACTACTCCAGTTATCTTCCTATATCTGGGAATATTTGTTTGTTTTCTTAAATTTTCCCCCATTGTTTTATAGAGTAACAGGGACTTAAAATATACACAAATAAGATAGCATGGCACACTTGTACTAGGTTTTATTACTAGTAATGGGCTTTGCTACTTAGCGGTGGTTTGCCTTTTCTCCAGTAGCAGTCTGGTTATCTCGTGTGGAGGCCTGCTAAAAGATTCACCAGCTTTCTGTTGCAATACTAATGTTCTGTGGTGCCTCTACTACTCTAATTACTACTTACCTGATGATTAGAAAGTTTTTTGCTGGCATAAACTGGTATGTGTCCATAATCAGTTTTAAATTCTTGAGTTAAAAAAAATCAACAATACCAACTAGAAGTTACATTGCTACCATAGTATGTTAACATTTCAAATAGAATTATAATTGTGGTAGAAATTGGCAGATAGAGCAGATCAAGTTCTGGAGCCCCAAAGGTGTGACTCAGATGAAAAATGACTACTTAAATGCTACTTAAATGTATTGATACTATCTCATTCAGGTTCATCAGGGATGCTATTGTTTTCTGGATTTTAGAAAGCACAGGATGTCCAAAGGCTAGTGACTACCAGTCTCAAAGCAGGCACTGTAGTGAGTGCATGGTAGGATTCAGGCAGCTACAAAAAAACTGGGTGTTTAGACTTTTTAAAGAAAAGGGAAACACCCTACTGCTTTTCTTATGGCCTGTGAAATCAGAGTCTAAAAAGTTTTCCCCTGAGGCAAGCTATTTTTGTAAGTGCTCTTGCCCGGAGAAGTGCTATCAATTTCTCTTCTTATTTTCCAGTTCCTTGGGGTTCTCATTGTTGTGCTCATTCCTATCTATTTTTCCATAAGTCTATTTTCATAGATGTTTCTCTCTTTTTTACTACACTTACATTGCCCTATTTCACTTAGATAGGTTAGTTATTGAAGTCTTTTATAGCCAGTATTGGTTTTACACAAGGACAAATCCCATCTGTTAAGTTAATGCTTATAACTTGACAGAGAAAAACAGTGTGTGAGTGTGAAGTGGGCGTAAGAGCAAGTGCTTTGGAGTCATGTATTCCCGGACTGGGATCCTAGGCCTCCAATCACACATCCTTGGAATATCTTTGGACAATTTATATTATTTCATTGAGCCACAGATTTGTAAAAGATGGAGATAATGCCTTCCTTACTAGGTTGGTGTGAGATACAGTAAGATAACTTATGAGAAGTACAGTTAGTATAATGATTAAAACATAATATATGAATAAGTTGTGGGGATAAAAAGTATAGGTAATCTAGTCAATAGTATTGTAATAGTGTTATATGATGGCAGATGGTGGTAAGCATGGCATAACATATAGACTTGTCGAATCATTATGTGTTACCCTTGAAACTAATGTAACATTGTGTGTTCAACTACACTTCAGTAAAAAAATAATAAATGTAGCACATTGTATTAATTACAATTATTATTCCTTCTTTTCTTATAGGTAAAGTATATTTCCTCCTCCTTACTGATTTTGGGTCTTGGCCATGTCATTTCTAAGCAGGATAGTTTAGAAGCATTGCAAGTTTCCACTAGACCCCTTCTTCTTCTTTTTAAAAAATATAATTTGTGGGGCACCTGCGTGGCTCAGTAGGTTAAGTGTCCGACTTCAGCTCAGGTCGTGATCTCGCGGTGAGCTCGAGCCCAGCGTTGGGCTCTGTGCTGATAGCTCAGAGCCTGGAGCCTGCTTCAGATTCTGTGTCTCCCTCTCTCTTTGCCCCTCCTCTGCTCATGCTCTGTCTCTCTCTGTCTCAAAAATAAACGCTTTAAAAAAATTTAAAAATATAATTTGTTGTCTAGTTAGCTAACATACAGTGTCTACAGTGTGCTCTTATTTTTTGGAGTAGATTCCTGTGATTCATCGCTTACATACAAGTGCTCATCCCAACAAGTGCCCTCCTCAATGCCCATTGCCCATTTCCCCCATCCTTCACCCCCCATCAACCCTCTTTTGTTTGTTCTTAGATCTCTTATTCTTTTGCCCTCTGTTATAAGAAGAGTACATTTCAAACATACAGTGTATCCTCAGTCTGTTCTAGAATAGAAGATGGAGCAGACATGAATCTGACTCAAAGCCTACAGCAGAGACATAGAAACTGACCTGCTTGCACTAACATGATAAGAGCAGAGAAATAAATATTTGTTGTTGTAAGTCACAGAGGTTTTGAGGTTCTTATGCAGTATAATACCATTTCTGTCACTAATTTCTGTGTTTGTCAATTTTGCTGACGTCACAAAGAATCCCAAAGTCACAGTGGCTTAAAACAATAATCATTTATTTCTCAGTCATTGAGTCTTCAGGTTGACTGTGGCTGTGCTTGGCTTTTTTTTTTTTTTTTTTTTTTTTTTTTTTTTTTTTTTTGCCATATGTCATTTCAGTCTGTGATCCTGGTTGAAAGAGTAGCCCCTCTCTGGGATGTGCTGTTCTCATAGAAGAATCCAGGTGTACAAAAGGCTGAACTAGACTATGTAGGTTCATTTGAAGCTTCCATAAGGATATAGTGTATGTCACATATCCTCATATTCCATTGGCCAAGTCACCTATCCATGCCTGGCAATGGGGCAGGGAAATATATTTCATCTACTGGAAAACACTGGAAGTCACATGTCAAAGAATGGGAACAGATAGTTGGGAACATATTACAACTGACCACAGTAGGCTTTCCATACATATTAGATCTCTTCTGTTTTAAGTATTCGTCTTTCCATTCCAGGATTGCTGAGCAGGTATAGAAAACAAGTACATCTGGGAAAGGTAATATGAAATTAATTTTACCTAGGATAGAACTATTAGATGCTTTTCTCAGAGCAGATTCTAGCTGAGGGTACAATAGCAACAAAAAAGATGAAAGAAAATAGTTAAGTGTTAGGAAATGTGTTGGATACCAGCAGATTAAGTATGATTCCCAGAAAGCATTGGGGAAAACTTTTCATCATGAAAATATAATTTTATGATGCTGTCAGTTTTCTAAAAGGAAATGGCTGTGGCAATGACCCTTTTTGTTTGGCTAATTGCCTATGTTGATTTTTTCTTATCCCTTCCCCAGTGCTCTAGGAATTTTTATGAGCCTCTTTAAAGTAACTGAGATGCCAGTTAGGATACTTGTAACAAACAGATGATATCTGTAGTCTGGTTGTTGCCCCTGAGTGAAAAGTCCTCTTGGCCACTGCAGCTTCTTCTTTGAATTGGCATCCAATGTACTGGGTCATGAAAACTTGTTTAAAAGGTGTTTTATCTATTATATTACTTGCCAAAGTTTTCTTTCCGTACATATTTATGTATGTTTATGGGGCCAGAGTATCTTAGAAGGTGTCTGGGGAGAACTTGAACTTAATGCTACATTTAAATTGATTCTGTGACCTTAATTTCTCTTCTCTGTTCTATGTCTCTATTTTCTTACCATTTTTAAAATATCTGAGTCTTATTTTAAGCACATTTCTTATAGGAGAAATTAGCATTCAGGTAAATTAGTATCTTCTGAACTTAGTATTGCATCATGAAATTTGGAGGAGAGGTTTAGCCTGTTGGATAGAACCTGGAAGACATGATTAGTAATAACTAATGAAAATGGGATTTTTATGCTAGTACTGAAAATGAAAGGTCACTTATTTCTTTCCTTTGATCCTCATTTTCTCAAAATCTGGCAGATGGGGAAGAGCAATAGCCTTCTCTCTTACTGGGATACATACTGTAGATCTGAAAACACTGCCTTCAGAAGAAAGGTGCAACAGGAATTTTGTTAGTAATATAAGTATAAAGGGGAGTTCTGCTCAGATATGAATAAACTATGTCTTGGGTGATGAATTTATTTTTCTGTCTAGCTTTTGAAGGATAATGACTTATGTTCATGAATTGAGTTCAAGAAATAGAATTTTTTGGAAAGTCAGAAACACACTTCTTTTGCCATGAAACATGATTATTGAAAAGATTGATGTTGTATTTTTGAAAATAAAGGATATAAGTGCAGCTTTTTAAGTTTTTGTTTGTTTTTAAAACAGCTGCCAATGTTTGAAGGAGACAAGATACATGATATGATGTGGAACACAGAATAGCAAGTATTTCCCTCCATCCCTTATGGGAATGTGTTCCTATTCATTTCTTAGCTATGATTTTTCTGGGTGAAGTTTGTTTGCATAAGGAGTTTCCATATTTAAATTCAAAGGACATATTTCAGAGTTCCTGATATTCAGAGCACTCTTCTAGGCTTTGTAGGTGAAATGAAAATGAACAAGCCAAGTCTTCTCCCCTCAGGGAATTTAGAGCTTAGTGAAAGAGACAACAGATATTACATAAATTATTATAATATGAAGTTGTGTGTCCAAGCAAAAACATGTAAACCCATAATATCAGCTAAGTAATGAGAGATGAACTCTAGTTGGGAAACTCAACTCTCATGGAGGAAGTAGCAGTTGCATGCAACAAGTTGAGGTGGAGGTGAGTGGCATTCCACTTGTCTTGAGGAAAAAGTATGAACAAAGGCCAGAAGGAAGGAAAATGCAACTCACTTTGGGAAAGCAGAGTACAGTCTTATTTGGCTAAAGTTTTAGCTGGGTTCAAGATGAGGAAGCTGTGAAGGAAATTGTGGCAGATTTATGAAGACCTTGAATGAGGCAGTAAAGACTTTAGGATTTATGGTGAGGGGTGAAGTGGAGCCAAATAGATTTTTGAGCATAATAGTGACATGATCATATCTATATTTAAGGAAGATAACTAGAAAGATTATGGGTGGAGTGAGCAATGAATAAAAGAGAGAAGAGATTGGAATTAGAGGAATTAGAGATCCCAATTAGCTTGTTTAGAAATTCAGATGAGAGGTGGTATGTATGCACATGTGCACACACACACACACACACACACACACACACACACACACACATGCACACACACAGAGGAATATTACCCAGCCATAAAAAAAAGATGAGATCTTGCCATTTGTGACAACATGGATGGACCTAGAGGGTATTATGCTAAGTGAAATAAGTCAGAGAGAGAAAAATAACATATGATTTCACGTCTATGTGGAATCTAAAAAACAAAACAAACGAAGAAACAAACGAAAAGCAGAAGCAGACTTATAAACACAGAGAACAAACAGATGGTTGCCAATGGGGAAGAGATTTGGGGGGATGGGCAGAATGGAAGAAGGAGAGTGGGAGGTACAGGCTTCCAGTTATGGAATGAAGAAGTTATGGAAATAAAAGGGACAACACAGAGAACATAGTCAATGATATTAATAGTGTTATATGGTGACAGATGGTAGCTACACTTGTGGTGAGCATAGCATAACATATGGAGTTGTCGAATCACTATGTTGTATACCTGAAACTAATATAACATTGTGTGTCAACTATACTACAAAAAAAAGGAGAGACAGTAAGGGCTTAGTTGAGGGCAGTGAGAGAGAATAGGAAGGAGTTAGCAAATTTGAGAACAATTTTGGGAGCAGAGACCAGAGTCCTTCTGGCCACTTCCCGAGGCCCCTGTTTCGTGACTTTGTCCAGTAGAAGGCTATTTTATTTTTACAATTGTTCAAGTATTGACATACAAGATGAAGCAAGATGCCACAAGAAATGCTGCCTACGTTGTGGATTGTGAAGATTATGTGCATGTGGTAGAATTTAATCTCTTTGAGAGTGGGGATTCAGGAAACGTAATTGCATACGGTGGCAGTAATTATGTGGTCATTGGCACGTGTGCATTTCAGGAGGAAGAAGCAGACATTGATGGAATTCAGTATACAACACTACAAACATTTCAGCATGGAGTTAGGTCAATGGCATAGCTTGGAGCCCAGAAACTAGACTTGATTCATTGCCTCCAGTAATCAAATTTTGTGATTAAGCTGTTGATATGAAAATAAGGTTGTTTATTTCAGATCTTCAAGATAAAAATGAATACAAGGTTTTAGAGGGCCATTCAGATTTCATTAATAGTTTGGTGTTTGATCCCAAAGAGGGCCAAGAACTTGCAAGTGTGAGTAATGATCATACCTGCAGAAACTTCCTTATCTGACATGGTCTAAACCTGTAGTTTGTTAAACAATAAAAAAGTCAGTAAACTCAACCAACAAAACTAAAAGACAACCTACCGAATGGGAGAAGATATTTGCAAGTGATATATCTGATGAAGGGTTACTATTCAAAATATATAAAGAAATATATATATTTATATAACTCAACACCCCTCCCCCAAATCCAATAAAAAAAATGGGGAGAAGATATGAAGAGACATTTCTCCAAAGAAGACATACAGGTAGTCAATAGACACATGAAAAGATGTTCAGCAGCACTCATCACCAAAGAAATGCAAATCAGAACCACAAGGAGATATCATCTTCCACCTATCAGAATGGCTAAAATCAAAAGCTTAAGAAACAAGTGTTGGCAAGGATGTGGGGGAAGAGGAAGCTCATGTACTATGGGTAGCAATGCAAACTGGTGCAGCCACTGTGGAAGACAGTATGGAGGTTCCTCAAAAAATGAAAACTAGAACTACCCTACAATTCAGGAATCGCACTACTGGGTATTTATCCAAAGAATACAAAAACACTAGTTTGTAAAGATATATGCACCCCTATGTTTATCACAGCATTATTTATGATAGCCAAACTATGGAAGCAGTCCAAGTGTCCATCAACAGATGAATGGATAAGGAAAATGAATGTTATTCAGCCATAAAACGAATGAACTCTTGCCATTTGCAACAACATGGATGGAGCTAGAGAATATAGTGCTAAGCAAAAGAAGTCAGAGAAAGACAAATACCATATGATTTCACTCATATGTGGAATTTTAGAAACAAAATAAATGAACAAAGGGAAAAAAGTGAGAGAGAGAAACCAAAAAATAAACTCTTAAATATAGAGAACAAACTGATAGTTACCAGAGGGGAGGTGGGTGGGGGATGGGTGAAATAGGTGATGGGGATTAAAAGTACACTTCTTGCAATGAGCATTGAGTAATATATGGAAATGTTGAATCACTATATTGTACACCTGAAACTAATGTAATACTGTAAGTTAACTACATTGGAATTTAAACTTAATTAATTGATTAAACTAAGCTAGTCTCAAAAAGTGAAAAAAAAAGAATTATTTTGGAAATGACATAAATAATGATAAATATTTGACCTGGACATGAAATAATAACAGATTGGCTTCTGGACTCAAGATGCAGTTTTTAGATAGAATTCAGATGATCTGGCACTCAGTTGGTTATTCAGGAATAATGATATTTTATTTTTTAAAAAAAATTTTTTTTTTCAACGTTTATTTATTTTTGGGACAGAGAGAGACAAAGCATGAACGGGGGAGGGGCAGAGAGAGAGGGAGACACAGAATCAGAAACAGGCTCCAGGCTCTGAGCCATCAGCCCAGAGCCCGACGCGGGGCTCGAACTCACGGACCGCGAGATCGTGACCTGGCTGAAGTCGGACACTTAACCGACTGCGCCACCCAGGCGCCCCAGGAATAATGATATTTTAAATTAACAAAATTACAACAGCAATTAATTTCTTCAGTCTTCTTCGATGCCTGGGTATCTGATGTGGCCATGAGTTTAAGTTCTAGTACTGCAGGTGGGATCCATTTGAGTGTAAAACGGATAGGTTACCTATAAGTTATATTGAAAGTGCTTTGCTAGCATGTCTGGCTCTTTCTGAGGCTCATGTGAGAATGAAAGTAAAAGTACTGTTTTGAGTGGTTATAACAATATCTTGATTAACCTTATATTTTCAAAGAATTTTCAGTCTCTCATTCTATCTCATTCTTTCAACAACCCTCACACAATAAATATTATATATTATACATTTTACAAGTTTTGGGATGCTGAGAAACAATAAGATTTATGTGACATTTCAAAGATTACATGGTTAGCTAGTTCCAGAGAAAGGAAGAGAGTACACACTTTAGACTGTTAGCCACTGCATGTACCAACCACTGTGCTTTTACTAGTTTTCCTTTTATCTGATCTAGTTTTAGTAAAATAAGTGTGCACAAATATCCCAGATAACTCCTCTGTTGTCTGTAATTCATTTAAATTAACACAAGAGCATATCGATATTGTACTTCATGGAAATTTTTTTTAACTGAAATTTCTTTCTTTTTTTTACCAACAGTTTGCAGTCTTACCTTTAGATGGAATTTTGCATTTATATTAAAATTTTGTGTGCCAGTTAGGAATGTGAAACTTTTTTTTTTTTTTTTTGGTTTATTTACTTTGAGAGAGAGAGGCAGAAGGAAGGGGAGAGAGAGAATCCCAAGCAGATCTTGATCTGGGGCTTGATCTCATGAACTGTGAGATCATGACCTGAGCTGAAATTAAGTGTTGGATGCTCAACCAACTGAACCACCCAGGTGCCCCAAGAATATGAAACTTTCAGTAAGATTTGAGACTTAACCCTTTTTTACTTGTGGAATAAGTCATTCCTTCATATCAATTGGCATTATGTTTTGCTATATTATTCTCATGGTGTTTGTGGTGGAATCACAATTTTAAGCATTGCCTGGCCTCTTCTGTAGCCTGTCTTTCCCTACCTTTCGGTAGAATTTATAGGTTGTTTTAGGTTTGTGATCCTTTTTACTCTGTGTTGAGAGGATCCTTCCTATTGCACTGTTCTGCTTTATATCCTTCTTTGTTTCCTGTATGTGTATGTTTTAAAGTCCTAAGACCGTGCTTTCTTTCTTTTTTTAGTATCTTTTTTTTCCCATGTGCGCTTGTACATTTTCTGGTTGAATTTTGGTCTGGGATCAGAAATACTACCAGATACTGCCAGGATACTGGAATGTGAAGTTGCATACATGCTTATTTTATGTCTCTGTGATTTTCTAACCTAACAATGTGGGTTTCCAGTGAGTTTTTCTTCTGGTAGGTGGAGTGCTTCTGAGTTACTTTTCCCAGGTTGTCTCATTGCTTCCTTTCACATTTTTCCTTTTTAGATGCATATGCATTTCAAGGCCCTGACGTATTTGGTACTGACATTGAGACTATTGATTTTGCTCACAGTAACCTTCCCTTCTTGTGGGCTAAATTTATTCAGGCACTGGTTGGAAAATGTATTTTCAGATTTTTTTTTGTTATTTTCCTTTATCACTAGTGATTTGCCATCATTTACTTGAGTCTTGTGTATTTGTGAGTAAGCAGGCTCTAAGACTCTAAGCCAGAAGTTCTCAAATTTTCTTTATTTGTGGTGTCTTTAGTGTGTCAGTAAATTTTTCATAGTGACTCTGGTACAAGAGAAATACTTAACAGTTTATTTCAATACATAAATGGGATTGAACAACTTAAGCATTTATGTACTAAAATCTTAGTAGTGTTTGAAAAAAAATAGAGGTAAATTGAAAGTAAAAAACTCTCAAACTTAATTTCTTTCTTAAATAATCACAATTGCTAATGAGATGTCTGTGCCTTTTGGGCACTGTAAAACTTTTCAAACACTGAAATCAGATTGGACATTGCCATCCTCATTTTCTGTTCCATACTGATTTTAGCATAGTTGCTTTTTTATTACTATAACCACTGAAAACCCAGCTTTGCAAAGGTATGAAGTCATAGAAATGAATGTAGTATGATATAAAGTTGAAACTTGTGTTTGTAGTTTGCAGAAGGATCAACAGATGTCACGTATCACTGTGTTTCTCTTGAAAAGTTAACCTATCCTGTAGTGTTTCTGTGAGTTGTCTGTGGCACATTGGTGTGCCTTGGTGAAAAATTTAGGAACTATAGTCTTTGGTACTTTCCTTTTGTCTACCATGACAACACGCTTTTCTGGTATATATCAAAGTGTCTGTAAGATGGTAGGCACTCGTTAAATTTTGGTTAGTTTCATTGTCCTTAGGCAGCATTGGTTCACAGAAGTTGGGACTAAAAAGAGAGCATATGTACATCAGCAGTTCTGGAACAAGACATATTTTGAAACATAGTACTTCGCTGAGTTATGCAGTTTTTCTTTTTTTTCTTTATTTATTTTGAGAGAGAGAGAGCATGAGTAGGGGAGGGGCAGAGAGAGAATCCCAAGCAGGCTCCGTGCTATCAGTGCAGAGTCCAACGTGGGGCTCAAACTCATGAACTGTGATATCATGACTTGAGCCAAGATCAAGAGTCAGATGCTTAATCGACTGAGCCACCCAGGCGCCCCTGCTTAGTTATGTTTTGCCATGCTTCTTGCTTTCCGCTTGAATGAATTCTGATGATTCTAAGACACTCAAATGGGCTTGTCAAAGGCATAGTTCAAAACCTTAATCTCCTCCCATTTGTTTTTAATGTGAGGAACTCATCTTAGACATCTGTTCTAGGAAAAACAATTAGAGAGAAATTATGATGCAGTGGTCTTATCCTGAATGTTATGTTGCAACTTGGCTAGCTCCTGTGCTTTTAAGTTTTAGTAGCTTAATAGTCTTATTTCATGGTAAACACCGTGAGGCAAGTGTAGCTTCAAATTTCTTGTCGTTAGTTGACTGAGTCACCTTGCTGTGATTCACTACTGCAGACAACAAAATTGGGAATAAGAATTTAGTGGGTGGAAGCAAGGGGTAACATCTGCTTTGCCAGCATTCTACTCACTGAATATACTATTTGTATAGTTCAGGTACTGCAATTAAAAAAAAAAAAAAAAAAAAAGGTAAAGCCTGGGCATAAAAGATCTCCTTTAGAGAAAGTTTTGATACATTACAATTCTGTTTTGACTTGGCCAGAATTTTTCTTCCTTAAAAAATGGATTTAATACTCCCTAGAGTGTCAAGTGCTAACTCAATATTTTGCTAATTATTCAGAAGGAGCACCAGATGGTTTCTGAGGATGACACTGTATGGGTGGGAGTATTGGTGAATGAAGTTCTGGTAAACTTTGTAGCTCCATTATCATCATCATCCATAGCAACATGTGCTTTTGTGACAGAGGAACAGACAATTACATCACATTTAAAGGTAAAAATATACAATTAGTTCTGAGGAAAGAGTTTAGGTTGCTTATAAACTGCCATGCAGTAAGAAGGCATTATCTATCTATCTATCTATCTATCTATCTATCTATCTATCTGTCTATCTATCATCTATCTATCATCTATCTAAATACACGACTTTATTTCAAATGTTCTTTTTTTTAAATTTAAATTCAAGTTAGTTAACATTCAGTGTAGTTTTGGCTTCAGGAATAGAACCCAGTGATTCATCTCTTACATATGACACCCAGTGCTCTCATCCTAACAAGTGCCCTCCTTAATGCCTACTGTCCATTTAACCCATCCGCCCACCTGCTTCCCCTCCAGCATCCCTCAGTTTGTTCTCTGTATTTAAGAGTCTCTTATAGTTTACTTCCCTCTCTGTTTTTATCTCATTTTTCCTTCCCTTCCCCTATGTTCATCTGTTGAATTTTTCAAATTCTATGTATGAGTGAAATCATATGATATTTGTCTTTCTCTGACTGACTTATTTCGCTTAGCATAATACGTTCTAGTTCCATCCATGTTATTGCAAATGGCAAGATTTCATTCTTTTTCATCTAGTAGTATTCCATTGTATATATATATATATATATATACCACATCTTCTTTATCCACTCATCAGTCAATGGAGATTTGGGCTCTTTCCGTAATTTGGCTATTGATAGTGCTGCTATACACATTGGGGTGCATGTGCCCCTTTGAATCAGCATTTTAGTATCCTTTGGATAAATACCTAGTAGTGTAATTGCTGGGTCATAGGGTAGTTCTGTTTTTAATTTTTTTCAGGAATCTCCATACTGTTTCCCAGAGTGGCTGCACCAGTTTGCATTCCCACCAACAGTGCATAAGGGTTCCCTTTTCTCTGCATCCTCACCAGCATCTGTCGTTGCCTGAGTTGTTAATTTTAGCCAGTCTGACAGGTGTGAGGTGATATCTCATTGTGGTTTTCATTTGTATTTCCCTGATGATGAGTGATGTTGAGCATCTTCTCACGTGTCTGCTAGCCATTTGGATATCTTCTTTGGAAAAGTGTCTATTCATGTCTTCTGCCCATTTCTTCACTGGATTATTTGTTTTTTTGGGAGTTGAGTTTGGTAAGTTCTTTATAGATTTTGGATACTAACCCTTTGTCTGATATGTCATTTGCAAATACCTTCTCCCATTCTGTTGATTGCCTTTTAGTAATAATAAAATAAAATTATTAAAAATATTGAAAAGAAGGAGTTTAGTGGACCTGTCTGGGCATAGTCATGACTTGTTCTCCTGTCATTTAAATGATCTTGTTCTATAATATTTACTCTGATATTCATTAGCACAAGACTAATACCTCTAATCTTTATTTTGTCTGACAATATTTTGTAATATATTTGAAAAACTGTGATTTTAAAGGCACTTCCATTATACTGAGACCATTATACCAGGATGGTAAATTCCAAAACTTCATTCTTAGATTTAGTCAGTTGTTTGTAGGTAATACACTAAATGGTGCACAGGATAGCACCATTTAAAAATAAAGCCTTGGTGGATGGGCAAAATGGGTGATGGGCATTAAGGAGGGCTCTTATTGGGATGAGCACTGGGTGTTATATGTAAGTGATGAATCACTAAATTCTACTCCTGAAACCAATACTATGCTTTATGCTACCTAACTTGAATTTAAATAAAAAATAAAATAAAAACAAAAACTACCTCTCTATCGGCACCATCATGTTCACTGCAGCATCATTCACAATAGCCAGGACATGGAAACAACCTCAGCATCTGTTCATGAATGAATGAATGGATAAAGGAAGTGTGGTATATATATGCAATGGGACATTATTCAAACATGAGAAAGGCCATCTTGCCATCTTCAGCAACATGGATGGACACTGAAGGCATTATGCTAAGTGAAATAAGCCAGAGAAAGGCAAATACTGTATGATCTCATGTACGCATGGAATCTAAAAGAGCCAAACTCATTGAAATAGAGAGTAGAATGGTGGTTATGAGGGGTTAGGGGGGGAAATAGGGAAATGTCGATCAAAGGGAATAAACTTCCAGTTACAAGATGAATAATCTGGGGATTTAATAATACTGTTATATACTTGAAAGTTAGCAAGAAAGTAGATCTTAAATGTTCTCACCATTAAACAAACAAACAAATAAATAAAGCCTTGCCAGGTAGTCTTGATATCTTATTCACAAGATTAAGATCTTTGTTGTGTCTCAAGGACTGTGAGGACTTTTGGGAAACTCAATTCCAAAATAAGTGTATTTACTCAAATAGGTCATATGTATATATGGTAAAAATTTATAAAGGTACAGAAAGTGTAGAGTAAAAAGTAGATCTACTTACTTCCTGCAAGTTCCTTAGTTTCTCAGTTTCCTTTCCTGAAAGCCATGTCTATTACCAGTTTCTTACGTATCCATCTAGAGATATACTATGAAATGGTTTCTTAACACAAAGATATTCTTAACATAAATGGTATATTATATATATTTGCCTATATCTTGCTTTTTTCATTTCCACCATATATATATATGTATATAGGATATACTTATTGGGACATTAGGTGCTTTTTCATTCCTTTTAAGTGACTACATAATATTCCAGTGTTTGAGTGTATTATAATTTACTTAGCAATTCTTTATTAATGGACTCTTTGGTTGGTTCTAATATTTTGGTACTATGAACAAACAATGCTGCATTGAATATCCTTGTGGAGTCTTCTTTGTGTTCATGTACAAATATATCTGTAAGACTAATTGCTAGAAATGGAATTGTGGGTTAAAGATTATATGCAAATAAAATTTTAAATTTAAAGTTATTTTCAAATTGCCTTTCATATCTGCTGTGCCAATTTGTACTCCTAACGATAATGTTTGAAAGTGCTTCTTTCTCTATACCCTGGATCATATAAGTGAAATCTGATAGCTCATAGTTTTAGTTTATATTTTTATCATTTTCTTTAGATTGCTTATCCTATGTTTAAATGTCAGTCATTTTAAAAAGTCATCATTTTTAACCTTTGCATTATAGAATATAGTATCCAAGTAGAAAGATACACAAAACAAAGATGGTTATCATAAGGTGAATATCTGTATAATCGCCACCTGGGTTAAGAAATAGAACATTTGTAGCATCTCCAAAGTCCTTCTTGCTCCTCTACCAACTACCACTCCCTTTCCTCCTCCAAAGGTAAAGTTGTCACTATCACTTTTTTTTTTATGGCAATCACTTCTTTTTTTCCAAGTTTTTATTTAAATTCCAGTTAGTTAACATGCATGTAATATTAGTTTGAGGTGTAGAATTTAGTGATTCATTACTTACATACAACACCCAGTGCTCATCAAAACAAATGCCCTTCTTGCTACCCATCACATATTTAACCCATCCCTTCACCCCTCTCCCTTCCAACGACTCTCAGTTTGTTCTCTATAGTTAAGCGTCTGCTTCCTGGCTTGCCCCCTCCTCTCCCACCTATGTTCATCTGTTTTGTTTCTTCTTTATGCTCAGAGCATGTATCCATAACAGTATAGTTTGGTTTGCTTGTTTTTCTATAATTTATATAAATGGAATCATAAATTATATATCCTTTTATGTTTGCACCCTTTTCTTTCATAATACATTTGTGAGATCCACCCTTCTTATTTTGTATAGCAGTAATGTGCCCATTTTATTGTTGTACAGTATTGCATTGCATGAGTGTATCACAGCTTACCCATCCTATTGTTGACAGACATTTCCAGTTTGGGGCTAATATGGATGATGCTACTGTAAGCATTCTTGTACACTTGGTTGCATTTCTGTTGGATAAATACTTAAAAGTGGAATTGCTGGATCATAGGATATAGTATCTGATCTACATTAGATAATGTCAAACTGTCTTACAAGTCTTTCTAATTTATACTTCCACTAGCAGTGCATGAAAATTCTTGCTATCATGTGCCTTTGCCCAGTATTGGGATTATTAGTTTTTGTAGTTTTTATTTTGATGCTGGTGGATATGATGTAATATCTCATTATGATTTTAGTATACACTTCTGTAAATATTAATGTTTAGTACATTTTCATATTTGTTGACCATTTGAAGTCCTCTTTTGTGAAGTTTCTTTTTGTTCATTTTTTTTTTTTTTTGGCCTAGTTTTCTATTCAATTCCTTTTTTTTTTTTTTTTTTTTTTTTTGGTTACTGATTTGTAGAAATTCTTAATTTATTTTGAGTTCAAACCAGTTTATATGTTGTTTTAGCTTGGGTTCCAGCAAAAGCAGAGGCCGTGATAAGGACAAGGGTACAGATAGCTTTTTGGGAGTGATTCTAGAAGTAGAAGAGAAGGAATGGTGACGGTGGGGCAGGGAAGAAAGAAAAGCCATTATTAAGGTCACCACTATCGGCATTGGGGGCTTTGATTGCTCTAGGACCTCTAAGAATAGTATAGAAGGAACACCTTCCTGAAGGAAGGGAGTCTGGAGCACTTACTCAATGTGGTTGAATGTTCCTTTTAGGAGTATTTAGTCCCCCAACTTCCAAACTGTGCTTGTGTTGGGCTAAATGTACTCCCATAGCCTTTAGAGAAGGTCTAAAGTGGAAGGTGGCAGGATGCTCAGTGAGTACTAAATACTTGCCCAAACCAGTAAAGTTTCAGCTCACATAGAGCTGTCTATTGTAGCTCTGGCTAAAATCAGAAATGGGCCAGGGAACTCTTAGGTAGGGGGATCAATGGTGTCCTTTGTGTCTTTTAAATATCTTTCCCCATTCTTTGAGGTGACTTTTACTCTCTTAATAGTATCTTTTGTGAACAGAAATGCTTTCTATTTATGTAATTATATTTATCTACGTTTTCCATTTTAGCTAATATTTTTAATCTCTTAAGACATCTTACCTTGAATTCATGAGGACGTTCTTAAACTTTTTTTGAATAGTGTGTTTTGTTTGAGAAGGTGATGAAAGGTATAGATAATCTCCCCAGGAAAATAACACATGAATATGTTCAACTTTGAGATGTTCATGGAACCTTCGAAACCTTTCCATGGAACCTCTAGAGGTTCATTGATCTGAGGTTAAGAATTTCTGGTTGTTGTTTTACCTTTCAAATTTAGACTTATTGACCACCTGGAACTAATTTTTTAGTATGATGTGAGGTAGGGGTCAAGTTTTATTTTATTTTTCCATGTGGATGTGTAATTGACCCAGCATCATTTGTTGAAAAAGCAAACAACAAAATCAACCCTGTCCTTTCCCCACCACTTAGTAGTGCCAACTTAAAATTTTGTTGTAAATCAAGTACTTATATCTGCTTAGTTTTTTTTTTTTTTTTTTTTTCCCTGCTGTGCTCTTGATTCTATTTCTTTGGATTGTTTTTCCCCTTGGGCCAATTTCTCTTGTCTTAATTACTACTGCTTGTTCTAAGTCTTGATATATAGTAGAGCAAGTCTGTCCTTTGTGTTCTTCCAGATTTTCTTGGCTTTTCTTGGACATTTGGATTTTCACATAAACTTTAGAATCAACTTAGGAAGTTATGTATATATACATATTCACATGCACCAAACTGTTGGAATTTTTATTTTGGAATTGCATTGATTTTATTTATATATTAATTTGAGGAGATTGACTTCATTACAGTTTTGAGTCTTCCAATCCATGAGCATAATGGAACTCTCCACTTAAGTCTTTTAACTTATTCTCAAAAATGTTTTATAGTTTACTGCAGTGAGATCTTACATTTCCTTCACTAAACATTTTACTTAGATATTTGACATTCGTAATGGCTTTAGGTAAATGGCATTTATAAATTCTGTTTTGTTTGGGGTTGTATATAGAAATGCAGTACTTTTGTATACAATACCCTTGCATGAAACAAACTTGCCAAATTCAGTTATTGATTAGAATTCTTTATCTGTAGATTCTTTAAAATTTTCTGCTTATACAATCATATTATTTGCACAGAATGACAATTTGATTTCTTTTTTTATTTTTTATTTTTATTAAAAAAAAATTTTTTTTAACGTTTATTTATTTTTGAGACAGAGAGAGACAGAGCATGAACGGGGGAGGGTCAGAGAGAGGGAGACACAGAATCTGAAACAGGCTCCAGGCTCTGAGCTGTCAACACAGAGCCCAACGCGGGGCTTGAACTCACGGACCGCAAGGTCATGACCAGAGCCAAAGTTGGCCGCTTAACCAACTGAGCCACCCAGGCGCCCCGATTTCTTCTTTTTTTTAATTTAAATTTTACTTAGTTAACATACAGTGCAATATTGGTTTCCTAATATCTTATACCTGTATTTCTTTTTTTAATCCTTATACTTGTATTTCTTTTTCTTGCCTTGTATTGTTTAAGACTTGAAAATACAATGGTGAGAGTAGAAGCAGTGATAATGGGCATCATTGTATTCTCTATCTCGGAGAAAGAGCTTTTGATAGTTTACCATTAAGCATGATTGTATGATATTTGCTTAAAAATAATGTTTATTGTGCAGTTGTTGCAGTTGTTTGGTATACCATTCTAAATATGTTAATTATATCAAATTTGCTGATTGTATTATTTAAATCATATATTTTTCCTGTTTTTTTAGTCCACCTATTTTATCATTTATCAAGAGAGATATTTTAAAATCTTTATCCTAATTATGATTTTGTCTGTTTTGCTTTGTATATCTGTCAAATTTAGCTAAGTATTTTGAGACTGTGTCATTAGGTTCATACAGATTAAGAATCATATCTTAATATGTGTTTTATGTATATGAAAATATATATTTGGTGGATTGACTCTTTTATTCAGAATGATTACCCTTATCTCTAATAATGTTCTTTGCTTTTAAGTCATTCTTGTTTGATAATAGAATTTTCTTTTGGTAGTGTTTGCATGTTATATTTTTAAAATCTGTTTACTGTTATTTTTCTTGTATTCTTATGTTTTAGAAGTGTCTCTTATAAACCACATGTAATGAGGATTTCATTAATTAAATCTTTATTTTCTTTTAAAAGGTATTTGATATTTTAAATTAAAAAGTTTTTATTTAAATTCCAGTTAATTAACATACAGTGTAATATTAGTTTCAGGTGTACAATACAGTGATTCAACACTTCTATATTTTAAAATTGGAGTATTTGTCCATTTACATTTAATCTCTGAACATCCTGTGCATCATACTTCCAAATCTGGGATGCCCTGTTCTCCAACTGCTTTGCTTTTCTCTATATCACTTACCATCATCCAAAATACTATTCATATTAGTCATTTTGCTTATTCTTGGCCCCCCATTAGAATGTAAACTCAATTAAGGCAGGGACTTTTTTTGCCCATTTTATTTATTTATATATCCACATCTCTTTGTGGATATGCATTCCAAAAATTTTGCCAAAATAATAACTTAATAAGTTGCACTCCACATGTTCTTTTTGAGATTTACAAAAAACATTAATGTATTAGAAAAGTTATACAGATATAAAATTTATTCAACCAAGAATTTCCCAAACTCTTAGAATCATAGAATCTTATTGAAGTGTAACATCTGTTAACTCAGGAAACAAGTGTTCTAGAGAATACACTTTGGAAAACACTGATCTAGCAGATATAATTATTGAAGGAGTATTTCTAGTGTTCATAGATTAGAGAGCCATTTAGTCGATCTCCATGTGGGGAGGCCACTAAACTAGTGTTGAGCAAACTATGTCTAGGTGGCCAAATCTGGCTCGCTACCTATTTTTGTGTATAAAATTTTATTGGAATATAGCCATGCCCATTTATTTATGTGTCATCTGTGTCTTTTGCTCTATGATGACAGAGTTGAGTAGATGTGACAGAGACCGTATTATGGATTTTAAAACTTAAATCATTTATGGGACACCTGGGTGGCTCAGTTGGTTGAGCATCCAACTCTTAATTTCAGCTCAGGTCATGATCTCATGGTTTGTGGGCTCGAGCCCCAGGTGGAGCTCCACATGGAGCACCGCACCCCCCCCCACCCCGAAACCCTGCTTAGGATTCCCTCTCTCCCTCTCTCTCTGACCCTCCCATGCTCACACATGCTCTCTCTTTCTCTCTCTCTCTAAATAAATAAACATTAAAAATAAAAAAAAAAACTGAAATCATTTACTATTTGTCTTTTTACAGAAAATGTTTGCTGATTCCTGTTAATAATGGTCAGAAAATTTCTTGAGCACTTTCTACTTTGCTTGTGGCCTCAACATGTTGCTAGACATTTTTATATAGATCATCTCATTTAATTATTTTAAACATCTTTTGAGGTAGGGAATATAATTATTTTTATTTTACATATGAGGAAACTAAGATGCAGAGAAATTTAATAATTGCTCATGATCACACATCTATAATAAGTGACAGAGATAGGGTTTGAACCTATGTCAGCCTCCTAGTCTTTGTTCTTTCTCACTAAACTAGACTGCCTTCTGGTTCCTGTTGCTCTATAGAGTAAGAAATAATGGAATAAATATTAAAGAAGATTAAAAAACTCATACTATTCAATGTAATTGTTACTCTAGGAGGTTAGCTGTGCAAGCACCGCTGACTTTATTTTAAGGTTCTGTGTGCTTACAATTACTTAAATGTACCAATAGTAAATATTACGTTCTTATAAAAATGTATATTTGTGGAATAGGGGTTTAAATAATAACTTCCCAGATACAATTTAGTATTTTTCACATACAACTATTTTAAGTTGATTCTGGTGTTTAAATATCCGTTTGTAATTTATTTTATTTTATTTTATTTCATTGATTTATTTAAAATTTTTTTTAATGTTTATTTATTTCTGAGAGAGACAGAGCATGAGTGGGGGAGGGGCAGAGAGAGAGAGAGAGAGACAGAATATGAAGCAGGCTCCAGACTCTGAGCTGCCCACACAGAGCCTGATGTGGGGCCTGAACCCACAGACTGCAAGATCATGACCTGAGCTGAAATTGGTCGCTTAACCAACTGAGCCACCCAGGCGCCCCTCCGTTTGTAATTTAGAAAACATCCTTCTTTCATTCTAATTAGTCTTGCATACAGTCTATCCTAATAGAAAGGAGAGAGTAACTAAATATTTTAGATGCAACCATGCCCATGATAGTAACAGTTGCTACCATTTATTGAGTAACTAAGTGCCAGGAGACTGTACTAATTACATACAAAGTAATCTCATTAATCTTAGCAACAAATTTGTGAGGCAAAATACTATTATCATGTGCATTTTATAGATAAGGAAACAAGTTACTTATCAAGGAAAAAGTAGTTGATACACCTGACTCTGTACCTTCAGAAGAATATTGCTGATTCAAAAGAAGTTAGGTAATTCTATTGGCTAAATTAAGACTGTTATATAACAGAGTGGACGTAAACCACATGAGCATTTTCCCCTGCCATTGCCTAGGGTTACAAAGAAAAGGTTTAATTGCCACAATAACATTATGTCTAGTAATGGGCTATATTTTACCTAAACTTCCTCTTATTTTTCGATATAGGTATAGAACTCACATTATTAATTAAGAGGTTTACTTGCATGTTCAGAAAAAAAATTCTTTGAATGTTGGTCAAGATAATGACATTTGTGAGTGTGAACGCTGTATAAAATAGAATTGCATACTTTCTTCTGCTTAATATACTTTTTCCACTGAACAATGTTCAGCATTGTGGAAATTTAGAGAAGTACAAATGTATAAAGAAAAGAAAAAATTTAGCTCTACTCTCATACCTAGTAGCAGTGTTTGTTAACAGGTTAATAGTTCCCAGTCTTTCTTTTATTTTTTTAAAAGTATGTGAATGTAATTTTTATCCTTTTTTTTGCTTCATTATTATCACATGAGCATTTACCCAGGGTTCTATTGACATGCTATTACCCAGGATTCAACATAAAAGTTTTGATAACCATGAAATATTTATGCCTTGTGAGTGGACTCTATTTTACTTACACTTTCCCCTATTTTTAGATATAGGTTGCTTGAAATTATTATTGGTATTGGCATTTTATCTCTTTTTTTCTTTTGCATTTAGTTTATAAAAATATAATCATTCTCATGTCCAAATTCAAATCTGGAAACATGTAAAATGAAAAGTAAAGATCTTTCTCTCACTATGAAGAGTTTCCAGTATTTGTCAATGCCTATGTAAGCACATTTATATCTATCCTTATTTTACATAAGTAGGATCTATAATCTGCCTCTTTACTTTTACTCTTTTAAACAATGCTGGTATAAATATATTTGTACAAAAGTTATTTTTGTGTTTATGACTATTTCCTTAAGACAGATTCTTACAAGTAGAGCTGGGTCAAAGAGATGGATATTTTGAAGACTCTTAGCTAAATGTGTCAAATTTAAAACACTGCTATTGTAGGAAGAATATGTTAACATAATCAAATAATACTTCATGCTATCATTATAAGTTCTACAAACTTTATGGAAACATGGCATGCCAATTTCCTAAAACCTTTTTAGGAAGGCCCAATCATTTATGATATAAGTAGATAAATATATAATATAGGTATGTCACATTTATATCTATGTATGTTATGGCTATAACATACCTACATACATATGTATGCATGTATAATATGTATATTCACACACCCTGAATTTGTTTAACTGTAGTAGGTCTCATCATTTTCCCTGTACAGTAGATTTCAACCCAGCATTTTAGACTTAGCATTGTTATTCTTACTGACATTAGTTAGGATTATTTTTTTCAGCATCATTTTTTGAGGTTGTAACTTGGTTTAAAAAAAAGTTGGGTTTTCCTATGACCCAGCAGTAGCACTGCTAGGAATTTACCCAAGGGATACAGGAGTACTGATGCATAGGGGCACTTGTACCTCAATGTTTATAGCAGCACTCTCAACAATAGCTAAATTATGGAAAGAGCCTAAATGCCCATCAACTGATGAATGGATAAAGAAGTTGTGGTTTATATACACAATGGAGTACTATGTGGCAATGAGAAAGAATGAAATATGGCCCTTTGTAGCAATGTGGATGAAACTGGAGAGTGTGATGCTAAGTGAAATAAGCCATACAGAGAAAGACAGATACCATATGTTTTCACTCTTATGTGGATCCTGAGAATCTTAACAGGAGACCATGGGGGAGGGGAAGGAAAAAAAAAAAAAAAAGTTAGAGTGGAGAAAGCCAAAGCATAAGAGACTCTTAAAAACTGAGAACATGGGGCGCCTGGGTGGCGCAGTCGGTTGGGCGTCCGACTTCAGCCAGGTCACGATCTCGCGGTCCGTGAGTTCGAGCCCCGCGTCGGGCTCTGGGCTGATGGCTCAGAGCCTGGAGCCTGTTTCCGATTCTGTGTCTCCCTCTCTCTCTGCCCCTCCCCCGTTCATGCTCTGTCTCTAACTGTCCCAAAAATAAATAAACGTTGAAAAAAAAATTAAAAAAAAACAAAAAAAAACCTGAGAACAAACTGAGGGTTGATGGGGGGTGGGAGGGAGGGGAGAGTGGGTGATGGGTATTGAGGAGGGCACCTTTTGGGATGAGCACTGGGTGTTGTATGGAAACCAATTTGACAATAAATTTCATATATTGAAAAAAAAAGTTGGGTTTGAATCTTAATTAAATCTTCATCTATTTAAAAATTATTCAAATTTATTTTTATTTTTAAAAAATTTAAAAAAGCTTTTATTTAAATTCCAGTTAATTAACATACAGTGAAATGTTAGTTTTAGTTGTATGATATAGTGATTCAACATTTCCATACAACCCCTGGTACTTATTACAAGTGCCCTCCTTAATCCCCATCACCTATTTAGCACATCCCCTTGCCCCTGGCCTCTCCTCTGGTAACCATAAGTTTGTTCTGTATCATTAAGAGTCTTCCCCCTCTCCTTTCTCATTTGTTTTACAGTTTCTTAAACTCTACACATAGGTGAAATGCTATGATATTTGTCTGTCTTTGACTGACTTATTTCGTTTAGCATAATATTGTCTAGCTCCATCCATGTTGTTGCAAATGGCCAGATTTCATTCTTTTTAATGGCTGAGTGCTATTTGATTGTGTATGTGTATCTATCCACTATTTCTATCTATCCCTTATCTTCTTTATCCATTCATCAGTTGATGGACACTTGAGCTGTTTCCATAATTTGGCTGTTGTAGATAATGCTGCTATAAACATCAGGGTGCATGTATCCCTTTAAATTAGCATTTTTGTATTCTTTGGGTAAATACCTACTAGAGCAATTGCTAAAGTCAACAGTACAAGAACAACAGTGCTGGCAAAAATATGGAATAAAGGCAACCCTGTGTACTGTTGGTGGGAATGCAAACTGGTGCAGCCACTCTGGAAAGCAGTATGGGGGTTCCTCAAAGAATTAAAAATAGAACTACCCTTTTAATTCTTTTTAAATAAAAAGCCTTTTTTCTTCTGATTCTACAAGAAATGAATGCCAATGCATATAAAAAGTCCAGGGAAAAAAAGAAAGAATAGAGAAAAAGAGAAAGTTTAATTTATAATAATTTTTTTTAATGTTTATTTATTTTTGAGAGAGAGAGAGAGAGTGAGTGGGTGAGGGGCGGAGACAGAGGGAGACACAGAATCTGAAGTAGGCTCCAGGCTCTGAGCTGTCAGCACAGAGCCTGACGCGGGGCTCAAACATATGCACCATGAGATCATGACCTGAGCTGAAGTCAGACACTTAACCTAGTGAGTCACCCAGTTACCCCTAATTTATAATCTTAACACTCATGGATAACCTTTTGCTGCATATCTTTTCTTTTTCTAATTATGCATATATATGTATACATTTATATGTAGACCTCAACACTCATAAATTACATTTTGCAGTGTATATATTTTTTGTGTTCATATGCATACATACCCATATAATAATTTATATGTTTTTATATTAATGGAAAAAATATATATGCTTCCTAAGCCTTCACTGTCCACTCCTTCCCCCCAGTAACAATAGGCTGCAGATATCTTCCTTGTTGATAAATATGGATATATACCACAATTAAATGATTGCATTATACTCTATTTTGTGGTTGTACTCTACTTATTCTAATATTTATGAACCTTTTGTTGTTTCCAGCTACTTGCTAGCATAAACAATATTTCAGTGAACATTTTTGTACATATGTCCTTGTGCAATAACTTACTTGTGCAAAAGACATGTACATTAAAAATTTGGATGTATTAAAACGGGCAGTTTTTACTTTTTTCTTACACTTTTTCATATTGTTCAAGTTTTTTTCTAAAAGTGATACAGGGAATGCAGAATTGTCCAATTGCCCTCTAAATATTTTGTGGTATGTTACATTCTCATCCATGAATAGGAGTGCCCAATTCCTCATGCTCATAAACATTAAATATTAACAATATTTTAAATTTTTGCTAAAAATGTTATCTTTTATTGAGGTATGTTTTGTTGTATTATGTAGCATTTTAGAAATGTATTGTGATATTGAGTACATTTTTTAGCTTATTTGCTTTTTCCATTTTCTCATTTGTAAATATTCCAGTTATTTTTATGGCCTATTTTTCTAT
Source organism: Leopardus geoffroyi (assembly GCF_018350155.1). Taxonomy (NCBI): domain Eukaryota; kingdom Metazoa; phylum Chordata; class Mammalia; order Carnivora; family Felidae; genus Leopardus; species Leopardus geoffroyi. The sequence continues at coordinate 72,931,322 of NC_059329.1, read as the reverse complement.
TTTTTTCTTATTGATTTTTGAGTTTTAAGACTCCCTTTTGTTATACCATACCAAAAATATACTTTTTTCAGTTTGTGGTTTGTGTTTTAACTTTGTTGGTGGTCTTCTTTTTAATATAGAAGTTAAAAAATTTTAATGTAGTCAACTTATTAATCTTTTCCCCATTTTATTTATTTTTGTTTTTTATTAAAAAAATTTTTTTTAACGTTTACTTATTATTGAGAGACAGAGCGTGAACAGGGGAAGGGCAGAGAGAGAGGGAGACACAGAATCGGAAGCAGGCTCCAGGCTCTGAGCTGTCAGCACAGAGCCTGACCCTCTGTCAGAGCTCAAATTCACAAACCTCAAGATCATGACCTGAGCCGAAGTCGGACGCTTAACCGACAGAGCCGCCCAGGCGCCCCAATCTTCTCCCCGTTTTAATGTGATGCTTAGGTTATTTCTTATCTAAAAAGTATAATCTTTATATTATGCAAGTCATTTAGATTTTTTAAAAGATTATTTATGTTTTTAGTTTTTACGTTTAAATAATTCATATGGAATTTATATTAGTATAAAGTGGTAGGGATTTAATGCAGTTTTTTCCCTAAATGTCTACCTCTCTTCATTGAATAGTTTATTATTTATTGAGTAGTTTATTATTTCTCCACTGACTTGAAGTATCTTATATAATAGAGTCTTCTATAAACTGCCATTTGTTTTTAGATTTTCAGAAAAATTTATCTGCCTATCATTCTGTGCCAGTAATGCATTATTTAATTATTGTACTTGTGTAATATTTACATTAATATTTTTAAACCTAAAATTTATTTAGATTATTTTATTCTTGGAAAGAGATTAAACTTCTATATTTAATTTTTGAAATCACCTCAAATATACATTGTTTATTTGATGTATAATATAGCATCCTTGGCCTTAGAATATTTCTTTTAGTTTTATAAGTTTTCATATTGTGTATGTGATATATATGATAAAAATTTTAATTTTTTAAGAAGAAGCATTTTGTCAAGTAAAATTGTTTTTAAAGTAAAAATGCTTTTTTTTTTTTTTTAAATTTTTTTTTCAACGTTTATTTATTTTTGGGACAGAGAGAGAGACAGAGCATGAACGGGGGAGGGGCAGAGAGAGAGGGAGACACAGAATCGGAAACAGGTTCCAGGCTCTGAGCCATCAGCCCAGAGCCTGACGCGGGGCTCGAACTCCCGGACCGCGAGATCGTGACCTGGCTGAAATCGGACGCTCAACCGACTGCGCCACCCAGGCGCCCCAAAAAATGCTTTTAAAATTGTTTCTTTGTCAAGTAAAATTGTTCTGGGAAGTTACTCTGAGCTAGAAGATGCAAGGAGGCTTTGAATTACAGGCTGATGTGTGGACTTGGGGTAGGACCTGACCTAGAGAACTCTGGTGGTTGAAACACAGGAGTAGGGTCAGAGTACAGAAATGGTGGGGTTTAGAATCTCTTAAAAGAAGCTCTTTTACCATAGGTTTTAAATGGGCTAGGTTCTGAAATGTTAAGGAATGTTATTTAAACGCAGTAAGGACAGGGCACTAGTTTTGAAACCAGAGATTGTGAATTTGAGTGCCAACCCTGCCAATTTACTAACTTTGTGAGTATCTAATCCCATTGAGTTTCATTTTCTTTCATTTATAAAATGAGGATAGTAATCCCATCACAAAGTAAATAGGATTTAATGAGAAAATAAATAAATAAATAAATAAATAAATAAATAAATAAATAAATAAATATCAATGGTTGGCCTATAGAATTTTCTTTATAATGTTTGATCTTTTTTTTTTTTTTTTTTAAGTTAGGTCTAGGATTTGAGTATTGGAGAGCTCTGTGAATTTCTCCCATCTCCTCATATTAAAAAAGGCAGTGGTTTTTGTCCCATTGCTAGCATGAGAGCATTAATATAGGGAAATGAGAATTATGTAGTGTGTAGCAGGGTATTTTCCCTATGGATAGCTACAGAAACACACACACACACACACACACACACACACGCGCGCACACACACGCACACACACACACACACACACACACACAGAGTTCCATCAGTCTCATTGTAGATCTCAGAAAAAGAAAGGGAAATTATGAAAATTCCAGGACAAGAAGATATAGAAATTGGCAATTGATTGGAACTGGGGAAGATGGGGAAGCGCTGGCACTGGAGAAATGTATTTAAGAATCCAGTGATTTAACCCATTTTCATTTTGCAAAGCATCTTTTATCAAATGAGTTAAGTGAGAGAGCAATGTATTGAAACTGATATATTATGAGAGAAGTGAATGCCAAGTATCCCATTCTACAGATGAAGTGACAGGTGATTATGTCCCTCACAGAATGAACATAAGCCCAGTGATTGGAAACTCTGACTTAAAATGAAAGCTCTGTCACTAATTTTTCATATGGTCCTACGTGAGTTATGTGTCTATTTCGTTGTCTGTAAACTCGGATGCATCTCATCTTGGTATCCCTGTTATTTTTCATATAGGAAGTGAGGTAATATCTGATAGATGCCAGGTGGACTGTACAGAGAAATCTTTAAGATGTTATGAAGAATCTGCAGTAAAAGGATAAGGATCTTTCCACATGATTCTCTTCATTTGTTTCTGTGTTTTTGAGAGTGAGCAAAAGACTTATTAAGTCTGAGAAAAGACTAAACTATAGTGTATGATTGAGCTCCCCTTGAGTATGCAGTGTGTAGTTATTGAGTGTGATGATGAGGTAGCATTGCCAAGGACACAGCTCTTATGTCACAAATCCTTGAGACATTCTTCTTTAAAATATGGGTGGTTATATTAGCTACAGTTCATTGGTGTAAGTTGTGACTTGGGCATATTTCAAGGAAAAAGCAAAAAGAGAAATACATTTATAGAAGACATTTCCATTTAGCATGTTCATATCTAATCATTACTAAAACTTTGGAGGGTAAATAATAGTATCTCCATTTTCTTATGCATACTATTTATTTATTTATATATATTTTAAGGATTTAAAAAAAGACTTTATTTTTAAGTAATCTCTACATCCAAAGTGGGGCTTGAATTCACAACCCTGATATCAAGAGTCACATGCTATACTTGATTGAGCCAACCAGGCACCTCTCTTATTCATATTCTTTATTTCAGAAAACGAGATTATATAGTTTTATAATCTGTTTTCTTCACCTAACACATTTCACACAAAACTAATTATTTGTCTGCTTTACTAGGCAATGAGCTTCTTGAAGTTACGAACTCTATTCATTTTTGTTTTTTTAGTGCTTAACATAGTGCATGGTGCAGAGCAAACGTTTAGTAAGTGATGAATAACTGTGATTTATTCTAGGAATCAGGACTCTTAGATAATTGGCCTATAGTCACCAGATCTATTTTTCTCTTCTTTTAGCATCTCTCCCCTTTTCAATTTCTATCACGAACTGAGAAATGCTTATAAAGTGCTATATGCATGCTATGTAGCAAGTTCAGACCATGTTAACTCTGCATTCACATAAGTTGTTCTGGTCTGAATCCAGTTGATAATGCAGCTGTTATTTTTATAATCTTATTCTAAGTACATATTTGCACAACAGGCGGTGTCAACTCATCTAAGTAACTTGGTGTTATTTGCCTGATACTTTAAATGACAGAGCTCCATTATTGAAGTCATTATTTGTGGTTAAGAGGGAGTGGTACTGAGAATGGAAACAAGAAGAGTGTCTTAAGATGAGTGTCAAAATGGACCCTTTTTAGATGTCTTCAAATTTATCTTGATTTAACTACCTAGAACAAGTGCACAGAACAGTCCTTCCTCCTTTGTCTATCAGTTTACTCTATAGAAAATAGTGGGCTGATTTAAAAAAAATTATGGGCTTAGAAATTAGTACTTTTTGCAAGTTTTTATTAAGTGAATGCTTTTAAAATGTTCTGAGACTTTATTTTGTGAACAGAATGTGGGAGAGAAAACTCAGCAGGGATGGAATCCTTTCCTCTTTCTGGTTACGATAATGCACTGCAAATGTTGAGGCTATTCTAACTATAATATTTATCTTACAATGAATCCAAATTGTCAGTTGCTGGAGATCTGGAATTGTGCTTTATTATTCTGTATCCCTAGAGGTCCCAATTCATGGTATGCATCCTGTGGGCCCTCAGAAATGTTAATTAAATTGCTGGAGAATTGCTTGTGTCATTCTCAGATTAAAAAAACAACAACAACATCCTGCAATAATTTAGACTTAATTTTTAAGTTAAATTCCTGTGTTTAGTTTCTAATCCTCCTTTCATTTAAAAAACACTTTATTTTTTAAAAATAGGAATTCCAAAATCATTGAGACACTTTTCTGTAAGATAAAATATTTTATGGAGTTACAAGATTTTGATTTATGCACAAAAGTTTTTGTGAGCTTACCCACATTTACACAGTTGCCCTTTAACCCAAAAGTTATTGAATTTTAGTGTGCATAGGAATTAACTGGGGGCTATGATCTAAGATAGATTCTTAGGCCATACTCTCAGAATTGCATAATCAACAGGTTTGGGTGGGACCCAACAGTCTTTTTTAAAAATTATTTTCTTGGGGCGCCTGGGTGGCGCAGTCGGTTAAGCGTCCGACTTCAGCCAGGTCACGATCTCGCGGTCCGTGAGTTCGAGCCCCGTGTCGGGCTCTGGGCTGATGGCTCGGAGCCTGGAGCCTGTTTCCGATTCTGTGTCTCCCTCTCTCTCTGCCCCTCCCCCGTTCATGCTCTGTCTCTCTCTGTCCCAAAAATAAATAAACGTTGAAAAAAAAAATTAAAAAAAAATTATTTTCTTTAAGTTCATTTATTCATTTTTGAAGAGAGAGAGAAGTGCACACATGCACATGTGCAGGGGAGGGGCAGAGAGAGCATGAGAATCCCAATTTTCACATCCATGCTAACAGCGTGGAGCCACGCATAGGGCTCAATCCCACGAACCATGAGCTCATGACCTGAGCCAAAACCAAGAGTCAAACACTTAACCGACTGAGCCACCTGGAAGCTCATAAAAATTAATTTTAATAAGCATCTCAGCAGTTCTGATATAGGGAGTTTGAGGATTATGTTTTGATAATCACTTTTTTCTCCAGTCCTACTCACACAAGACTTTCTCTGAATTTTGTTACGAAATTGATACCATGTATGTCTGAAATCAGATAGGCTGCAAGAAAAAAAGGTGTATTAAAAAACACAATGATAGGAGTTATTTTCAAGAAGTATATTTTACAAAGAATAGCATGGATGTGAAAGAAGACATGAAAGAGAACAAGTTTATGGAGTGAAAAGTTACAAAACATATTCCAAATTTTTTTGGCCCATAGCTCATTTTTTCTTTGATTCTGGTCAAGTGACCTTGCTGCCTTATGTTGTGTTTATGAATTTTTTTATAGTCAAGACCTCAAAATATAAGAGTTTTTGGGATTAAGTTACACAATGATTTTGTAAATAGGTTTTGGAAGTTTGTGGTCTATATTTTGGTCTTGGTTCATAGCAATAAGCAATAAGCCTTTGTAAAGTGTAAGACGTGCTGTCTTCTTCTAAATAATCTCATTCATTTTTCATGTAGACACAATTTTTATACTGACTTTCTTGTTCACAGATAGATCATCTTGAATTGTTATTTCAGGAGAGCACTAAAATTTTGTCAGTTGTGAAAATGTGTCAATCTTATGATTGACTATTCTGGTGCACATGTTGGTAGAGGTGAACTGGTGGGCCTAAGAAATGCAACATTAATCTCTTCTGATCCAGAAATACCTTAATTTCTCTTCTTCTGACCCAGAAATACCTTAACCTGACCATCTACAATGTGTTAAAGTAGGCTTAGGAAATGTTACATTAAAGTGTAAGTATGTACTTCCCAGTGGATGTGGATAAAATATAAAATTGTAAAATCTTAGAGTGGTAGGGACTTTGAGAGGAAACTGGCATAGTAGTTCTTAAGCACCATCTACCTCTAGACTGGCTTTGTTTTGGGAAGAAGAAAGAGCAACTCACTTGCAATCAGTATTTACCATATTACACTCAACTGCGCTATATACCTCTTTGTTGGCTTGAAAATATTAAACTAGATAGTTTCCTTAGCTTCAAAATGGAGTATCAGAATGATAAGCTGTTATCAAAATGTGGTCCACGGACACTTGGGAATCCCTGAGACCCTTTGAGAGGTCTGAAAAGTCTAAATTATTTTCATCATACTACCAAGGTGCTATTTGCCTGTTCACTATGTTGACGTTTACACTGAGGATGGAAAGCAATTTGGGGCAAAATTGCTGGTGCCTTAGCACAATCAAGGCACTGGCACCAAATTACATTACTAGTCATTGAATTTTTTTTTTTTTTTAATCATCACTACTCACACATGAAAAAGCTGGTTTTGCTTAAGAATGTTGTAGGTGAAGCAGGAAAAATGATAGATTTTATTAATTCTTGACCCTTGACCATATTTTCTAATATTTTGTGATGAAATGGGAAGTATACGTTTCTTGAGGAAAATCATGTGTGTGATTGAGTTGCAAGCTGAACTAACTACTTTTTTTCATAGAACCTCATTTTTACTTGAAAGAATAACCAAAAGACACACAGTGGTTGTTTAGACGTCTGCTTGGCTGACATAGTCTCAAAAATGAGCAAAGTGAATCAGCCAGCCATTTTAAGAAAAGCAACTGACACTGCTGTCAATAATAACATTTGAACTTTCAGGAAAAAATTAATAGTTTGGAAAACTTGTATCCACCATCATGAACTTGATGACTCCCCAATACTTAGAAACTTTTCTGATAAGATTGGTGGTGATATTAACAAATGTGATTTAAAAAAAAACTGAATAATGAAATATGTTAATGTTTTGAAAATCTACACAACTCAGTGTACTGATATTTTCCCAAATGAACCAATGCATGATGCTACAAAATCATGCAAAGGTAAAAGATGCATTTAAAGATCAGTGGGTTTTAAAAGTAAGAGAATACAAAACGTTCATTGATATTCAGGCTTCAAATTTCATATTGCAATTAACCTTTGAGAAACTATTACTTGTCAAATTTTGATATCAAAGAAGAATAGCTCCAGTTGTCTGGAAAGGCTATTGAAACAATCTGCCTCTTTCCAACTTAATATCTGTGTGAAGTTGGATATTTTCACATGCTTCTACCAAATCAACATCTCACAATAGATTGAATGCAGTGGCACCTATGAGAATCTAGCTGTCTTTTATTAAAGAGATTTGCAAAAATGCAAAACAATGCCTGTCTTCTAATTTTTTTTATTGTGGCAAATATATTTTAAAACTTATGCTTTTGTGTTACTATGCAATAGGCTCATCATTGAATGATTATTATTTATTTTAAATGAATAATCTTTTTTCTCAACTTTAGTTTCTAATTAATATTGATAAAAGTAACCATAGCCCTTTGGGATTTTCAATAATTTTTAGAAATGTAAAAGAGTCCTGGGGCGCCTGGGTGGCTCGGTTGAGCAACCGTCTTCGGCTCAGGTCAGGATCTTGCAGTTCGTGGGTTTGAGCCCCGCATCGGGCTTCGTGCTGACAGCTCGGAGCCTGGAGCCTGTTTCAGATTCTGTGTCTCCCTTTCTCTGTCCCTTCCCTGCTCATGCTCTGTCTCTCTTGCCTCTCAAAAATGAATAAATGTTAAAAAAAATTAAAAAAAAAAAAAAAGAAATGTAAAGGAGTCCTGAGACCAAAGTGTTTGAGAACCATTGGACTAGATGGTCTCTAAAGTTTATTTCAACTAATAATATTTAGAACATGCAACCATTCTGAGGCGCCTGGGTGGCTCAGTTGGTTAAGCATCTGACTTCGGCTCGGGTCATGATCTCACAGTCTGTGAATTAGAGCCCCGCCTCGGTCGCTGTGCTGACAGCTCAGAGTCTGAAGCCTGCTTCAGATTCTGTGTCTCCCGCTCTCTCTGCCCCTCCCCTGCTCATGCTCTGTCTCTTTCTCAAAAATAAATAAAAACATTAAAAAAAAACATGCAACCATTCTAATGTAGTATTACTCCTGTAAGAGATCTTAGGCATTTTTCTCTGAATGCTTCTCAATGTCTCTTCTGAGTAGCCCTCAGTACTGAAATCATATTGAAGATGTAGTTTGAGCAGCATAGAGTACATGAATAGGCTATTAGAAGTAGGCTTTAATAATAACTATCTTTGGAGATTTTTAAAAATGTTTATTTATTTATTTTGAAAGAGAGAGGGAGCCCAGTGATTAATTTTATGACTATTATTCTAAATTCTTGTTCTGTTATATTGCTTAAATTGTTTTTGATCAATTCATTAGCTATCGCTACTTCCTGGAGTTTCTTTTGAGGAGAATTCTTCTGTTATGCTAAGTGAAATAAGTCATACAGAGAAAGACAGATACCATATGTTTTCACTCTTATGTGGATCCTGAGAAACTTAACAGAAGGCCATGGGGGAGGGGAAGGATAAAAAAAGTTAGAGAGGGAGGGAGCCAAACCATAAGAGACTCTTAAAAACTGAGAACAATCTGAGGGTTGATGGCGATGGGAGGGAAGGTGGGGTAGGTGATGGGTATTGAGGAGGGCACCTGTTGGGATGAGCACTGGGTGTTGTATGGAAACAATATTGACAATAAATTTCATTTAAAAAAAAAAAAGAAAAAAAAGAGAGAGGGAAAGTGCAAGTGGGTGGAGGGGCAAAGAGGGAGGAGAGAAAAAATCCCAATTAGGCCCTGCACTGTCAGCACGGAGCGCCACTCGGGGCTTGATCCCATGAACCACAAGATCATGTCCTGAGCTGATATCAAGAGCCAGACACTTAACAGACTGAGCCATCCAGCAGCTTCACCTTTGGAGATCTTTAAGGGAAAATTCCTATTTCTTTGAGGAAGTAGGTTCTTGTTTCAGGAAAGCAGAGTGTTGAACTAGGTAGCATCTGAAATTGTCTTTCTTGACATTTCAGAAACACTCTTACTTTTGCCTTAGAAGATGGAAATGTCAGTAACTAAACCCTCATTTTCCATTCACTATTGCGATGTTCTTGTTAGCATGTGTGCTAAAAAAAGTTGGGCATTAGCAAAAAAAAAATTGTGCATTAACTTGGTATCATTTCCTTTGAAAAATGAATTTCACATTTCACTTTTTTTTTTTTTTTAATTTTTTTTTTTTTCAACGTTTATTTTATTTTTGGGACAGAGAGAGACAGAGCATGAACGGGGGAGGGGCAGAGAGAGAGGGAGACACAGAATCGGAAACAGGCTCCAGGCTCTGAGCCATCAGCCCAGAGCCTGACGCGGGGCTCGAACTCCCGGACCGCGAGATCGTGACCTGGCTGAAGTCGGACGCTTAACCGACTGCGCCACCCAGGCGCCCCCACATTTCACTTTTATAGTTAATTCAAATTCTACATAATTTAGTATAATTATTAAGAAGGAAAGCTAAGAATTATGGAGTTCAAGACACACCTTTTTGCCTACTGATGCCCTCTATAAAGAACAGAAGTGATGACAATAGTAAATAAGGTTTTATTTTTTAAAAATTGATGCAGGTTGGGGGAAAGTTTCAGTCGTAATGCAAAATAAAATCTCTACAAAAATGTATTTGATTGAACTTGCATACAGGATATTTTTTAATGCCTCCCTAATTTTTATTTTGATGTATAAAAGACAAGACACTGATATCTTTTCAAGTCAGTTGAAAAAATAAATGCTTTAAAGGGAGTTGTTTTAACTCAGAAGTCAATGATTCAATAAATTAAACAAATTTTAATCCTTGACCTGAGTTTGAAACATGTGATACTATAATTTAATGTAAAGGTGAACAAAATTTCGTTACAAGTGTTTTTGGAAGCACTTCAGTACTTAAAAAATACCTTAGAATCATTGACTCTCAGGGTCAGAAGGTCATTTAATCCAACCACTCATTTGATACTTGGACCTTCTTGCTAAATCAAATAATAATAATAATAATAATAATAATAATAATAATAATAATGGATGGGGATAAAAAAAGAAATAGGTGTGGTTTAGAGACAGCTTTAAGCAAGATTAAAAAAATCTAGTTTGAAAGCTTTTAAACTTTTAAAGTATAATTATACAGGGAGGTGGCAGTGTTTTTATTTGCTGTTTACTTTTGATCTCTTACCTATTTTTGGTAGAGTGGGACATGCTTTTGTGAAAATGTTTATGGTTTCTTCACTTGATGTCAAGAAAATTGTTTGAAGTTGCCTTGTAATTCAGTGGTTTTTCTTTTTGTAACCTAATTAGTATTTGGCTTCGGTTGCCAAATTAAAAGCAAGTTAGTCTGGATTTGGGTGACTGCTTTTGAATGGATAAGTAATATACTGAATTTTAGAAATAGCTTTATTGTTTGGGGACAAATTAGACATGTTAAGCATAAAAAAAATCTAAATAACTCCAGCTTATACGGAAGTTAAAATAAGCTTATACACTCAATGCTAATATTTTTGTTAAATTGTGCTTTACTTTCTGACACTTGTATGCATACGTGTGTGTGCTTGTACCCATATTTACTTTTCTATAAATTGATTGGTTATTATATGTGTATTTTTAAATTCAACAATACATTTTGCCATCATTTTTATGTCAATAAATATACATTTATATCATAATTTTTAATGAGTATAGAGTAGTGTTATATGTACATATCATAATTTGCTTATCCAGTTAGTGGGTTATTTCCAATTTGAGGTTGTTATAAAAATTCTGTAATGAACATAAATATTACATATATATTTATTTTAACATTTTTGTGATTAATTCTTTAGGATAATTTTTAGAAGTAGTGTTGCAAATTCAAAGGATATCAACATTAAAAAATTCGACACTTACTCTCAAATTACGATTCAGAAAAGTTGTATCCAGTTTATAATCTAATCAATGGTATATGAAAGTATTTTTTTCCCCACACAGTCACCAATACTAGTTTTTGACCAGTTTATAAATTATTTTGCCAATATTTTAGGTGAAAACATTTTATTTATATTTCTTTGATTATTAGGCAGATTATAGATATTTTTGTGTTATTGAACATTTGTATTTCTTCATTTATACACTTACTTTTTATATTCTTTTGTTTTTTATATTGGAGTGCTTGTAACAATTCACTTTTTATTTAATAAATTAAGGATGTCCAAAAGATTTGACAACCAGAGAATATGAACAATGTCACCACCATGGCCAGATATAATAGTCTGTGGCCCAGGTTGGATTATTGATTCTTCAAAGGATCCTTGAGGGGAAAGGCCATCGCCTTTAAAAAAAAAGTTATTGGGGTGCCTGGGTGGCTTAGTCAGTTGATCATCTGACTGTTGGTTTTGGCTCAGGTTATGATCCCAGGGTCATGGGATGGAGCCCTGCATTGTACTCCATGCAGGTCATGGGGCCTTCTTAAGATTCTTTCTGTCTCTCGTTCTGCTCCCCTCTCCCACTCACTCTCTTTCCAAATATAATAAAAAAATGCTGTATTTATTAATTGAGCTATAATTTACATATAACATATTAGTTTTAGGTTTACAACATAATGATTTTACTTATTTTAAAAAATTTTTGTGTTCATACTGTCTGGTACAATCTCTCACCCATGGTCATTATTTGCTAAGTGAATGAATGAACAGACGGAGGAATGGGACAATCCATGGTGATTGGTGTTCTGAGGATTCATTTTCCTAAACAGATTGTGATTTTCCAGAAAAGATGGTGATTTGCTCTGACATTTCCTTCTCTAACTTTTTAGTTTTATGCTGCCCTCAAGACCAAAGTAGCCACTTTTATTTTGTAAATGACCTAAACTTTTCTAGTTCTTAAAGAAGTAGCTTACTTTAAATTGTTTTTTGTGAGTTAATTTTTAACTCTTTGCCCTTCATAAAATGTTACCTGTTTATTCCTAAATTGTTTGCAGGAAGAAGTGTGCATTTAAGTCCTCTTTTTTATAACAATTAACTATGTGACTTTAGAACCTCATGCTTTTTAAATTGTTTGCTCCAAAATCCACCAATAGTGTAAATCAGTTGATAATGTGAGTCAGAGTTGCTTTTAACATATGTAGTAAGATTGCATTGATATGACAAATGAGATTTATTGACTTCATATTGATGTATATTAGAATATTATTTGCCCTAAATGTCTAGAATCTGATTTGTTCCAATTTTAAATATTTCCAGAGTTAGAGATCTTAACTCCCGAAGAGTCCAATGATTGAGAAAATGAGATACTTGTTAGCTGCAATATTTTTTTGGATGCATTTTATTTTATCCCCCATTATTTAAATGCAAATGAAAGAGATGGGTTATATTGTGTATCTTGTGTAATTCTAACTCATACTTTTAAAGGAATGGTTGCCAGAAAGACAAGGTGTGATTATTTTTATAATATACAAGTATTGGATTCTTCCCAGATTTTATGCTTTTGGGTATACAGCGTTTTGCTATAGATTTATTTTGTGGATAACTTCAAATTATAATTTACGACTCAGGGCAGGATAAAATGTAAGAATAGCTTATATCAGAACATGTATTCTTTGCTGGCTTTGAATTGTACACAGAATGTGTCCACATGGTGTTATATAGTGTACCAGATAAAATTGCTCTCCTGGATCTGAAAACATTAGAAAGCTGTGAGGAAGAAATGGGTGTTACACCAAAAGTAAATTCAGAGCTACCTTCCCTGGCCTGACTCTCCTGTACTTCTTACACCCATGGAAGTAGGCATCATAGAATTGTTGGAAACCTGTGAAACTGGAGTGAAGAAGGCCTGAGGAACCATTCTTTACACAGAGAAGGAGGTCTAGAGAAGAAACCTAATAGTGTATTAGCCATCAATACTTAAACCTGTCCAAATGCCCAGGACTTTTATTATTTATCAATCCTGACTGGAAAATAGAATAATTTATCTGGGTCACTTAGGCAAAAACATATTATAGGAGCTGGGGTCAGGGCTGAGTTAGATATTTATTTCATATCTCATATTCAGATGCCTAATTCATTTTAACCATTTGTGCTATAAATATAATGTTGAAAGTGATGTTTCCTACAAAAGATGTTGATCGAGATTCATTTTTTTTTCCAGAATGAATCTATTTAAATCTAGTTAGCTAACTAACTGGTTAGTTAACTAACCTATATGTTTACTAGCTATGTTTAAAAAGTGTGTATTGAATCAAACCAATCTCTAAGTCTAGGAAAGTTTCTGACCTAAATTAGGAACTCAAGTTCCATTATTATTTTAAGTTGAACACTACTCATAGCCATCCTCGCATTTTGGAAAGAATATGGCCCTTGCAACAAAGTTTCTTTGTTTTCATGGAACTAAAAATGTGCTGTATTTAGACCAAACAATAAAAATAAACTACCAAACTACCTTCTAATGCATGGGGGTTCTGGAGAGAGGAAACCATAGATATTTAGAGGCATAAAGTGACTCATTGTGCTAGTTAAAACTTTTTACAAGGCTAGCTCTGTGTGTTTGAGTTGCATCTGTTACTTCTTCAGCCAGAACTAAAGTGTGTGCAAGCAAAAGAATTTTGGATTGAATTTTGCCTTATGCAGAATGCATTGCGTATAGCCTAAATGTCTAAATGGGTTCCATACCTTAGGCAGAACAAGAAATGCATCTTTTCATTTTTATTCTACCTGTAAGATATTCCTGTTGGACACATCCAAGATATTTTCTGTGAAGTGCATTAATTTTAACTTGTAGACATAAATTAAACATGTTTTTCAAATGTAACTACTTGTAAGCTTCTATTCCCTTAAAAATTGTTTTTCTCCCTTTTGTTTTTATTTACTGATACTTTAAACACCTACTTTACTACTGCCTTTTTTTTTTTTAAAGCCGTAATGGATAGAGATGTTGTATTCCTAGAGATAGAACAATGAAATAATTATTTCTTTTGATATTATCATCTTGAAAAAGTTGTTAGAATAGATGGGGACAACTGCCTGAGTTAAAAATAGTATAAATTTTAGACAGAATGTATATACTCCTTTAATAAAACATTTAATGCAGTTTACTTATATTATTAAATTTCATTTTCTGTCTAAACTTTCAGGTCACTTTCATGAATTCAAAGGCAATTTACCAGTGATTTCTGGGTGCTGGGGCTGATTTTTTGTCCGTATTTGTAAGTATTGGTTTATTTATTATTTTTCTCATTGTATAATGAAAAAGTTAACAGTTTGTAAACAAGATCTTAATTTCTTTTGTGTGTGAATTTTTATTATTTTCTCTGTTACTTTAAGTGTTATTAATTTTTTGTAAAAGTTTTCTTAAGAGGACTCTGGAAAAAATACCAGCTGGTGAAAAAAGCCTCAGTTTGTGATTTCCAGTAAAATAACACAATGGTTGGGCCCGTTATAGTAAGCTGAAAGAATAAATATCTTACTTTTTGAAGATGGGTCTCAATTATAGGAATGAATTACCTTAAAGGAACTAGTCTATATACATATGAATAATTTACCCTGATAACTTCCCTCAGTCTTCTGGTTGTATGGACTTGAAAAGTATTATGAGCCTATGCACATGGAAAAGATGTGAGATGATACAGAATTCAAAGAGCTGTCAGTACATGAGGAGATTATGTACTAAGGAACCAAAGGCTTATTTAGTAAATGTATAATGTGTATCCAAAATGGGGGCATTCCTGCCTTCTTCACCATCCCTAAAACACGAGTAAATTTTAAGTGGTATTTGGGAATACAAAGATATCTTTTTCTCAGGAAAGAAGATAAATTTCAAGAAAAAAATGGAATGAACTTGAATGAATCAATTAAAGTACTTTAAATTTATATATATTTATTAGTATAGAAGTAGTTTAGAGTATGAGGCAGGTATTAAAAAAGTCTGTGTGCATATAAGACCATATTTAAGTAACTTGAGTTTAAAATATATTTATATGTGTTTATTGTTGGTAAGGAGCTCGTATACATTTGATAACAATAAAGACGTAGGAAACTTGTTCTCTTTTAGTGTACTCCTACAAAAGGGTTTTAAAGAATATGCTTCTAGGAGAAGTATTTAAAAAAAATAAATTATAAATTGGAGTTTAAGTAATTCAGTATTTAAGCAGAGCATAGGGAAAATTTATTTAAAACCAACTTTATCTTTCTTTTAGTAGTAGCACTGATTGGGACAAGCATTATGAATCAGCTTTAAAAAATAGATGTGAATGTTGAATATAGTTTAATACATTTTTATATATTTTTAATGCTTTCTGAATGAATAGATTATTTTTGTGGAACTATCAATTCACATTTTATTATTTGAAGACAATTCTTATGTAAAACACAAAATATTAAACGGCATGGCTCATTTGGATTAAATATAAGCTTTTAATTTGTGCAAGGTATCATAGTGAGGATTAGGAGGCGAAAAAGATGGAGAAAGAAATATAAAGTACCTTTGAAGTGCTCTCATGAAAAAGGATAATTCTGAGGAGTTGAGTTTATCCTATTAGAAATATGAGTGAAAGGAAACAATTTTGAGTTGTTCAAATCTTATCTTAGTTGCTTTGTCCTTTCTTTTAACTCCTTTCTCTCTTCTTTTGTATCGTTCAGTCATTTTCTTTTTTTTAAATGTTTATTCGTTTTTGAGAGAGAGAGAGAGAGAGAGAGAGAATAGGGGAGGGACAGAGAGAGAGGGGGACAGAGGATCCGAAGCTGGCTCTGCATTAAGTGTAGTGAACCTGATATGGGGCTTGAACTCATGAACCTTGAGATCCTGACCTGAGCTGAAGTCCAGTGGTCAACCAGCTGAACCACCCATGTTCCCCTAAATCATTTCTTTCAGTAAGTTTTTAGGATGACTACATTTTTAAAATGACAAATAGGAGATAAATACTGGCATTTCAACCAAGATGGCATTCATTAAAATATTAAAATTAAAATATTTACATTTCTCATTACCCAAAGTCTCTCTTTTCTTATTTCTTTACTCCTCTTCTGTGTCCCCCCTCCACCAGATGTACTTAGGCTAGCTTTGAATGGAGGTGATCCAATTTGCTGAGATTTTTCTAGTGATCTAACAAAGAGAGAGACTAAAAATAGAAGGGATACTGTGGCTGTAGTTTTCATATGGTTATTTCTGGAGTTCAACTTAAAAAAAATCTTTTAGCCAGTTTTTATCTGATCTCTTAGGCAGAAGCCATGCTAATCATACAGGCCCAAAGTAATTGTTTTACAACCCTGAGAACTTCCATATGTCAGTTTAGGGCATGGACTTTGTTGTTCCTTTGTTCAGTGGTCTTAAGCTTTGTTAAGGCCATCTCCTAAACTGGAACTTTCTTATTAAAGGAATGTAGCAAGATACTACTGAGATAAGTCAGATAAAATTAACATGGCATCCAGAATGCTTAAGTTCCCATTCCTTTCAATTACTGCAGAAATTGTCCACCACTTACACTGAATGATGAGGCAGCTAAAACAATAGAAATATTTATCTAGTTTGGTTTAAGAACACACAAATGGGATATGTGACAATGGCTTCTTTTAGGAACTTTAATTTCCATACTGGAACTGCTTATTTGCTACATGATCTAAGGAAGAAAGTTATACCCATAGCCATGGGAAGGTTTCTTAGTAAGGCATGTAGAAGCCAGTCTGTGAGATAAGGAAGGTGGGATATTGTTTTGCACATCCATAATGAATGGGCCACACCAAGGGTGTGTGAGAACCAACTGGAATCTTACCTACTCACATCAACCACCTACATCAAAAGAGGAAAACACTGTGAAGGAAAATGGTTATCTTCTCAGAAGCTGAAAGCCTCTTACACTATTTTTTTCCTCTTTAAAAAATAAAACTACCCTTGTCTTTTTCAAACGTAGGCATTGTATAAGAACACTTTGTTTTGCATGTGCATATCTCACATTTAATTCTTTATCTCTAATTTAAAAATAATTGTGTAATTCTGACCATTCAGTTTTACCAGGACAATAAATGATTGGTTTAAAACAACAACAACAACAACAGAGATAGGCCATTAAATACCCTGCTTTTTCAGGTTCCTCAGGCCTTCTAAGTTATTTGATAGTGAATTTACATTTATAAAATTCTGTCTTTGTTCATGGTCTCGAATAGCAAACTTTTCCCTGAAAAGATACAAAAGTATTTTATTGTCTGGCATAAGAAGTGATTATTGCTTAGCCCTATGCTTGAAGCAATAATAATAACAATATCTTATTTTGGTATAACACTTGCTTTTACAGACATTAAAGTGGCCGAGTTTTGTAAAAACTGTTAGGTAAGTAGGAATTATCCTTATTTTTGCAGAGTAGCAGGACTCAAGTAGAGGGACTCATGGTGTAATTAATTCAGTGCCCTTTCCACAAAACCAAACTGTCCTGTCACAGAGAGAATTTTAGTTCTCTTTCTTTTGTTGTTTTTGATCACTATCTCAATCTCCATTTGGTGGTCATACAAATATTTTCAAAAAGTTGAGGGAGAGTAAGTCAGGGAGGAGATTGTAGAACACTTTTTACCAATTCATTTCCTCATGTCCCTGGATCATTTTCTCCTCCTTGACATTTTCCTATCCCCCTATTTCAAAACTGCCACATACCGTGCTTTAGCTGAAAGTTTTGGAATTGTGTTGATTTTCAGGAAACAAACAAAAAATCATGAATTCATGTCTTTGTGGTATTTTAAAATGGAAAGAAATCTGTTTCAAACTGAGCATAGCCCAGACCAAAGCTCCCTCAAGTGAGAATGCCTGTGATTTTCAGGACAAGCAGGTCTAAGTGCATTATCTTTAAAAAATATTATTCCAGGCTAATCTTCACATAAAGCAGGTAAATAAAAAAGATGAGCTGTGAAAATCCACAAATAGGGCTTGAATGCCATTTTCCATGACAACGGGAGCTGCCCCCTGAACGCATTAATGCTGGGAACGTAAGGAATTTACAATTGTGCCTTCTCAGTTTTACAGTTGTGTGCTCATGTTAATTAGAGATATACTGACATTTGAAGTATCTACATTAATACACACAGCTACTGTACATTTGTGAACTGTGGCCAGAAATCTACTTTAATTGAAAGCAGTTTGCTAATCTGAATGTGTATATCCATTACATTTTAAGCTTTTAAGTTTTATATACTAGTGCCCTTCGATACTTTTTCTTTCTGCTCTCTTCACTTTCTGTTTCTAATTTATTTTTACCTGAAAGGACAGCCTGGCCTATTTTAATCACCTAGTGGTGTTTTGGAACAATATTGATGGAATTTTGAGAAAAAGTGTTTTTAATAGTGTCCTTTATTTGTTGTAGTTTGAATATCTTTTCCCTCTCTGACTTTCTAAATTGTGGGTTTTTCTTGCAAACCTTTAAAATGGCCTGCCACCTAAATAAGGTAGGATTTAGGTTTATGGAATTTGCTTCACTGGCTATATTTAAGCACTAAAAAGCTACTCTTCACAGTCACGCTCTGGTTTTAGCCAGAAAAGCCCAGTATTAGAGACCTTGGTGGGATGAACAGTGAAGAGGCATTCTATTTTTTTCTAATATAGCTGGGTTTCATCTTTCCCTCTTGATGTCAAGCCATGTATCTTAATTTTTGGTTTGCAAATGTGTTCACAATAGCTTGATGACTTGAGGTCATTGTTAGCCCTAGAGTTTTTGCTTTGTCTCTGTCACACAAAGAAAAGACCTTACATCTATTTTTTGCAAGCTTGTATTTCTTAAGAAATAAGAAATATTTCCCTGTCAGGATTTTTAACCTAATTGTTTTGTACTTGTTATTTAATGAAACTCCCACACTTACTTTTTGGACCAATCCCTGAGTATTACACAAGACCAGTTAGAAAGAAGCTTCCTTTTAGCAGAACCAGAACAAGCCGCTCTAAAAAGTTTGTAATACTCTGGACTTGTTTCATTAAACCATTTTACTGGCACCATTAAACTGCTGAGACCTGGGCCCATTAAAACTTACTCAGTATTATTGTTAGGATGATGGCCTATTTTACCCTTTATTACTTTTTTTCCACTGTGCTAAGTTCCTCTGTTCTTTATTCTTTCATGTTGCTTACTACATATTGTGCCATCACAGCACATTTGGTAATTCCAAGTTAATTGCTCAATTATCAGTGATAGTCATGAAGCACTTGAAACATGCACAGTGGAAGATTTAAAAAATTTCAAAATAAGTTGGTGTGTCATAATCTCAAATGTGAAACATGCCAATATCTGCAGGCATAAAAATACACTGCATGAGCTAGGCATTTCAGGGAAGGCAAAAATCTACTCTTAAAATCAGTGCTCTTGTCTGGCAGTGAAGTGTTTCATCTTTGCTAATTTCAAACAACATATCTAAATTTGATCTTGGTTTACTTTTCAACTCTAAAAATTTGGTCATGGTTATAAAAGAAAAGGGAAGTAAAACTGTATTGATTCAGTTTAAATGTTTTACCGGAACCTTACAATCATGATATTCACTGTTAAGTGGAATTTGATGCGAGGTAGATCCATGTTGGATATCAATCAAAGAAGCTGACTTACTAAGGATGTAGAGTGATCTCTTTATAATGTTTCTTCATTCATAAGGCAGTCCTCTAATCAGAGGACAGCATTATTACAGTGAAGGTAGTATGTTGATGCTGAATTTAGACTGAAACAACAACAACAACAACAACAACAACAACAACAACAACAATGGAACAATGACACTTTGGGGACTTATTTAGAATATCATGCAGTAATATTCTCAGATGACTTCAAGATAACTACACATTATGGCAAAATAATTATTGTAACTCTTTTGGCAACTAGGCAACTATCATTAAATTTTGCATTAGTATTCAGTTTAGGGTTTTCTCTAAACTAATATAGCGCCAACAGCTCTTTTTTAGATGCTATTATGGTTCTTTCACATTTTTATAGTACTGTAGTAAAGCTGAATTTACTGGCTACATTTGAAGGTGGAGTAGAGCAGCACAAGAGTCAACATTAAAGTGATTCAGTGCCCGTTGGAGAAAAATTCTTCTTAACTTGAGATTGGAAACAATGTGGGTCTTGAGGGCAGTTTGCTAAGAGCAGCTAATAAATTTGAATATTTCCCTAAGAAGCTGTTCCCTGAACTTGCTATTAACCAAGAAGATAGGTTTAATCATCTTTCAGCATTCTTACATAACTTTCATTAATATTTAAAGGAATTAAATGTATGTAGAGAAGGGGAAATAAAGCCGTAACCTGAACTGAGTGGTGGTCTCAAATATAAGGAGGCGAGGGAGTGTCAATAAATGCAGTAATTATGCACAGCTAACCATTATTTTATCATTAAATGACTTATAATTATAACATATATAATGTAGATCATATATAATATATAAGTATGAACTATACTTCATATTAAAACAATTTTTTTTTTGAGAGAGAGAGAGAGTGTGAACATGAATGTGAGGGGAGGGGCAGAGAGAGCAGGAGAAAGAGAATCTTTAGAAAATCTTAAGTAGATTCTATGCCCAGCTTGGAGCCCAATGTGGAGCTCGATCTCACGACTGTGAGATCTTGACCTGAGCCAAAATTGAGTTGAACACTTAACCAACTGAATCTGCCCTATAATGTCTATACTTCAGTTAACAGTAAAGTCATTGATTTACTCAAGCATTTAGATAGCAACAGTTTAGTAGCTATTTAGTTTATAAAGATTGAATAATCAGCAAAATCTAGTATGTTTTGTTGTATGCTTATCTCTATACCTCACTTGCAGCATGTAGTTTCATCTGAAGTACATATTTCATGTTATTTTGGAGTATGGATACAAATGCTTATCATTTCACCAAGTTTTTGACCACTGTAAACATCAAAATGTGAGTTAAATGTTCTAGTAAAGATAAATTTCTCTCTGCCTTCCTTCCTTCCTCTCTATTTCCCTTTCTCCCTCCTTCCCCCACCTCTCTCTTTCTCTCTCTCTCTCCCTGATACATATATATGTGTATCACCTACATATAGCTTACTAGAGTTTTTCAAAGATGCAAGGCAATCATAGTGTAAAAAGATTAATTTCCAAAGCATCATCTTCCATAGGTGACTGGCAAAAGAGACTGATCCTTAATGTTTAATCAGTCAAATAAGTTTGTCCACATGATGTAATGCTTATTATTATTATTTGTTTAGCACTAAGGGCTTGGCACAGTGCTTACAAAAGAAGAAAAGATAGTCTCTAACCTAAGGGCTTAAAACTTGATATGTTACTAGAGAGTTTATGTGGGTGGAGTTTTCTTTGGATACAAACTGTATTGGAGATAGCTCTTTTTCTTTTCAGCTTACACAGTTTCATATAAGCTTAAGTGAATGAATTCATTAATAAAATCAGATTTTCTATTTTTGTTTCACCTTTGGGCTCTTTTATACCTTTGGAACACATAAGCACAACAAAAAAAGATATGTTTGATGGCTAATTATGATTTTTCCCTTTTTGACCCAGGCATAATAGATAATTAAGCAATAGCATTAATGAAATCTAATTCTGCACCCCTATAGCTGCCTACATTATTAGGTGGAATTTAAATTCTTTTTTTTTTTTTCTTTAAAGCTATGGCAGGCTGGGAAGAAGCCAGTGGCTTGATTTTAATTATTGCCACCAGTGTTCTGAGTTTCACTGAACAAAGTGCAGAAGAAAAACAGATATTTATATTATATATGGATATTATATACAGATATTATCCTTCTGTGAATATTATTTTTCTTCCATGACTATATACATATAGCATCACTAACTAGAATGGGTTGTTTTTAAGGTGAGATTGGTCACACATAATTTGATATCTCATATAGCAGTGAGTATACACATAACGAATAGTTGACAGGTTTAAGGGATGGAAACATTCTGGGCTTTCTGGTAGTGGCCATTTGTAGAAGGCACTGTTGATTTTGTGACTAGTTACAGAGGGTTTTTCCCTGGACTTGCAGTCATGGAACAGATAGGAATTGAAAGGTAATGTCTGGGGGAACACTGAGAAAGTAAGACATGAAAAATATGGGTGTAAACAAGAGAGCTGAGTGTAAGAAAACTTTGAATGCCTGGAACTTTTTGAGAAGATATGATTGAATAAATAGAAGAAATATCTGTCCTTCCAATTTCACTGCAGTAATTGAACAGAGGAGACAAAAGGGAGAGAAGTTAGTGAAACAAGACTATTGAAATAGGAGACTTTTGTAAAATCACAAAATGGATTTGAGGATTGTTATTTAAGATGTGGAAATAATTATTTGGATGACAGTAGTAACTTAAAAAGAGCTCTATAGTTTTTTCCCCCTAATTTGTTCAATTTTATTGATTTCAATTTAGTGCATTTTAAGAACAACTGTAGGACTTTTAGGAAATGGGTAGCCCCTGGTAGAAAAACCAACGAGAATAATTTTGCTTTATTTGGGGAAAAATTAACATAGATATATATGAAAATACTCATTTAGGTATTGCTCTAATATTTTATATGGGAGATCTTTAGAAATGTCTTGTAACTATCACCAAGAAGCATCCTTGTATCATCTAGAACAAAGAATCTTATGAATTAGGTTTCAAATATGTTATATGATGTTTTTAGTTTTAGAGGTTGGGAAGTTCTTTGGAATAACATTTCTGTAAAATGACTTTTAGTGTAACGAATCTTCCTTTCCTTTCTCCTTCTGCTTTTCCTCCCTTCCTCCCTCCCTTCCTTCCTATCCTCCTTCTCCCCTTGAGTCATTTCTTTCCTTCATTTAGAGATAGTTTGTTTTCAGTTAGCCTGTATGCTGCTTGCAAAGTTGTAAGATAATAACATGTGTCCATTAAATTGTAGGCAGGCTCACGTTTTTGATTAAGGACTGAAGGGTCCCTATTTGGTTTCTTTTTTTAAAATTTATTTTATTTTATTGTTTAAAGTTTTTATTTATTTATTTTGACAGAGTGAGAGAGAGCAAGCAGGGAAGGGGCAGAGAGAGAGAGAGAGGGAGAGAGATAATCCTAAGCAGGTTCTGCACTGTCAGCGTGGAGCCCAATGCAGGGCTTGAACCCATAAACCATAAGATCATGACCTGAGTCAAAATCAAGAGTCAGATGCTTAACCAACTGAGCCACCCAGGGGCCCCTATTTTAATTTCATTTCATTTCATTTCATTTCATTTCATTTCATTTCACTTTATTTTATTTTATCTTTTGGGCGGGAGGGGCAGAGAGAGAGGGAAAGAGAGAATCTTAAGCAGTTTCAATACCCTGCATGGAGCCCCACACGGGCCTGAATCTCACAATGGTGAGATCATGACCTGAGCTGAAATCAAGAGTTGGATGCTTAACTGACTGAACCGCACAGGTGCCCTCCTATTGGGTTTCTTATATGAACTAAGGGTACTCTTGCTCTTTTTGTGTAATCAAAGAAACTGAAGAACTGTTGGGATTAGTTTTACTGTTATGAGGCGATGAAGTTAGGATAATGGGAAAGAAGTGGTCATCTTTATTGACCTAACAGTTTGCTAAACCTGAATTAGGATTTGTCAAATTTGAAGGCTTGTTGAATGTTTGCTCTCTATGAACAAGATTAGTCATGGTCAAAAAGGATAATTTTTAAGTTTTCAGAAAGACTTTCTATAGTCTATAGACTGTTTGGCCGTATACTTACAACCTTGAAGGCAGTCCTTAGTTGTGTTTTTCTGGCAAGTCTACCATACAGAGTGAATTCGTCACAGGTTTTGATGTTGGTTGTTTCTTGAGAATTAGTTTGACCAGGGGTTAAATATCCCATGCAACCAACAGGGTAAAATTTATGAATGATCTTAAGAATACTAAGCAGGAAATGAAACCCAGATATGCCTGAAAGAAAGTTGTGGATTGGTTAAGGTTATGATTATACAGGAAACTAATAGAACAACAAGCTTTGCAGCAATTTGAAGTGTTTAACAGGGAACAGGCTGCCACTCTCTCATTACACTACCGGCCAGACCAGCACTCTAAACTTCCCAGTGTCTGTGGCAGGAGAGGAGTGGGAGGGAATCAGGGGTCTATGGCAGAGAGAAGTTAACAAAAAGCAGCTATTGCTTGTGCTGAGCACCCGTATGTTTTAGACATTGTGCAATGAGCTTTCATGTTGTTATTTTTAATCCTTTCAATAGTCTTAAAAGATAATCCCTCCCTCTTCCAAGTCCCCAGTTTTTTTTTTTTCTCTGTCTCTAAATTCTGCTTTCTTTTTTGCTTTAATAGCACTTAAAATGATTGGTAAGTATCATATATTTGTATGTTTATTTAATGTCTATTTTCTTCACCAGACTAAAGGTTTTGTCAGGGCTGAGACCATGATTATTTTGTTCAATCCTGTATACCCAGTTTCTATCACACTGCTTGACACAGTATTCTCCCAATAGATATTTGTTGAGTGAATGAGCATCTGAACAAAATATAAAGGAAAGAAGGAAGGAAGAAAGGAAGAAAAAGGCAGAGTTGGGATACAAACACAGTCTATTTGACTTCACGACACATGTCTTCTCACTCTAGAACAGCAGCAGGGGTTCACTTTATTTAGAATATTCTTGATTATGCACTTATCTGACAAAATTTTCATAGGTTCAGCTGTCATAGAGTGTCTCAAATCTGTTTGCATTGTAGTCTGAGAATTCTTACATCTTATTTTGAGCCTGAATGCCATGAAAAAGCTGAACTGCCTTTTTTCTCATACTGTTGGAATATTGCAACCATTTTATTTTAACAGTTCTCTCTAGATATATAGATTTCATGTTCTAGATTTTTGGGTTTCTGCTCTTCCTACACAAAGAGAGTGCATTTCTCTTTCCTTTTCTGAGATTGTCACTTAATTTAGGTTCTTGTGCTGCTAAATTGACTCTCAGTAATAGGCAGAGTAACTGCTGTATGCTGTGCTGAGTTTTTTCCTGGAGAAGAGGTGCGTCACTCTTGTTCAGAGAGGACCTGTGGGAGGGGCTGGGCTCACCCACGGAGCTCTTATCTTGGCGGGTGCCAGGCACTGGGGCTTGGTTTGGTCATTGGGCAGTGAGTTCCTTCTGTTTTCCTCATTTTTGCTGCTTGAATTTTTCCTTGTTAGTAATAAATATCAGTGTCAAGAAGTTTTTTGCTTTAATATTGCTTTTTGAATAGTGCTTTTGATGAGTTTCATATCCTTTTATCTCTGGTTCCATCTTTTAAAATAGCCTTACTGTGTCTTTCCATTCTATTCCCCAGGAAGGGAGGTAATATAAGTATGTTGAGAGTAAATTCAAGGTTTGTCCAATCCCATAGTACAGAAAAGTGTCATTGTGTCTAGGCTTTCAACAATGACATATGTAGCCTTGAAAGCATACATTTTAAAGGTGTGCAGATATGGTCAGATCAAAAGGAAGTATGTATCTCCCAGATACATTGAATAGGTACATATTTAAATATTGATGTCAGCTTAAATTCTCCTATGTAAACTCCCAGGAGGATACAAGAAACAGATTTCTGTGATATGAAACAATAATCATCTTTACTGGACCAAATTGACAATTTTGGAAGCTCTGGTCATATGGGAATTTATCGTTCGAAGCAGCCTGTCCTACTTGGAAGTTAGTATCTTAGTGACGAATGATCTGACCCATTAGGGTCTTCACCTTGGACGGTGTAATCAGTAGTCAATTTAACTTTCAACTTGCCCTTTGAAAACTATTTAAAGATGTGATTATTTGTTTTCCCAGTTATGGAAAATCCTATTTTTTCTTTTGTAGCAAAAATTTACTTCCCAGGAGAGTGCTTAGTATCTGTTAGAAATTAATTCAACTCAACAAATATATACTGAGTACTGATTTATTCAAAGGAGAACATTAAATGCTGCATTGGAAATAAATACAAGTACACAAAATTCCTGCCATCAAGAACCTTAGAATCTAGACATAATTATTAACCCCCTTCCTTATTCCTTTTTGTGTGCTAACACAGTGTCTAACTAGTACCTAACTAGTACATGGCTCAAAGGAGGGATTAATAAATGTTAATTAAGTTACATTGATTATTGCAGAGGAAAAGTGTAATTTCTTATGCAGAATATATTAAGTGACTTAATAAACTAAAAAAAAAAAATAGCACTCTGGGGGTTCAAAAGAAAGCTATATCCCATGAAGAAGAAAGACTATAGGAAGCAGACTCTTTGATGGTCTTTGAAAGTTGAGTATATTTTGTTAAAGGAATAGGGGATGAAGACAAGAGCATCCTGGTAGTGAGGGGATATCACAAGGATGAGTTTGGGACAGACAAATGGAAACAAGGAAGTATGGGTTAGGGAACAATGAGAAGTCCAGTCTGAGTGAGGTACAGGCTATGTATAAACTAGAAAATTTAGTGTGGTCATATCATTGTGACCTGTAAGGCTAGGTTAAGGTGTTTGGTGGATTTTAGGGGGCCATCACAACCAAATAGTCCAGTGGTATGGCGAGAGCTTTGCTTTTGAAAAAGTAGTTCAGCCAGCAGTTTGTAGAGTTGATTAGAGGGAAGAAAGTCTTGAACTAGAGAATAGCTTGTGAGGGCTATTGTAATAGCCTAGGCAGGAGGTAGAAGGTGGTATTTGGGGAACAGAAAGAAGAGACTTTGCCAATATAGGATCAATAGGCCTAGTTAGATTATATGTGGTGGAGAGTATGGGGGAAAGAAAGGAGTCAAAATGACTCTAATTGCTGTCCCCATTCATGAGTAAAAATTAGGAGTATTTTTTTCTTTCCATGGAGAATTGGGAGGAAGAGGCGTTTTTAAAGGAATAAGAACATACTTAAAATTACTTTGAGGTTTAGAGGCATAACATAAACACAAAAATCATTAACACTAGGAGTTAAAATGCACCAGGCAGGGTGTTGTTGATTTCAGAAGGGTAAAGTAAAACTTGGATACTGTGAGTGAGAAAAGTAACAATGCTTGAGATTATGGTATTCTTATCAACTGGCTTTCACATAGGGATCAGTACATGACCTCTGTGAGGAATAAAACAGGTGCATAGAATTTGGTTACTTTTAAAACTTTCCCAGATAAAATGATGACTATGACTCTGATTATATTGCCATATTTTGTCCTTCTCTACAGAAGGAATAGTTGCAGCAAATATACTTAGAATATAGGCCCTCTCTGCTTATCTCTTTCAAGGGAAGAAGAGGTAGTGTAGGAAAGCATATTCATGAGTAAGAAAAGACTTATTGAAATAAGAATTAAGGAAAGAAAAGGCTTTTTCAAGAGAATGGGATAAAGTCAAGTTGATTTCATAAAGGATCCTTGTCATTCTCATTATTTTATCGTTCAGACTAACACTAAAATGCATTCACTCATTTATTCATTCACTTGATAAGAATATGAATTCAGGACTCTTTTGACATCAATGGAGTTTAAAAGGAAAAGGAAGATTTAGTCCACAGGAATTTGTAACCTATTTGTGGAAGGAAATGAAATATACATATATGAAAAAGAAGAGCAAAAAAGTGACTGGTACAAACAAAACCTAACAGTTCCTCCCTGAGAAATGCTTTGGCCATTATTTCTTCTTCATGGCAGGAACCTTGTATTGGTGGAAGGAACATGGCCATTGTCCCTTCTTAGAGACCTAGAGTTTCTGGTCATCTCCGTCTTCACTCAACTATGTATGCAGCCTCCTGACACACTGAACCCCTTACTATCGCTTTATTGAAGGATGCTCTTTCATTACCTGTGTATGACTTAAAGATCTGGCTCATTTGGGCCTAGCAAATAGCGCATATTATGGAGTGCATAATAGGTTCTAATAAAATGCCTTTGAGTGCATTACAGAAGCTCTGTCATATGTTTTATCAATTAAGATATTTTAGGTTAAACAATCTTTAGAAATTTAAGTATCCTGTCAGTAAGTACAGAATAAAAATTCTAAGTGAGAAAAAAATTAAGTATCCTTTGAAAAAGTTAACATCTATTACTTTTTCACATCTTATGCCTTTTATATGCCTCTAATACTTTAAAACCCCCACACAACTTTTGAGTGCCTTTCATGAATCACATTTATATTAGATACTTCATATTAGTCTTGAAATATATGGTGTGGAATCCCTGCCACCCGTTGGTACTGCTGCGTACTAGCTGTGATCTTATGCAAATCAAATAACCTCTTGGAGCCTTAGCTTCCTTACCGGTAAGTGAGACTCTTACCTACTGCATTTTTTTTACAGCTTTATCAATGTATAATTGGCATATAATAAACTACACATATTTAAAGTGCACAATTTGATGTTTTGATGTAGGTATACACCAGTGAAGCCATTTCTCCTACCAAGATAATTTGCATATCCATCACTCCTAACAGTTTCTTAATGTCTCTTCTGAGTTCCTCATTCCTGTCCCTCTATCTTTCCCTGAGTTTACATCAAGGCAATCACGGATCTGCTGTCACTATAGATTAGTTTGCTTTAAAAAATTTTTATGTAAGTGGAATTATGCATTATTTATTTTTTTGTCTAGTTTATTTCATTTAGCATAATTATTTTGAAATTCATTCAAGTGCATGTCAATAACTTATTTTTTAAATTGCTGAGTAGTGTTTCATTGTATGGATATACCACAATTTGATTATCCATTCAGGTTCTTTCTAGTTTTTGCTTATTACAAATGAAGCTACTCTGGACATTGTCTTTGGGTAGATATAAGCTTTCTTTCTCTTGGGTAAATACCTAGGAGTAAAATAGTGAGTTTACATAGAGTACGTTTACCTTTAAAAGAACTGCTAATTGTTTTCAAAGAAGTGGTTGTACCATTTTACATTTCTAATAGCAATGTATGAGAGTTACAGTTGCCCTACATCCTTAGAACTCTTTGTATGTTCAGTCTTGAATTTTAGCCATTCAGATGGCTTACAGTGATATCTCATTGTGATTTTCATTTGTAGTTCTCTAGTGACTGATGATGTTGAACATCTTTTCATGTGCTTATTTACCATCTGTCTATCTTGTTGAAGTACCATTTAAATCTTTTGCTGTTTTTTTAAAATTGGGGTTGTCTTCTTTTTTATTGAGGTTCAATTGTTTCTATATATTCTAATTTTTTTAATGTTTATATTTATTTTTTGAGACAGAGAGAGACAGAGAATGAGCAGGGGAGGGGCAGAGAGAGAGGGAGAC
Organism: Leopardus geoffroyi; assembly: GCF_018350155.1. Classification (NCBI taxonomy): domain Eukaryota; kingdom Metazoa; phylum Chordata; class Mammalia; order Carnivora; family Felidae; genus Leopardus; species Leopardus geoffroyi. Next base: position 72,902,263 of record NC_059329.1, on the reverse strand, counting down.
ACAGAATCCAAAGCAGGCTCCTGGCTCTGAGCGGCTAGCACAGAGTCCAACGCGGGGCTCGAACTTGTCAACTGAGAGATCATGACTTGAGCCAAAGTCAGATGCCCAACGGACTGAGCCACCCAGGGGCTCCTATATATTCTAAATTACAAATTATTTGTCAGATGTATGTTTTGCACATATTTTCTACTAGTCTGTAGCTTGCTGTTTAAGTATCCTGAAGAGCTAAAGTTTTAAATCTTGATGAAGATGAAGCCCAATTTATTATTTTACTTTATATTTCATGCTTTTTGTGTTGCACTTAACAAATTTTTGCAAAACCCAAGGTCACTAAGATTTTCCCCTTTGCATTATTTTAGAAGTTTTATAGTTTAAGCTCTTGAGGTCTGTGATTAATTTTGAGTTAATTTTTATAACGGGGTGAGGTATGGTTTGAGGTTTATATTTTTGCTTATGGCTGTTCAAATGTTTCAGTGCCATTGGCTGAAAAGATTATTCTTTTCCCTTTAAATTACCTTGGCACTTTTGTTGAAAATCAATTGATCATATACATATAGGTTTATTTCTGGAGTGTCTATTTTCTTCCATCGATCCATTTATCTATTTTTTTATGCCACCAACTTGATTACCTAAGTACTGTAGCTTCATGGAATGAGTTGGGAAATATTCCTTCTTTAATTCTCTGGAAGAGTTTGTGTACAAAACAATAGGTGTTATTTCTTTTTGAGTGCTTAAACGATTTCACTAATGAAGCCACCTGTGCTTGGAGTTTTCTTTCTGGGAATATTTTTAACTGAAAATTCAATTTCTTTAACAGATATAGAACTATTTAGAATTTAATTTAATCTATTTTACTGTGTACTTTGGGTTTAATTTGCTCTTCTTTTTCTAGTTCCTTAAGGTGAAAGCTAAGATAATTTGGAATGTTTTCCAATATTGGTATTAGTGCTATAAATTTACTTCTAAGTACTGGTTTAGCTGCATCCCATAAATTTTGATATTTGGTGTTTTCATTTTTATTCAGTCCAAAATACTTTCTAATTTCCCTTTTGATTTGTTCACCTTGCTCTGTAGACCATTTAGAAATATTATTTTATTTCCTAATATTTAAGAATTTTCTGTATATCTTTCTGTTATTGAATTCCTAACTGTTCTGTTGGCTGGCAAGTTCTATAAGTGTAAACTAAGTAAAGTTGGTTGATAGTGTTGTTCAGGTCTTCTATATCCTTACTGATTTTTTTTGTCTACTTGTTCTATCATTAATTGAGAGAGAGATTTTGAAAACTCTGATTATAATTCTTCTTGAAATTTCATAGTTTTTCTTTCTTGTATTTGGAAGCTCTATTAGGTGTGTAAATGTTTAGGGTCATTATATCCTCCTAACGAACTGACCCCTAATCATTTTACAAGAATCCCTTTATCTCTAGTAATATTCTTTGCTCTGAAATCTACTTTGTCTGATAGCTACTGCAGCTTTCTTTTTATCAGTGGTACTATGGGTAATATATTTTCCCATATTTTCGCTTTTAAAGTATATTGTCTTCATTTTTAAGTGAATTTCTTGTAGACTGCATGCAGTTGAGTCTTGCTTTCTATCCAGTATGACAGTTCCTCATGTTTATTTTGGATGCTTAGACCACTTACACTAATGTAATTTTTTATGTGGTTGAGTTTAAATGCATATATCTGCTCTTTGTTTTCTATTTGAACCATCTTTTCATTGTTCCCTTTTCCTGATTTAATTTTGAGAAATTTTGATGATTTTTATTTAAAATTCTTTATTGGCTTATTATTCTTGATTTTTTGTTTTAATTACATTTTACTGATTGCTTTAGAATTTATAACAACTCCATATAACTTATCACAGTCTTATTTCAAGTAATAGTATCACACTTCACATATGGTATAAGAATCTTACAATAGTATACTTACTTTCTCCCTCTTAGTCTTTGTGCTATTATCATACACATTACTTCTGCATATGTCATAAACCTAAAAATAATTATTTTTGCCTTGAATAGTCAATAATATTTTAAAGATATTCTAAAAATAAGAAAGTATTTAATATTTACTCACATATTTACCATTTTCAGTACACTTGATTCCTTTGTGTAGATTTAGATTTCCATTTGGTAGCATTACCTTCTGCCTGAAGGACTTTTAAAATGTGTCTTGTAGGATATTTCTATTCGTAAGCTGGTGAGATTTCCTTCTGCTTTTGTATTTCTGAAAAATGTTTATTTTGCTAGGTATAGAATTTTTAAACTATCTTTTTTTGTTGTTCAGTAATTTAAAGATGTTGATCCATTGTCTTTTGGCTTGCATTGTTTTCAAAAAGAAGTCATATGTAATTGTTATATATGTTCCTCTATATGTGATGTGTCATTTTTCTTGGCTAATTTTAAGATTTTCTTATTATTACTGGTTGTAAGAAATTAGATTACCATATGCCTTAGTGTAGTTTTGTTAATGTTTCTTGAGTTCAGAGTTTTTAAAATTCTTATACCTGTGGATTTATAGTTTTTGCCACATCTGGAAAATTTTCAGCTGTTATTTCTTCAGAATTTTTGTGTTCACTCTCACACTTTGTAGAATTCAATTACATACACACACACACACACACACTTATTTTAAATATGATTTATTGTCAAATTGACTAATATACAGTGTGTAAAGTGTGCTCTTGGTTTTTGGGGGTAGATTCCCTCAATTACATATATATTAAGCAGGTTGAAGATGTCCTGCAGTTCATGGATTCTGTTCACATTTTTTCATTTTTTTTCACTCTCTATTTCATTTTGGTTTGTTTTTTGTTAAGTCTTCAAGTTCACTTGTCTTTGTCATGTGGTGCCTAATTTGTTTTTTAATTCCACCTGGTGTATTTTTCATCTCAGACATTGTATTTTTTATCTCTGGAAGTTCAATTTGAGTCTTTGTTGTATATTCAGAATCTCTACTTAATAAGTTTAGTCCTTTAGTTCTATGAATAAATAGAATATAAATATAATAACTGTTGCAATATCCTTGTGTACTCATTTTATCATCTTTGCCATCTGGCTCAGTTTCAAATGATCAATTTTTCTCCTCATTATGGGTTGTATTTTCCTTCTTCTGTATATGCCTGGTAATTTTTTATTGGATGGCAGAATTTTACCTTGGTGAGTTCTGAATATTTCTGATTTCCTACAAATATTTTTGGACTTATTTTCTGGTATACAGTTAAGATACTTGGAAATAGTTTGATCTTTTCAGTGCTTGCTTTTAAGCGCTCTCAGTTGGAACTAGTACAGCCTTTAGGATTAATTTTCTTCCCTACTGAGGTATTACTGTTTTGAGTACTTTGACAAATTTCCCTTGTGTTATGAAGTTTTATACTTTTGATGATGGAAAAATGAACCATTTCTGGCCTTATGCGAGCACTGGGGATTGTTTTATCTGCTGTTTCTAGATGTATCTTCCCCAACCTTGGTTAGCTTCCTCACATACATGAACTGATCAGTATTGGCTAAATTCTTGTGAGAATCTGCAAATTTCTGTAAGTCTATGTGTAGGTCTCTCTCCTTTGATACTCTGCTCTATGAACTATAGTCACCTGTCCTTCCTAGACTCCCAGCTGCATCTTCTTAACTCACTGAGACCATCAAACTCTGCCTTCGTGCACTGTAGTGGGTAATTTCTTTCTCCATGCAATAAGCTGGGACAACTGTAGGGATGGCCTCATTTTTATTCCCATCAGGAATCACTGTTCTTCATTGCTTGATGCCCAGTGTCTGAAAACTGTTGTTTTCTAATAGTTTTGTCTATTTTTTCCCCCTAGTTGTTTAAGTCACAAGGTTAAAGAAGTCTCTATTAGTCCATCTTGGTCAGAAGCAGAATTCTCCATATATATGTAAAAAAAATTACATAATATATATTGAGCTGAAGTATATTAAGAGTGCTTCACATAGAGAAAATATTAGATAATAGATGGGTACTATTGCTATTTCTCTGCCTTCATCCTGTTAACCAAAGAAGCTTTATTATATATGCCACCTTCTATATGACATCTTTACAGACTAGTACCACCCAGATGATTTATTACTTGTATTTTTAATTTTTTAATGTCTATTTTTTGTTTGTTTGTTTATTTATTTATTTATTTATTTCTGAATTCTTTTAAATTTATTTTTGAGAGAGAGAGAGAGAGAGAGAGAGAGAGAGCCAGAGCAGGAGAGAGGCAGAGAGAGAGAGGGAGATACAGAATCCTAAGCAGGCTCTAGGCTCTGAGCTGTTAGTACAGAGCCCATCACGGGCTCCAACTCACAAACTTGAGATCATGACCTGAGCTAAAGTTGGATGCTTAACTGACTGAGCCACCCAGGTGCCCCAATGTTTATTTTTGAGAGAGAGAGAGCAAGCATGAGCAGGGGAGGGAGAGAGAGAGAAGGAATCTGAACTGAAGCAGGCTCCAGGCTCAAAGCTGTCAGCACAGAGCTTGATGCGGGGCTAGAACCCACAAACTAGGAGATCATGACCTAAGCCAAAGTCAGATACTTAACCGACTGAGCCACCCAGGCACTTCTACTTTTAATTTTTTTATACCCACATCACTTTTTTTACATTTATTATGACACAACTCGATGTTATATATTTTGGTTTACTTGTATTTTCTTGTGGTAGATTGTAAGTTCTTAGACAAAAAATATCTATCTTGTTTATATATCCTTAGTTTCTAGCGGATAGTAAATGCTTAGATATTTGTTGCCTAAGTGAATAATCAGGAATGTCTTATACCTTTTGTGAAATATTCAAGAGTAGAATTTTTGATTGGGAAGGAAAGGGAGGTGGTTTAGAAGTATGAGAACATTTGAGCAGAATGAAAGCAGAGAAGGGTAAGATTTTGGAGATCCAGAGAGCAGCATTAGAGCAAAAGGTGATTTGTTGAAGTTGGTAGTATATAATGATAATGCCAAGGCTACTACTACTGCCACTTCTGGTAGTAGTAGTAGTAAATTTCCTATGAATGTGATAGAGATAGAGGAGTATAGAATGGAGAATGGGAGAGACATATGTAGTGTCAGTGAAACCATTTTATGATTACATTGCTGTAATATAGATGATAACATTGGTAACATAAATATATATTGTGCGAACCAGTGTAACTTGAACTGAGGCTTTTCAACAAACTGATGATAACACAACACACTTTTGGGAGTAGGTAAAACTTGGAGGGAAATGGTAGGAATGGGTTAACTGAGAAGAAGCAGATAGGGATTCTAGATAGTGGAGAATAGCATAAACACAAATAGTATAAGCCATAATTAAGTGTAATATAGTTGAAAGAATAAATGGACCTTGGAGTTGGGTTCACAGGGCTTTACTCTCATCACCACTTGGTGTGACTCTGGACAAATACCTTCGCCTGTTTGAAATGCAATCCCCTCATCTATAAAATGGGTGTGGTTGTTGGGAAGATTATATGATGCATAGAGAACATTTATTTTATATCTGGCAGATAGTGGGTCCAATAACAATTAGTTTCTTCTTTTTAGACATTCTATATCTTCTGATGAGGAAAGAAAAATGCTTCAAGAAGGACTTTGTGACCCCTCATCACTTTGTATAAGAGCCCAGGTATAATATATATAATTTATGAGTATAACTAATGTTCCCATTTATTTCCTATTTCCGTGGCAAATTAAGATTGCATTGCATTTTTGTGGTCCAATATCAAGGCTTAGGTAACTTGAACACTCAGTTTCTTTACATCTTGTACTTTTAACTTGTATTTAAAATTATTGGGATTATTGGCTAAACTTTACATACAAATTAAACCACTTTACTACCACAATTCAATATTTTTCAAAAATGCTTCTATTTATAAGGGACACGTGTATTGAATAAAGGATTGGAAAAATGAGTATCAGAAACCCTAAATTTTCCCAAATCTTAAACCCATTTACATTTATTTATTTATTTATTTATTTATTTATTTATTTATTTATTTATTTTTGAGGTATAATTGATGTATAGCATTATATAAGTTTCAGGTGTAAGTGTTTTATTTTATGAATACAATCAGTTTTTATTTCAATTTTCCATTGTGGAAGTGATATAAGGCACAGAGTAAAATTTAGAAACCTGTGACTTTAAAAATAATCATACTTTAAATCTCCAATCACCTTATAAAAGACCACTGTTAGTGTGTACTTACAAAATATTTTGGATACATGGGGATTTAAAAGTAATTTAGCATAATCAATCTAGAAAACAGAGAAATCTTTTAATTTCTTCACTGAAGGAAAAATTCAGGACTCTTCCAGTTAACTAACTCTAAATTCTAAAGAATTTGCACAGTTAATAGAATAAAAAGTGATAAACCGTAATAGTTTGGAAGCTAGTTTTTAGCACTGTTTTTGGCTCTTGAATACTTACATTAACATAGACAACTTGTATGTGTGGTACTTAATGTTCCTGATCCTGCCAAATGAAGAACCACCTCTTGTCAACTGCTGGGTGGTGAGTTAATGGGGATCTAGTGTGGGGTGGCACCTGGCTTCATCTTCTCCATCCATTATAGATTGTTCTTTGCATTTATAAACTTTCCACTGGCCTTGATGATAGTTTGCTTGGTTTAGTTGCCTTATTTTTGGTTTAACACATGTTGCCTCTAGAATGCTTGTAAACCTGTTGAGAGGCTAAGTTTTGATGAATCCCACAAAACTCCTCTATAAGGCATGAACTGAAACTGAGGAGTTGACAACATTAATAATTCAGTATTTGGCAGTGTTGTGGGTATTAATGCATTTATAATTCACCTTGACAAAGCCTGGCCTGATCAGATGCAAAAATGAGTTTAGTCATCTCATTTTAGTTTCTGATGAGTATTTTTTGTTTTTTTCCAACCTGTACATGTGTTAGAGAAAATATTAATCTCCCCTTAGAAACACAAGGTTCATAGCCTGCATGACTATGTGTTGTGGAATAAAAAATGTGTTATAATAAATTGCCATTTTGATCTAATGAAAATAATGTTAGGAATTTTTATGTTACATTATTGCTGATTTGGGATATTTTAAATTGCCCATTTATTCAAAATTTCAAGGTGAAGTACCTGTTTTGGTATTTCAAATAAACATTTAACTCCTAACTTTATTTATTTATTTATTTATTTATTTATTTATTTATTTACTTTAATGTTTATTTATTTATTATGAGAGAGAGAACATGAGCAGGGGAGGGGCAGAAAGAGAGAGGGAGAGGGGGAATCCCAAGCAGGCTTTGCACCATCAGTGCAGAGCCTGATAAGGGGCTCTATCCCATGAACCGTGAGATCATGACCTGAGCCATAACCAACTTGAGCCACCCAGGCGCCGCACTCCTAACTTTAAATAACCAGTAAATTTATATACTGTATGCAGGCAAACTAGATAAAGCATTTGTCAGAAAAATTAAAACATGCTAATAATACTAAGTACATGAAATAGCTAAATGTATTCAGTATTTAGGACTTAAAGTTATTTCACAAAAATTACTTTCATGGAGAAAAATGTATCTTCTTGTATTAAAATACCATAGGAATGACACAATTTCTATTAAATTATTAATAACTCCAGGATACACCTCATAATTTGTGTGGCCTAGAAATAATATGGCAATGGCTAGAGTGGAAAAATCCTGCTCCTTAAAATTTGGTGGCTTGTTGAACTGCCTGAAGAATCCATGTCCTTCTGCCACATAACAAATACGTCTTATGAGTGCAAAGGAATTAGTTTTAGATCTCTAACTTAGGCTCTTTTGGGCTGATATAACCACTTTGTTGTTATATTTTCTCTTTTTTAAAAATATTTTTTGATGTTTTATTTTATATTTGAGAGACAAAGAAAGAGAGAGAGAGAGAGCATGAGCAGGAGAGGGGCATAGAGAGGGAGACACAGAATCGGAAGCAGGCTCCAGGCTCTGAGCTGTCAGCACAGAGCCTGATGCGGGGCTCGAACTCACGAGCAGTGAGATCATGACCTGAGCCGAAGTCCGAAGCTCAACTGACTGAGCCACCCAGGTGCCCCTATATTTCCTCTTTTAAATGATATAAATGAGAAATTTAAATTTCCACATAAAGAAAACGTATATTATTTGGTTCTTGAAATATTTGTGCCCATATTTTTACCTAAGAATCATTATTATTATATTCAAGTTGAATTACAAGGATGAAATCTTATAAATTTGAAATAACCTTTTGTGGTGATAAGATGTTGTTTACATTACTCGGTGAAAGATACTGACTTAATAAAACTAAAGGAAATAAGTCAAATGGAGACGATTTTGTTTTGACTGCTTAAAAAGCTGATTTTAACTTTTAATAAATTGCAGCATAATCAGAGACTTATGTATCAATATTGTATTTTCACTAACATAAATCTTCAAATGGGAAATTATGTCCACATGATAAATATGTAGGGTTAATGATGTTAATTTGCCACCTGTGTCATGGAACAACTCCTTTGATCCTTATATAAAAATTTCCATAGTTTTCTTCATAAGTCTTTAGAGTCTAAAAATAATCTGAATTAAAAAGAAAAAAATTTAACGCTATAAAAAGCTCACTCTTGCCAAAAAATGAATCATGCATAAGATCTGAAAATAAGTAGAAAAAAATTAGAGGTATATTTTAGATAGCAGAATGGATCCATTCAAAGAATTTGTAGGAGTGTCTTTATTATGCTATGGTAATAATAAATGGTATTGTGCTACAAGCTTCATAATAAAAATGGAATAGATTTTCAACCATAAGCTAGTTTAGTAACTTAAGCTCAATTTCTCTCCACTTCTGTATCTCTTGCAAAGGAGAATGTACTACATCTCTGTGAACAACCTGAATTTCTCTTGCCTTGGAAAATCATAAAGTCCAACTTGGCTTTTGACACAGTCTAAGCTACTTGGATTAGGTAAAACTGATCTTAAAAGAGAAAAATTGGAGACTCAGCAAACCCCAGCAGATATTTTGACACACTCTTGGAGCTGATAAGAGTCGTCATAAATTTAAACATTACCTTTCCTAGCACAGAAACTTCACTAATAAATGGCTTTGAATATTTTATGAATGATTGAGAATCCTGTTTGCTAATAAATCCGCTGGAAGCTGTGACTTCTTTGGGATGGTTTTACTTTTGGGGGAAGGAGTGTTGAAGACAAGGTACTGATGAGGTGTCGTATAATTTTACAAGTTGCATAACTGCTTTTAACTATGAAACTATCTCTGATTAAAATAACAATTGAGCTTGTAATTTTTTCTGAACAGCTGCTGCTACAGGGGGTCATTACCTTGGAGAGCTCAAAAATAATCGTACTCCTGGTACATGAGTTATGTAGTCTTGTGTTTTACAGCAAAGCACAAAGTTTAAAGCCTATAGAAGAATGTTATTTGAAAGCTGTCAAACCATGTTAAAAAAGACTGCATCGTCAAAAGGCCCTGGTGGCCACGATTCTGCATGTAGCCTTGTCTTATTCATTATAAAATGCATGTTTATAAAGTTCCACAGAGCATCCAATTCCCAATTCACTTATATCAGCAAGACTTAACTTGCTCATTAATCTAAATTCTTTTGCAACTTTAATCTACATGTTTAATTAATCATAAAATGAGGCGGTAAGTAATTTCAGCAATGTGTGGCTTGTTATCAGATGCATTTAATCACTCTTCTGTGAGCTCATTTGGAAACACCTGAAGATGTCGAGTGCAGTTTGAATAAGCATAAATTATTCTTTGTCAGTGTACTTCACTCAACTAATAAGACATTAATTTAAAAGGCACTGTTTGTCATTTTTAGATCTTTACCAATATTTTTAGCTTAGCAATATAACTCTAATTGTATATATGATTCACAACTAGTGCCCGCCATAGGAAAGGGTAAGAGTTTAATTCATTTTTCTTATTTACATGTAATTATGTCATGTAATCTTAGTTTTTAATGAGGATTAACCATCTTGTAAGTATTCATACGCTTTTGGAATAAGGTACTAATGAATTACAGTTGGAAAAATTATTTGTTGGTACAAAGGCTTATGATTCCTTGTTTCTTGTGTAGGTTAGGTCTGAAAGGACTTGAGGTTTGGGAAATGGCATTCATTTGAGGATAGAGGTTATATCATGCAGATGTTAACCTTACAAAACCCAAGTAAAATAGCTACATTCAGCTATCTCAAATAATAATGTGTAGTCCTTGTTTAGGACTAGATAGCCTAAAATAATGAAAGTCCATTTTTTCCCTCAGTTTCTTAACAGTATTTCACAGTTGATGATAGCATTTTAAAAAAGGGCAAAAACCAAGAACAACTGTAATAACAAAAACCCACTCATAGCTTGAGAGCAAAAAAAAAATTCATGAGAGCTGAGTGGGTTATATATCTCGATGTCAGGAGTATAGGAATAAAAATTGCATTTTATAGGATGTCATCACCTGTCCTGCTTCTGCTATGAGAGTAGTGACATACGGTAAGAATAATTATCTCAGTGGAAACAAATTTATTTACCTGCCGTGGAGCATCCCTGTTCATCTTACTCATGAACTCATCTCACTCATACACTGTCTATGGATTGTCAGTGGTAAGCCAGAGGGGATGATTCCTGAAAAGGGAATATTGGTTTGGGCTGAAATATAGCCATATTCTCCATTTTTATTTGATGTGCACATCTCCTGGGCTTATTCCCTTTCTTTAGGGATCCTTTACACTGAGCTAACAGTTATTTATATGTCCATTTCTTGCCCTATGCCTCATGACTATGTAAAAGTTTTTTCTTTCTGTTTTCCTTTCTAAGGGAAAACAAAATCCCAGGAAAACTCGTTTGTATGGTTCAAGTAATATATGCCATAGCAGCACATCACAGTGAAATGCCATTTACCCTTACTTCACTTAAAGCAGTATAAATTGTTTTCTTAGAACCACTGGTGAAAACCTCAAACCCTAAGGCCTTTTTTAGAAGAATTTTTGAAAAACAACATTTCATTTGAACTTATCTTTCTTGACAAGAACACTTTTTAAAATTTTTAAATAATCTTAATGGATAGACACATACAGTCTAATATGGAGGCTTAGGGGCGCCTGGGTGGCTCAGTCGGTTAAGCGGCCGACTTCGGCTCAGGTCATGATCTCGTGGTCCGTGAGTTCGAGCCCTGCGTCGGGCTCTGTGCTGACAGCTCAGAGCCTGGAGCCTGTTTCAGATTCTGTGTCTCCCTCGCTCTGACCCTCCCCTGTTCATGCTCTGTCTCTCTCTGTCTCAAAAATAAATAAACGTTAAAAAAAAATTTTAAAAAAATTAAAAAAAAATAATATGAAGGCTTACTGTCAGTTTTTGTTAACAAGAAACCTCAAACTTCCCTAAATCCCTTCCCCCTGGCAAAAAGTTGAGATAATTTTTCAAATGGATTTATTTTCTAGCTTGGTGTTTTGGGTGTAAAGAAAGGACAGTGTTCCCTTTTTCTGGCCACAACTGATGTATGAGAGGCCTGCTACATTTCTTGTCAGGTCCTTTCACAGAAAGACAATGATTATTTTATAAAGTGCTATATATTAACTGTAGTTATTTGTCTATATGATGTGCTTCAAAAGGAAAATGATAAATTCAGTTCCATGCAGCTTTTATACTCTCAGGTTTTTGAATATGTGCTTATATGCAACTTTACCCCAAATGCATACCCACTGACACGTTTTCCCAGTTATAGACAGGGACATACCGCTTTTAACCATGCTTCTTCAGTGGAGACTTCATAGTTGGCTAGAATGCATAACACCCAGAATAATGAACTACTCCAGTGGGTGCAGTGGGATGAGCAGGCCTTCTATCCCCAGCTGCACTGACAGAGATAGTTAGCAGGGCTCTGATTTTAATGCTAACTTCTGTGGCTGAAGGACAGTCTGCTGGTAATAGAAGGGATTACTGATGGCTGGAGAGGGGTGCGAAAGAATGAGTAAGGAGTGTGTGCAGTGTGGTGTCCACTAGCACATATGCTCTGGGGGGAAGTTTGGAAGTCCTGCATGGACATCAGAGTCTCTAGCTGCTGTGGGACTTCATGCTCAACAGATGAATGAGAAAGCCACCGTGTAGTTGGTTACAGGCAACATTTCTGACCTTGTATTACAAGTCTCATGTTAAAAATGGGAGAAAGGTGATATATTCAGGTATGCTTTGTGTTACTTCAGGATGAGGCCTAGTATCTTTCTCTCCCTGACCCCAACTTGCCGACAAAGAGTAAGTGAATTATTTTGTAATTTTACTGAAAACTTCATGTATTATTTCTTACAAACACTTTGAATTATGCCCATCCATTTTTTTCCTTTGAGTCCAAGCATTGTGAACATTGTTTGCCTTTCTATAGCAAGCTAGTTTTTTTTTTTAACATTATTTGAAATTGTCTTCTATTAGAGGATCATTTAGGTATCATATCAGTGTAATACATACGTTATATACATGTAATATATAATACATTTGGTGGCTTTATGAGTAGTTCTTATACTACATGTTCAAAGCTCTACCCAGATGACATTTTTATGGATCCATGTAGCCTTGCTCACATAGGAAAACAAGGTATTAGGTTGCTTATTTAGTTATTTCTAAAACAGATGGTTGTATATTTAGTTGTTTCTCTAGAATTTGCATGAGAATGGGTTGACTTATAGTTATGTTAACTTTCCTAGTGCCCTCAGCTTAGAAACTTTGTATATATTTTTTAGGAAACATCTGAATATGCAGGAGAATATAATAATATGGTAATTTTAGAAACTATATTTTCTCTATGACCCATAATACATAGTATTGGCATAGTCATCATTCTTATTGGCATCGTATTAATGTGTTATAGCTACTAATAATCATTTGTTCATACATACTTCCAAGTACTATGTTTGAAAATCCCAGACTTGACTAATAGTAAATGAGGAAGTAATTTATAATTTTCACATTGAATTCTTGTTTTTAAAATTTTTTAAAAATATTTATTCATCTTTGAGAGAGAGAGAGATAGAGTGTGAGTGGGTGAGGGGCAGAAAGAGAGAGAGGGAGACACAGAATCTGAAGCAGGCTCCAGGCTCCGAGCTGTCAGCACAGAGCCCGATGCGGAGCTCGAACCCATCAACCGCAAAATCATGACCTGAGCTGAAGTCGAATGCTCAACCAACTGAGCCACCCAGGCACCCCTCTTTTTTTTTTTAATTTGCTTCCCCTTTTGTAAAGCATACGAACTACTTAAAAATGGCTGATACTTAGTTGCCTGATTTTTAGTATTTATCTATATCACAAAAAGACATTTGTGAAATATTCATAGGGAAGTATTTGTAGGCAGTCTCCAACTTACTAATAGGTAAAGTTCTGAACCTTTATTGTTTGGAATTTGGAATGGATATTCTTGCAGAAACCATGTCATAGGTGATGATTTGGTTCACTGGGCAACCTACTGATACCCATTTACCCCATTATGACTGAATTATAGTATTGACAGTACTATAGTAGCTAACTAGTGTCTGTTAAATGGTATTGCTATGAAATACCATTTTGAAATCTTACCTTACTAACATTATTTTGATGAATTTCTGGTAGTAGGATTTGACTTTTCCTACTTTCACTCTACCAGTACATAGCAGTGAAAATAAAACACCCTTTGAAATGGAGTTTGGGGGGTGAGGCTGACTTCCTGATGTTTCTAGCTATTGAAAGAAAGTAACTGGGTATCCTGGCTGAAGTAGGAGGGAATTGGTAACCTTGGTGGCACTGGTATAGAGATGTGTGTCTGTTTACAAATGAAGGACATCCCTTTGGAGGTTTATATATTTAGAAAGTGAAGAAGGAGCATTTTCTAATTTTACATTGATGAGTCAAAGGATGGAGAAGATCAATACTTGTGCTCATTCACCGTGCATGTCTCACAGTCTATTTGAAGTATTTTCACTGTGTATCTTGTACTTACTTATTTCCACCCTCACACTTTTGGCTTCCAGTTTTTAAGTGGTAACACTAGTGAGAGTAGTTCAGTTTCTAATAGGAGAATAGTTTGGGAACATATTATTTATTAGATCTTCTGTAAGGTGAAGTGATATAAGCATATAGATAGCAGTTGAGTTTGGTTCAAAGTCAAATGTTTCTAAATACATGACAATTCGCCCAAATGAAGACCAGATCTTTCCTGTTTAACTACCTTATATTCTTCATGTGTCAGAAGAAAGTCATATGAATCTGGCAAATGATATATTTTTTTGATTGCTAGAGGAGAAAGTATGAAAAAAGGAGAGTAGTAGGGAGAAAATGGGAGAACTGATATTTAAATGACTCTAAAGATTTAAGTTGTCAGTTTAGAGATAACATTTTGATGAGTTATAGGTAAAATAGAATTTGGTTTCCCCTACATGTGGCTCAAAGTGTAGGGGAAAATTGCTTGGCAATACAAACCATGTTTTTTTCTTTACCTGGGGAGTTTGGGTAAAAGAAAAAAAAAACATTTGGCAAAGTGAAAACTCAGCTGACTACATGCCTACCAAGTGAAAAATCTGATCTTTTATCATCTAAGCACATAGTTGGGTAACTCACAAACAGAAATACCCAGGGTATAGGTTGCAGTGGCAAGAAGCCAACAGTGAAATCAAACTCATAAGCACCCTATAGAAAACCCCTCAAATTACTGCTGTGCTGTTGCCAGCTGTACTGCCAGGGAACAAGAGCTGTACAGATTTCTGTGGAATGACTGGGTTACTTAACACAGCTTGATTGGCTCTGTTCCTACTCCTGTTCTCTTTGGTTGACAGCTGACCACCATACTGGTTTGGTCTGAAATAAGATTGAAGTGAACACAACCACTTATGTGCACCTCCCTGTTGTACACCGCTGTTCTGCCTGCCACCCCAAACCCCATACATACTCTTATATAACTTGCAAAAGGAGAGTTATGTATATAACAGTTTCTTTGAGTAAAGCACACTGAAAGTGGGTGACACTTTCCAGTCCTTTTATCCCACAAATCCATCAGATTTTTCGAAGGAGAGTTATTTTCTTGGTCTTTTATTTGTAAGTGCCTGAACTTATTGAATGTGAAAAGAATGACTTCTTAAATCGTTCTAATTCTGTTAACTTTTCTTCATTTTAAATCACTGCTTTCTTCATGATCCTAGAGCTAGAAGCCATCTAGTCTCTGTCTTGCCCTTGGATAAACTCTGAAAGGTAGTTGCTTCTGTCTTACAGTATTTCAAAAAAGAAGATAGCAAAGATATCCCAAAGGGCACTACATGACTTCAGTTGCTACATTCCAAATTAGAGAAAACTTTGAATGAGCAAGGTGGTTGGATCTTTCCCTGTGACATGAAACTCATGGATTCATTTGTTCTAGTTCCCATTAAGTTTAGAGGCTTTTGAACTTCTTTTGACTGATTCAGAGTAAGAAATACATTTTTATTTAATTTTATTTTTTTAATGTTCATTTATTTTTGAGAGAGAGAGAGAGAGAGAGAGTGAGTGAAAGGGCACGAGCCGGGGAGGAGCAGACAGAGAAAGGGGAACAGAGGATCCAAAGAGGGCTCCGTGCTGACAGCAGGGAGTCTGATGTGAGGCTTGAACTCACAAACTGTGAGATCATGACCTGAGCCAAAGTCATATGCTTAACTGACTGAGCCACCCAGGCCCCCATAAATTTTTATTTTGGCCATGTAATATAATATAAGTGAAATAAAGTTTTCATGAACAATACTTACCCTTAATATGTGCAATGTGTTCTATTTTCTCTTTCTTTCTCCTTGCCCCCTCTTCTTTTGTTTCCTCTCTCTTCCCTCCCATTCTCTCTTCTTTTTAATAAGAAAATGACAGTTGGAACTCAGAAAATTGATTTTATTCATCAACCCACAGTTTGAAAAGTGTTGCATTAAATAAGCAAGCTTTTTTTTTTTTTAAAGATTTGATCTTCATATTCTTTGATATACCATTGTTTTTAAAGAACTAAGTACCCTCCAAAGGACACTAATTTCATTAGGAAGATAAATTTTATATCTCAATAGTGGCATATGATCTATTAATAACACCATGTATTAAGAATTAGTTGTGCCAAATTTTGTGTTAAATGCTTTCTATTTATTTGTCATGAGAATTTTCTCATTTAAGCTTCATAACTACCCTATGATATAGAAACTATTCTTATACTCATTTTTATAATTGATCAAATTGAGGATCAGAGTAGTATAATCAACTTTTCCAAGAGTAACACAATAAATGATAAATTTACAAATTGAAGATTGTTTGACTCAATGACCATGCTCTTTCTCTTAACTCTAATAACTTCTTAATTTTGGCTTCAAAAAATTGTACAGTCTATATCATAAAGGAAAGAAAAACAGACTTATGATGATGAATGCCACATATTTTTAGTAATGTAAATTGAAAGTTTTTGATAAAATAATTTTCATTCTCTAAAGAAAAATAGGAAAAGAAAAGAAGAAAGAAAACCCTCTCTAGAGCCATGGATAGAAAAACTTGCTGCTTTATTTAGCTCTTGTATAATTAAGTCTTATAAAATTTTTCTTTTTAAGGAAAGAAGAAATAGATATACATGGATTACATCTTATGCTACAGGCCAGGATATTTTAGTGAGTCAGAGGAACTCAAACATGAATGAAGAGTGGAATTTTCCTTTCGTTTTCTATAATAACTATATTTGTTGAAGAGAAAAACGGAGGAAAAAATGACTATCATGCCTGGTTTTGAAGAAAACTTGTTTATATGTGTAATACATTGGAGAAATTGTTTGGGATCACTTGGACTATGCAGAAATGTGACCACTAAAATTCTTAAGTAAGGTGTGGAGCTATCGGCTCCATGAAACTAATTAGGTCAAAGAAAAGTGATTATTTGTGAAGGTAATTCACTTACCTCATTTTTCCCATCTTTTTCTGGAAAAGCGGAAATATTTTAGAAAGAAAATAATAAGGGATACAGTTGGTTTTTATGACCTCTTTTATTTCTGTCCCCAACCTCTGTCACATTCTTAAGTTTAATACACAATAACTTCTCTCTTTTCCCCTTTCTGTATCTTTCCTCTCCTCTTTTATGACTGTTCTTTCCTGTCCCTCCCCCCCCTCCTCCCCTCTATCTTCTCATCCTCTCTGCCTCTTCTTTCATTTTGCATTTTTATGTGCAATCCTTGTAATCTATATTTTAACCTTCATTCTCTTATTAGAAAGATAATTCTTTTATCTTCTAAGTAAGGCAGAAATGGACATTGTGTTTATTAAAATGGTGATATAGAAAGATAACATCCTTTCTTAATTATTCTTTCTTTCTTTCTTTCTTTCTTTCTTTCTTTCTTTCTTTCTTTCTTTCTTAGAAAGAGAGAGAGAGAGCTCACTTGGGAGAGAGGGGCAGAGGGAGAGGGAGAGAGGGAATCTTAGCAGGCTCCATGCCTAATGCAGAGCCCCAGCACGGGGCTGTATCTCACGACCATGAGATCATGACTTGAACCTAAATTAAGAGTCAGTCCCTTAACTGACTGAACCACCTAGGGCCCCTATCCTTTTTGTCTTCTTGCATTCTGTTCTTTCTCCCATAAAGCAAACACATATTTTAAAAAGAAATCTATTGTCCAATTCTGGAAAATGTTGAAATATTGCCTTCTACTTTGTATCTTCTTGGGATGTGTCTATGGTCTTTGTATGGCCATTTAGGAGAAAAACCAAAGATTCCACACTAGAAATTAGCACTAACTCAGATACTTCTGCTACACTAACTATAAATGAGCCTTTGTAAATGCATTTTTTTATACAAGGGGATGGACTTGTGCAGTATGTAATTGCTATGTGATGCTATCTAGTGGAGAATTTAAAAGGAGGCAGGAGTGCTAGATCTATAAACCTCACAGAACTCAAGGTCAGAATTCTAAAACCAGCCTCTTCAAGGGTACTCAGACAAAGTGGAATAAGATGAAGTCGAATAAGTAAAGATACTACAAGGGTGCCTGGATGGCTCAATCGGTTAAGTGTCTGACTCTTGATTTCAGCTCAGGTCATGATCTCAGCGGTTCCTGGGATCGAACACTGCATCGGACTCTGCACTGACAGTGTGGAGCCTGCTTCGGATATTCTTTCTCCCCGTCTCTTTGCTTCTACCCCACTTGAACACCCTCTCTCTCTCAAAATAAAGAAATAAACACTTAAAAAAAAAGATACTACAAAAACGTGCTTTGAAGTCCAGAGGAAGGTAAGAAAGGAGTACTTTCCGTGATGGTAGAGTGTAATAAGTACATGATCAATAATAGGTACATGACAGAGATATGTTGATGAAACTGTCAAATATTGCTGTGGGTAGACAGATTTGGTTTATGAATAAGCATGTAAAAACACTCACATGCATGGCTGCAATTATGTTGGGAAAATACACAAATATTCAAAACATAGGGCAATTTTTTTAGTGTGTTGGTAGAGTGAGATAAGAAAGAAAGTGTATCTATATTTCAATAAAATGGGAGGTAAAGGAGAGCAGTAATTCACTGTAAGTTGGGAAAGAATCTATAGAGTTGGTGGATTATATAAGTTACAGTTTCCCTGGTTTATTGAGTATAAACTAATAGATCTAATGTTACTCTGGTGTTATCTTATTTTTCTATTTTAATGTGAATCTTTAAGTAGAATCCAAGCTTATACATTTTTAGATACAGATTCTATTCTTGATTCAAGATTCTTCTGCATCTTAGGATCATGTACTGCTCTCAAGATGAAACCTCCCCATACCACCATTGGTTCTAGTATCTCTTAAAGGTAACCAAAATAATTGAATTTTTATGATGGGGCAAATACAGCAAATATTATTAATTGATTCTTATGTGGAAGTTAACTTTGTTTTGTTCTACACTTTGGGCTTTAAATCTAACCTTGGCCAGCCTCCTTGGTCACAAAGAGGAATTGGCTGAGAGAAAGTAGACACATTACCAGCAATCTATAATCTACTTAGGAAACCTAATCCCTACTCTTTATCACTCTTGATTTCAATGTTTGTCCATTCAACAATTTATAACAAAAACAGATACCTCACTTTTCTCTCTCTTTAGTCTTTTATTTAGCAATCCATTAAATATCTGCAGAATGGAGGCCGGTTTTGCACACAATGTCAGAATGATTCCATAATGACAACCTGCTTTAGGATGTGTTCTTTGGGTCCTATGTGTTTTGGGATAAGGAGGAGCAAAGAGAATTACCATTTATTGAAAACCTACATGTGTTACCTCATTTAATTTGTACAAGAGCGCTGAAATGACAATTACATTTAGATAAAGAAGTTATTTGGAATCAGGAAACAACTTTATTAAAAGCAAAATTGTCACAGATACTTATTTAAAAGACAACACTTATAGAAAATGCCAACTTATCCTTGCCATTATAGTGCGTTGGAATGAGAAATAAATGAGATATGAAGATATGTGAGAAAATACTAATAACGAGACATAAATAATTACTATTTGCCTCACCTCCACAGTAAACTATTAGAAATAATGCATCTAAAAGAGGAAATAGCACTGTAATTAACTTTGACTTTATAACATGATATCTCAGAAAAGACAATGATTCATACTTCTGCTCAAGTGAGAAAACACTTCTTGTTTTCATTTACTTTCATGTATATTGGCTAGATAGGGGAGCCTTGGTAGAACCACAAGCATAAACTATTTTTAACATGCTCATATAATTTGCCTCCCGGGAAAGGGATCTTTTGATCCAAAGGGGTTTTGATGACAAAAGATATCCTAAAATGACATTAATTTCAGTTTCTACTTCTTACTTTTTCATTCCAAGTTTCAGTAGATAACAGTGACAAATTTTTATTTTTATTTATTTACATTTTTAATTTATTTTTATTCTTTTTTAATGTTTATTTTTGACAGAGAGAGACAGAGCATGAGCGGGGGAGGGGCAGAGAGAGAGGGAGACACAGAATCCGAAGCAGGCTCCAGCCTCCGAGCTGTCAGCACAGAGCCTGACGCGGGGCGAGAACTCACAGACCGCGAGATTGTGACCTGAGCCGAAGTCGGACACTTAACCGACTGAGCCACCCAGGCGCCTCAATAATGACAAATTTTTAAATAAGATCTAAAAAAAAAAAATAGGTTAGGTCAAATGTTTAAAAAATAGGTAAGGTAAAAAGGTAGAGGAAGTATCTTTATTTTTTATTTTAAAAATTTGTGGAGATTTTGTCAAGCACCTAATACCATGGTTGATTTATAGCAGATGCTTAATAAATATTATTAAAATGAAATGTGGAAATAAATACGTGCATATTCATTTATTTATTCTTTTTCTTTTAATTCAACGGATATTTACTGAGGGCTTAATTTGTTCCAGATAGACATGTTTGAGACTTAAGTGTGAATAGCATATTAGAGCCAGCCTTTAAGTATCTTAAAAATCTAATGGAGAGACAGGTAGAGAGAAAATATAACAACATATTAGCCTTAGGATTGAGATATGAATGAAATAAGATACATAGAATTTGAAATTTTCCAGGGAGAATTTTGGGGAAGGCTTCATTGAGTAGGTTAACATTAGATCTGCTTCTTAAAGGAGTTATAAGGAATTACTTAGAGAGGATGTGAAGATAGAGAGAATGTTCTAAGTCCAGGGAATAGCACTTGTAAAAAGCACCTAGAGATTAAAAAGGCCTGGTATATTTTGAGAATTGTAATAATTCAATATCATTGCCACATGTGGAGCAGAGGGGATGGGGAAAGGAATTGGGCTGAAGAAATACACTTGAGAGTTTTTGGTGGTGCAATTGATTATTTCCTGATATGAACCTGAAAAATGTTTAATTTCAACGAATTAATTTCAGTAAGATGTGGAATTTTCTAGGAAATTACCCATTTTATTAGAATCTCCATGATACACCTTTTTGTGCCTTTACTATAGCAAACAAGATATTAAGCTGTTATGTAAGAGACTAAAATGATGAAGTTGTGCAGAGAGTGACAACATAAGGAAGGAGTTTGAAATAATGTATTGAAAGAGTTGTTAGTCACTTTTCCTTAAAATGGTCCTTTTTGAGTTGCTTTTTGAACTTACTTATACTTTGTCAGCCAATAGATTTGCTAGACAGCTTACAGGTCAGTCAAATGGTTCTAAATTCTAAGAAGTAAAGACACTGGGTGCTAACACAAATACAGTTTATTTATGGTTAATAGCTTTTATTTCTATTTCTAAGAGAAAAAGTAGAATATACAAAATATGTGAATGCCTCTCATCTTGCTAGCTACAGAGAAATGTTAGCTGGGTATATAGCTTTGGTTTCCTCATTTCTGCGAACTCCGTACATACAATATATACTTTTAAGACTTTATTCCAGACGCAGGTTTCATTTTCACATAAAGAGAATGTCAGGCTTTACAATGTTTGTTATTTTTCATTTATTTTTTTTTTCTTCCAGAGAAACACCTCAGAGGTTTCAGACTTCATTTTAAAGAAATTAGAGTTCCTTCAACTTTAAATTGCTTCAATAGGTCACTACCAGATTATAGAGAGCATGATGTGTTTTACAAGTTGAAAAGTTTTCCACCAAGTAATAGCAGCAGTGAAAATTGTCAGAGAAACAACTAATTAATCTCTGCTCCTTTACAGCTGTTTAATGCAATGCATAACTAAAAGTCCTGTTAAATTAATTAATGATTTCAATTATGAACTTTTCTCCAAAATGTTATGATTCGTATCAGGCTGATAATGCAGTGACCTGGGAGTGTGAAATCTGTGTTATGAAGAGAGTCGCCAGTTAATTGATTCACAAATTATTTAAAGTTTGTTGCACCCAAGGGAGTGCTCAGTTTCACGACAGTCATTTCTTAAAGTGTACAAACTCCTTTTTCACCTTAAGAATGTCTTCAGTTATTAAGCATGATAAAATGCCAGCATGTTTCTGGGGCTGTGAGTAATCTTAACATTTATGATATAGAATCTGTAGGTTAATACATGGAGGTTAAATCTGTATTGGAAGGAGAAAAAAGTTAGCTAATTTACCAATGATTCTCTTTCACGGCAGATTTTTCATTGCTTTTATTTTACTAATTTCAGTTTTCTAAACATTACTCCTTAAAGTTTCTTTTCTTTTGCACTTGGTATAGAATGAGGATATTTCATGTTAAAAGACAATATAATTATGCATTCATAGGACATTTTTAATGAGTCATTAACATAGTATAACTTGTTTTGATAATTGGTGTTTGAAGCATTTGGATTGTTGGTAGGTCTAGAATGTAGCCTTAAAGTTGGAGAAGGTTTTGACTTCTCAATGAAAGAACGTTAATTTCTATAGGACACCTTGAGTGTTTTTATAGTATGTAGGAAAAAATTAAGAGAGTCATTGCTTCCAGTCTGGTTATTTTACCCATAACTTAAATAGCAAATAAAAGTGTACATATATACAAGGAGAAGGGAAGGAATCAATAATATCATTAATATTTTACAACATATTTATTAAAGTTTTATTAATGTTTCTATGCTGGGCTTGAGCTGATGTCAGTGTAGATGATATGACCATGAGTAAGAACCCTTTCCTGATTGCCCACGGCTGGCTGAAATGGAAGGGAAAGAGGTGATACTTGAGGAGCGATTCAAGTAGGAAGAGAAGGAAGTGGAGAGGTTTCTGGATATGAGTCGAGGCTGTATTATCAGTGGCCTCTATAATCTTTTCTGTTCCATACACATATTAGGGCTTAATGAATACTAAAAAGTCTAGTGGTTTTAGGGTGATTGAACAATATCTTTAGCAGTTTCACTCCAATTTGATAAGCAGTATAAGAAAAACATTTTGTATTAAATTTAATGAAAGAATTTTGTCTTGCAGCTCTGAACTGGTAGATGTATTTACAGGATGGAGCAGGAAGATTGTATTTTGGACAAACACTGTGTTTGAAAATTTCACTTATCCTGGTGACTCTTCTATTTTACTTTTCTCATTTTTTTTGACCCAAGAAAATTGCCCAAAGAGAAGACAAATAGAGAAACAATATTATCAAAAATAAGTTTAACTTTGTGAAACTTGCTGCAGGGCAAAAAGGAATGGACTTGAAAGGGAAGTAAATTTATACTAATTTTTGCATTGTAGGAAATGTACTATTTCAGACACTGACTGACTGCTTCTGTTTTCTAAAATTAAGGAGCCTATAATCTCAGCACCATTAACAAGTGCTGTCATTCAGATACACAGTGTCTGGCTGATTTAAATAAAATGAAATGAAGATAGTTGTTTCTGGTCCCTTGGCTTCACTCATTGCCATAAACATATGCTCTGCGTCCCGCTTCTTTCCATCTTATTTATGACTTTAATTTGTTGTGTGGGCTGCGCTAGAAATTAAATTTAATATAATTCTCCAAGGGACCCTGTCATATAATAACATGGTAATTTCTGTGTATCCTTTTGAAAAATGAGGAAATTAATTCTTCCTGACATGTTCTAATTATTCCAGTGTGAACGGCAAATCCGTTTTTCCTAGCCCCTGAAGTGTTATAGGCAAATGGCTGGTGTTCAAAGCTGAGGTGCTAATGCTGACCAGCAGTGCGTTTAATTTGAAACATGAGCAGACACCTTTCAACACACCTTTGTAATACTGGAGTACTTTACAGAAATTAATTCACTACTTATTTGGCAGCTTAGCCTTGGGGTTATGTTTTTTTATTCATCAATACTATAGTCATGTTAGCATAATATTTCCTGTTTACTTCAGTGTTTGGTGTCTATGTATAGAACTCAGAGTGTGCAATGGATGTTTCAATTGTATTAATGACAGAGAATCCACACACTTCAGAAATACCAGTTGTGTGCCAAATTGTATTTATACTTTATAGAGAAATGTAGTAAAGTCTTGAATGTTAACTTAATTATAGTCTATGCTTAGCAGCTTTAACTGAAATTACATAGTGTAGGAATTATTGGGACAATCTTGCTGTGAAAAGACTACTATACACTCTGCTGCCCTGCTGTACATTTTAGTGGTGAAAATCCAATTTATTATACAGGGAATGAGACTATGAAAAGTCAGTTTGCGAATAAAATTTATGGAATAATAATCTCATGTTCTGAACTCTGCTTAGAAGAATGTAGATATGCCTTGGGAGATAAAGGGTTAAAGTCATTTATTAGCATTATTGGCCATATATGAAGTACATGACTTACTCACTTGGGCCATTTGGATTCTTTCATAGGTTTTGTAGTATTTTTTAGAGGAATAACAAAAATAACCTCCTGATTCTTGGTCATTTATATGTAATCTTCATTGTAAAATTATCTATTATACACTTCTCTAATCAGGGCAATCATTTGTGTCAGCCCTGATACGGTTCCTTTGTTTCAGTGAGCAGTTGATAAATGCCATTACATATTGGTCATTTATTGTTCTAATTAAGAAGACAAGGGAATGCGTGAGATTCTACTTAAAATAGAGGATGGAAATACAATTAAGCTTAAATAAAAGAAGTAGAATTGTGTTCAGAGTGGCTGCAGTCAAGGTTCTCTGTTTATCTGTTTTTGTATCTATATATTATATTCCCTTTCAATTTTAACTTAAATAGGAGAAATGTTAATGGTAATAAGTAATTGTTCTAATAAATGGCATTAGTATTAATTAATTAATACCATATTTTTTCCTGTTGACTATTCAGCTGCTAGATAAAATTTTATTCTCACCATCAGTCTACTGGGGGCTATTGTCAGATTTAGATTATGGACAGGAGGGAACATATTTAAGACTTCTCTGTCTTAGCTTTCCCATATACTAGATTAATGGAAAAAATTAGCTTCTTTTGGCTGGAAACGGAGTAGAAAAGATTTCTTTATTGGCGTCTCTAGGCGGTCTTGAACTTCTGGGTTAGGCAAAAGAACATAGCAACATGCTTCTTCCCATTCAAGTACATGTCCCTCTCTACTGTTCTTATCAGGGTAAGGTTATTTCTGTGGCTCTCTGTAAGGGTAGGATATGGCAGAAGGTATTGAGAAGTAAAGAGGGAGTCAGGTTGTCCCATCCTAGTCTACAGACTATACAAGTTGCTGAAGATTTCCTATCATAGACTTCTTTGTTCTCTAAGATAGGAAGGGAAATCTATGGCCCATCTGGCTCTTCTCTTTTACTTTTCCTTTTTTTCCCTACTGAAATTATGGAGGAATTAGCACCAAAGAACAGAGACTGAGGCTAGGCCAGATCCTGTCCCTACTAGACCAGATCATTTTTAGAGCCAGATACATCATTTAAATTGAAGTGACTGAAAGAAAGAATTGAGGGTTAGAGAATCAGCTCAATTCTTGGCAAATCAAGCAACAGACTCTCTTTCTCTCTCTGTCTCCCTCTCTCTTTTTGAAACAGACCCTTAAGTAGAGAGAGCGAACTAATAGTTACAAGAGGGGAGGTGGGTTTGGGGATGAGTTAAGTAGGTGATGGGGATTAAGGAGTGCACTTGTGATGAGCACTGGGTGATGTAAAGAAGTGTAGAATTACTATATTTTACACCTGAAACTAATATTACACTGTACGTTAACTAATTGGAATTTAAATAAAAATTTTAAAAAAGAATCCCCCCAATTCTTAACATTTTCAAAATAAAAGATCCATAAAGAGTTGTTGAATAGGCTAAACTAAGCTGCTCATATGTGCAATGATGCATGCACCTAGTTCCATTCTCTTTCTAGGAAGGAGACTGCAAACATTTCTTTTTCTTCTTTTTGAGAGAGAGAGGGAGAGACATAGAGAGAGAGAGACAGCAGGGGAGGGGCAGAGAGAGAGGGAGGGAGAGAATCCTAAGCAGGCTCCACACTGTCAGCACAGAGCCTGACATGGGGTCTGAACACATGAACCATGAGATCCTGATCTGAGCTGAAATCCAGAGTGAGACACTTGACTGACTGAGCCACCCAGGCGCCCCTAAAAACATTTTTATATGCTTCCATCAGGATGCTGCAATCAGTGGTTTCAGCAAAATAAATTAAAAGAGGTAAATAGTCCCCAATTTTGAAATTCTTTCTTTTAAAAAATCACTTAGGCTCAGTTTTTAGTCATTTTAATTAAAAAAAATCTTTTACAATAATTTTAATATCCAGAAAAATATATTAAACTTATTTCTAAATACTCCCTATTAGAATCAAAGAAAAGTTGATGCATATGTTAAATTTTATTTAAATAGATAAATTGGGGACTGTTTATTAATTATTTTGCATATATATGTGTATATATGTATACATACACACACAAATAAACACTTGCATACTTCTAAAAGGCCCATACTTGATTGATCTTCTTCCATTAAACTCATTGATACTTTCCTTTTATATCAGTGTGTTTCATAAAGCATTTTCATTCATTTTGCAAGCTCATTCAATTTTGTTTACTGATTACTATAGTTTAGAACAGGATTTTCTCTATAGTCACATATGTTTATATTTTTACACCAATAAAAACAAATAACATTTATTAAGCATATGCTTTATGTGCATGTCTCATGTAAAACCAAAAATAACTCTTCAAGTTAGTTACCATAGTTTATGAATATACTCATAAATAAAAAAACATTTTATTTTGTTGGTGAGGGAAATAAGCACAGAGAGGTTAAGTAACTTGCCTACAACTGTATAGTTAACAGGTGGGGGAATGAATATTTTAACCTATCAACCTATGCTTAGAACAGTGCCTGTCACATGAATATTAGTTGTTACTGGGTTTTTTGGTTTGTTTGTTTGTTTGTTTTTTGGTGGTGTGTGTGGGGTAGAGTGCTGGGAGTTTTGAATTTCAACCAATATTTGTTGACTCTTTTTATTATTATGAATGAGATTATGAGGCTTACTTGAGAAGGTGAGGAAGAAATTAGACTAGCTGATCTTTAAACCTAATTTGTGAGCTTAGATACTTTTAAGAGCTTCAATCTCAGTTTGTCTAAGTAGATAGTCTTTGAGCATGTGTTAAAAGGTTCTCTTTTAGATTCTACACAGTATATAAGATGTTTCTGCTCTAATGAAGTTTACAATCTAGTGGGGGTTGGGATATGGGAAAACATAATGACTATAATACTGGGTTGAATAAGATTAATAATTTTATTTTATACTTCAAAATAGTTCAGGGGAGAATTTATAAGTCCTTACATTCTTAAATGAGTTCATAGTCTCAATTGGATTTTATGCTTGGTCCATAGAGAAGGTAAGACGCTATGAAAGGATAATAATTTTGGGGGTAGGACAAGGTGTGGTGATATCCTACGTATTAAATTTGAGGTGCTAGTTGGACCAATATGTGGACATGTCAAATAGTTAAAATGACAGCAAAGTGATATTTACTGAAAAACTTCCTATGGAAGAAGAATAGAATACATCACTACTTAGAAGGCATTTTTGGGTTGCTTGTGTGGGCCGGTTGGGTGAGCCTTGGACTTTTGATTTCAGCCCAGGTCATGATCCCAGCATCACTGGGATTGAGTCCAGGGTCAGACTCTGTGCTAAGTGTGGAGCCTGCTTGGGATTCTCTCTCTCCCTCTGCCCCTCTCCCCTGCTCATGGTCTCTCTTGCTCTCTAAAAACAAACAAACAAACAAACAAACAAATGGCATTCTCATGTAATCCTTCTAACAACCTAATAAAACAGCTGTTATTACTGTCAACCTTATTTTACAGATAAGAGAACTGAGAGGCCTAAAGTTTCAAAATTGGTAGATGACAGAGCTGGGGCTTAAAATTAGATCTATCCGATGCTGTGCTCTTAACCACAAAATTATACTGTGTGGAAGTGCAACTAGAAGAGAAGTCTGGGCTAGAGATGTAGATTTGGAAATTATCTGTAAAGGAGCGATAATTACAACCATGGAATTATACATATGGTATCCTAAGAAGGGGAGGGAAAGGGAGACAGTGAAAGAACAATATAATACTAATCAAAGAATAATAACTAGGAAAATTTTTATGTCACAGAAGTGAAAAGAGAAGAGAATTTCAATAAGAAGGGAGTGACCAACAGTATCAAATAATGCTGAGAATTTTGGAAAATGAGGATTTGTCAATAGGAGCTTATTGGTGAAGTCAGAAGCTAGAAGACAGAGCACTGTGGTGTGAAAATGATGATCCGGAAGTAGTGACAAAACAGTAGAATACTTTCCAAAGGAGCTTGGTAGCTTAAGGAGCAAGTGAATGGGGACAGTCCCTTAATGTTACAGAGACCACTGAGAGAAGGCTTTTTTAAAATTTTAGAATAGGGAGAATACAATTGTTTTTATAAACAGGAGGAAACATGAAAAGAGAAAGAGAAGGGAGGAAGAAAGCTAAAAGAAGAGAGAGAAAAGGAAGAAAAAAAATTTTTGTCCCTACTTCTTGAAATAGTTTTGCTCAAAGACATTTTTGATAGATTATTCTTTCCTAGGGCTGCTGTAACACAATACCACAAGTGAAATGGCTTAAATCAACAGGAAATTATTCTCTTGCAGTTCTGGAGGATAGAAGTCCAAAATCAAGGTGTTGGTAGTGGCTACTTTCCCTATGAAATTTTCCTTCTTTCTTCCTAGCTTTTGGAAGCTTGATGGCAGTGGTTGGCATTTCTTGGTTTATAGCTGTGTAACTCCATTCTCTGCCTTTTGACGTTCCGTGATGTTCTCCCTGTGTCTCTGTGTCTTCGCATGGCTGTCTACTTATAACAACTGTAGTCAGATTAGATTAAGAGCCCACTGTATTCCAATATGGCCTCATCTTCATTTGGCTGATTTTATCTGCAATTATGTTCAAATAAAGTTGCATTCTGAGGTACTGGGTGTTAGGACTTCAACATATCTTTTTTTTGCGGGGGATGGGGGGAAGCAAGCCATTCCATAACTATAGATGTTTATGGATTACTTTGTCTTTAAACTCAGTACAGCTCTGAGCTACTTTTTAAGCATCTCCTCCCAACTGGAGTGTTATTTGTTCATTAGTTCTGCAAATAGGATGTGGGTAACTTGGAATTTTTAGTATATGAATCTAAAATTTGTAATGCTATTTCAAGTTGAGGTCTGGCGCTTACTTTGCTCACTTCATCTTCTAATGTCAGCAGTGCATTCCATGTACTATTATCTTAACTCAAGAAATATTTGTTGAGTACCTACCGTGGTCTAGAACGATGATAGAGACTATGGGACACAGCTGGTGTGCTGTGCAAAGTTTGTTCTTTGGATTATAAATGTTCCAAGATATGGATCCTTCCAGCTTTAATGGTGCCAAGTAGAGTTCAGGATGGCTGGTCAGAACAAGCACTTCTAGCCACTAGCATCCTTGAGAGTTTCCTTCAGCATGACATACAAATCTTAGCAATTTTTCTGTGTGCATTGGAATGTAAAAGATGGGGAGCATTTCTGGGTTTACAGAGAAGTATAAATTGTCCCTGCCCTCCAGGAGATTATAATCTGACTAGAAGCTAACAACAGGATATGAATGGTGGCAAGACTTGGAAAGGTGGATTAGGGTCAGCTACTGCAAGTAATTTAAGGACCAGGGTCATGTCTTAGATAATTTTGGTCATCTGTGATGTCTAGCTAAGTGTCTTGCATATATTAAGTGTACAGTAAAATAAGTGTGAATGATTGGCTAATTGAAGCCTTAAAACTGGAGAATGGTAAAATTAAAAAAAAAAAAGAAAAAAGTAAGAGAATAGCATATTCTAATTTGATATGCTTGGTGGTTATTTTGAAGACCCCAAAGTTGCTTATTAAACTCCTGTTTTCCTAGTTATTTTAAATATTTTATGGTTCTCTTTCTTATTGTGTATCTTTGACTTGTTTAGTTTAGTAATAAGCTGAATGATCAACAGATCTTGAAATAGTCTGTCAACTGAGCTGTATTATTGAGATGGGGGGAGAGAAGAACAATTACAAATGTTTTGAACGACTGTTTTTCTGGGGAGAGGGACTCACTGAAAACTTAAAAAGCTAATCAAAATGTTAATTAGCTCACCTTTCAACACCACATTTCTTCATCTTTAAAATGAAAGTGTTGAAAAAGATGTTCTATTTGGGCCCTTCTAGATCTAAAATTCTATGATCCTACAAGTAAACTGTATTATTACATAGTTCATATTCTTAAGGGGAAACTTGCATACATATTTCATGCTTTGGCTGTTAGCCTATAAGTTGGAGTTTTATGTATATAAGTACATCGTTATACAAAGGCAATTTAAAGATAATTTGGAATTTGCAAAATATATAAAATCAAGCAATTAAAAATAAGTATAAAGTATATTCTAAGGTTAACTTCTCAGTTCATGAAACCATAACCCTCTTCAGAAGAAATTAGATTTGATTACATTTAAAGTCATGTGATTTTTAACAAAAATCAATATTCATATGCAAATAATTTGTATTCTGCACAATTATTACTATTCATGTCTTTTATTTTTTATTCTGTTAAAAATTGTTAAGTTTATTTATTTAAATTGAACTTAATTAATATACAGTGTAGTATTTAAAAAAAATTTTTTTGTTAATGTTTATTTTTTTTTTTATTTTTTTTTTTTTAATTTTTTTTTTTTTTCAACGTTTATTTATTTTTGGGACAGAGAGAGACACAGCATGAACGGGGGAGGGGCAGAGAGAGAGGGAGACACAGAATCGGAAACAGGCTCCAGGCTCTGAGCCATCAGCCCAGAGCCCGACGCGGGGCTCGAACTCACGGACCGCGAGATCGTGACCTGGCTGAAGTCGGACGCTTAACCGACTGCGCCACCCAGGCGCCCCTGTTAATGTTTATTTTTGAGAGAGACAGAGACAGAATGCGAGTGGGTTGGGGCAGAGAGAGAGGGAGACACAGAATCCGAAGCGGGCTCCAGGCTCCCAGCTGTCAGCACAGAGCCCGATGTGGGCTCGAACTCACTAGCTGTGAGATCACGACCTGAGCCGAAGTCAGATGCTCAACCAACTGAGCCACCCAGGTACCCCAATATACAGTGTAGTATTTGTGTCAGGAGTAGAAATCAGTGATTCATTACTTACATATAACACCCAGTCCTCATCCCAACAAGTGCCCTTCTTAATGCCCATCCCCCATTTAGCCCATCCCCCCCCCACCTCCTCTCCAGCAACCCCTAGTTTGTTCTCTGTATTTAAGAGTCTCTTATGGTTTGCCTCTCTCTCTGTTTTTATCTTATTTTCCCTTCCCCTATATTTATTCATCTGTTGTGTTTCTTAAATTCCATATATGAGTGCAATTATATATTTGTCTTTCTCTGCTTGACTTACTTTGCTTAGCATAATACATGCTAGTTCTAACCATGTCTTTATTTTTAATCAATACTTATTTTGTTTCCTATTGCAATAGAACATTGAAGAAATAATCTTGCAATTACATCAGCTGTGCAGATGAGTCATCAATTAATAATAACTAAGTTAACTGTGATGAATACTATTATCTATCTTACATATTGAACAGTGAGGCTGTATAGTAATTATATACTTATGGCAGCTTATTTGAAATTAGATTGTTATTGTTTAACATGTAATATAACATGTAATATAAACCTGAATGCTAAAAAATCCAAGATATAAATATATCTTTAAATATTTGTGATTACCATTTTTTCTGTGAATGATTTTATAAATTAAATTATAGTATTTTCTCTCAAGTGATTAAAATGTTTAACTTATACAGACCATAGAGATGGCATCTCAAGTTTTCTATTTGCTCACTCACAAAACATTTCTTGAGCATTTGCTTATGAACCAAGTATTCTGCTAAAGGCTGAGGATGCAAATCTAAACAGGACAGGTTTCTTTATGTCAAAGAGCTTATGGGTTAGAGGGGGAGATAAGATAGGTACATAATTATAGTACAGTATACTATCCAATGATGAAGGTTTTTATAAAGTGCTGTAAGCTAACAGAAGAAGAAATTAATTTAAAAGAAGATATGTAAGGAAAATTTTGAATAAAGCAGTGACTTTGAGTCCAGTATTGATAGGGGAATAGGAGTTCAAAAAAAGTAAGCCCCACAATGGCTCTTGCTCCTTTGCTCTATTATTCTATCTCTTGTGCCTAGAACAATGCCAGGCACAGAATAAGTATTTTAATAACTATTTTTGAATGTTGAATCATCATGAGGTATGGAGGAAGGATTTAAAAAGGACACACCCAGAAGCACAAAAACCATGGGCAAAAGCATAGAGGCATGGAAGTTCATGGCATATGTGGAGACTTATGATGTAATTTTTTGTGGATGGAATGAAGGAGTATGAAGGGGATGTACTTAATCTTAATGATTAACAGCATGTACTTTGGAGCGTGCTCAGACCAGAATTTGAATCCTGACTTCATCTTATACTGCTTTTGTGATCATGGGTAAAATGCTGATCCACAGTTTTTCTCCTTAAAAATATATCGAATAATATTTATTTATAATGTTACTATACACATTGCCTGGCAATAGTCCCTGGAAAATGGAAAGCATCAAATAAATTATGAAACCATTAATACTTTTTTTGAGGAGGTGGTGGGCCCCAAGACAGGAAAAAGAGATAGGATGAAAATTTGAAGGACTTTGTGTAATATTCAGGAGTTTGAACCAACCTGTACATGATTGGGAGCTACATGTCATTTTTGAATCCTGAAGCAGATAGTCTTATAAACGTTATAATATTAGAGGATTGCCAGCTGTATAGGAGGCTCTCAAGATACATATTGAATAAATGATTTCAATATTTAAAGCATGGATATAAATTGAAATGTACTGGGATCTAGAATTTTAGTTAAATTTTAAGTCTAGATCACTTTTAGTTTGCTATTGAACATTGAAGCATATTAAATGGTATTCTGCAAAGGGACATTTAGTAGCTTAAAAACTATACTTTATCCTTTTCATATAATATTCTATTACAGTTACACAAGTTCAACATTCCTCATCCTGCTTCTAGTGCTCAATTATTTGGTGCTCACTCCAAACAGGGAATAAGCAACATGAATTTACTAACTTGGTTAAGCAAAATGACCTTCCTCAAGTCTCCTAAGGTTAGGAGATGAGGTAAAGAGCACATAGAAGGAAACCAAAAATTAAAAAACCAAAACCAAAACCAAAACCAAAACCAAAGCAAGTATAAAGTAGTTAAACTAAATAGATATTATTTGTAAGACTGATATATCAAAGACCCAAAATATAGCTAGTGGTAGCCAGTGGATGACCCACTGGCTGATAAATGAAAGTTGATATTAGTTTTATAGGTCATGTTCCAAATCGGGCTGACCCAATAAAATTTTTTAATTGACTATAAGTTCCAGAGTTCATCCCTGTACCAAAACCTTCTTGCGCAATGTCTTACATATTATATATTCATAATTATATTGTTGTTCCATGTTATAACTTATATTTCAGTACATATAATTAGTGTTTACTCCTTTTAAAAATGTCTTCAAGGGCCTTTTTCTTCAATAGGGCAAAGAGAATGGGAAAAAAAGAGTGGATGCTTTTTTGTTAATGAAAAGAACTATTATTACCTACTGTTAATATTATTAGGGTGGAAAAGAGCAAAAATATCACTTCTGTTAGTTATTTTAAGGGAAACTAATGCTGATGGTCTGAAAGTTTTGATTAGTCTAGATTTGGCAATTCAATCTGGCTCAAGTTTTCCACAGTGAGAAAATAATTTTCTTTTTAAAGGCTTGACATGTCATTTTTGAATCTTAGAGTAAAAACTAGATAGTCTTATAAGATTTATATTATTATGCTATTATATTGTAGCATTAGAGGATTGCTGGCTGTAGAGCAGACTCTCACAGAATACATACTGAATAAGCAGTTTTAGTATTTAAATCCTGGGTGCAAAATGAAATATACTGGGCTCCAGAATCCATGGGAGAAGACTAATTGGTTAAGAATCAGTAGAAAATAGCTACCACCATGGCTTTATAGATCAGCATTTCTTTAAGTATAATTTGAGCACCCCTAACTGGATTAACTAACTGTATGACTAAATGGATTTGAGTGTTTGTTAAAAATGCAGATTCTTGATGCCTCCACCCCAACCTGTTGAATAGGATATCTTGAAGCCCGGGAATCTTCATTTAAACAAATTCTATAGATTTGGGAACCATTGTCCTAGAAAAATAATTTGGTAAAAAGCTAAGAATTTAACAAGACAAATGTAAAATTGGATTTCTGATTAAGGCAACTTGTATCACTGAGTGCATCTAAAATAACTCTGATATTGAAAAATGACCTTTAAAATTTATTTGTTTTAAATTTAAAACTTCCAGAGTAACAAAATGTAAACAGCCAATTCATACATTCTTTCAGTGTCATTTATAAATTGCTTTTGAATCCTGTGGCTTAAAGAGAGAAAAATTCACAAATCTACTTTTGACTATAATTAACTTGGTATATGCTTTTGTTTTTTTGTTTTTTTTATTCTCTTTCATTTTTTTTCAATATATGAAGTTTGTTGTCAAATTGGTTTCCATACCACACCCAGTGCTCATTCCAAAAGGTGCCCTCCTCAATACCCATCACCCACCCTCCCCTCCCTCCCACCCCCCATCAACCCTCAGTTTGTTCTCAGTTTTTAAGAGTCTCTTATGCTTTGGCTCTCTTCCACTCGCTCCTCATCAGGGAAATACAAATCAAAACCACACTCAGATATCACCTCACTCCAGTCAGAGTGGCCAAAATGAACAAATCAGGAGACTATAGATGCTGGAGAGGATGTGGAGAAACGGGAACCCTGTTGCACTGTTGGTGGGAATGCAAATTGGTGTAGCCACTCTGGAAAACAGTGTGGAGGTTCCTCAAAAAATTAAAAGTAGACCTACCCTATGACCCAGCAATAGCACTGCTAGGAATTTACCCAAGGGATACAGGAGTACTGATACATAGGGGCACTTGTACCCCAATGTTTATAGCAGCACTCTCAACAATAGCCAAATTATGGAAAGAGCCTAAATGTCCATCAACTTATGCTTTTGAATTAATAATGAGTTCTGAACTCTCTTAAAGAGCTTTTTAAAAGGTGCTGATGTCTTATCATTGTTCCTAAGTCACTGAGTGAGGTACAGATATTTGTCATAAATGAAGTAGTGCTAATTAAATATAGTTATTCACCTCTATCAATCAACTGAGGTTAACTATATTTGTGACTTGGGAGGGGTGGAGAGATGGAAAGTGAAAGAAGTGACATGAAACTTGTATGAAATGAATGCCAGTTGAACACAGAGAAAGTGTAATTATTAAGATTTTTTTGTAATTGGTTTGCTAAGGGAACTTTTGGGGAAAACCCCTAAACAGCTCTATTTCCTTGTTTCTGAATATAATACGGTTTTATTTTTTTTTCTCTTTCTGATCCCACACCTTATTTTCTATAGAGAACTTCATGGTTATTAGAATGTAGGAAATGTTTGATAATGTCTAACTGGATGGAACTGTTAGTACTTTCAATAGATAAAATGTAAAAATGATTGTAATGTCTTATATAACTCAGTAGACTATAAGCAACTGGGAAAGTTATCTATGATGAATACTTCTCATGAAATCTGAATCATAGTGTAACACTAGAAATTTAAAAAATTTAAGCTATCAGTGACAACTTTAATATGCTTTTTAGTTGTTAAACGCGTGCATCCTTTTTTCTTTCTTATAATTTCCTGTTCCATTTTTCTCTTCCTCATTTTTTCTTCATCTAGTTTATAAATTTGAATATTTGCATTTCTTAACCCTGTATCTTCTTTAGTGTGGACTGAAATACCCAAAGGACATTGAGGTTTTGCCTAGTTATTATGAAATAACTTGAACTTTTATTTTAAAAATTTTCCAGCTGTATAAATTGTTTATTTTGGAAATAAGTCTGGCTCATTTTTTAATGGAAATTATCATCTTAGATATAGTGTGCCAAGTATTGTTTGAGACAATGGCAATACAACAGTGAATAAAACAAAATCCCTGCTCTCATTAAGTTTATATTCTAGTGGTAGGGGGAAGATACTCAAAAATAACAAATAAGCAAGTAAAATATAGTATGTCAGAAGGTGATAAGTGCTGTGAAGAAACATCAAGCAGGAGAAAGGAGGTAGGGAGGGCTGAGGTGGGGAGTTGGTTATTTTATTGTATAAAATACATTAAGTCCTGATGCATAAGTTGATATTTGAGTTGCGATCAGAAAGAAGTGAAGGAGCAAATCATGCAGATATTGGGGGAAGAGCATTCTAGGAAGAGGGAACTAGTATCTAGATATATAGGAGTGAACTTGATGAGTTTGAGGAATAGTAGTAAGAAGGCCAGTGTAGCTCTATGGTGTGAATGAAGAGGATTTGCTGGATTTAAGCTACTGCAAGGGCTTTGGCTTTTACCTTGAGGAAATGGGAAACCATTGAAGGGCTCTCAGCTGAAAAGTATCACAATCTGACTTCCACTTTAACTCTGGCTGCTGAGTTAGTAGGTTATATCAAGGAGACTACTTAGGAAAGGGGTTTTTGCAGTAATCTGGGAAAAGGTGATGGGTCTTGGATGAACAAATGAACAAGTGAGTGAATGAACAACTAAATAAACAGTAATTGTATGTCATTCTGAACAAATATAATGAAAATTGACCTAATTAGGTAAGTCTTCCCTAAAATCTGAGATGTGAAAGGATAATAGACAATGGTAAAATAAAAGGGCTAGGGTCGGGGAGGGGAGTAAAATATTTTAGGCAAAAGAAAGAGTGTATACAAAGGTTCTGTGGTGGGAGGGTGCATGTTGTGTTCCAGTAACTGGAAGATTGCTGATGAGGCCAGAGCTCAGAGAGCTAATATTTATGTGCTGATTATTTAACCTATTTTTCAAAATAGTCTTAGGTAGTTCTTATTGTTTCCATTTTAGAGTTGAGGACACTGAAGCTTAGAAAAGTGAAGTGACTTGCCCAAGATCAGATTAGTAAGAAATGGCAGGGCTTGTTTATTTATTGTAGTCCCTCTTCCCATCCCTACCACGATACTCACGATAGTATTAATTTCAATGAGGGCAGAAACTTTATTTTGTTGAAGCTGTATCTTTAGCAACTAGAACAGTGCCAAGCACTTGATAGATGCTCAGGAAATACTTGCTGAATAAATGAATGAGAGAATGAGTTAGAATCAAGGTATATCTAACTCCAAAGTCCATGTCCTTAACCACATCCTGTATATTCAGATGCAAATTCGAGTTACCAGATTGTTTCTTAGAGGTTTTGATAAGGGACCAAAACCTTAGGCCAGTGCAATCCAAAAGAGATGAAAACATTACTGAGGGGGAAATAGAGCCAGAAAGAGTAGACTAAATGTTTCAAAAAAAATTTGCTGTAAACTAGAATAGGTGAGAAGAGAGGAGGAAAAGAAAGGCTCTGATTCTAAAGCTGGGTGGCTATCTACAATAGCTTTCACTAGAACATGGGCCTGGAAATTTTTTTGCTTTGCTATCCCACAGGTACACATTGCTTTGACTTAGCCAGTTTATCTTTAGGAAGCAGAACACAGCCAAAGTGCTCCACATAATTTCTCTCTGTGGTTCCCTTTAATTCTTGCACTTACCAGTTCCTCTTCCTCAAACATTTTTCTTTTCAGGTACTCTCAGATAATTTGTCCCCAATGCAAGATGACTATGGGACACACTGTATCAGTTGACTTCTTGGTTCTGAGTTGGTAGTTCTGGTATGTAACTTCACACCTGTCTATCCATAGGTATTTCTCTCTAAAAGAGAGCTTTGTGTATCTCATTTTTTTTGTGTATCTCGCTCCTGAAACTGTGGGATAGCAAAGCAAGAAAATTTCCAGGCTAAGGTTCTAGTGAAAGTTATCATGGATAGCCACCCAGCTTTAGAAACAGGGCCTTCTTTTCCTCCTCTCTTATCTATTCTAGTTTAGGGCAAACGTTAGGCCTTCATCTTTCTTTTTCTTCACCTTGCACTGTCTCATATTCTTTGACCATTTTAAGCTGTTTATCTTTTCCTTTTTGTCACAGAGGAAGAATTGTTCTGTCTCTTCATAAGGTGACATATCCATTTGTGCTTTTTACTTCCATCCCCTCCCACCTCAGCGAGAACTTTGCTCTGTTAATTATCCCCATTCTGTCTGGCAACGCGTATTTTTTTATTTTTTAATTTTTTTTTATGGAGTTAGAGATTCAGGTTCTAATTCCTGTTTTGCCACTTTCTGGCTTTGGAAACTTGAGCAAGTAATTTGACTTCTTGGACTCTCAATTTCTTGATAAATACCAATTTTCTTGCTAAAAGCCTTGCGGGTTTATAGGGAATCAGTTACAGTAAGTAAGGTATGTGATAGCACCTTATAAGCTAGAGAACACTATTCAAATGCAAAGTGTTATTATTATAATCTATGTGCACAAATAGTTCAGGTCTCTTCTTAAAGTAGTTTTCCTCAACATCGCTTACCTTTGAAATATCCTTATTTCCTTCTTCCTTTTATAGTCAAACCTTTGAAACAATAGTCTTTATTAGCCTTCTGTATCTCCTTGGTCTTCAACCTACTAGAATCTGGCTTCCATTTGATTCTGGATAACTCTTGTGAGTCTATTGCCTTCAAATTACTGGGGATTGACTAATTTCATGTTTAATGCCTTTTCCTCAGCTCTTAATCTTCCTACTTTCCGTTAACAGTTGATATTTTTGGCAAAAAAAGCACTCAGCAAAGTATTTAGTATGTAGTACATATTTTACAGGTTTTTAGTAAATAAATGTATTCTCTTTAGCCTTTTTGGATGAATCTACTTTTCTCTCTCACAAACCACAAATATATTCATCTCCAAATTTCATCTGTTTCCACTGTTTTTACTCTATACTCTTTTTTTTTAAATTTTTTTTTTCAACGTTTATTTATTTTTGGGACAGAGAGAGACAGAGCATGAACGGGGGAGGGTCAGAGAGAGAGGGAGACACAGAATCGGAAGCAGGCTCCAGGCTCTGAGCCATCATGAGCCATCAGCCCAGAGCCTGACGCGGGGCTCGAACTCACGGACCGTGAGATCATGACCTGGCTGAAGTCGGACGCTTAACCGACTGCGCCACCCAGGCGTCCCTACTCTATACTCTTTTAGAAGTCTCATCTGTTCTAAGACCTCTACATGGATAGACCTCATATCTACTTTTCAGCTTTATCCTGAGCCTTAGTTCTGCCTATTTTTATTATTTATTTATTTTATTTTATTTTATTTTATTTTATTTTATTTTATTTTAGAGAAAGAGCACGCAAGCAGGGGAGAGGAGCAGCAGGAGAGGGGCGGGGGGAATCTTAAGCAGCTCTGTCAATCCCACAACCCTGGGATCATAACCTGAGCAGAAATCAAGAGTCAGACACCCAACTGACTGAGCCACCAAGGTGCCAGTTCTGCCTATTTAAGTCTATGTGTCTATCTGAGCATCTTTTGTCACTTCAGATTCATGAAGTTTACCATCCCCTTTCCCTAAATCAATTTCTGTTTTAGACTTTTGAGTTTTTGACAATGATACCAGCACTCAGTCACCCAGACTTGAAACTTTATAAATGCATTGACTTCTTTTTGTATCACTACCATAATTATTTGTTCATCAAATGTTGATTCTGTGTTTATTATATATAAAATACTATCCTAGGTAGTGGAATACATAAGTGAAACAAAACAGACAAAAATAACTGATCTCAAGGATCTTATATTCTAGCTGTTTGCTTTCATTCATTGCTCTTTAAATATTGAGAGTGATAGAGGTACTACTTTATATAGGGTTGTCAGAGAAGTCTTTTCTGATATGGAGACATTTGATCAGGAACCCCAATGAAATGAGAGAGTAAGTCATGCAAATTTTGGGGGGAAGAACTTTTAGACAGAGGGGAAAAGGTACAGAAAGGCCTTGAAGTGGAAGACACTTGAATGTTCAAAGAAAAGTTGCTACCAGTGGTGTGATTAGATCCAAGTGAGTGAATAGAAGAGAAGTTAAAGATGCTGTTAGACTTTTGGTGGCCAGATCAAGTGGTGCCCTCTAGACTCTTTTATCTAAATGAAATGGGAAACCACTGGAGAGTTTAGGAGAAGAGCATGATGTAATTTCCAGTTTTAAAAGAATCACACTGCTGTGAGAATAGACTAGAAAAGCAGGTGTCGAAGTAAGGACACTAGTTAGGAGGTGAATACAAAAGTGTCTAGATGAGAGATGATGATGACTTGGACTAGAGTGGTAGCGGCAGAAGATGGTGTGACCTATGTATGAAAGTATAAATGAGAAAAAAGAGCGTTTTCTGGGGAGATGTAGCATGGCTTACTGAGTTGGCGAAACCTTTCTTCCTAGGTGCCTTTTCCTTTAGATGCGTTATGCCAGGGCACATGGCGTAGAGAGCAGACTGCTGGCTACATTTGTAGCCTATTTGCTCCTTCCTCTGTGCACCCTTGTGCAGTAAATAAACTGTAGAATTGTCCACAGCTTTCCTGGATAGAGGTGAAGGGAATGACAATTCACTCTTCTTTTTAAAAAATTCCCATTATTCTTATCCAGGCCTTTAATGACTTCATATATATTTAATCTCTTTAGCTAGACTATAAAGCCACTGACAACCGAACTATGTCTTTTTTTTTTTTTTTTTTTTTTTTACCCTAAGTCATGACCGAATATGTTTGACCATTTCTGATAAGCTATGTGTGAAATGAGTACAGGCCAGTATGTGAAGGAATGCTGTGGAGACGCAGGAGTTCTTAACTTGTGTTCAAGTCATGGACTCTTGAGAACCCTTTGAAAACTATTAGAAGTCTTTCTAGGAGATATACATATGCCCAGGATTTTGCACATGATCTCAGTGGTTCATGGACTTTGGAGCCCCTACCCCAGACTTTGGTTAGATCCCTTTGATAGGAACCAGGACTGTCTTATTCTTTGTTTCACTAGTACCTGACATGATGTCCTATCTATAATTTGATATTTGTTGATAGCAGCAATAATGAAACCATTTATGTCTATTCTTTGTGGAGATCATTATACTAGAGTTCCTGAGGTTTAAAATAGTTCGCATACTAATAAAAGCTAGTTATAACATCTTATGTCCATTGTTAAGAGACATGGACTATCAAATGTAAAGCTCATTGATATGACCTATATAAGTTAAAAGTGGATGTTTTTTGTAGCATGTAGTATTAGTTGTTATTTGAGACACTGACTATTTCAGTGTACCTGGGTTTGTTTTAATGGCTGACACCAACCGCAAGGAAAGTAACAAAGTGCTTGATGTTTTTTATATGTGCCTGTTTCTATAACCCAGCAATATCTTGAAATGACCTGGTGTGGAGATGAGGAAAGTCTAGGGACTGCTGCCAAGTCCTCCAGAGCAGCAACATGGACGTAGTTTAGTCAGTTTTACTAAAAGTTTGAAATCTACTGTTCTAAAGGCACATGCAGAAACTGTGCTAATTGCTAGCTTATTTTCCATATGGTTCTGTTTTAATGAAGCATATTTGATGCAGATGGTTGGAAAGTAATATCTAAACTGACCCTGACTAATTCCTACAGTGCTTCCACTCCAGTACTTAACAGTGCCTTTGTAAAGTTTCTTCATTCACAGCTTCTTTTTTTTTCAGTTGAAATGTGGCTTAGGATAACTGAAAACTATTCTTTTGACCTCTGAAGAGAACAGTAACAGTCATTTCCTCTCTGATTCTGGGTCAAGACTACTCTCCAGTTTGATTTCTTTAGTATTATTGGTGTTCTCTTCGTTATCATTATGGTTTTCTGAATACATTTCGTTGAGGAAATTGGCATTACAAAGGATCACCTATAGGAACTGAAGTAACTTTACTAATAGCTTTGTTAACATAACAATACTCTTACCTCTTCAGGGATATGAAATAGAACAGCCTAGAATATTAATAACTATCCTTTGTTTACACATCCTATGTATCTTATGCAATGAAATTGGACTTGCTAGATACTGTTAAGTTAGAAGTGAAATCGGATAAATGGTCCAACAATACTGCAAAAATCCTTCCATCTCCTCTCTTCCCTTCTATGAGACTAGAATATCAACATATAGTCATTGTGTTTGTCTTAAATCTTTAGAGAGAGTTCAGATATGTTATCTTGCTTAACAATGATATGCTGATTTCCTCTAAGTGTTTTATTTTCATGTACTTGTAGCTAAATATGTGCATTTGTCTTCATATTTGTTCATATTTGCTTAAGAATATAGCTAATGTTCTTGTTAGAGTTGAGGTTGAATTCTGCAGAGCAAAAAAAGAGACATGGTTCAGTGGGTTTGTATCCATTTGGCTGCTTTTTTTTTCTTTTTTCTCACATTGTCACTAAAATATTCTCTTTGTTATCTGAATAGGACATCTGCTGACTAGCCTGACCCTCTTTACCTGATTGTGTGAAAAGTCTTGGTTAAATCTGTTAGACATTGGAGGCCCAGGGATCTGCTAAGTGCTTCTGAGCTTGAAAGACACACTGTCCTTGGTCTGTTTTGTGTTTCCCACTTATGGACACCTTTGATAAATAACCCTGATGTAGGTATGGGATAAGCCAAACAATGCAGTATTCTGAGCAGTAATTGATCCAAAGGGCTAATTACCTCTTAATAAACACTTTTTCTCATATTGTAGGGAGGCTCAAAAATGTACAAAACTAATACAAAAATTAGTTTTTCACCCAACTTAGTTATCTTAATACAGGCAGTCCTAAAACTGAAGAAAAAAAAAAAAACCGGTTTGTGAGAAAACTTTTAGAATCACAGTCCTATTGATTTACCTCTTTTCTCCTGTTGTGTTTCACTAGGGCAGTGTTCTGCCCAGATATACTTGCATGTGTTTGGAGAGTTGTATTGAACACACCCCTTTGCCACAGGCAGTATTCATCTTTAAATGTCAACTTCAATGCTGAAATTTTATGAGAAAGGAAAGGAATACACATTTTCAGTTATTTTAGACTTCTCTTTGGAAAATACAGTTTGCTGCTGTTGTCTCAAGTTGGAAGGATTTGCAGAGTTTTCTTCAAATACTCATGGAAAACAAATGCAATCCCGAATTAGATTAGGAAAAAAAATGTGCCTTTCTTCTAAAAATCTTAATAATTGTACTACATCAATTTTAGTCATTTTTTTTAACCTTTTCCTCAGTTTATATCCACCCTGAAGAGTCCTCCTCCTCCTCTTCCTTCTCCTTCTCCTCCTCTTCCTCCTCCTCCTCCTTCTTCTTTTGTCTTGCCTTGTTTGTTCTATTTCAAGCATGGTTTAACTTTTCACTGGAGCAAGAGCCTAAAAAGGTCAGAGTAAGAAGAGAATAATTACCTTTGTGACAATTGTTCAGTTATTCAAAATAGAATGTTATTTCCCAAGTAATGTTTGGAAACAAAATTGAAGAATTACTTTTGAGTTTGATTCACTTTGAGAAATCTCAGA
This sequence comes from Leopardus geoffroyi, assembly GCF_018350155.1. Lineage (NCBI taxonomy): Eukaryota > Metazoa > Chordata > Mammalia > Carnivora > Felidae > Leopardus > Leopardus geoffroyi. The sequence continues at coordinate 72,858,941 of NC_059329.1, read as the reverse complement.
AAAACTTTAAAGGTTTGTCACTGTTTTTCCCCTTATATAAGAATGCTTCTTATACTCAAAGAGAATAGCTCTTTGGAATACTCTCTGATTTTGAACTCTGTGGAAAACCACTTACAAGGTATGGGGAGCACTATGTCGAATTAGACACCTGGAGATCAGCTATTACCATGGTGTTGATAGTAAGTATGGGAGGGGCTCTGGAAATGATGTTTAAAATACCAGGTTGTGGGGCGCCTGGGTGGCGCAGTCGGTTAAGCGTCCGACTTCACCCAGGTCACGATCACTCAGTCGGTGAGTTCGAGCCCCGCGTCGGGCTCTGGGCTGATGGCTCAGAGCCTGGAGCCTGTTTCCGATTCTGTGTCTCCCTCTCTCTCTGCCCCTCCCCCATTCATGCTCTGTCTCTCTCTGTCCCAAAAATAAATAAACGTTGAAAAAAAAAAAATAAATAAAATACCAGGTTGCCTCAAACAGCAGTTTAAGGATAAGAAAAATCCAGCTACTTAGCGTTTTTGCCATTATTGTATAAATGTTAGGTACTTGGGAAGGTTTTTTTCCCTTTTCTTTTCAGAGAAATAATACCCTTTATTTTAGAAATAAAACAAGATATTTAGCTGGGCTTTGGGTTAGTTAGTCTTTAGGCTTTTAAAATTTTTATTTTTTTAAATTTCTTACTATGGTTTTCAGGTCTTATTTTTGAACTATATCTCTTTTGGTCTTGATTTTGTTTTCAGAGAAATAGCAGAGCTAAGCTTTTCATTTAATTGTAATAAAATACTGCCCTAAAGAAGAAGGAGATATGATTTTTTTACTGGCTTATATAGAAAAGCATATAACTGTAATAATATTTTAACTATAGTTTGTATAGACCATACTCATTTAAACTCTATGCAAATCTTTGTTACTTCAGGGCAAACAAACTACAAAACCATAATGTGTGGTGTAGTGAGCACACACCATAAATTTGATAATCATACTTGTGAATTCATCATATTTTATATAGGAGATCGCTGTAGCATTATGAATAGTAATGTGCAAATGACGTGAAAAAAATGTTGCCACATTCTTGAATGTTTAGTGATTTTAATGCCACTGTATTATTTCATTTTATGCCGAGTTACATTGATTGATAAGTGAAGATAGTAAAATACCAGAAATGTTACTTTGGTTTTAATGTGTGGAGTTTCTATAATTCCCCCATGAATCTGGACCGTTACTCTAAATACTCCTTTTGTGGTATAGCAGGAAAAATGCTGCGCAGTCTACCCATGTTACCCTGATAGGCCTGCCTCTACTGTTTAGAGAAATAGGAGTGGGAGGCTGTCTTAAGTGAAAGTGAAAAAAGGCATTTGTTTAGCTGCATGGCAACACAAATATTTCACTTAGTGAGGACTGACAATGCATCTCATTATGTGAGCCAGTGCCAGCTTGTAAAAAATTTGTTTAACTTTCCATATTCGTTGACGGTGCCTGTGCTTAACTGTTTGAAGCCTGGCATCCAGGTCCCTTCCCCCTCCCCCAGCACACACTTTTTGTCTACCGCTGTTTGTTTGTTTTTAATCCCAAAGTAATAGGTAAGAGAGAGCCAAGGATATTTGGTCCATTGAATGCTATTAGGAATATGTGGGGAAGCCTGCCAGATTGAAGTTTGCCTCAGGCTGAACGTTTGTCACTTCTTCTCATTTCTCTTTTTCCGGATGCACTTTTCTTAAGGCTAATTGTTATATTGTGCCCTGACAGTAGAAACATTGATGGTATTTGTTTTAGGTTGACAGTTACCTTATGGTACCACCATTGCCTGAGTAGCATGTTCTCAAGATAATAATTCTTAATCTTATTTTTTTTTTTTTTTACTGTTTGTTTTTCATATCTTTCTTTCTCTCTCTTTTTTTTTAATTTTTTTTATTTTTTTTATTTTTTATAATATATGAAATTTATTGTCCAAATTGGTTTCCATAAAACACCCAGTGCTCATCCCAAAAGGTGCCCTCCTCAATACCCATCACCCACCCTCTCCTCCCTCCCACCCCCCATCAACCCTCAGTTTGTTCTCAGTTTTTAACAGTCTCTTATGCTTTGGCTCTCTCCCACTCTAACCTCTTTTTTTTTTTTTTTTTTTCCCTTTTTTCCTCCCCCTCCCCCACGGGTTCCTGTTACGTTTCTCAGGGTCCACATAAGAGTGAAACCATATGGTATCTGTCTTTCTCTGTATGGCTTATTTCACTTAGCATCACACTCTCCAGTTCCATCCACGTTGCTACAAAAGGCCATATTTCATTTTTTCTCATTGCCACGTAGTATTCCATTGTGTATATAAACCACAATTTCTTTATCCATTCATCAGTTGATGGACATTTAGGCTCTTTCCATATTTTGGCTATTGTTGAGAGTGCTGCTATGAACATTGGGGTACAAGTGCCCCTATGCATCAGTACTCCTGTATCCCTTGGATAAATTCCCAGCAGTGCTATTGCTGGGTCATAGGGTAGGTCTATTTTTAATTTTCTGAGGAACCTCCACACTGTTTTCCAGAGCGGCTGCACCAATTTGCATTCCCACCAACAGTGCAAGAGGGTTCCCGTTTCTCCACATCCTCGCCAGCATCTATAGTCTCCTGATTTGTTCATTTTGGCCACTCTGACTGGCGTGAGGTGATACCTGAGTGTGGTTTTGATTTGTATTTCCCTGATAAGGAGCGACGCTGAACATCTTTTCATGTGCCTGTTGGCCATCCGGATGTCTTCTTTAGAGAAGTGTCTATTCATGTTTTCTGCCCATTTCTTCACTGGGTTATTTGTTTTTCGGGTGTGGAGTTTGGTGAGCTCTTTATAGATTCTGGATACTAGCCCTTTGTCCGATATGTCATTTGCAAATATCTTTTCCCATTCCGTTGGTTGCCTTTTAGTTTTGTTGGTTGTTTCCTTTGCTGTGCAGAAGCTTTTTATCTTCATAAGGTCCCAGTAATTCACTTTTGCTTTTAATTCCCTTGCCTTTGGGGATGTGTCGAGTAAGAGATTGCTACGGCTGAGGTCAGAGAGGTCTTTTCCTGCTTTCTCCTCTAAGGTTTTGATGGTTTCCTGTCTCACATTCAGGTCCTTTATCCATTTTGAGTTTATTTTTGTGAATGGTGTGAGAAAGTGGTCTAGTTTCAACCTTCTGCATGTTGCTGTCCAGTTCTCCCAGCACCATTTGTTAAAGAGGCTGTCTTTTTTCCATTGGGTGTTCTTTCCTGCTTTGTCAAAGATGAGTTGACCATACGTTTGTGGGTCTAGTTCTGGGGTTTCTATTCTATTCCATTGGTCTATGTGTCTGTTTTTGTGCCAATACCATGCTGTCTTGATGATGACAGCTTTGTAGTAGAGGCTAATAATTCTTAATCTTAAATTCTCCAATCTCCTCTTACAATGCATTTGGATCCTAGGCTATTTTTGCTTCTTATAGCATTAGAAAGCAGAGGAAAATAAATTAAAGATGACCATCATATCACTTGTTTAGAATTATTTATTTTATGGATTTTGATTTGAAGAAAGTAGAGAAGTACTTTATTTCAGGAGTGTTTGAGATAAAGTCTCTATGTTCTCATTGGCATGATCACTACCTTGTGGGCATCAATTTCAATAGTTTTACCAGGATATGGTGGTGTAAGGGGAGGACAAAATACATTTTTAGATGTCTGTGACTGTAGTATATAAACGAAAGATTCTCAGCACTCATGAGCATAGGATGATGTGCAAGCACCAACTGGATGAGTATTCCAGAAAATGCGTACTTTTTTTTTTCATAATTTCATCATACTTTTTAAAGCTGTGGCATCAGGAATTTCTGTTTGTTAAGAGAACATTTCAAAATGTTTTACCCAGTGAGAGAGTACTAGTTATAGAATAAACTAAGAGAAATAATTTATAATGGACAAAGCACTTTAAAATTATAAAAACTAAGAGAGTTAAAATTGGGGATCACTTTGCATGAAAAAATTGTAAACAATTCAAATTGTTGATAATTTCTCTATACTAATATCTGCATAAGGCTTAGGGGATTGAACTTTGTGGGTCTATTTACATTTCTTTCATAAAAGCAATTGAGGCATTTAACTTTTTAAAAATAAGAAATAGATTTAAAAAAGACAAAAATAAGAAATAGATTCGGATATGAGAATTAGAACTTTGTTATAAAATAGATTCCTTGTTTTCCAAATTCAGTCGCTGGAAATTTGTAGTAAAATCTTTCCCTCTTCTTCCTTCCCTCTACTGCATTCTGGTTCTAATGGTATTCCATCTCTTTCTATTTTTAGTGTAGACTTTGGGCCTCTGGGAGAAGAGAATCCTTTTAAATCCTCAAAACTGTGGCATCATCTGTTAGGCAGAAGCTTGAACTGGCTGGGGATTGTAAATGCCTGCCAAGGATCTTTCTGACCTCTTTACTTCTTACTACCCCCATAGTAGTTGTGGATTTTTGCTGAATTAGTCACATTCTAGCCCTTGTCTGGGCTTTTTAGATAGGAAACACAATATGCCATCAGTCGATGGGATGGGCCAGGGGTGTGGATGGACTAGAAGGCAATGCAGTTACAGTCTGGATGGAACCCAAGGTAAATGTTTTGCCATTAGCTTTCTCATCAATTAGATAGTTGTGGTTAGCCTCAAAGGGCTAATATATGGATTTTTTTAAAACATGTTTGGATTTTTCAGTTCTGCATGTTATTGCTTAGTTTTTTCTAATAAAAAGCAGCTCACTTCCTCTCTTCGAGTAGAACAGTACTTCAACTTTCCCAGCAAGTCTTGCTTTAAAGTCCATGGATTGGTCTAGTAACAAGAGCACAAATATGAGGCTTCAAATTTACTAAGTAGTTCTGATTTCTCATTCTGTGGTTCAGAGTAAGAGGTAGAAGGGTTGTTTCTGTAGCATCTTTGTCTCCATGTTTCCCTCCCTACCCATCCAGTCATTAGCTCAGATTTAGAGTGTTTGGTATCGGCTTTATAGCACACTATTATGATATTCTGTCACAAATTGCATAGCTCCCAAAGTGGGGAAAAAAAAAAACAAAACAAAAAACTTCTGGTTCTTTGCCACTTACAATGAATGGAAGATAGTTAACATCCAATAAATATTTGTTAAGTGAATAATTGAATGGATGAGTGAGAATGTAGGGAATGTTGACAAGAGGAGAAGAGTGTAATTCTTGAAAGATGTGTTTGGGAATGATTTAATGTTGTGGACACTTGAAATTCAAATTCTGAGATTAGCTGGTAACCTGTTGAAATGAGGAGTTCTTTTTTTTTTTTTTTTTCCGTTTATTTATTTTTGGGACAGAGAGAGACAGAGCATGAACGGGAGAGGGGCAGAGAGAGAGGGAGACACAGATTCGGAAACAAGCTCCAGGCTCTGAGCCATCAGCCCAGAGCCTGACGCGGGGCTCGAACTCCCGGACCGCGAGATCGTGACCTGGCTGAAGTCGGACGCTTAACCGACTGTGCCACCCAGGCGCCCCGAAATGAGGAGTTCTTAATTCAAAAATTTTTGGACAGATTTTTACTTTTCTAGCTGGTACAAATTAGCCACCTGTTTTTTTCCAGAAATTGTCAGGTAGCATTTGGTTTCCCAAATTTGATATTTTGGAAGGCAGTAGGATCTTCTAAAATGTCATACTTGGAAAACTACCTAGGATTCAGAATAAATTATTTTTATAGTACCAGAAAGATGAGATGACATCTTAGAAAATTCTATACCTATCTGTAGTTTCATATTGACTTTGCAAAGATACTAGAAGCATGAGGCTGCCCAGAAAGGAAAGTTGGCATGTCACACTACAGGAAGTTTGGCCGAAGAGTCTCTATCTGGACATGAATTTTCTTTCTTTTTTTTCTTTCAGGTTTTTATTTAAATTTCAGTTAGTTAACATACAGTGTACTATTAGTTTTGGGTGTAGAATTTAGTGATTCAACACTTACATACAACACCCAGTGCTCATCACAACGAGTGCCCTCCTTAATCCCCATCAGCTATTTAACCCATCTCCCACCCACCTCCTATCTGGTAACTATTAGTTTGTTCTCTCTAGTCGAGAGTCTTATTTCTTGGTTTTCCTCCCTTTTTTCCTCCATTATGTTTGCTTGTTTTGTTTGTTTGTTTGTTTTTAATTTTTTAATGTTTATTTATTTTGAGAGAGAGACAGAGTGGGAGCAGGGGAGGGGCAGAGAGAGAGGGAGACACAGAATCTGAAGCAGGCTCCAGGCTCTGAGCTGTCAGCACAGAGTCCGACCCGGGGCTCGAACTCACAGACCGTGAGATCATGACCAGAGCTGAAGTCTGGCGCTTAACTGACTGAGCCACTCAGGCGCCCCTGCTTGTTTTGTTTCTTAAATTCCACATATGAATAAAAATCATATGACATTTGTCTTTCTCTGATTTACTTTGCTTAGCATAATACTGTCTAGCTCCATTCACGTGATTGCAAATGGCAAGATTTCATTATTTTTGATGACTGAGTAACATTCCATCTTCTTTATCCATTCATCAATTGATGGACATTTGGGTTCTTTCTATAATTTGGCTGTTGTCGATAATGCTGCTATAAACATCGGGGTGCATGTATCCCTTGGAATTAATATTTTTGTAGCCTTTGGGTAAATATCTAGTAGTGCAATTGCTGGATTGTAGGGTAGTTCTATTTTTATCTCTTATCTTTTATCTAAACTTTTTATATCTTATCTTTTATCTAAACTTCCATAGTGTTTTCCAGCATGGCTGCACCAGTTTTTATTCCCACCAACAGCATAAGAGGGTTCTCCTTTCTCTGCATCCTCGCCAACATCTGTTTCCTCTGTTTTTAGCCATTCTGACTGGTGTGAGGTTTATCTCATTGTAGTTTTGATTTGTATTTCCTGATGATGAGTGATATTGAGCATCTTTTCAATGTGTCTGCTGGCCATCTGTATGGACATGAATTTTCTTCAAGTTTGATTATGAATTAACTTGTCTACACTTGATTCTAAACGTGAAGGTCGGGTTTTCAAGCTGAATCAGAGTGTACTTAACAGTCAGACTGTCTCCAGTTATACTTTAACCTACTGTGGTGCTACTGTGGTGCCTTATGGGGGAAACTTTGTGATCATGTTCATTATATAGGGATAGGTAGGCTAGTGGAGTGAGCATGGGTTCTTTAAATAGCTTCATAATGGGAAAAATCCCTTGGGGAGCCACATGTACTAAATTTTATGCTGAATATTTAAAATCAAGGTACTGTCCCCAAATCCTACTAGTATTCTTCAAGCCTTTACCCTTTTTATAAAGTCAAGAGACATTATTTTCTCTTTACTATTATTTGCCCAATGCCATGTCATTTAGACCGTCAGATATTCTTGAGGTTTGCAGGTATCTCTCATGATCAATCATTTATCTGCTTGTGTAGTTAATGGTATATTTGTGCAAGTGGTATATATGTTATATGCTGGCCACAAGGTAACAAAGGCCCAGTTGTTTTTATGGTGAAGAGATACAGATTTTTCCTCCCCAATTAAGCAGGTAATTTACATGTCTAGCCTCTCAAACATTAAAACATACTTCCCGTTATGTGTGGGAGGTTTACTTCATATTTTATTGCTCATTTGCTAAAATATAAATAATTTAAAAATTGAGCATGTATTTTGGGTATCTTTGGGCATGTAATGCCCAATACAGATAGTGTATGAAAAGTTCCATTCTTTATACACTGTGAATATGATAACTGTCAAAATATGTTAGCATGCATTATTTATAACTCTCAGAACCTCCTAATTTTGAATAACACATTGTATTTAAAATGTAGGATTTAGAAAACAGGTTGTATGAATGCGATATCTTCATCTCAAATCCTCTACATACTTTTGAACTGATTAGTATAGAAGCATTTGTATTTTTCTGATATATTTCATACCATTCCTTCTACTTGGAATATATCTGACAAACATTATACTTGTAGGATTTCTATTCATCTTTCAAGTCTCAGCTCCTTGCAGTCTTTTCTGGTCTCACTTCATTTGAACTCCCATAGTATTTTGTATTTCCCTTTTTGTGCTTGTCATGATTTGTCTTTTTAGTAGTTTCTGTGAATATTTTTTTCTATTAGCTTCTGATCATTTTTGTTTGTTTGTTTTTGTTTTTGTTTTTTAAATTTTTTTTTCAACGTTTATTTATTTTTGGGACAGAGAGAGACAGAGCATGAATGGGGGAGGGGCAGAGAGAGAGGGAGACACAGAATCGGAAACAGGCTCCAGGCTCTGAGCCATCAGCCCAGAGCCCGACGCGGGGCTCGAACTCCCGGACCGCGAGATCGTGACCTGGCTGAAGTCGGACGCTTAACCGACTGCGCCACCCAGGCGCCCCTGTTTTTGTTTTTTTAAGGACAGGGATATTAAATCAAATCCATCTTAAATAACTTATATGACCATATAGTGCCTACTTTTCCATAAGCATTCAGTATGTAATTATTGAGTTAATTAAATTCTGAAAAGTTCCACACTCTCAATTCCTTTCATAATTTACCAAATTTGCATTGCTCTTCTTACATTTGGTTTCTCTTATATATGGTGATTGCTTTTACTGTTTTCATATTATCCTGGGAGTTCAGGAAGGAGTAGTTTCTTGAATTTGCAGATGAGTTGAATGTATCTTCTAAAAATATGAAGTGTGTTATTTATTGTGGGGCCTTGGACAAATCTGGAGTTTGTGATTGGGAAGGGGGGAAGGAATTGACATGTTACCTTCACCATTATTGCTCATGCCCCTCTGTCCCTTTTGCCAGTCGTGATTTTGGAGTGGGATCTATGCCATACTTCTTGGTACTCTCTAACACAGGAGTTTGCTCATAATCAGTGCTCTAAACAGATTAATAAAATGATTGTGTGAATGAATTTGACATCAGTAAATTGACATCAGACATTTGCCTTTGATGCCTCAGCCACTCTTTCCATTAATGGCTTTCTATTCTCCCCAGGCTTTCTTTGTATTTGTGTTCTCCTTCCATTCCGTCATTTAAAATCTTGCTTTCAAGAAGGCATTTGGTAGTCATATCGAACCCACAATATAAAGGACCAATAATAGTTTAATATGTTGTTCTTTTGTGGCATATGAATTTAAAAGGTAGAAGTCTTTTCAAATAAAAATTAAGATAAATGAATTAAGTCATGTGAGATCTTTCAAAAGAAAGGTATTGGTTTGCTTGACCTCATACAGAAACATGTCTATAGCTGGGCTCCAAAACAGTTTTGGTAGTGCTTAGGGACCCATGGAGAAACTCCTAGAGACAGTTGCTGAAGATAGCCTCTATAAGTCTTTGTAAGTGTTCTAACGATTTAATTTATGTATTTTTTAAAGTTTGTTTATTTATTTTGAGAGAGACAGGGACAGCACAAGTGGGGAAGGAGCAGTGAGAGAGAGAGAGACAGAGAGAGAGAGAGAGAGAAAGAGAGAGAATCCCAAGCAGGCTCCACGCTGCCAGCACAGAGCCCGATGTGGGGCTGGAAACCATGAAGCCCTGAGATCATGACCTGAGTAGAAACCAAGAGTCAGATGATTAACTGACTGAACCACCCAGGCACCCCAGTGTTCTAAAGATTTTAAACTTAACAATGGCTAAGGATAGAAAGAAGAATAGAAAGAGTGCATTGGGATAGCTGGCCTGGAAGAGAGGAAATGGAACTAAAGTTATCAAAGGAAAAGACCTTTATCCTCACTTGCCTTAAGAATGACTAGATACATGGTTCCTCTTTTGGGACTGTTAGAAATGATTCAAAGAAATCTTTGCTGTGCAGCTGCTATTACAATGAAGAGTTTGCAATTGTTATTATTTTCTTTTTCTGAAGTTACATCACTGTAATAATTATTGAAAAAAGAAATTCATGAATTATAGATAGATACTGTTTACTGTATTCCCTTTCCATCATTTTTTTCTGGCAAAATCACCTTGATTTTTTTTTCTTTTTTTTGAGAACAATGCTTCTTTTGGTCAATGTGGATGGATAGAGCTGCCCTTTCCCTCCCAAGTCATAGACAATGGGAATTCCATATGTCTGGCCACACTGTTGGATAAACATGTTATCCAAGTTAGGTAATGAGACTGAATCCTAGGATCTTCACTGGAATTAATGGGAAAGAAGCATTGTCTTCCTACTGTGATTGCTAACCTGGAATTTCTGATAGTCGTCTTTGCCTCTCAAGTGGGAGAACCTGCCTGAGATGGACCAATTCCTGATTACATAATTCTAATACAGAATCCAACTGTGTCGGAAGCCAGGACTTTTCAGTTATGTTTAGCCAAGGGGAAAAAAATATATATATACATTTTACATATATGTGTATGTATATATACATGTATATACATGTATATACATGTATATATATATTTAATTTTATTAAAAAATTTTTAATGTTTATTTATTTTTGAGAGAGAGAGAGAGCGTGAGCAGAGGAAGTGCAGAAAGAGAGGGAGACAGAATCTGAAGCAGGCTCCAGGCTCTGAGCTGTCAGCACAGAGCCTAACACAGGGCTCGAACCCACAAACTGTGAGATCATGACCTGAGCCGAAATTGGATGCTTAACCACCCAGGAGCCACCCAGGCACCCCTGAGTTAGTTTTTATCAGTTACAACTAAAAGTGTTCTAACAAATACGACCAGAATTGCACAAATGAGACAGCACAACTGGTGAGGTGGATGGATACATGTAATTTGGAGAAATATGTTGATGTCCATTGACTTATCCAATATGTGCAATTTATTTATTCCACTTTACTTTCCATGAAAGGGTGAGTGGGGTGATATGATGAAGGTCATTATACTTTCTATTGAAATAATTAATATTGTCAAAGAATAAAATGCAAATGAGATGGTATAGCTAGGTAAGTTCCAGACTTTGTTATTTTGAAAATAGAACAAGTTTTCATGCTAAGTGAAATAAGTCAGTGTGAGAAAGGCAAATACCATATGATTTTACTCATATGTGGAATCTTAAAAAAGCAAATGAATTAAACAAAAAGCAGAATCAGAACTATAATACAGCGAACAAACTGATTGTTGGCAGAGGGAATGTGTAAAATGAGTGAAGGGGAGTGGGAGATACAAGCTTCCATTTATGGAATGAGTAAGTCACAGGAATAAAAGGCACAGAATAAGGAATATAGTCAATGATATTAATAGTGTTATATGCTGACAGATGGTAGCTACACTTGTGGTGAGCACAGCATAATGTATAGAGTTGTTGAGTCACTATGTTGTACACCTGAAAGTAATGTAACATTGTGCATCAACTGTAAAAAAAAATAGAGAAAATTTTAACAGAAGAAAATAGAACATATGTATGGATTTTTTCCTGGGTTAAGAAATATAGTTTTCCTTCTTTCTAAATAAAAGAAGTTGAAATTTGCTTATATTTTTAATATACACTCATCTATTGAAGTTTGATATTTTTGTTAGATGTACAACTTGGACAGGAATTGGAGAGAGTACTTTACCTATGCTCTGAAGAAATATCTTCTTCTTGTGACATTTTCATATGTTAATCCTATTCATTAATATATAATTCTACTTAAGATCAACTTTAATTGGTTTACTTCAAATTAGAGATCCTCTCACTAGTTTGGAAAACACAAAACATAAATGAATATTGCAGTACAAATTTTGTTGTTCTCCTGGAAAAATAATTGGAATTTTGAAGAAAATGTATTCTTCAAATCTAGTTACGCAAACTCTACTTGACATTTGAAAGCGGCAATGTTTTTAATTTATATTTACCTTTTAGGAGGTCTACATTTTATCTGTCTTTTCACATTGTTAGAAATCTATATGTAAAATATGTATGTGAAGACTAGGTTGATATATGATCATCTCTCTTAAGAAATAGTGGACCTTTGTAACAAGATTTTATTATTAAAAAAAATTAAAAACTCCAACATTAAAATAATATTCTAGGTTTTCTTGCTTTTTCCCCTGCCATTCAAGGATGTATATTTTCAGTCAAATTTGGTCTTTTTAACTTGGCAAACCTTAAGTGACAAGGTCTTAAGATGACACTGTTTTCTCCCTAATTCTTATAGATTGTAGATATGTTCTTCAGATCTAAGAACTATAGATCTAAGTCCCCTGGGTGTTGATGTTCTCACCAGGAAATGATCATGTTCGGAGGTTGGAGTGCCAACTAGTCCATGAGACCAAGGCCCTCACTAGAACCATTTTAACATCAAGTCAAAGTTACAGAAGCCTAAACCTTTAAGGGTCCATGCAGATAATAGCACATTTGGAATGGCATGCACACTTAGTCATGTGGGTGGAATTTCTCAGAGGTAGTGGATTTGTAGGTTTTATTATCTGTCATTATGTATGATTACCCGTTTGCAACCCAGACAAATAAAGATTAAAATGTAAAATTTGGGGTGCCTGAGTGGCTCAGTCGGTTGAGCATCTGACTGTTGATTTTGGTTCAGGTCATGATCTCACCATTGTGGGATCCAGCCCTGCATTGGGCTATGCATTGAATGCGAAGCCTGCTTAAGATTCTTCCTCTCTCTCCCTTTACCTCTCCCCCATATATTCTCTCTCTCTCTGTCTCTAAAATACAATACAATACAATACAATACAATACAATACAATACAATGTAAAATTCTTAGGAAACTGCTTCTAATAACCCTTCCTTTCTTCTTCATATAATCCTTCTACATAGTGATTTTTCTTTTTAGTCACTCACTATCTATTTACTTCTCCTCTCCAAACCTACTAATGGGATAGTATCCTTTAGCAGTTGCATTGACCTTTATTATTGTTGTTGTTATTGTTGTTGTTAAATTTTTAATTATATTCATATTAAAACAACAGGAAAAAAGATAAAATCTCACACACAATTTTGCAATATGTCATCTATTTTCATTTTTACCTGCTTATTTCCAGTCCTTGTCCAATTTTTAAAATTTTTTTCTTTTGGTTATTTATTTTTGAGCGAGAGAGAGAGAGAGAGCGTGAGTGGAGAAGGGGCAGAGAGAGAAGGAGACAGAATCCAAAGCAGGCTCCAGGCTCTGAGCTATCAGCACAGAGCCTGATGTGGGGCTCGAACTCACAGACTGTGAGATCATGACCTGACCCGAAGTCGGCTGCTTAACCAACTGAGCCACCTAGGCACCCCAGTCCTTGTCCAGTTTTTTAAAAACAATTTAACTTAAATGATATCAGAGCATAGATGTCATTGGGTATTCTTCCCATCATGAAGAGCTTACCATGGCCCATACAGACACTTGGGGAAGCCCTGGTATATCTTACTTTCTTTGGATTTGCCATTTGGGTCTTATTTTAGATATCTTCCTCCTGGTCTTATGATACTCCATTTACAATTAATCTGAAGCTTTTACTAAGGGAAGATATAATTTCTACTTTTTATGAGAATACATCTTAAGATTTACCACTAACTATGAAGTGCTCTGTAGTTTTTTCTTTTTCTGCATCTCTTGCATCTTGAGAAGTTTATAGAATTTTTCTTCTTTAATCTGTTAATATGGTATTACTGGCAGATTTTTCTGAACCATCTAGCATTACTGAGATAAACTCGTTCTTGATGGATTTTCATTTACACTGTAGAATTAATTAATATTTAAAGAATTTTTGATTTTGTTCATAAATGAGATTAGTCTATGATTTTCAATTTTTATAGTATCTTTATTTTGTTTTGGGATTAAGGATATTTTAGCCTTAAAAGTGTTTTGGGAGTCATATACATTTTAGTGTGAAAGGAACTCACAGTATTACCTCTTGTAGAGGCATTATGTTTACACTCTAACTAGAAGGAAAAATATTTTTATCCTTAAAAGATTTTGAAACATCAACCTAAAACAGCACTTTTTGGTTTTGTTTTTTGAATTTTTTGTGGGGGGCAGGGAACTGCGAGGGGGAAGTTGGGGATAGAGAAAATGTTGGTAAAGCATGGTAGTTGCCTCTGTAAGTCTCTGTCATAGTGTATAATTATTCTGGTGTTTATCTTTGAATACTTTTTGTCAGACCTGTGGTATGATCAGTTGGGATTAAGAGGAGAGTAGTTTGATGACATTGGTTAGGGAAGAGAAGGTATTAACTGAACATTGAAAAAGGTTCCTGCACCAAAGTTGGAGCTATATATGATCTGAAATTTAAATACACTGTAATTAGTCTGTTTATATCCCTAATGCCTTTAAAAGTTACAAAGATAGAACTTCTCCTGCAGGCCCCACAATTTTCCCATTGGTTGCATTAAGCCATTAATGACATAATTTTTCTTCCCAAACTCTTCCCGAAGTTAATTTTAGTCAGATTTTTATCTCTACAAAAAATCTGGGAGTAGGTGTGGGCCTATATGTAATTTGACCTATGTTTAATCTCATTTCATCCTATTAAAAAATAGTTCAACACAAATGTTAGGTAGGAGCTCTTTAATTTTGGCATTTCTGAATATTTGATATGACTACTGATGCAATTTCGTACAAAAGAGGTGCTGACTTTCTTCTGTTCTTACTGTTCTAAAGGTATCACAGTTTAATTCAGCACATAATTTTTGAGCACCTGCTATGCAGCAGGTCCCAGATATTCAAAGATGATTGTTTTTAAGGAGTTCAAGCTTTCTTTTTCCATCCTTGTTCTCTGAAGGCCGTTTCTTTCCTGATATCCAGGTGCTTTTGTTTCTCTTTCTTTTTGCCTCTGCTTTGTCAAAGCAAAGAGACGTTTAGAGGAAAATTTGAGTTACACCCAAGCTGCTTCTATTGAGAAGAATTAGTACAGCTCTTTGAACATGGGCCTATTGTTTGTTTAGAACCTCATGTTAATGAGGGCACAATGCTTGTCTTGATTCTTATATGAACCTATTAGCTTTGCTCTGTTCCATAGCCTCGGATCACTGATCTAATGATTGATACTTGATAAAGACAAGGTGAGAAGATTTGGTTGACCAAAACATTAGAAAACCAGTGCAAATTGCATTCTTGCCAGGTATCATTCTTGTTTATAAAAGGCAAACAATAATTTAGGGCTTCAGTTTAAAACAAATTATTACTGAAATAAGTTGTAAAAGGCTGTGGAAAAGTAGGAGGGACTTAAAAACCATTTTATTATGCTATTTTTTTTTCTGTTCTCCATTAATTGAATAATTCTTAAGATAGTTTTCTCTATGTCATTTAGTTTCCTTTTTAATATCTTTGGATGTAAGATTGAGCTTTGCTGGCCTTTCTTTCTTGTTCTTCGGGTGTTCATGCCAGCTTTGGCAGCCCTCATTGTCTGTGCTGGCTCAAGTGAAGGAATGGCTGAAGGCTCCTTTTGGAGACCCACTTCACTGGTTATTTTAATTACTCACAGGGATAATTGTTGAGTGGTGCTATATAGGATAGTATTTCCTTTGCCACAGGGTCTAGGAATTCTGCCCAGTAATCACTCCTACTCCTGCTGGATAAGTGTATCTGAGTGGAAAGACTGGTAACTGGCTCTAGGTATCTCCCTAAAACCATGTGTAGGGCCTCTGTCAGATTAACTCTTTGAAATTCATGCAACCACCACGAATACTTTCCTCATTGATCTTCTATTTCGTATGGTCCAAAACAGAGAATTTGTGGAGTTTAAAATTAGGACACCAGCTATCGTGTAGCCCTATGAGACCAAAGATTTTCTTTGCTTTCCATTTTTACTGTCAGAGATATTAGAAGAATAATAGGGTTTTGAGTGATAAGGGCTGGTCTTAATTTTTTTTTTTTTAATTTAAACGCTGCTATGTCAGCTATGTATGCTGTGGTGAAAGACTGTGATATACTGTTTGCTGGTATTCTGTGGTATGGAACTGTTGATACTTTCTGAGATATAGTGCTAAAGAAAATTCTGGGTCCAGCATCCATTAGATATTTCCTCAAACTTAGCTGCTTCTGTAGGTGGAAGGGAGCCTTCTGAACCTCAGAGTTTGTAGTTTTGAAACCTTTTATCAAGGAATAACTAATTCACAATAGGTCAGTAAACCAAAATAAATGGTGAACTTGTATGGGTTACACTTCAGAATTAGCTTTATGATTGCAATTTTTAAAATAGAAATCAATGGAGATGGGGGGGGTGTCTGGAATTGTTTGTTAATTGTTTTTTTAAGAGTTTTTGTCACTTAATAAAATAAAAATAATATTAATTTTGAGTAGTTATCTAGACTACATTAGTTAGAATGAAATAAAAAATAGAAACTTCTGCTGAAGAACTTTGGGAATCCTCCAAATGACCTTGGCCTCATTGCTAAGATTGATTGCTTTAAAGGCCCCAATTTTTCTTCATCCTTCCTTGTATCCATGACCTTTGCCATGAAACTTTACAGTGCCTTTCCATTTTAGACTGGGTATTCTATCTCACCTCTTGACTCTGGGATCCATCATTTAACTTGCTTTGGCCAATGGGATGTCAGCAAATGTGATACAAGTAGAAGCTTGTAAAAGCACTTGTGCATTTCTATTTGCATTCTTGCTTTTTTCTGTCATGATGAGAAGAACAAGCCTGGGCTAGTCTGCTGGAGGATGAAACATATGGAGCAGAGTTGAATTACTCTAGTTGTCCCAGGCAAGGCCATCCTAGATCAGCCAAAAGCCAGCCAACCACAAGATATGTCAGTGAGCTCAGCTAAAAGCAGAAGAAATGCTGCAAACACATGAGCTAAATAAATGCTTATTGCTTTAAGGCAAACCTGTAGCATTTTTGTGGCCATAGATAACTGATATGTCTTCAGTTAATCTCTTTTTAAAAAGACAACTGGGCAAATATCACAGATGATTCCCAGTGATTTCTTGCTGTTTCAATGGCAATATATGATTCATATTAATTTCAAGAAATTCCTAGAGCCAGCTTCTCAGTGATACTTGTGTGAGACTTGATTTAAAGTGAAATGTTTTTTTTTTAAATGTTTATTTATTTATTTTGAGAGGGAGAGGGAGAGAGAGAGAGAGAGAGAGAGAGAGAATTGGGGAGGGGCAGAGAGAGAGGGAGAGAGAGAATCCCAAGCAGGCTCTGCACTGTTAGCACAGAGCCCAATGCAGGGTCCATCCAACAAACCATGAGATCGTGACCTGAGCCAAAGTCAGGAGTTGGATGCTCAACCAACTGAGCCATGCAGGTGCTCCTAAAGTGAAATATGTTTTCTTTGTGGGTTGATTTTAGGAGCTCTGGAGATACCACTATCCAGTCTATATATTCAGCTAATAACGTATGTTAGCCTTTAAGGAAACGGAGTCTTCCACTCCACAAAAAGAGATAAGGCAGAAAATGCAAGTGGTACAAATAATTAAGTTAAATTCATGAGGTAAGAAACACAAAAGCCAATATATCCTTGGTCAAGAGCAAAGTTTGACTGGGAGGAGGTGGTAGTGAGTAGATTTGGTAAAATGGAAAAAATGAGGTTAAAAAAAGGGAAAACTGGATTTACTTTAGGCCATTTAAAAACAACAGAGTAAAAAAACACACACACACACACAAAAACAAAAAACAGAGTATGGAATGAATGTTGTGAATGAAGACTGAGCTTCCAAATCTTAACTCCATGTATACTCTGAAAGTCCAACATATTAAAGGGGGGAAGATGGCAGGTTGCATGAAAGAGGCAATGAGGTAGTTTTGTTAGGGGCATGGTGCTTTAATTCTATTTTTGTGCTCTGAAATCAAATGACTGTTGTATCTTCTACTTTCAGACTCTGTCTATATATTGCTATTTCACTTTCTTCTGTGGCAGAAAGAAATCTGTTTTTTAGTGAGTATATAAGTAGAGGGCTGAGAATCTTAGTCCCCTGGACAGAGGCAGGGCATCACTGATCTGTACTGGGAGAAGGGGTGCTGGATGGGGAATCTGTACTTGGTTAATTCATCATATTACTTAGAAAGGTCCTTATTATTTTGCACAGCAGTGTGGTCACCTGGCGGTAGGTCATTAGCATTTTAGTCTTCTTTTCCTCACAACAATGCACAACATGCTAATTAGAGGATTCTGAAAGCTAAGTAACCTGTTTTAAAACCAGACATTTTAATTTGCAGCTTTAATGGCTGTTTTTATAATAACTGGCTTTATTGGGGGTAAAAGCACTTCTCATGTTCCACTAGCAAGGCAGAGTATAACAGAAGCTGACAAAATTAAAAACCTCATAATGCGACCTTTGCCTGGGATAAAAGGCTGTTTCATAACAATTTCCTTTTGTTCTTTGTTTAAGCCATTACTCTAAAAGGAGCCTCCGATTAATCTAAGTAAATGCATCATTACAGTACTAATCCATGTCCTTCTGTCAGTGTCTGTTTTAATTAAATAAGAAATGCTAGCAGAAAGATATCACGCACAAAGCTGTGATTGGAGAAAGAAGCACTGGTTGATCAGGGAAAGATTAAAAAGGGCTTTACTGTTTTGTCCATTTGCATAGCTCCAGATGCCACAGTGTTTCAGGTTGAAAGAAAACTTACAAAAGAGTTTAACACATTTCAGTCTTATAGATTTAAAATAATGGGATTTACCAATGAAATTCTAATCATCCAATTTATCACACGTTAGACATTCCAAAGCAAGGAACAGAACAGCTTGGGGCGTGTCTTTTAAACCTCTTATACAATATTGTGTTGTATCAGTGAAAACATACCTGCCAAATTTGCATGTGTTTCTTCTTATTTTGGATGACATGGATGGTGAAATCTGGTTGTGGATATACAATGTAATTTTTTTCCTTTTTAAAGTATCTTGCAACTTCTAGTTTAGTTTTTTATTTTTATTTTTATTTTTCTATTGGTAATATGTTAAGAATTTAGGTACTTAATTGGTTGTTAACAGTGAAAACTACATTTGATAAATGGCTTATAAAATGAATGTATCTAGTTAATATCGCTGCACTGATACACAGAAACTCTTCTTAGCAGTAGAGTACAGAATTCCCGTGGTGAGGGCTTTCTCCATATACGGACCATTATTTGATGTAATGAAAAGAGAAAGTGTGTAACAGTGAGATTGTTAATTAATTTAGCCTAACAAGATGAAGATAAATGAAGCAAAGCACATATTGAATGAAACAAGAGGTCTTATTTACAATTTAATACATTTTTATATAATGCAGACTTCACTTGATAAAAAAAAAAACCAAAAAACAAACAGAACCCCACCCCCAAAATACCTGCTTAAAAAAAGCACACTCCCTCCCACCACAATTCAACACTAAAACCTACCTGACTTTACAGAAAACATGTACCGTGGCTCCATAGAGAAGACACTTTTACAATGTGTAAACAGTGCTTTTCTATTGCTAAGAATCCTATACTAGTTAACCTTTAACTTTAGTATTTTATTATTCTTGCTACAGACTGGGGATGAACATAAGAATAATTATCTGGAAACCTTCAGGTTTTTTGTTCTCCAGGTTATCCTGAGACATCTTGCTTCAGTTATTTAATAATCATTTTATTTTAATCCTTTCTTTTAAGCAAAGGAAAGAAGCTCAAAAGTGAGAAAAGAAAAAAGAAAAAAAAAAGAGCTGTGAGCCTTTTTTACATGTGCTTGAATCTGTGGCAATTGTGCAGAATTCTTAAATTAGCATTATTTTTAAAAGTCTCCCTTTCAGAGATTAATGAGCTTTATCCAGTATTTGACCTTTTATCATTCTTGCTTTCTGCTCAGAAGTACTTCCTTCCTCCTACAGTAGCTAGAAAAGACTGTCTCTTATCTTATGTTACTGTAGGCAGTGGTAACAGGGCTCTCTACAAATGGTGTTATTATGGTCACTATGTTTTTATCTCAGGGGTCACGAACAAATCCATGCAACTGCTTCTAAGGATTTCAATAAATAGGACTTTTTATCCAGACAATCGCCTTTTATGTTACTTTTAAACAAAACTACTAGTCCATCAAGAGTTTCAAAAGAAAACAATTCTACAGAGTGCCGGTATGGCCGCACAGACCAATCATCATGGCACCCATTCTCCAGTCCTTTATTTTTCAAGTCCACAACAATAGGTTGTTGATTCAATGGACAAGACCAGAACAATTAAGTTCTCTGTTTAGCAGCAGTGCAGCATTTTAATGCCCTTCTCTAATAATGGTCTCATTATTGTTATTCTAAGACTGGGCCTCAGGAGGAGGAATATTTGCTGGAGGTACGTCATTATTTTGCAAATTTCGATTAGCTCATCATGTTGTCTGTAGTGTGAAAATCGTAGCTAATTAGGGCAGCCAGTTAGACTACCAGCTTTTGAGCTTATGAGTTAAAAGGTAGCATACTTGATAGGCCAGTGATGTGAAAAAGGTGGTAAAAAGGAGGATTAGAGCAGTTGCCTTAGTAACTCCAACTTCCATCTGTGAGGGAACAATGGACTTGTGTTTCTCCCCCACCTTGGTGTAAAAATTGGTTTTGTTTTGAAAGGACAGGGTTCTTTTTATGACAATCTGGAATTCAGCCCAACTGAGTGTAGTTTTAGTTGTTAGGAGAGACCACTGGGGATAGGAAAGATGAAAGGTCATGGTGAGCTTCAAGGACATGAAAGGTTGTTGTCTCATGTAACAATGGTAGATTGTTTTTTTCTAATATTTCTAGCCAGCCCCTAAGTCAGGTGATGGAACAAATACCTACAGTTTAGTCAGGTGAAACAGGAGGGGGCAGGGGAAAGAAAGGAGAAAAATGGGGTAAGAGAGAGTTTGTACTTTGTTTAAAAAAATAAAAGGGTAACTTCAATTTGCTTTTATTAAACGAAGTGATATTTCTTTGTCACCATCTCTGAGATTCCAGTGTGCTTTGGACGGTTTGCCTCTGTGGGCCATCACATCTCTGGGAAGCTCTCCAATGTGTTAGGAAATGTGATTTAAGCTTTCTTCCTGAACTCCCAGGAGGACCAGTGATGTTATACTTAACAATAAATTTAGTTGTTGTAGCTTTCTCACATTATTGGTGTTCTTAAAAGGTTTTCCTTCAAATGCACACTGAATAAAATGAATGATAAATATGAAAGAAGTTTGTTTCACCACTCTACAGGGTTTTATCATAAATTCTGTGACTTCCACACAGAAAGTTTACAGGAAACTGTTTAGATGTTGCTGCAAAAGCAACACAAATTTTTCTCTCTGTATGTAAGAAAATGCTACCATTTTAAGAGCTTTTGGGGTTTTGTATTAGAGAGGAGGTGATAGGAAAGGATTAAATACAGTGCTATTGCATAAAACTCCTCAAAACCAAATCACCCTCTCTGGGTTTGAAATGCTTTTATTTCAGCAAAATAAGTGGCTTCTATTTTCCTTCCACATCAATATTAAAACACTTGGTTGTGGTTGTGGTTGTGGCTGTGTGTGTGTGTGAGCGCGCGCTTTAGAACCTGAAAGAGTATAGCAACACTATCTTTTTAAGCAAAAGGATCATCTTTTGATGATCAAAGGAGCCTTCATATTTCTTTCTCTCTATTGTCCCCAAACAACCTTTGTATAATTGAAACTGGACTTGGTCCAGGGGATTGGAGAGATTTTCAAATTTTCTTTTAATCCCAGGGCTTTGTTTTCTTACTTTTTCTAGTCAATTGTCTTTATTGCTGTAGCCTTTTTTTGAGAAGCTGTGTTCTTTTAATTTATTTTAGACATGAAATAATAATATCATGAAACTCTAGAGTTTAAGGACTTTTGAGATCATCTAGTTCAACTCTTGTATTTGAAAAATAAGAAGAGACTAGAAAGTTGAAATGACTTGCCTAAGGTAAACCAACTAGTTAGACGTAGACCAATAGCTGCCATTTGCTATACTTTTAAATGTAAAAACTTGAAATCAAAGGAAGAATGAAGAAGCATTAAAGGAGCATGTCTAACGTGTTTATGGTGATTTTAGGGAGTGTAGGGAAATGGAAGGAAGCTAATATCTGGTAGTGGTGGGGCTGGGAATCAGATCAGATTTTTTTTTATAACTATTAAAGGTTAATTTTATTTTTTGTTTTTTTATTAAAAAATTTTTTTTAATGTTTTTATTTATCTTTGAGACAGAGAGAGACAGAGCATGAGCAGGGGAGGAGCGGAGAGAGAGGGAGACACAGAATCCGAAGCAGGCTCCAGGCTCTGAGCTGTCAGCACAGAGCCTGACGCGGGGCTCGAACTCACAGACTGTGAGTTCATGACCTGAGCCGAAGTCGGACACCCAACCGACTGAGCCACCCAGGTGCCCCTAAAGGTTAATTTTAAACAAATGAAACTTTTTTTTCCCTGACAAAAAAAAACCCATACAAAACCACAGCATAACTGGAGAGAGATGTACACTAAGGTACTAGCATAGCGTCCAGAATCTGCAACATTTCTTGATGCAGGAACTGAGTGAGATACTTTCGTACACATGGTTATAAATATAAACACTTTTGTGTGAGATACTTTCGTACACATTGTTATAATTATAAACACTTTTTCTTTTCTAGTGTGGCAAATTAGTTAACTGTTTCATTTTTTAGTTTTTGCATTAGTAGAAAGGGACCCAATATTATCCAACCTTATTAGATGTTATGCAATATAAGGATCAGTATATGATTGAAAAATGTGATATACGTTTGACAGAACATTATGAGTGTAACTTTGTGCTTTATCCAAACAGACACCCCAAGGCAAATATAAACCATAATATTTAGATCAATATATATGCTATAGTTTATTTTTGGAATCATGCAGGATATATTTAGAAATTTTGGATTATATTTAAGCATTGAGGAGAAAAGAAAATAATCCACGATTTCACCTTATTATTTCATAATAAAAAAATCATGCTCTAGTAACATTATGCTATATTTTATTTCAGTATTTTATCTGTGTGTGTATGAGGAGAAAGAACATGTCTAGCTTGTTTACTGCTCTCTTTCCAGTACCCAGAACAATGCATGGCACATAGTAGGTACTTGAAAAATAGTTGAGTAAATGAAATTTTTTTTTCAAAATTGGCTCATACTATAGATATATTTTTATATTTAAGAAATCATTTTATTGTATTTTCCTATGTTTTTGGTTTTTGAAAACATGATTTTTAATCATGGTATTATATACCATCATATGGATGTACCATAATCTGTTTTAGCATTATAGTATCAATTTTTAATGTTCACTATTATAATATGAAACTTTCACTAATATAACATGAAGTATAATATAATATGAAATATAAACATGAAAGTTAATTTATAAGGATATCTTCCATTTATTATTAAAGTGGTAAAATTTAAAAATTGGTTGAAAAACGTTTTATGATTATAGAATCACAGCAAATATCATCACTTCCTTCCTTCAAGTGTTTGCTTAGATGTCATTTTCTCAGTGAGGTCTACCTTGAGAACCCTATTTTAATTAATTAAATTAATTAATTTTTAATTGAAATATGGTTGACATCTAATAGCTTATTAGTTTCAGGTGTGCAACATACTGATTTAACCATCAGATACATTATGAACTGCTTACCTGATAAGTGTAGTTACCTTCTGTCACCATGAAAAGTTACTATAATATTATTGAGTGTATTCTCTATGCTGTATTTTTCATCCCTGTGACTTATTTTTTAACTTGAAGTTATAACCCTGTTACACCCATCCCCCCACCTCCTCACTTCTGGCAACCACTAGTTTGTTCTTTATATGTATGAGTCTATTTTCCTTTTGTTGTTGTTACTGTTGTTTGTGCATTTGTTCATTTGTTTTGTTTTTTAGATTCCACATATAAGTGAAATCATATGGTATCTGTCTCTGTCTGATTTATTTCACTTACCATAATACCTTCTAGATTCATCCATGTTGTGAAGAATGGCAAGATTTCATTCTTTATGCATGTGTGTGTGTGTATCTTGGCTATTGTAAGTAATGCTGCAATATATCTTCTTGAATTAGTGGGGTTTTTTTCGAGTAAATACCTAGAAAAGTGATCACTCTATTTTAAAATTGTCACCCTCCAAACATTCCTAATCTCCCTAATGCCATACTATTTGTTTCTATAGCCTTTATAAACTTTTAACACACTATATGATTTGTATATCTATTAAATTTATTTGCCATCTTTCCCTTATATTTCTTGGAATATAAGATCTACATAGCAGAGAAGTTTTGACTATTTTAGTCACTCATATTCCCCAGTGTCTTGAACAATGCCTAGAATATAGTAAGTACTCAACAGTATTTGTTGAATGCATTTATTAAAATTAAAAAGATGCAAGTGTCCATTTTTAAAGTCAAGAATCAATCCTTTTTTTCTTCACACAGGTAACTTTAAACAACCAATTTGTATACCTGCTAAGGACTTCTGTCTTCTGAATGTTAATAGGTACACATTATCCAGTTAAATGAAATCATAACACTTGACTGAATCTTAGACTATGTTGGATACAGTCTAAATGTCTTGCAACAAATGCCCTAAGCTTTTGCTGCTTGAAGTCACACTGAACTGTAGTTTTAGGGAGATTTCTGGATGAAAAATATCACCAGTGTCAATGCAAATGAACCATTTCCTCATGTAAACGTCCTTCTGGTAAGACTTTTAAGGTTTGTGTCTGACCTAGGAAAACTCAGGTTAACCTGATTATTACTCATATTTTGGGATGATTTTACCTTATTCTGCCCCAACTGTTATTGGTCCTATTCCTGAAATTTTCTTAGGAAAGACATTTTACAAACTTCTGTTATTGCTTTCAATGTATATGGTTTATACTTAAAGAAAATAAAACAAAACAGTTTTTAATTATAAAAACTTGGGGAGGAAGTAGTTTTTAATTATAATCTTTATAAAATAATATATATTAATAATCTATTACATTTATATGGCATTTATAGTTTCAAAGATTTTTAATAAATATGATCTTGTTTAGTTATCTGAATGATCCTAGACATGGAGGGTGTGGCTTATTATATGTATTTAGGGACTGAGGCAGAAAACTGTAAAGAGACGGAATCTAGATCACAAATCTAGGAGTTGATAGAGGCCGTGAGAAATCCAAGTCTTTGGAGTTCTACTAGTCCAATATTATTTTTCTTTTACTTAAACCTTCTCTCCATGTCAAATAATCATTGTTCTGTTGGCCTTTCTTAATAGGTTCCATGAAAATAAAAGCAAATGATTAGAATGAAATTTTTTTTTCACTTTATTTGACCTAATGTACTATTCCACTTTTCAAGGACTTTTCTTTAGGTTTCCCTAGTTCTTTTTTCATAGTCATTATCTTTAATTTTTGTTATTTGAGCATAGTTGACAAACAATATTGCATTAATTTCAGGTATACAGCATAGTGACTCAACAACTCTATACATTATGCTGTGCTCCACACAAATGTAGCTACCATCTGTCACCCTACAACACCATTACAAAATCATTGACTGTATTCCTTATACTGTACCTTTTATTCCCATGACTTATTCATTTTGTAAGTGGGGGCCTGTATCTCCCACTCACCTTCACCCATTTTGCCCATCCCCTTGTCCCCCATAGTCATTATCTTTTTCTTTATTCTGACTACAAACATGAACTTTGGTAGCAGTTTGTGAAACCAGTGGCTGCCAGCTCCATCTAGTAGCTAGTTGTTCATTTCACATCTCTAGATGTGAGTAGGCAAGTTCTGTTCTATAGTAACAGGCACAGAGCTGATTGGTAGAGGTCCACTGAGATGGGAACAGCCTTAGAAGAAAGTGAATATAACAGGCAAAATGCATTAGCCAAAAGATTGGACAGTGAACACCACCAGGTCCATGTATGTAGAAGAGAGGCATAAAACAGGAGATTAAAGTGTTTCATAAGGTAGACAAAGAAAGAAAAGTCTGGGGCAAGTGGTAGTTAGAGGATAGGTGGACTATACCAATACCTATACCTGTAAGTCACAGTAAGGCCATAGACACCAAGGGTAGTTAAAGGACAGATTGCCATTTCTGAGTCAACTGCAAGCGAAAGGTTACCATGATCATGTAAGGGTCATGGTCTTAGATGAATTGGTATATTTAAATACAGGAAAACAAGGTAGAATCCAAGTTATTAGAGTCAAAACAAAAGATCAAAGCAACTAGTAGCAGGAGTAACTGATTTCATTCTGAGTCCAAAAGGATTGTGTTGGAGCCTCCTTTAGAGGAGGTCAGAAATGGTCTTAGAGCAGTGGCTCTCAAACTTTTAGTTTACCTAAGAATCACCTGGGGTGCTTCATATTTCTAAGGTGGGGCCCAGGTGTCTATATTTTTAACAAGTGCCCAGATTATTCTGATGCAAGCATTTATAGATCACATTTTGAGAAAATTTCCATAAAGCCTGAGATGGTACTTATTGTAGGATAAGGGATCAAGCATTATAATTGTTGAGAGAGGAAGCAGTTAGGACCTGAAAGTTAGACCTTTTTACTAACATTTTTACTAAGAGAAAAATAGATCTCCTAGCCCAAAGCTGATGTCTATTTATCTGCATGTAAGTAAAGCAGAAAACACATGCTTATATGCACTGAACTGGTGTTGTTGCAAGTCTATTATATTTCTCTCTTCATGTATCTTGTTCCTTGTCTTTATGACCTGAGTGCTTTTGTAATATCTAACATAAAGATTTATACCTTTTAGTGTATGAAAGGAAGGCTCATTGTTCTTTTGTGCCTAATCTGAACTGTCCCTCATTTTTATTTTCCATTTGTTATCTGCACAATTGAATTTCACCCTTTTCTTCCTGCTTCATAAATTGATTAGCTTGAGTTGGGCAGACTGCTGTAATGCTAAGGGTTAACCAGAAGAGAATTACAAATGAACTATCTAGAAAGTTGATTATTAATCCAGCTAGAGAAGAAATATCCTTTTACTTAGCAAGAATGAGTATCCGAAGAGCTGATAACATTGCTCAGGCCGGGAGGTGGAATATGGCAGAGCTTGGTAAGTAAAACAAAACTTGGAATTAATCTTTTCTACTCGTTTTTTTTTTTTTTAAAAAGCATGTAGAATATTGATATGTTTGAACAGTTTAATATGAATTTACAAGTTGCCAGAACAAATCTGAAAAGTTCCAAATGTGTTTGTTAATGAGTTCTCTACCTAGACTATCAGTAAAAGTTAACTGAAAAGTATTTACTTAAGTAGATAAATACATTTAATTTTGAATATTTATAAAAATACATGATTAGATTTGTGATTAAGAACAAGGAAGTGGGCATGGAGGAATGACTACTAAAACAATTGGAGTCCAAACCTCAAACTGAAGAATCGAGTGACAAGCTTGTTTTTTCACAAGAGCGAATTCTTAGGTATGAAAATATAATTTAAAATATAATATCCACATAAAATTCAGTGACATATTTTCCAGACTTCTAGGTAACAAAAACTCTCATAAGTTCTCTTATTTTCTGGGTCCTAGCATGCATTTCATCGTGATGTTTCATTTAAGGTCCTTTCTAAAGACAGCTTTTATTGTATTTGTGAATTGGAAGGAAAGAGAAATGAGAGGATCTGTGCTATTTGTACAAAGAAAATTAAGTGAAAAGATAAGATTTTAATAATGTTCCTGCATCAAAGACTGCTTCTCCTGTTGTAGAAGAAATTTTGATGTTAATATGCAATTCTATAAGATTGAAGTTTGCATGAATTACTCGATATTACAAAAATGAGCCTTTAAACATAGTATGGATGGTACTGAATATTATTGCAGCTTTAGGCAACCATAAATCATTTCAGTGTAGCATTGTATTTAGGAGAAATTAACAAACTTACTGAGCTTACCATATATTTTAATTGTGCATCATCAAATGCAGGATTTTAACCTTTTCTTTAAGGGTATTTCTTTAATGGCAATAAAAAGGCCTCAAATTAACATTTTGTTATTTAATGCTTAAATGAGCACAGAAAGAGTGTGTCTAAGATTGAATATAGATTCAATATTTCAAATATATTATATACATATATATACATGCATGTATTTGTGTGTATGTGTTTGTGAATATATGTAGTATATGCATTCAAAACATCAGAACACTATTTGGCCATATACACTCAGCTTTTTCTTAGTTCCAACGTTCTGGCCCATATTTAGGATTGAGAATATAAACCACAATAAGTGAAATAATGAAGACAATAGTTCAAATTTATTGAGCTTTTGTGTGGTAAATGCTATATTAAATGCTTTATCTCATTTAATCCTCCTATTAACTCTGTGGATGTTGGAAAGCCACAAGGATTACAGTGTATGATAAAACAAAAGAGAAGCTAATTGAAGAGCCTCTAACATCTGATGCTATAAGTCTAGAAAATAAAGGCTCAGGAAACCAAGTGTATATAAGAAGGGAGATTCTTTAATTCCGTGTGCTTGTCATTCTCAAAGTTGGAATATTTAATATGAACCTGGGGAAGAAGAGGAGAAGGAAACGAAGTGGTGAATTCTTAGCATTTGTTAATTCCTTTAAAACATTTTATTATGAAAATTACAGTCATACAAAAATGAATAAAATGTAGGTTAAAATATCTATGTATTTATAAGAAATAAAACCTTTCCGATACAGTGGAAGCCTCCTGTGAACTGTTTCTGAATTTAATATCTTCCTCTCTTTGTGCCACAGGTTCACTCTTTTGAATTTGGTGTTTATCATTCCCATGTTTTTCTTTATACCTATACTTAAATTCCATGTTCATTATATAGGAGGAAAAACTCCACTTACCATTCGTTGAGATCCAAGAAAAAGATCTTTTCTTGGCTTATTATTATACTTTAGTTAAAACAAAAAATTATTATAATATTCAAAGCTCCTGCACAATCTGGCCCCTGCAAAAACCTTTGCAATGGTTCTTTCTGATTCAGCTTGCTGTTATGGTCTACACCCTCTATGTTTTTCCTGCTCCGAGGTCTTCACTGTAATGCTGTCTTCTCAACTGGAATACACTTCTTCCCACTCTATCAGAATGTGCTTCAGGTCCCTGTTTAAATGTCATTTCTTCAGGGAAGTCTTCTCTGATCCTTCCAATTCAAATCTTGTCTGCCTGCAAAGATCTTGCTTCCCACTCTAGTTTATTTCAAAGCAGATATTGCAGTTTTAAATTATGTATTTATTTGTGCGATTTTTTAAAAAAAATGTCTGTCCTTCTGGACTGGTCTGTTTTGTTCTCAGACGTCTACCTTAGCATTTAGCACACATGGCCTTGTACATGACAAGCATTCAATAGATATTTGCTGTTATTAAGGAGAGGAATGTAGTGAATGAGAAAGTAGAATAAAGGGAGATTGAGAGAAAGAAGGAAACTTACATAAAAATGGAGTTTGTTGTTTAGTTTGTATATACTGTTTCGGTAAAATTATGCAACCTAATGCTAGCAAAGGGGTGAGGGAGGTGGTGGGGACCCTTTTGCTTTTTTCCATCTAGCTGCAGAACATTTGACAGCTTTCTCCATTATTGGTGCTTATTTTTCACTTTGCCTTCTCATTCTGGGAAATCTCCATTCCTGGATGCAAGAACTGAGCTTTCAAATTATGAACTTATAGAGCAGCCCCAGTGGCTATAATCTTAATGTGGAAACACTATAATGGGCTCTAAAAATCTGGAAAAATTTAGGACATACAGTTGAGAAAATATATCTGATACATTCACATAGGAAACCCCTAAGGTCACTTGTAAGAGTTACAAGGTAGGTAACTATAACTAAAATATTAAAAGTGGTGATAGTTGCTATAATATTGTTAGGCAGTCTGATTTTTAAGGAGAATATATAAAAGGTTATAAAAAATAGAAAAAAAAAAAAAAGAAGTCCGTCTGAGAGGAGGGCTGGGTTTCCAAAATATCAGAACACACTTAATGTTGTACTCTATGTAAATCTTCGCTGGCATTTGTAATTAAAGTCCAAGGCTACAAGATTATGCTGAAATGTTGTTTTTTGGTTGGTGGTGTGGGAAAAGGAGGTAAAAGAGAGGATAAAAAAAAAGAATTTAATTAAAATGTCTTAGTGTTAAAAGGAGAGAATTTATGGAGTGCTTCATTTGTGGTCATGGAAGGTTCCATTATTATTAATAACATTGTACCTTACATTTTATTATACTTTATACTTTCATGTGAACTTTTTCACATACTATCTTATACAATTCTTAGAGTAAAACTGTGATATACTTAAAGTAGGGATCTTATTAACTTTGTTTCATAGCTAGGAAAACTGGGACAGAAATCAGATAGGAACTTGGACTAAAACTTAAAAAAAAATCATAGGTATAGTTTTCTAGGCCAGACTATATTTGCTCTGCTTTCACCCCTCCAAAAAGATTTTGACTGGAGGGTACTTCTATAAGGACCCTCCTTAGAAGGACCAGGATCAATTAGGTGGATGTCCTCTATAGGTTTTCCAGACTTAAACATTTTTTTTTTCTAATTTCCTAGAGATGCAGAATAGTTAACAATCTCCAAAAAATGGAACTGAGACGGTTAAGTGTATATAACAGACACACTGCTAAGCCTATTCTAAATTAAGGCTTATGAATGAAGCTTAATGGGGCTAGTTCTTGCCTGATATCTTAGGGGTTCAAAAATAAAGAGAAATAGGTGTGAACTTATAAAAACGAAGTACTATAATTTGGAGTGAATGAATGATAGCTTGTGTGATCAAGCAGAGGGTACAAGCTCATTGGGTGGCAACCTAAGTCGCATGAACTCAGGATGAATACCTTCTGGTGCCCATTTAAAAGATTTTTTTTTCAAAGAAATAGTGGAAGACAATGTGTATGTTGCACATATACATGTGTGCAGGCAAGTGGAAGGATAGTTATTTGAAGACCAAAGCCAGGAGTATATGTAATGATTAGCCAAGAAGGCTGTGTGCTGTGTTAGAGTAAAAGCCAAATCTTATATTTTTAAATTGGACCAATAGTCTGGTTGCAGAGAAATTCAACTTTTCACTATTTCTAGGGCAGTTGGCAGAAGCTTCTCATAGGTTAAAAGAACCAGACATATTTACCCTGAATAACATAAGTTTTAAGAGACTCCAATAGCTGCCTGAAATGGCTACAGTGCTGCATAGGGAGAGTGTATACTCTGAAGGGTCAAACCTGAGTTAGCAGTGAAAGTCACAAGGAGCCAGAGTCACAGGAATGGCAGAAGAAACACTTTGTAACAGTTACAGTTGTCTAAAAATGGAATGGGCTTCCTTGCTGAGGTAGTAAAGGCTTTGTTTCTAAAAAGGAATTGGGGAGAAAGATTCAACTGTTGAATTATACCAAGTTATTTTAGAATTGAAGTTTAAAAGAAGATCTCGTCTATGTATCAACTGGCTAAGAAAAGGAGGAGAGTCAACAGCATAAGGGACAAAGACATATTCCTTGATTATGTGAAGAAAGAATGAAGTTCATGAAGGCCAGATTTACTTTCCTCAGTCATGCTTACTTTAGTATGTGAATAAGAAAATTGGTGTATTTTTATCTGGTGGCAGCCATTTGATGCCTGAAATTACCCCAAAGAAAAACTTTAGACTTTACTTGCCATCCCCAAACCTCAGAAAAATTGACATAAGAGAATGGGAGTGTATTATGAGGGGGAAAAAGATAAATCAGTTTGTTTCTTCATTGGTTCCGGATCTGGAGAAAAAGAATTTAATCTCGAGGAGAACAGATTTAAAAATAACACTAAATTCATTTACTTATACTTAAAAGGCTCCTGAGCTTCTGGTACACTGACAAGATAAAGGATCATGTTTTTAAGCATCTCAGAGATTTTCTGTTATTTCAATTTCTCCTTAGTGAGGTTTTGCATTCTTATTAAAAAAATTAAAAATATTTTAAAATTATACAAGTAAAACATGAATACTTTCTTATTGTGGAATAGTGCCTGGCATACAGCAGGAAATTATTAAATATTCAATAAATAATTATTGGCAAGAAAAATGTAAAGGAAGTTTTCCTTAATGTCTCTCCCCACCCTAAGTTCTATTTCTCTTCCCAAACATCATTGCTCTCCTTAATTTGGTTTGTATTCTTCCAGACCTCTTTCTATATGATCACATACAACTATACACAATTACATAGAAGTATTCAGTTTTATTTTGTGTGAAGTAATACTTCTCCCTTTTACACATATTATATTTTACATATCCTTTTTTCATTAAAATTACAACTTAGATCTCTGTCAATTTATATAGCTTTACCTTATTTTCTTCTATGTAGTATATTATACTATGTTATATTGTTATATTGACAGACATCTGAGTTAGTTCCAATTTAAATATTCTCAGTTGAAATTTTAGGTATTTAAAACTTAGAAGATGGCAAAACTTGGCTGTGTTCTTAAATATGTAAATGGCAATAGAAAATTTCTATTTGGTAGGGTTTTGAGAATTAAAGACATTGTAGGCAGAAGTATTCTGAATATGCAAAGGCATGGAGGAGTGATTAAATGGTGTCATTTAATCATTCTTTAATGCAATACAAGAAGTTTTTATTATCAGGATATTTGGTAGTGAGAAAAGGGCACTTAATCCATTTAAAATTGAGTGGGAGTTACAACTATAAACTCTGGATAAAACTCAAAAAACAACTATCTGAAGATACTGGAGAGCAACTAAAACAAGCTAAATCTTGAGGCGAGATAGCATTTGGAAGAAAGGAGGAAGGATTATGGGGTAAGGTGGTCATTTTTAAGGTTTCCAGCATGAAGGTAGGCCCTTGTCTGTGCCAGGCTAATAAAACTCCAATAGAAAAATCAAGAGTCTTTTTGGCCTGGAGAACCAGAACAGACTTTGGAGCAACCACAGCTACTGAGAGGTGAGGAGGTAATTCTGGAAAAGAAAGAGCCACAGAAAGGGAAACCCAAATTCTATGTATAAACTTTGCCCCAGTCTCTGATCCCCAAACAATGCATGCACATGACAGGCTTTAAGAAGCCCAGGTAAGCCTAAAAGAACTAAACAGATATTTGAGCTGTTTCCCACTGCAGTAAGATGGAATATGCAATTTGGGTCTAAGCAAGTAAGCTTCTTGCTAAAACAAACTCAAGTGACACTCTTTAGAGAATTATAAAAGAATCTGGTTTCCATGACATAATGGTTATGGTATCTAAGATATAATACAAAATTACTCAGCACATGAAGAATCAGAAAAGTGTGGAAAAAAATAGGGCATTTTATCAGAGAGAGAGAGAAATTACAAAAAGAACCAAATAGGAACTTAAAACTGAAAAATATAGTATCTGTAATAAGAAAATAACTTGATGGGCCAGTCAGTAAAGATCACAGAGGAAAAAGTCAGTGAAATTGAAAATACATCAACAGAAATTATTCAATTCAAAGAACATAAAAAAATTGGAAATGAAATTAATACAAGATTAGGGATATGTGGGACAACATTATAAGATCTAACATATATAAGTCCCAGGAAAAAAGGAGAGCAATATCAGGGCAGAAAAAACACTTGAAGAAATAATTGCCCAAATTTCCCAAATTTGTTGAAAGATATAAATTTACAGATTTAAGAACTTGGTGAACCCCAAGCAGGAGAAATGCAAGGAAAAGTGCACGTAGGCACTTTATAATAAACTACCAAAAACAAGAAAAATTTATAGGTAAAGTTTATTTATTTAGTTTTTTGTAAGGAGTAAAAAAAAAAAAAAAAGAACACAGCTCATGAATAGCAGGAATGAAAGAAGAATTATCACTACAAAATTATAGAGATTAAATACAATAAAGAAATGTTATGAAAATCTTTATGCCTAAAGAATTTTACTGCTTAAATGGAATGGATATTTCCTTGAAAAATACAACCTATTAAAACTGACACAAGATGAAATAGAAAACATAAATAGCACCTTAGCTATAAAATAAATTGAAATTTTTAATTAAAAAAATAGAACTTTCTATTGAAAACTACAGACCCAAATTGTTTCACTGGTGAATTGTATCAAACATTTAAGAAATAATGCCAATCTTACATGAACTTTTTTCAAAAAATGGAGGAAGGGAGAACAATTCCTACCTCATGAGGACAGCATAATCCAATTACTAAACCTAAAAAATATAATAAGAAAGGAAAATTTTAGATTTATATTCTTCATGGTCATAGATGCAAAAAAATTTTAATGAAACATCAACAAATTAAATCCAGAAATATAAAAAGTGAATAGTATATCATGATCAAGTAGGGTTTAGCCCAGGAATGCAAGGTTGAGTTAACATTTAGAAAATCTTACCATATTAACATAATAGATGAGAAATAGAATATGATCACTTCAATAAATAAAGAAAAAATACTTGACAATACCCATTCATACCCATTCTCAGCAAACTAGTAATAGAAAGTAACTTCCTAAATTTGAAAAATGCATCTTTGAAAAACTTAAACCTAACAAACATCATATCTAATAGTGAAATACTTAATGCTTTTTTTTTTTTCCATGATAGAAAGCAAGATAATTAAAGCCCATGCTCTTTCATCCTGTTTGGCATTGTGTTAGAGGTCCTAACCATTGTAATGAGGCAAGGAAATGAAACAGTATAAAAATATGAAAGGAAAAAAGTAGAACTGTCTCTAATATGCACCTTTGGCAAGGTCACATAATACAAGGTCTTTTATATTTTAGTATACTAAGTGGATGGAGATAAAAATTTCAAGGTAAACAATGGGAAGAATGATTTTATTTTCACTCAATTTTAAAAATTAAAACTATAATTAATAAAAATAAGTATATAATTGGCAGCATTTTATTTGTAATTCTAAATGTGCATTAATTCTTAGAAGAAGGAATTAATTGCATGTTTTAAAAAAATTTTTTTAAGTTTATATTTATTTTTGAGGGGGGGGAGGGACAGAGAGAGAGAGAAAGAGAGAGAGAGAGAGAGACAGAATACAAAGCAGGATTCAGGTTCTGAGCTGTCAACACAGAGCCCAATGCAGAGCTTGAACCCTGAACTGTGAGATCATGACCTGAGCCAAAGTCTGATGCTTAACTGACTGAACCACCCAGGCACCCCAACTGCATGTTTTTTAAGAGTAATTTTTCACATCAGATATTGTGATAGCACCATCACTTTTGATATTGTGGTACCATTATATCAAGTGGGGGTTATTTTTGCAAAGAAAATTTCCTAAGGACTTTGCTTTATCTTTTTATTTTTATTTGTTATATTATTTTTAAATGTTTATTTATTTTGAGAGAGAGAGAGAGCAGGGGAGGTGGAGAGAGAGAGAGAGAGAGAGAGAGAGAGAGAGAGAGAGAGAGGAAGAGAGAGAATACCAAGCAGCCTCCATGCTGTCAGTGCAGAGCCTGACATGGGGCCCAATCTCACAAACCATGAGATCATGACCTGAGCCGAAATCAAGAGTCAGACACTAAACCGACTGAACCATTCAGGCTCCCCTGCTTTATTTTTTTGTATTCAATTCATTATCTTTGAATAATCTACCATATCAACTGTTGTTCCTGCCAATTTTTGGCTCTTTGGTTTCTATACAGTCTCATTGCAAAGTCTTGATTTGTTAATTTTTTCTGTTCTCCAACGCTGTATTTCTTCTCTGATGAGCACCTTTGCAAGATTGCAGTTTCACTTTGCAGTCACTACATATTTTTATTTTGAATATTATTTACATTATTCCACAATGAAGTATTCATCTGTCGGCCAGCCTGATTCTCAAACTTAACTGAAAACAATTGGCAATTTCTAAAAGTATTCCTATTCTTAGGCTGCACTTAAACCAATTAAATTAATCTTAGGGAATGGGACCTAGAAATCACTATTTTTTAAAGGCTGCATGTGTTTTCAATGTGCAGACACATTTGAAACAACTGAGCACACATTATCAAAGATAATGAAGAAATTGACCCAAACGGGTGAGATACATGTTAAATAAATTTGTGAGGGATGTTTGAGTGAAGATTAATTTTATAAATATTAAGTCATTGATAGTCATTAGAGAGTGTTTTTATTTTTGGTGCCTTTTACTTCCTGTATAATTTTGGAGTTTCATATGATGAATATTTGGATAATGAGAGTAGTGAGAGAATCTCCTATATTTATTGAATGCCGAGTATGTTTGGGCTAGGAATACAGTGGTGAATTAAAATGTATGTTATTCCTTTCTCTAAACATTGACAGTCCAAGGAAGAGGAAACATTAAGTAAATATTTAACTATAAGATAATAAATATCATGAGGGGGAAAAGGAGACCTAAACTGGTTTGCGATCAAGGATGGTGACTATGTATTAGTGATTAGTGACTAATGCCAAGACCTAAAAGATGAGTAGAAATAATTTGGTGAAGATGAGAGCTAACAGGGAACAGAATTTTTTGAGGACCATAAAATGAGAAAAATCTTGTAAGCTCTGGGAACAGAAATCGGGCAAAGATGACTAAAGAACAATCAACAGAGAATAAAGATCAAGTCTTAAGTCTAAAGTTATTAAGCGTATTTGACTGTCAGAAGATGAGATTAGAAAGATGCTTTGGAATTAGATGTTAATAGGAATTTGGAATTTCTTCTGTAGGTTATGAGGAAATGACAAAGTAGATTATTTTCTTCCAAGATTTTATTTAAATTCAAGTTAGTTAACATACAACATATAGTATAGTGTTTGTTTCAGTAGTAGAATTTAGTGATTCATCACTTACATATAACACCCAGTGCTCATCACAAGTGTCCTCCTTTATGTTCATCACCCATTTAGCCCACCCCCCTCCTCCTCTCCAGCAACGCTCTGTTCTCTATAGTTAAGAGTTTCTTATTGTTTGCCTCCCTCTCTGTTTTTCTCTTATTTTTCCTTTCCTTCCCCTATTTTCATCTGTTTTGTTTCTTAAATTCCACATATGTGTGAAATCATAGTGTCTTTCTCTGACTGACTTATTTCACTTAGCATAATACACTCTAGCTCCATCCACATCACTGCAAATGGCAAGATTTCATTCTTTTTGATGGCTGAGTACTATTCCATTGTATACATATACCATAGCTTCTTCATCCATTCATCAGTTGATGGGAATTTGGGCTCTTTTTATAATTTGGCTCTTGTTGATAATTCTGCTATAAACATTGAGGGGTATGTGCCCCTTTGAATCAGTATTTTTGTATCTTTTAGTTAAATACCTAGTAGTGCAATTGCTGGGTCCTAGGAGAGTTCTATTTTTTAACTTTTTGAGGAACCTCCATACTGTTTTCCAGAGTGGCTGCACCAGTTTTTATTCCCATCAGCAGTGTAAGAGGGTTCCCCTCTCTCTGCATCCTTGCCAACATCTGTTGTTTCCTGAGTTGTTAATTTTTTGCCATTCTGACAGGTGTGAAGTGATATCTCACTGTGATTTTGATTTGTATTTCCCTGATGATTAGTGATGTTGAGCACTTTTTCATGTGTCTGTCAGCCATTTGTAGGTCTTCTTTGGAAAAATGTCTGTTTATGTCTTCTACCCCTTTCTTAACTGGATTATTTGTTTTCTGGGTGTTGAATTTGGTAAGTTCTTTATAGATTGGAAATAACAAAGGTTTTTAAGCAGGAGAGTGACATGATCAGATTTAATGTCTTAGGACTGTAATTCAGGTAGAAAAAAAAAAAAAGATTTCCCAATGTGTCATCTTCAACTTAGAATTTGAAAAGTAACTTTTCTATGTTTTGCTTTTCCTGCATTGCATTAAAATTATTAAAGTAGAATGGATTTTTGCCTCCAACTATCATTATTACCCTATTCCCCAAGCTAAATGCAAAACCACATGTATGAGGACAAAAAAAAAAAATCTTCACCAGCATTCCTTAAGAGCTAAATGTATACCAATATAAGCAGAGTCTTCCTATGAGTTTTTGAGTTTGCCAAAGATAGCTTTGAAATAAGGTCAGGAGCTTGAGAGCTGCATACTGAAGGGACTGATCCCAGAGAACAATATGGCTCCAGACACCACACATCTCTGAAGATATTGAAGTGGCCTAATGTGGTTACTTTGACAGCAGCAAACATGAAACAGTCCTTTTAGTTTGAATGACTAATAGCTAGTATGATAGTAAGTGGGAGAGAAAAAAATTCAAAATTTTAATTAAATGATGTTCTACATACTTTTCTCCTTTGGACTCATTTCAGTCACAAATGCTAAAGCAGTTGCCTGAGATTTCCACAGCATTAGTTAATTCAAAGGAACAGAAAATGAATCAGTACCAGAAACTTATTTATTATGCCCTTCTTTCCTTTAAGCACCATGATAAAGTCAGTATCTCTTGTGATCACAGGAGTTTGCATTTCTAAGACTTGGGTGTATCCAATTTAAAAGTTGATTAACATATATCCAAACATAATAATAAAGTTATTTGTTTTATTTTTCTTTACCTTCCTGTTTACTGAAAGTAACCAGTGATGGAAATATTTAATATTATATTTACTTGTATATTTAAGTGATAGAAATAAGACATGAAAATACTGACACTACTGAGAGAAAGCTTTTTTGTGTGTCTTCAAACAAAACAATTTACACGTATGACTTAGACCCACCCTCCTTTATTACAAAATATGAATGCCTCTTGTATTAATAGTGTCCATTGCCTATAGCCCACCGAAAATTGGAGTCCAAGAAATGAAATAGTCACAGCTGAATCAGATCAAGCACCAATTAGATCTGGAGATACCAAGTTTTAGGTGAAATTATGGAAAGAGTTAACTGAATATTAATTGGAAGTGGGAAGCACATAATTAAATCCCAGTCCTGATTTTGCTATAGATTAACTGTGCAACTGTGTTTCATTTAGTCCATCTCAGATCTGTATTAGCACTCTACTATTATTGAGTTATTACTGCTGCTAATAAGACCAATACAAGTAATTGAGAGTTTCCAGTGTCCCAGTGCTTTGGTCCTATTTGTTCTACTTTTCTCTTTCTAAAGCTCTAGTTAGGGGAAAAAACAGTAAAGTGATATATATTTCTGGAGAAGAAGCACTTTTTCTACATAAAGCAGTCCTCCAAAATCTGCTATACAGCTTTCTGGCATGTTTTCTGCTAGTTGTATGTGGTATTCAGTGGGACAGTTCCAAAGAGATATACACTGTAGATCAGAAAGAAAAAATTTGCCATAGGTTCATTCTGATAATTTAATTTGCTTTTTGTGCTGCTTGCGACCTTTTCTTTCTTTCTTTTCAGCTATGCAGAGTCCGTGACTACTAGTAATAGCTAAATTTGCCCAGAGGATTCTAATTTCTATTTCAGAAGGTAAAAAAGTGCATTTCACTTTTGAGTATGCTTCTTGAAAATTTTCCCCTTTATCAGTTTATTTTGTTCTCTTCCTAGAGTTGTTTAAACATTTTTTAACCTAAAAATGAGGGTGTGTCAGAATTGTTGCAAGCAACGATAGAGGTAATCATATGTGGTTCTTGTTATAAGCTTTGTGTTGATATTGACTGCTATTTAAAATAGTACCTCTAAGATGAATCTTTTAGCATTTTTCTTTTTCAAGTGAGTTTATTCTCAACATTTAATCATTTTTCACACCAGTCATATTCTTGTAATACCGTTAATGTCCTAGGATCAATGTAAGGTATTTGAACAAGGGGCTCAATATAGTATGAGTTATTTCCTCTATTACACATTCGTATATTTCTTAGATTTCTAAAGACTGTCTCTTTCAGCAACCAACATTAATTTTACAATTTACTTGTATGTTCTGATTTCCTAAATAGTTTATTATTTAGAAAATATAGAAACATTAATGAAGAATATGTTTAAAATCACCATTACCAGAGATAGAGCACCTGGTAAAATTTTGGTATAATGTATATACAGTTGAGGTTATATCATATCTAGTTTTGAGTTATAATTTTTAAGTTGAATTTCTTAACAGCTTGTCTTGATGGCTCAGAGTTATCATTATGAACATCTGATTCCTGAGCTACTCCTTGAGTTGAGGGTTTGTTAAGGCTACTTATCTCTATATTGAGTGGCCCCTAAAGTGCTGTACTTCTTTGAGTTCTTGTGTCTGCATTTTGGGTTTCCTGCCTTTGACTTTGTTTCCAGACTGTAAGTTGTCATTTCTCTGTAATTGATGTATTTGCCTCCAGTAATACTACCTCTCCTTCTATACTCCTAGAAGCTGCTATTTCTAGAGAAAATTAACATTTTATAGAGTTATTTTTTGTTATACAGCACTTCATGCAGGTGCTTTCACATGAATTATTGCTATTTATCACAAGTTTTTACATTATTCTTGGTTTGGGGCACCTGGGTGGCTCAGTAGGTTCAGTGTTCGACTCTTGATTTCGATTCAGGTCATGATCTCACGGTTTGTGAGATCAAGCCTGGTGCCGGGCTCTGTGCTGACAATGAGGAGCCTGCTTGGGATTCTCCCTCTCTCTCTCTCTCTCTCTCAAGCTCTCAAAATAAATAAATAAGCATTAAAAATTGTTATTGGTTCAATGTTTATTTATATAACAAAGAGTCATTTATTGAGCACTTACTACATGCCAGGCTCTGCGCTAAGAACTTTATATATACCATGTCAGTTGAGTTTATTCCTGCAGTATTCCAGAGAGGTGGACTATTTTACAGAAAAAATACCTAGTGTCAGAGAAGTTGAGTAACTTGTCCAGGATCATACTACTAGTAAGTAGTAGAGTCAGGATTTGAAGACGTGCCCCTGAATTAATTAAAAGTGCTATAATTATGTCTGAAGTAAGACTCAATAGATTCTGAGCTCAGGCTCCTTTAAATAAGTAAATAAGCTGTAGTGTATTACCTTGAGACATCTGTTTTGGGTTTTGCTTAGTTTCTAATTCTCCTCACTGCTCTATAATAGGGATGTTGCTGTACACGGGATCTATTGAGCAATGTAGTGATTCAAGTGTGGAAAAGTGTCTAAGCAATTCAATATTCAAGCCAAATTAATCCTAACAGAATGAAGTTAACAAATATCTACCAAGGAAGGGACAATTCTTATGATTGTTAAATAAGACTGTTTTTCATAATTCATAGAATCAAGAGTGTATTCTTTGCTAGATTTCCTCTATCAAAAGTACTGATTTATGAAATTACATAAGAGTTAATTTAGCAATTAGCCAAAACACCATTGTATTGATTGTCCATAGCTATACTTCTTGGGGAAACAGGTTTTAATCTCAATGTGTGTGTGTGCGTGTGTGTGTGTATATATATATATATATATATATATATATATATATATATATATATATATATTTAAATTATACATGAACTGAAGGGGTAATTTCAAGGAGCAGAAAACCTCAATTAGAATTTTTAATGGTAATTAAGAGGTTAAGTGGTGGTTAATAACTTGGTCTTTAAAGTTTATCTGCCTAGTATAATCTTGCACAAGTTAATTTCTCTGTGCCTAGTTTCTCATATGTAAATTGGGGATAGTGATAATAATACATAATAATACTCATATTTGGGTTGTTTATTTTAGGACCAAATAGGTTAATATATGTCAAGCAATTAGAATCATGCTTATTGCATAAGTGCTTTACAAGTGTTAGCTATTGTTACTTTAATTTAAATTTTTAACTTAGAGTTCTGTAAAAACTGCTAATAATCTTAAGTCTTTGCCTATCAAAATGTTTTATTTTTCACTTTACAAATAACCTAATAATGTTTTCTATCATTCCCTTTCTCCTTCCTTAAGACTTTCCCTGAACTTGATAATGACCTTCTGATGAACTCTGTAACTTCATTTTAGATCCATTTTTTGGACCTAAGCATCAAAACATCTAAAGTTGCTGTATTTTATTTAGAATGGACACAAACTTCATGTGAGGTATCCAATATAGCATCTCTTTACCTTCAGAAAATTTTACTCCAAGTTGTGAAGTTTTCTCTGCTTTGAAAATATGATACATTGGGCAAATAGGGTAACATTGCAGTTCAGCTGCCGATTTGAGGGTTGAATGTGCGTTAGTATCCAATAACGAGAGGACTCCTTGTTTATTTGCTATTTTATTAAAAAAAAAAGTTGCAAATGGCAATTTACTCTTTTACCCAACCCACCCACCCCTGCTACGGTGTGCATGTGCATGAGAAAGATAAAAGCCATGTTTTCTTCGTGGAAGGGTGTGGAGGTAGAGGATGATTTCAAATTAGAAATAATGACAGTAATTGAGGCTTCCAATGAAGATACTGTGGCCACCAAAGGACAGAGGGGAGACACTAACTTCTGAAGCTGAGGTATTTGATTAAACATGTAGATTGTTCTTTATGTGTTTAGGTGCCAAGTATGTTGTTATTTAAGAGCTGAAGACTGTGTTTGAGAAAGGTGCTTATTGGATGGCTTAATGATGGTTTGGAGGGAAGCAGCCCTGAAATATCTAGAAAACCTGCAATAAGTAAAAAATAACATTTTGATAGGCAAAGACTTTTGCTTTTCTTTTATAATAATTAACTGTGAGACTTAGCTTATTGTAATGGTCATTTATTATTTTGGATAATTAACACTGGCTTAGAGAAAAAAATACCAGACTTTGATTAGAATGCCTAATGCTTTTCTTATTACCTTAAAAAATTTTGTTCTGTTTTGTTTTAAAAAACAGCTTACAACTTTGTTATCCTCAGGTGATTTTATTTCTCAATATTTATTTTGAAAAGTCTGGCATTGTGCCTGTGTGTGCCTCTGTGTGTGTTTGTATGTATGTGTCTATTTGGATTGGAGGAGGAGATGAGAGAAGGTGAAATTTGAAGGGAATGGAAAGTCAGTGAAAGTTAGTGTAAAGGATTGGAGATCTTTGTACTCAAAAATAAAATATTTAAAGCATCTTTTCTCTCTTAGAGGGAAAAATGAAACTGACCATATTATGCATATTTCCATGAAGAATGTGTATAAATCTCATATGCAAAATTATAAGAAGAAGCAAACTATCTAAGAGAGGGAAGAAAACATATATGACTTAAAAAAATTGTAGCAGAGGTAAAGAGAGACTTTTTTTGAATATATTTTTAAACACAGTGTCCAATTTGGATAAAGTGTTAACAGAGCAGGCCAGCCCATTTATAGATTACAACACTTTAATTTTCTCAATGTTACAAAGTGTTGATTTTGATAAAGAATTTGTTGATGCTATATCAGCTTTTCCATGTGGGGAAGTGCTACTGGTTGATTAGTTAGACTTGAGGCTCAGCCAAAATTCAGAAGTTTGGTCCCCAGTTTTTCTGGCCTTCTGAATAAGAAAAAAGCTACTAAGTTTTCCTGAGCCTTGATTCCCTATGAAGGAAATTCTTCATTATTAAGGATGTCAGTTCTTTTCTCTTCATCTTCTTCCTTTCTTTCTTTAAAAAAAATTATCTTTTTGTCTCTTGTTATTACCATCTTCATCTATCTTTAATTAGGTAGATGCTAATTTTGGAGGTACTCCAGGGTTTATATTAGCTTAGTCATAGGAAAATTTTTTACATTTGTATCAACCTTTTTTTTTTTTACTGTAATTTTCAAGCCAAAGACTCAATTTTTTATTTTTTATTTATTTTTTATTTTATTTTATTTATTTTTTTTTTTTTTAACTAGAAGTTTAAAGCTGAGGAGTCTAAACCTTGGTGAAACTAATTGAGTTGCTCAAGATCACACAGTCAAAAATCCAAGTATTTAGGAATCTGGGCAAGGACGTTTGTTAATGCCACACTGTCAAATAATTGACCCTTATGCTTTTTTTTTTTTTTTTTTGTCTTGCCTTATTGATGACCAGTGTCTGCATATTTGTTTTTAATATTCTGCTTAACCATTTGCAATTATCTTATTTTACTATGTATACCTATCTATCAGTAGGTGGACACATATCAAGGAGATTTGCCTGATTGCTTTGTAGGGCTCATTTGCAGCTCAATATAGTACATTTACGAGATTTTATAATTTGAAGTAAAATTTCTGATTGCATGAAATATCCTAATACATTTATGAGATTTGCTTTTAGTAGAAAAACTGTCATATCTTTTTGTGTCTGTTTTGACAATAAGAAGGCAGTATGTTATTTTTCGCTTTTCCAGAAATTATAGGCTCATTAAACAATTAGAATGGGGAAAAGGGGGGGCGCCTGGGTGGCGCAGTCGGTTAGGCGTCCGACTTCAGCCAGGTCACGATCTCGCGGTCCGTGAGTTCGAGCCCCGCATCAGGCTCTGGGCTGATGGCTCAGAGCCTGGAGCCTGCTTCCGATTCTGTGTCTCCCTCTCTCTCTGCCCCTCCCCCGTTCATGCTCTGTCTCTCTCTGTCCCAAAAATGAATAAACGTTGAAAAAAAAAATTAAAAAAAAAAAAAAAAAAAAAGAATGGGGAAAAGGGTAAAATATAGTCTTCCTGACTGCTTTTTTTTTTTTCTGATTAAAAAACCTAACAGTGGTTATTGGAGAAAATTTGGAAAATATACAAAGAAAATTCCATAATGACATCTAGAGATATCTCAAAATGCTTAAACTGATTATATCCTTGAAATTTATTTACTTACACACACACATATGTATATATTTAAATGGTATCGTATTGCACATGCTGTTTGGAAGATGCTTTTTAAAAGTTAATGTTTCGTGGTCATTTTTCTCATGTCATTAAATATTCTTCTCCTACATCTTTTTTTTTTAAATAAACTTTATTATTTACTTCAAAAATAACATATCACATATATGAAATTTAGGAAGCACATACAAAAATAAAGAAAAAGAAGAAAAACTGCATTCCTAGTGTCTAGATATAATCATTATAAATATCAAGTTGTATATATATCCAGTATTAAAATTGTATGTCTTTTTCTTTGTTTATATCTATATCTCCCTTTAAGACAAAAGTAGAATCATATGGTAACAATTACTTTATGATCTGCTTTTTTATTTAACAGTATATCATATCACTTACAGTTTCCCATGATACACTATTCTTTTACATCATCATTTTTTTTTTTTTTTTCAACGTTTATTTATTTTTGGGACAAAGAGAGACAGAGCATGAACGG
The DNA here is from genome assembly GCF_018350155.1 of Leopardus geoffroyi. Classification (NCBI taxonomy): domain Eukaryota; kingdom Metazoa; phylum Chordata; class Mammalia; order Carnivora; family Felidae; genus Leopardus; species Leopardus geoffroyi. The sequence goes on along the minus strand of NC_059329.1, from coordinate 72,814,134 downwards.
GGGAGGGGCATAGAGAGAGGGAGACACAGAATCGGAAACAGGCTCCAGGCTCTGAGCCATCAGCCCAGAGCCCGACGCGGGGCTCGAACTCACGGACCGCGAGATCGTGACCTGGCTGAAGTCGGGCGCTTAACCGACTGCGCCACCCAGGCGCCCCTACATCATCATTTTTAATGGTTGAATACTATTCTATTTGTGGGCATTTCAAAATTTAGTTGATCATCTCTAGTTAAGGTTTGTGATTTTTCTACTATTATTAAGAACATTGCAGTAACCTCCTTTGTAGCTTAATCTTTGCACACATCTCTGATGATTTCTTTAGTTCAAATTCTTAGAAATGAATGTGAATTAGGGGTAATCACTTTTTAAAAGCATTTAATCCATATTGCCAGAATAACCTCCAGAATATATGAACCAGTTTACTCTTATGAGCAGTGTCTGAGAATACTTATTTTGTCACATTCATGCTTATGCATAGTATTGTTATCATTTTCAACCATTGCCAATATGACAGAAAATGGCAGTTTATTTTTAGTATAATTTATATTTCTTTGATTAGTAGTGAAATGGAATATTTTTTCATTTGTTTTTTGTTCATTTGCATTTCTTTTCTTTCTTCCCTTCCCTTCCCCTTCCTTTCTTTTCTTTTCCTTTCCTTCCTTTTTTCTCTTTCTTTTCCTCCTTCCTTCCTCCTTCCAAACTTCCTTCCCTTCTTCCTTCCCTCCTTCCTCCCATCTTTTTCTCCTTCCTTCCCCCCCCCCACCTTTTTTTCTTTCTTAATAAATTTCTTGTTCATATCCTTTGAGAAGTAGCATAGATTTTGGGGTCTGACTGTTGGTGACACAGTTTGAATCTTGGCTCTACCTTCACTACTTATCAGTTCTGTAACCTTGGGTGTTTACTTAATCTCTCAATGTGTGTTTTCTTATCTGTAAAAGTTTCCTATATGTCGTAGGGTTGTGCAAGGCTCAAGTGAATGATATGTATAAAATATTTATAACTGTCCAGCACAAAGTAATGCACGTTATTCTAATGGGAAGTTAATTTTTATTCATTTGTAAGAGGTTTTTATATTCTAAAAATATTAACCCTTTTTGTATATGATGTAGGTATTTTTCCAATCTTTTCATTTTGTCTTCAATTAAATTTTTAGAAAATCAAGTTTCTCATAAAATCTAAAGTTTTATTTTTCTCCTTTTGAATTTCTTCTTCTGGTATCATTTTTAGACATGTTTTTCCCACTCAACATTATGTAAATATTTACATATATTTTGTTATGGCATTATCATAGTATTTATTTTTTATACTTTTAGTTTTTTAATTCACTTGGAACTTATTTTGTTGTGTGATATGCAATTAGGATGTAAAGAACCAATTGTCCCAACAATATGAGTCATAAAATCCATCTTTAAAACACTACAATTATTGGGGCACCGGGGTGGCTCAGTTGGTTGAGCGGCTGACTTCAGCTCAGGTCATGATCTCGCAGTCTGTGAGTTTGAGCCCTGCATCGGGCTGTGTGCTGGCAGCTCAGAGCCTGGAGCCTGCTTTGGATTCTGTGTCTCCCTCTCTCTCTGCCTCTCTCCCACTCATCTCTCTCTCGCTATCAAAAATAAATAAACATAAAAAAAAACCCCACTACCATTATCACAGACTAAATTCCTAGAGATATTTGGGTCTGTTTTTCCATTTCTTTTGCTAATAATAAACCTGGTCATTCATTTGGCACACTTTTAATTAGTGAGATTTTATAGATGTATAATATATTAATGATATTTATATTATATAATCTCTCTAAAAGTAATATATTTTATCATATATTAAGTGTATATTTATTTGTATGTTATATATTTATATTATATAATAGTTGTATATCATATATAAACATAAATATAAAATATATGCATTACATTTTTATAATTTACATATAAGTTTATATCTTTATAAATTTATTTTAAAATTTAAATTTTATTTAAAATTATTAAAACTTATTTTAAATTTATATATATATTTATATTTATATAATGTATAATATTGTATTTAATTTTTTATAATTTATATGCAAGTTTATATCTATATATAAATTTATAAATTTATCTTAAAATTAAAATTTTATTTAAATTTATATTTATATATAAATTTATATTTATAAATTTATAAATTTTTTAAAATTAAAATTTTGTTTTAAATTTATATATAAATTTATACTTATATATAATATATCATAAATATATAAATATATTATAAAATATGTGAAAAATATAAATATATTTATATATTTACTTATATATGATATATTTATATATAACATTTATATATACATATAATAACATATAAATATGTATTTATATAATTATATATTTATATAATAAAGAGAATATAGTAATAACATAGAAATATGTTTAAAATAATATATATTAAAGTATTAATTAATAATAATATATAGTTAACTTACTTTTTCAAATTATCTTGGTTATTCTCAAGTATTTGTTTCCCCATATGAACTTTAGAATAATTTTATCATTACTCCCCGCCCCCCCCCCACCCCCGCAAAAAGCTCTGCTTGTGTTTTTTATAGAAGTATACTAAACTTGGGATCATATGATTTTTTAAACTGATACATTGTATTTTAGTTTAAGGTTACATTTTTAATTTAACTAATCCACCATGCTTAGCACATACACTCAATGTAAATTCTTTTTTTTAAATTTTACATATTATTATTTTTTATTTGAGAGAGAGAGAGTGGAGGAGAGGGGCAAAGGGAGAAGGGTAGAGGGAGAAAGAGAGAGAATCTTAAGCAGGTTCCATGCTCAGAGTGGAGTCCGTGGCAGGGCTCCATGACCTGAGCGGAAATCAAGAATCACTGACTGAGCCACCCAGGCATCCCTACAAATTCTTGAATAAATGTCAAATGTGTTAATACTAACTGTTGGAAATTTAGGTGTTCTATCATAAGCAATACTTCAATGGACATTGAACATATAAATCTTGGACTACTACCATGATTGCTTCTGTGGAATCAATTCCTAGACATTAAAATCTAGTTCAATGAGTTTTCTTTTTTTAATGATTTTGATATATTGCCAAGTTGCCTTCTAGAAAGGATGTACCAATTTACTCCCTTACAGTTTGAAACCATCCTGTCATGATCAGCTTCTTATTTGTCTTCCCATTGAAATGCACTACCAATATCTAATGAGTTTATATTTCATGGTAAAAGAAATATTTTTACTTTTTAAATGCTTGTCACATTAAACTTGCTGAATTTCTAGTAAAATACATATTTCCTCCACTATAAGATATTAAAACAACTGATGTAGATATAAATCCACAAGCTTGGGCAGAGTCACATGTGCAGGGAACCAGATAATAACAACCACAATAATAATAATAATATACCAGTAAATATTATTTTAGGTTAATGTCTTCACATGTTTTTCCTTACCCTAAATTGTTTTTCTTCTTTATACTGTGAAAATACTTCTATTTCTGATAAAAACAAATGCTGGTTACTTAGAGTATCTATCTGATTTTAGCTCTTTTAAGAGTGACAAGATGTTTTCACTTTTACCTAGCATGAACAACCTCACTCTTTCTATGATCTACTGGCTTTAAGTTGCAATTTTTGTTGGAGGAAAAAGTTCACACTTATTTTGATTTGTCCTTGCATACCTGGAACTGAGATTTGAACAAGAAAATAAACTAATGTTACAGTTTTGAGTAGTTGGATGGAAAGAAGCTAATAAACAAAGGGCGTTAAGTATTCTGGTTCCTTTAGTTTTTGTTGATCTATTTATTCACTTTTCATTCTTCCTTTTTATCTTTCTTGATGTAGTATACATACTATATAAAAAGAGAATAAGCCTCAATCATGATGCTATAGTTATTGCTACTGTATTTTAAAAAGTAAAAGCCTATTTTCCTTAAAACAAATACCAACCTCTTTGATATCTGTGTAATTAACAATTTGACCTTTTTTTTTTGTATAAAAGGGTTTTTTTTGTAGATTGTTTTAAGAGTTTTTAGTTTGCTGAAGAATAGTACCCCTTAATATTTCTTTTTTTCGACTTCTTTTTCTTCTTCCTAACATCTCTCCATCTTACTCTTCCCTCCTGTTTCCCTCCCCCTCCCTTCGTCTTCCCCTTCTCATTCCTTTTCTTTTTCTTTCTGCGTAGGTTTAGTGGGTGTTCAAGAAATACAACTGGCAGGTCTGGAGTCTGAAATGTTCTATCAGTAGTACAGTAGGTTTTCCCCATTTCCAGTAGTTGCCTGGGAGATGTAAGTTACTCTATGATGGGCCTATAGAATATAGTGACAGGTTTCAATAATGACCATGAAGAACTCTTCTCTCATTTTTTTTTTTTTTTTCATTTTCATCCTTATAGAGATCATGTGAAACTCTTACCTTTAGCAAGAGTGCTTTGACTTAAAAATCCAATTTCTAGGATGCCTGGGTGGCTCAGTAGATTAAATGTCTGACTCTTGGATTTGGCTCAGACCATGATCTTATGGTTTCATGGGTTCGAGCCCCATATTGGGTGCTGAGCTGACAGTGTGGAGTCTGCTTGGGATTCTCTATCTCCCTCTCTCTATGCCCCTCCCCCACTCACGCTGTCTCTGTGTTTCTCAAACACAAAATAAATAAACTTTAAAAATTAAAAAAAAAAACAAATTTCCTCATGTTTCCCATTTTCCCAGTACCCATCTTTTGAAATGAAGTTTTAGCCCTTAAAAGACAAGAATATAGAGGTAGTAGGTGAAGGATTCCACTTATAGCTAACTCTCTATCAAACACGCATGGATTATGTCTTGAGCATTAAGTACAACAATTTTCTAATGCTGGGATGACTTTCCTCTGGTAGCCAGCTTGCCTCTCTCTTCCTATCCCCACTCCCATCTCTACTCTCACTCACCCCTTGCCAGTTATTTGGAATTCTAGTTTATTTTAATATTGACCTCAAATCAATCTAATTCAGAAGATATAGATCCAACAGGAAAAAAAAATCACATTATGTATGCTAGGACTATACATAAATGACTTGAGAGCAACCAAATTGTTTTTTTTTTTTTTTAAATCTTGTTTGCATTAGGACTGCAATTGCCTCCATTACTATAATCATATCATTCAAGGAATGCAACTAGAGATTTTTAGTGAAAGTAGTATGCTACTATAGATTTTTAGTGAGTTCTTTTGGACCAGAACCATTTATTCTGTCTTTCCTGTATAATGTTCATTGCTTTGTTGTTTAGAGATCTGAATTCCAGTCCCAAATCATCTTTGGAGTTTGGAGGATTGGGTTCCAGGCTCAGCTCTCTTGGCTTCTAATTAGTAACTAGGTACTTGTTTGAGCAAGTTGTTTAAGCTCTGTAGGCCTCATCTTCTTTCATTTGTAACACTGTGGTTCAGTGATGCAAAGTATCTAATCTTAGCTAGAGCGATTAGCTTTGGTAAGTAAAAGATGTCATTACCCTGTTTTATAGTGTATAGAGCTTCTGTGTGAATAAGTAGGCTGAAAAAAGTAATTGGTATGGACTAGTAAAGTTTGAAAGACTTTAAGAAGTGTTAATAATACTGAGCTTTTGAGATTTCTTTTTTACATAAGTTGATGAAATTGTATCTGTTTTCTCATATAAGACCTAACGGCAGTAATCATTTTTTGGTTAGATGACGTTTTATTTTCAAGTTCCATTCTTGACAGTAGCTAATAGGCACAGTGTAGCATTAAGTTTCACTAACAAACTCTCATCCTGTGATTTTTGACCATGGTTGTCCCCTTTTCCTGAACAATGATACAAAACAGAAAAGCTTGAATAGTTACAGAAATCAAGAGAATGGGGAGAAGTGTAGAAAATGAGAGAAAGGTGGGGGAGGGGCGGGAGAGGGAGAAAAAGAGAGAATTAACATGAAATAAATGACAATGGATCTGGTTGTCCCTTTTTAGGTAATTGTCTGGTCTTCAAGAACAATCTTACTACTATTTCTTAGATTTTGCATGAGATAAAGCATTGTCCAAGAACAAAGTCTGCAGCATAAAATGAGATTGTTGGGGCGCCTGGGTGGCTCAGTTGGTTAAGCATCTGACTTCGGCTCAGGTCATGATCTCACAGTCCGTGAGTTTGAGCCCCGCGTCAGGCTCTGTGCTGACAGCTCAGAGCCTGGAGCCTGTTTCGGATTCTGTGTCTCCCTCTCTCTCTGACCCTGCCCCGTTCATGCTCTGTCTCTCTCTGTCTCAAAAATAAATAAACGTTAAAAGAAAAAAATTAAAAAAAAAATAAAATGAGTTTGTGACAGGGACAGGCATAATTCATTTGCATATCAGTTTGGTTTTGTTTTCTGCATTACAAAAAACAAAACAAAACAAAAATTCCCAAACAAAACCCAGCCCCTCATCACTTGTTTTTTTTTTTTTTTATTTTAATTTAATATATTTCAGTCATATTTAGGCACATGTTTAAGCAGGGGTTGGGAAATAAGTCTCTTAAAGTGCTAGATACGAGAAAATGACAAAGACATTAATACTAAATTATAATTTTTTTAAAAAAATGCAATGCACATGCAATATTTGAAATGCCATTTTTATTGCTGAAAAAGTTACTTTTTAGAATTCGTATAAGATGCATCACCATTATTCTACCTGAATAACCACTAAGAATGCAGAGGGGTTGGAATAAAAAACCACAAACCTATGAATTGGTGATAGTATGCCTCAGAGTACTTATGTGTTGCAGTTAGTAGAGATTCTAATGAACTGAAAAAAAAAAAAAAAAAACCACTGAGTTTCTGGCAATGTAAATTTCTGAATTAGTTTTGCAGATTTTCTGATTTTTTTTTTTTTTGGTAGACTTTTGATAGGACTTTGCATGTTTTATATGAGGTAGTTCCCAGATGTGTGCATACACAGTTCAGGATATTCTGAATGATGAAGAGGCATTGTCTTAATCCGTTTGGATTGGTATAATAAAATGCCACAGACAGGGCAGCTTATAAATAATAAAAAATTATTTCTCACAGTTGAGGATAGAAGTCTTATATCAGTATCCCAGTATGGGTTTGGTGAGGGCTCTCTTCTGGGTCATAGACTTCTTGTATGATAGAAGGTACTAGGGAGCTCTGTGGGATCTTTCCTAAAAGCACTAATCACATTCATGGAGGCTTTATTCTCATGACCTCATCACCCCCCAGTGGCCCTATCTACTGATACCTTCACCTTTGAGGGTTAGGATTTCAACATATGAATTTTAGGGGAGACACAAGCATTCGGACCATAGCAGACATATTAGGGAACTCAGAGAAAGAAAGATTTTGCCTTATGATAGAGGTAATCATGGTATAGTTTAATAATGTGAGATGATACCATTTTTTTCCTATCTAGAAGTTTAATAGACTTTAATCCCATGATCTGCTTTATTTAATATACCAAGGGCTTAGAGGCTGTATTAGTAAAGATAAGTGAATTTTTTTCTCTTTCTTATTTTTCATGAATATTTAATAATGTACAGGATATATGATATACATATATTTATTCAACTTATTTGTTATTTGCTTTCATTTCTGAAGATTACAGAGTTGAATACATGTAAACCATAAAACAATAAACTATTACAATAAAAATTGGGTAATGCCTGGGTATAATTGTACCTCTGGAAATTATAGAAACCAGTTAAATTCTCTGTTGTGATGCCACATCATTTACTCGCAAGATCCATTATTTCCAGAGCTGTCGGGACATATGTAAACAAGAACTAGTAGAATAGGAGGCTAAGTTTATTTGGTAGTGAAAGAGTAACCCAAAGAAGAAGTTTGACCCAAAAGAAAAGGACACAATATGAAAGGAGGAGTGAATTAAAGGAGGAGAGTTTCAAAGAGTGGTACAGAAATTGAAGAGCCCATTAGGCTTGGATTGACCAGTGACACATCTCTGTTTTGGGCATGTGTCTAGAATTTATTCTTTTTTACATTTTGTAGAAATGCAAAATTGCACATTGTGACCTGTCCTTTGTGGTTGTCATTCTTTTTTTTTTTTTAATGTTTACTTATTTATTCTGAGAGAGGGAGAGAGAGAGAGAGAAGGAAAGAGAGAGAAAAAGAGTGAGAGAGCATCCATGTATGAGCAGGGGAGGGACAGAGAGAGAGCTAGGGAGAGGGAGAATCCCAAGGAGGCTCCACACTGGCAGCACGGAGCCTGAATCAAGGCTTGATCCCATGAAATGAGCTGAAATCAACAGTCAGATGCTTAACTGACTGAGCCACTGCAATGCCCCTGTGGTTGTCATTCTACCTCTCAATGATAAAAACATGTTAGGGACATAACACTCAGATAGTTTGTGTCATAACTACAGTTTGATGATGTAATCATATTTCTTTTTGTGCCCTGGTGCTCATAGAGGCACATATGTACATACTAGCACAGTACTGTGAATAATATTCTGCATAATGCCATTTCCTCCCATTGTTCTTGATAAATAAATCTACATACTATGACATTACATTTGTAAAGAGTTAAAAAGTGATTGTGTCATATGACCATGGCAAGTTCTGAATGTAGCTCACATTAAATAATGTGGGCTTTTATAGCATCAGAAAAAAAATAATGAAATGTCATCAAAGTGATGTGTAGGAGTTTATATTTATGAGCATATTTATATATATGAATCTTAACTTTTTTTTATTATTATTAAGGATCTTTCCATTCCAGTTATTCCAGCCAGGAGCCTAGCCCATGATGTCAAATTACTAATTCTATACTAGTGTTGCCTGTTAACATTTCAAAGATGGTTAATGATTATTTTATTCTTCTATTACTTTGCTTTTATTTTAATTTTTCTATAATTCTCCTCATGTGAAAGTCTTCTAGCTTCTTGTGACCAGTGGTTAACTGCACACTTCATTTGGAGTCAGTTATTATTGCCTTCACCCAGCTGGGTTTATCTTTGAGTGATCTTTTGAAGAAGTACCCTTTCCCACAAAGTCCCACTCTTAGCTTTCAACCTAAGTCTTTGTTAGTGCTCTGTTCTTTCTTGTGACTCCCACAGCTTTGATTGGTCAGCTCCTCAATTTAAAGCCTGCCATCTGTCTCTGTTTTCCCTTTCTTTTGCCTTCTTTTTCCATGCTGTTAACTTATCATTATTTCTTTTTTCCCCAGCTTTATTGAGATATAATTGACATACAGCACTGTATGAGGTGTACAACATTATAATCTGACTTTCTTATATTGTGAATAAACAGTAAGTTTAGTTAGCATCCATCATATCATTATTTCTTTTCTGCTAGAAAATCTATGCATATCTATTGTGCATCTAAATGGGTGCTTGGGTGGTTCAGTTGGTTAAGTGTCTGACTCTTGATTTTGCCTCAGATCATGATCTTGCAGTTGTGAGATTGAGCCCCACATCAGGCTCCACGCTGAGCTAAAGTGTGACTTTTGCTAAAAAGTCTTCAGTATACTTTAGTATCACATGTTTAGTGTGATCAGATGAAGAGTCAGAACTAATGAACTTGCTTTTCTTTCCCTGTGTTACTTTATCTTGGTCATCTTGACTAACTTGGCTTTTGTAACCTATATTTTTAGAAGATTTAATTGTATATGTATATGTATGTGTGTGTGTGTGTGTGTGGGTGTATACATATAACCAATCAGTCATTGAATTAATATGTTCAGTAGTATGTCAGATATAAAAAAAGTATAAAATATGATCCTTGCTTTGAGTAAACTTGCAATATAAACAAACTCAGGCAGTAAAAAAATGTTGAATTTTAGAGTATTTACCTCTCTTTCAACAAAAATTAGATGTCTTATATAATGATAGCTAACATGTGCTGAGTATTATTTATGGGCCAGGCACTGTCCTGAAGTGCTTCAAATGCATTACATAATTTAATCCTTTCCCTAATTTTTTATGAGCTAGGTATTATTATTTTTATTGTTAATATTTTATGAAAATAAGGCACAGAGGTCAAGTAACTTGGCCAGGGTCACAGAGTTAGTAGATGCTGAAGTGATAATGTAAGCCAGGAAAAATGACTGTTAAACACTGTGTTAGGGGGCACTGGTATATTATGTGGTAGGATTATAAATACATTTTGAGATTTTGATGGAAAAGAATAATCTTGTTATAGTACTTACTACTATAGCATGGAATTTGTAATATAGTTTTATTCTTCAGAATATAGTCCAGGTCATATATACATATACATATATATGTCACACTGTATTTTTATGCATGTTTGTATTTGTTCATTTTCTGGTGCTTTGGAGTTTGGAGTTTCATTCAACAAATGTTTACTGAGCACTTATTATGTGCCAGGTATCATCTGGACATTGAAGATTCACCAATGAACAAAACAGAAATTCCTGCCAAAATAGGAATTCAAGGAGCTTACATTCTAGTTGAGGGAGAAAGGCAATATTAAGAAAGTAAATTATTATATTGTAAGTCAGAGGATAAATGCTATGGAGAAAAATACAGCAAAGAAAGAAAATAGGGAATGTTTAGTGTTGGATGTGTGTGCTGTCTTAAAATAGGATGGTCAAGAAAGAAAATCTTTGCTCAAATACTTGAAGTAACAGCAAAGGAACGAGGCATATATGTGGAGAAGAGTGCTCCAGCCAGAGGGAGAGACCAAAGCAAAGGCACTGAGGTGGAAATGGACCAGGATGTTCAAAGAACAGAGAGGAGAGCAGAATGGGTAGAAACAAGTGAGGGAGAAGGAGATAATAGGAGTTGAAATCAGAGAGGTAACAGGAACCAGATCATATAGGAACTCATAGATCATTGTGAGGATTTTGGCTTTTACTCTGTGTGAGTGAGTTTAGGAACTATTGGAACATTTTGAGCAGAGGAGTGATATAATCTGACTTAGGTTTTAAAAGGATCACTTTGGTTGTTACTGGGAATATGCTATAGGGATGTAAAAGAGTGGAAGCAGAATGACCACTTAAAAGATTGTTATAATAATTCAGATGAGAGTTGTTGGTGGCTTGGAGTAGCAGGGAAGGTGGTCAGAAGCAGTTGCGATCTGAATATATTCTGAATGGGAACTAGTAGGACTTTCTAACAGATTAGATTTGGAGGATGAGAGAAAGAAAGGAACTAAAGATGACTCCAGGATTCTGGCCTGAGATGGTAAAAGGATAGAGTTGCCATTAAGTCAGATGGGAAAGCCTTTGGAAGGAACAGGTTTTAACAAATACCAGGAGCTCAGTTTGGGATGTGTTAAATTTGAGATGCATGCTAGATATTCAAACAGAGATGTAGAATAGGCAGGAGAGAGGAGTGAGATAAGAATTTACTACTTTATAAGAGTGTATAAATATGAGCATAGTACTTAAAGTTCTTAATCTGTTATATGTTCTATTTGAAACACCCCTTTTTAAGCATTCTTTGGTTAAGATAGTGTGGACTGGGTGATGTATGGAATTATTGTACACCTGCAACTAATGTAACACTGTATATTAACTATACTAGAATAAAAAAAAAACTAAAAACAAATGAGCTAGTGGCTCAATCTAAGGTCTAGACACTAATAAAGGTAATCTTACACTTGAAAAAAGATAGTTTGGAAAAAAATCTGTATTATGTTTAATTCTGAGTGATGAAAACATAAATTTATCCTGTTGTCAATCTTTTGGTCAGTCTGAAGTGTTACACTGTACCAAGTACAGTCACATCTAATCAAGAGAACAAAACTATGAAAAACAATTCAAATAGATGGGATTTAATTGAGGGAATTTGTTACACTGGAGTTGGAAGACTGTAAAAGCAAAAGAAGGAAGATGAGGTAACCCAGATTAATAACTGCAGCGAGCAGTTCTTAGCCATAGGGCTGGTGGAACAAAATGGAGGAAATTGGGTTACTTGAACCTAGGAACTTGGAAAAGCTTGTGACTGGGGCTTTGACCTCTGGGGAGCAGGTGTACTGTGAAACTTGTGCTCAGACCATGGAGGGAAACATGGCATGGCTTACTCTCTAATCATGGAGAGAGTGTGACCAGCTGGTTTCTCTGAGGCAGCTGGTATTGGGAGTGCTAAAAGAAGCCATTGCTGGTGGGAATGTAAAATGGTGCAGCCACAGAGTATTTTGCTGTTGGAGGGATGCTGACAGGAGCTGGATAAAGGAAGTCTCTTTTCTCCTCCTTCCACCTTCTAATTTCCCACTAGTCCCTCTCATTGGCAGAATCAAATAGGAAGCCAGCTGGCAAGAGAGCCTGGGAAATATAGTGCCTCAGAATCACAGAGCAGAGAATTGAAGGGTGATGTGAGAGTCAACAGACAATAAGTAAATAACTGGCATAGTACTGTGAATGTTGATATGAATAAAATTTTAAGACCTCATTCCATTGAAATGTTAAGTAACGTGGAACAGTTTCCATTTTAAGCCATAGTATTTTGGTTATTTGGTGATGATAAATGGAATATTTGGTGTTGAAAAGGATAAAACCGATTAATTTTAAGAATAATTTGGTTTTCGGGGCGCCTGGGTGGCGCAGTCGGTTAAGCGTCCGACTTCAGCCAGGTCACGATCTCGCGGTCCGTGAGTTCGAGCCCCGCGTCGGGCTCTGGGCTGATGGCTCAGAGCCTGGAGCCTGTTTCCGATTCTGTGTCTCCCTCTCTCTCTGCCCCTCCCCCGTTCATGCTCTGTCTCTCTCTGTCCCAAAAATAAATAAACTTTAAAAAAAAAAAAAAAAAAGAATAATTTGGTTTTCAAAACCTCTTAGCCATTTTCTGTCCCCATCAAAGAAGTTAGTCAGTTTATTCATTCAGCCAATGTTTATTAAGCATTTATCATGTGCCAGTTACTATTCTTGCACTGAAAATATATTAGTGAATGTAGCAGATAATTCTAGTTCTCATGGAGCTTATATTATAGATGAGAGAGACAGATAACCATAAGCGTAAGGTAACTAAATTGTATAGTATATTAGAAGTTTATAAGTGCTATAGAAAAAAATAGAGAGAGAGTAGGATAAGAAGACTTGACCGTGCAAGGAAGCAATTTTATTTTATTTTTTATTTTTTTTTAATGTTTATTTTTTGAGAGAGACAGAGCTTGTGTGGGGGGAGGGGCAGAGAGAGAGGGAGACACAGAATCCGAAGCAGGCTCTAGGCTCTGAGCTGTCAGCACAGAGCCCGATGTGGGGCTCGAACTAATGAACCACGAGATCATGACCTGAGCCGAAGTTGGACGCTTAACCAACTGAGCCACCCAGGTGCCCCAAGGAAGCAATTTTAAATAGGGTGACCAGAGTAGGACTCATTGAAACATGACATTTGAGCAAAGACTTGTTTGAAAAAGGTAAGGGAGTTAGCAATAGATGAGGAGAATGTTATTTTCATTTTTTGATAATAGCCATCCCAGTGTGATGTTTTATCTCATGGTTTTGATTTTGCATTTGCTTAGTGACTGATGATGTTGAACCTCTTTTCATACATTCATTGACTGTCTGTGGATCTTTGGAGAATTGTCTACTTAAATCCTTTGCCTATTTTTGAATTGAGTTGTTTGTTGAGTAGTAACAGTTCTCTCTATTTTTTTTAATGTTTATTTATTTTGAGAGAGAGAGAGAGAGCGAGCGAGCACTAGTGGGAGAGGGGCAGAGGGAGAGAGGGAGACACAGAATCCGAAGCAGGCTCCAGGCTCTGAACCGTCAGCATGGAGCCCGATGTGGGGCTTAAACTCACAAACTGTGAGATCATGACCTGAGCCGAAGTCAGACGCTTAGCTGACTGAACCACCCAGGCGCCCCAGTTCTCTCTATATTCTTGATATTAATCCCTTATCAGAAAATTTTTTCTCCCATTTTGTGAGATTATTTCTGCCATCTTTGGCTTGTTTTTTCACTGTCCTGATAGTGCCCTTTGAAGCACTAAGTTTTTTAATTTGATGAAGTCCAAATTATCTATTTCTCTTTTGTTGCCTGTGCTTTTGCATTACATCCAAGAAATCATTGCAAATCCAATGTCATAAAGATTTTCCCTATGTCTGTTAGTGTTTTATAGTTTTAGCTTTTAAGTTTAGGTCCTTGATCCATTTTGAGTTGATTTTTTAATGTATGGTGTAAGGTAAGGTTTCAACTCAATTTTTTGGTAGATAACCAGTTTTCTCAGGACCATTTGTTGAAAACACATCGGTTCACTTTTTACCTAAACTTCTTATGAATTTAGATAGTGGGGAGAATAAGTTTATAGATTTATAGTTTTTCATAATTGTATAGTATTCAGCACTCTTTTTGCTATGTCTCCATTGCCTGGTATAATTTGTAAAATATAATAGAAATTCTAATTAATTAAGAATTATTTTGTGGCCAATAGACAGTTAAAATAATATTATATTCACTTTTTACTTTCTATGAAAGTTACTCTTAAGATGTTCATAGGCTTTATGTTTGTGTATGTATATTATCTTGAAGTACTAGACAATAATTTCTTTCTTTGCTAATACTAGGTTTAGTCCATTGGAAATGTTGACCATTATGACTGTTCCATTCACACTTTAAAAAAAAATTTTTTTTTACATTTATTTATTTTTGAGAGACAGAGTGAGACAAAGTGAGAGTGGGGGAGGGGCAGAGAGAGAGGGAGACACAGGCTCAGAAGCAGGCTCCAGGCTCTGAGCTGTCAGCACAGAGCTTGACGTGGGGCTCGAACCCACAGACCCTGAGATCATGACCTGAGTCAAAGTCGGACGCTCAACCAACTGAGCCACCCAGGCACCCCTCCATTCACACTTTTGTGTTTATAAGCTCTTAGTATTTGTTAATCTCTCATTTTCATTTGGTAATATGTCTAAGCTGAGAGTGAGATTGAAAGTTGTATTTCAAGGTGATTTGTAGTTGTTTGGGATAATTATCTGAGATAAACCCCATTCTTCTCTGGGCCTTTCTCTCTCTTCCTCTTGCCTTGCCTTGTGGTTACATATTACTGTCTGTGGTTTGGAAACCAGTCCTTTTCTTAAAGGCCCCAAGGCAGAAAATGTGGTTGCATTCTGTGTAATAACTGTGTGAATGGTTTGGGCTCCCACTGGCATCATCAGGGATCTCAGCAGAGACTACGCTCTCTCTTAGTCTATCATGAATCTGGCTTGGTGTAAGGGGAGGATGCATTTAGAACAATGTTGTTCTTTCCTCTGCTCTTGTTTTCCTGAGGATTGTTCTCATGTGGGCCTAGTGGAAAACTGAAGGTATGTTTAACCTGAAAGTGATAATTTCAATAAAAAAGACAATACAAAGTACTTCAAGAATTTTACTTCTGTTTCAGAAACAAAGCAAAACCAAAATCAGAACACACTTAGAAGCAAACTGTGTTTCAGCAAAATCTAAGATATACACCTTAAATCTAGTCTGAGGAGGTAGACTGCAGATTCAGATTTCCCTTCTTTTCTTACACTTGAATAAACGTTACTTGGATGAACTAGTTGTTGCGGCAAACTTCTGATTTCTGCACCATCTATATTAGCAGTTATATTTATAGGAGTTATTGATTATTAATTTTTTTGGCCCCGTAGGGCCAACTCACTTTCATGAAAGCTTGAAGGTGTTTTAATGGTTTTATGCTTTGACACCAGTCCTGTGATTTTTGTATTTGGGTTACAAATTTGGGAACTGACATAATCTGTTAGGTATGAAAAAGAAATGAAAGAACTAGATAAAAAATTTGTAAATTGTGACATTGATGTGCATAAGAAATACTTCAGTGTTATTAAAGTTTGAGTACTACATTTGCCTAGCAAATTTGTATGTATCTCAATGCAGAAAGAAAATTATGATAGCCCATGGGTTATCAATTAATTTGTTCTCTGTGGCAGCTGTTGAATAGTGGAAGCAGGGGATTTGGGCCTGGGTATAAACCTTTGTTCTGAATTTTACTTGAAGTATTGTTAAGCCTTTTTCAGAATCAGTTTCTCCTTGATAAACTGGGTTAATATTACTGTACCTGTCATAGACTTGGAAGGATTAAATGAGATATCATTCATGTCTCCTTTTTTACTTGAAGTAGTTCTTTATCATACAAAAAGCATTCTGATGTGTGATTTCACCTAATTGTATGTAGATAATTCTATAATTCACTCCCTTTTCAGGATGTTAGGATGCGAGAAGAATAGGAGTCCTTTCTAACCAGTCCCTAGCAGCTGATTAAACACTGTATGGGAGAACTGGGAAATATGAAAGATGGCAAATGAAATCCTGGCAGAGAGAGCAGGCTAATCCCAAAGGACATTTTCAACAATAGCCTGGGCCCTCTGCCTAGTACTTAGAGGGGCCTATGGTAAGACACCCCTACCCCTCACTGTACAATTCACAGAATCTTATTCGTTAATACTTGGCTTTATTAATAACGTCATGACCACTTGTTCGGCACTGCATATGGTTGGTTGTGATTTCCAGCTGCCCTTTGGGCTAAAGTGTAAACAGTGAGTAGATTGTTATGTTCTTCTATTAAGCTTAAAGCTGTGATCTCATGTCTGTACCACATATGTCTGCAACCAGAAATATATCCTTTTCCTGATCTCGTGGAAGAGAAGCAGCACTGTGTCTGAAAAGAATCTGAATTCATTAGTCTAAGGGCTTTTTGCTTTTCTTTTTATTGAAACGAAAGAACAAAATAAAGGCATAAAAGTCATGAAACATTGTCAACAGGATGTCAGCATGACACCAAACAGCATAATATATTGTCAAGATGAACGTTTAATCTGGTGACTGAAATTTCTATACATTTGGCGTTTTCACAGAAGACAGAAATGCAGGCAATAATCCAACAATCCAAATCACAAAGAGACCCTCAGTACAGTGGATTTGAAATAAACACAACAGTTTGTCAAAGTGACTGAGAAAATACCCATTGTTAGAACTGTCTCCTAAACTCTGGCCCAATTGCTAATATGCTGGGTTAATTACCATCTAATTTTTTTGGTTTAACATGTTGATCAGGGATGCTACTGGTGGTGGTGGTGGTGGTAGTGACTTTTAAAATCAGCTTCAAGTGTCTGACATTACAGATGTTTCAGCTGTTCGCATGGTGCGAATGCTAGATAAAGCCCTGGAGTTCTAAGCTTTCTAGAAGAGGAAATATATAATAAGGATACCATTTATACCCTGTGAGTAGGATGCTTTCAGGTGTAGATATGTAAATATTTGTTAGTTATTCTTCATAGAAGTTTTATGGTGCTACTATACCCATTTTCAGATGAGGAATCTGTTTAAGTTTATTTAAGAGTTTAAACAGCTTGCCAAGATCATCAAGTCTGGATTTATACGTTGGGCTGACTCCAAAGGTGATCTTCTTGCCATGTCACATTGCTTCTGCCTCTTTGTAACTGATTTTATAAGATGGTTTTCTAGGCTCTAAAATACACAGTAATTCTGAGTGATAATGCTAATAATTAGTTGAGCTACCTTACATTTGTATGGTGCTTTATACTTTTCAAATTGATGTTATGGCCACTAGTTTATGTGTTCTACCTAACACCTTGTGAAGTAATCAAGGTAAGTATTATCCCTATTTTATAGACGAGTAAAATAACCCCAGAGAGGATGAGTGATTTTGTTTAATGTAGAATAATTTATTAGTGACAGAACTGAACAGGAGTTCAAGTCTTGTTGCTTGCAATTTAGTACTCCTTGGGCAGTCTCTGACTTCCCTAAGGGAGGACTGACTGCAGAGTAGATCAGCTTTGTTGATGCAGCTAGGAAAATTGCCCTTTATCTAGGCTAGTAGGTAAAGTTTTCCTTTCCCTGAAAATGCAAGTCTTTGGGCCACCTAGTTAATTTTTAGAAAAGCCCACCTGGTAAGGTCTTGTCCTGTAAGTTCCAACACTTTTTCCAGGGAAAGAATATTGGGATAGGGTTATTCTTGCTGTGTATTGAGCTTAGCTAATTCCTGCTAGAGTCTTTTAGGCCAGGATCTTGGTCCAGAAGCTGTTGAAAATTCTCTAGCTCAACTGAAGTAAGGATATTTCAAGGAGGAAGAAAAGTTAGGTTTGAAAATAAAATTTCCTTATAGTTAATTTGTTGGGTAATGTAACATGCCAGTCGCATTATATGCTAGGTGTAGTTTCTGAGTGTTGGTGGAAAATAAAACAAATATGTAACAAATCCTTGGTACCATCAAGGAATAAGGACAGAAGTAAGCAAAGAGGCAGAGACTCACTGCTAGGAAGCTAACTTTTAATAACTGAATAGTCCTTCAAAATAAAGTCTGAACTTGTTTCATCAAAATTATTAGGTGGGCCTAGAGTAGTATTCGGTGAGGGTGCAGTTCTTAGCTCTGCCATTTACCATCTGTGTAATCATAGGTAATTTATTTAACTATCTTGAATCTTAGTTTCCCCATCCATGATATAATGATTGCCTCCATTTACTTAAAAACGTTTACTGAAGATTAAGCATGCTGGATGCTGAGGCCATAACATGGTCCCTTTAGGTGCTCAAAGTGTCCCTTTACTAGGGACATTTGCAATTTAAGCCTTTTCTGTAATAGAATCTTAGAGGTGGAAGAAATCTAGCAGGTATTTTAGTTTGGACTTAGAATGCAAGCTTATTAGGGCAGGGATTTTATTTTATTCACTGTTTTACCCCCAGAATCTAGAAGAGTGACAGGCATATAATGTATATACTGAATGAATTAATAAAAGAAGAATAGTGAGAAAAATAATATTTGGGTTAAGTAGATCCTTCCTTACCTGGAACCATGTGTTTGTATGTTAGACTGGCAACATACCAAGGTTTATGGAGATCTCTGGGACTAGAGATTACACAGGGATATCCTTCATGGGCATTATCACAGCGGCTACCTCTGTAGTAAAATGTCTGACTTATTTTATGTGTTAGTTCTAAGAAAGGGTAGATTTGCTTGTTGATCTCTGTTTCTTTTACTTTGTGGCATAGAGTTCTGCAGCCATAACAAACTCTAGATAGACTTGCCTACTTTTTAATTTTTCTTCCATTGGCTTCCCTATATGCCCCACCATACATAGAGCCCATCACACAATGCTTCTATGCAATCATGGTATATTTTCTTTTCCTCTGGAGAACTATGCTGTGCTATATGAGAAAATTGCTTTATTTTCAGGGTTCTAGAGTTTCTCTGGTTTTCCTTTGGCATTTCCCTGAACAGAGTCACGGGGCTTGTTTTTCATGTGTCTGTGACACCATTGTGGTGGTACTGTGTTGCAGAGATTGTTACACAGTCCAGATTCAAGGAGGGAGGAGTGAAGTTAGGGAACATGGAGAAAGAAAGGAACCAGGAGGGACTTTTTCCTTTACTTCTTATTTTACTTTCAAAGGGGGAGATGTGGCGATTCCTTTAAAGAGCCAAGAGAGGAGACCTTGCATTCTTATGCTTCTTCAGTCATTGTCTATTTTGAAAGCACTAGTACTTTTTTTCCCCTCTATAACACAACAGGCTCTTCTTTCCATTTTCTTCAAGAGAAAAAAAGGAGCTTTGTTTTAGAGGACTAGATTTTAGTCCTGGCTTCACTACTTCTTAGCTAAATAATTGTGGAAAGTTATCTTCTCTGAGCCCTATTTGTATAGGCTAATTTTGTAGAGATGATAATATTACTGATTGCACCAAGTTATTATATGAGTTAAAAGAAATACTGCACAGGAAAAGATTTCACAAGTTATAAATTATGAATTACATACAAACCTACACTTGCTTCTACTTTCCATTATATCTAAATTATCAAGAATTTCTTGTTGCCTTAAAAAAATTTTTTTTTTAATATTTATTCATTTTTGAGAGACAGAGAGAGACAGAGCACAAGTGGGGAAGGGACAGAGAGAGGGAGACACAGAATCTGAAGCCGACTCCAGGCTCTGAGCTGTCAGCATAGAGCCTGACACAGGGCTGGAACTCACAAACTGTGAGATCATGACCTGAGCCCAAGTGGGACGCTTATCTGACTGAGCCACCTAGACGCCCCTCTTGTTGCCTTTTTAAGGTAGAAACATATCAAGTATTTTTCTCCCTGACTTTTGCCAACAGCTTAATCAAGTTCAAAAAATTTGGAAATCAACATTCGGTTTTCCAGTTTTTCCTTGGAATCTTCATCAGGTTATTGTTCTGACGCTCTAAACAGCTGTTGTTTGTCAGTCCAGAGGTGGTTGCATTTCACTGGATCAAGATTACATGATTCTGGTGTAGAGTTGCAGGATTTTTGCTAACAATGCTTGCTCACTCTGAGGTATGCTATATAATTTGGTGTATTAATGAGAGGAAGTCAGCACGAATGCTTTATAAATCACAGCAACTTTGTGCGAAAATGGCACACTTGGCATACTCTATTTCTTTTTAAAGAGAAATATTTCTCAGCTTTCTTTTCTTCTTATTTTCCCAGTAGCTTTATATCTGTTGCTCAGGTTTTCTACTATATGTAGACAGACTCCTCTTTCCATGGCTCCTCCAAAACACTGTTTATAGCTGCAGTAATGTGTGAGTTTTTAGTTTTTTTTAATGTTTATTTTTGAGAGAGAGAGAAACAGCGTGTGAGCAGGGGAGAGGCAGAGAGAGAGGGAGACACAGAATCCGAAGCAGGCTCCAGGCTTCCAGCTGTCAGCACAGAGCCTGAAACAGAGCTTGAACCCACAAACCGTGATTTCATGACTTAAGCTGAAGTTGGACATTCAGCCAACTGAGCCACCCAGACACCCAATGAGTTTTTAATTTTTTAAGGCATGAGAATTGTTTGATCTTGGAACAACATCTATTGAGTGCAGGTAGAATTATGAAGTAGTCAAGGGAATGCTGACTGTGGAGTGAGACTGTATGGGTTTGGATCTTGACTGCCTCTTATTAGCTGTGTGATCTTGGACAAGTCATTTAACTTTTTGGTTTCTCAGTTTCCTCTGTAAAATGGGCATCACAATAGTACTACATCATTGGTTGTTATGAGGATTGAATCTATCTCTCTCTCTCTCTCTCCCCCCATCTCTATATAGTGTTAAGTGTTATTATTATTTTTATTACTGAAAACTTCCTATTATTAAAGTAGTATGGGAGCCAATCAATACATTATTAAGCCCCAATATGTTTTTAGGATTCTGCCAATTATCTTGGGGGATACAAATTATATAACATGATTCTTGTCCTCCTCTAGAGGCTTTGTTGAGAGTCATGTAAGGTATATTTGGATGGTACAAACTGCTGAGGAATCTGCCACAGGGAACTTACATGGGTTGACTGGGGACATAGAACATAAACAGAACGGGGAACTGACAAATACAAATTTGTCTTGACCAAGGTAAATGAATGTTATGCAAATCATGGGCAATAGGAATGCAACAGTGGGCTGATATGTTCCTAAAAGGCTTCTGGAGGTGATGAGATATTAGCTGAGCCTGGAAGGTGGATTCTGGCAATGTAGAGATGGAGAAGAGTCTTGGGAGGGAGGAAGGAGTAGGGAATGGGAATATGCACATCATAATGTAGTCGGAAAGGTGCAGCCAAACAGTCTAGAGTTAAATCTCTAGTGCTCCCTTTTACTGGTTTTGTGACCTTAGGTAAGTTACTTAATTTCCTAGAGCCTCAGTTTTCTCTACTGTAAAATGGGGACAATGTTATTTACTTTTTTGAGTTATTGTGGGTCTTAGAACTAGCCTATGTAAAGTAGCTAGCATGGCTGTTGGCACATGGTTAGCATTCAGTAAATTATATCACTGGGAATAGAGTGTAAAAGTTTAAAGGGTGGGATTGAAAGTCAGACAGGATAGGTTTGAATCTTCTCTAGCATTTACTAGCATTATAAACAAGTTACTCTAAGCTTTGTTTAGCTCATCTGAAAACAGAGATAAATTAGCTTCATTGTGGAGTTGATATTTAATGAGGTAGAGTGGAGCATAAATAATGAAAATTATTAAAAATCATGGCACATAATATGTACTCAATACCCATTAGCCATCATTACTTTTATTAGTACAGCATCTCTCTCCTTCCTCCCAGGTATTTCTTTTGTGATTATTCATATCCTTTCATCTTTTCCTTCCCCTGTCTCTTCATTTACCTTCTTTCAACAGTATTTATCAGTAGCAGTCGTAGAGACTGAAAACAGAGACTTGAAAGAATGTGGAGGTAGAAGTAACTGGTTAGCCCAGTCAGCACCACATGTCCAGCAGAGCACCAAGGACAAGATAAGAAAAGGGCAGTTAATTACACGTAAATACAAATGACGGGGGCATAAACATACATAACAACCTTCCAAAGGACTCATCCTTCTTAAGGCCGCTAAAGATTTTTTCGTAGGGAATTCAGAACATGTTACTCCCTTGGTTAAATTCCTTCAATAATTTGCTATTTCCCCGAGGATAAAAATCCAAACTACTTTGAATTGCATTTGAAATCCTTTCCAATCTGTGACAAGCCTGTCCTACCAGATTTTTTTCCCCCCGTCACTTTCCAACCATTGTGAAGTCTTTCTTTGAATGTGACCATATTCTTTTACATCTCTTTGCCTTTGCATATCCTGGAAGGTCCACCAGGCATT